>NW_026562383.1:1652500-2852500 GCF_027474105.1 Poeciliopsis prolifica
TGGAAGTAAAGTTGCCGATATTTTGCCCTTCATCTTGAACGAGTTTGCATGCAACTCTCCCCCAGTGTCCAGTTTTTGTTTTGTTTTGTGGTTTTTTCCAGTTCTGGCCGGCATCCATCCCCACAGCATGATGTCACCACCACCATGTTTTTCTGGAAGACATGGACAAAAAAACACTTTGTTTTCAACTAATCATCTAATCATCTCCTTTTTCCACATGTTTGCTTTGTGTTTGGAAGCAACTTGTTCTCAATAAATGCTAAACATGTAGACTGGATCTTATTGCCAACAGATTCTCCCGCTGGAGTTGTGGGTCAGTGCAGCTCCCCCAGAGTTCCTCTTAGCTGCTTCAGTTCTCTATCAAACCTCTAAAGCAGGGTTGATTTCTTGCATGTTTTAGTTCTTGTTGGTAGAACCAACAACCTTTTCAGCATCTTAATGTTTTTCGGGGGGTCGGTGGTGTGTTCTTTGCTTTGTGTTTTTCGGTCACATGACAGTGATGCAGTGCAGGATTGTCACACACATGCGATGTCAGCAGTGTGGTTGCTTTTAATCAATCAATCAATCAATCAAGTTGATTTGTACATCACATTTCATCAAGAAAATGCTTAACATTGTAAAAACTTCTTTTTTTAAAACAAACATCATAAACACACCAAACAGTCACCAGTTGAGAAACCAGTGCCAGACATCACATTTCGTCTCGTTCCATTGATAAAATAATTATTACACATCAAATATGTTGAGCAATGTTCCATTTATTACGGTTCAAAAGTAGCTCTAAGCAGGGTTTAAGCTTTGATTAAAAGGAACTCAGTGTTTCTGCTGTTTTGCAGTTTTCTTGAAGTTTGCTCCAGATTTGTGGCGCATAGAAGCTGAAAGCAGCTTCTCTCTGTTTGGTTCTGGTTCTGGGGATGCAGACACCGGTACTAGTGGGTGCTTCGACACGGTGTCAAGAGGGCAGGTGGATATAAAGATATATATTTAAAAATACATGACATTGGTAAATATCAGTTATTGGGGTATTGATATCGGATGTCGATATCGGCCCACAGTTTCACATTCACACAGTGGTGTCACTTCACAGGTTAGAACTACTTAGTTCCTGTTCTATCAAATAAAATCCACATAAGAAAAAACCCCATAAGATTTGTTTTTGCAGGTCAGAGGTCATCAATGTGTTGATGAGATACTGTCTGATGGACACGACAGGTGCAGCCAAGCTGGTCACCGTCTCTTCAAGTTAAACAAGACAACAGTTGCTGCTGCTGCTGCTGCTGCTGCCGCACTCTGCTTCTTGTAAACATTCACACATATGCGGTGCAAACGTTGCAGCCTCAGGTGTATTTAAAACTACTAAGAACCCCACACACACACACAAACACACGCACGCACGCACACACACACCCCACACTGTCTAAAAGGGCCAAAAAGGGGTTCGAGGTTGAGCCTGAGAAAATAACCTCATGGCTTCACTCAGTGCAAAAGGCTTTATTTAACCCTGAAAGCGCATGATCCGCACCTCAGACAGAGGCAGACAGCTGCAGCAAAAAGAGAAAGCATTTATATAGTTATATATATATGTATATAAAAAACAGAACGCCATACCACCACTGCACTCACTCCCAGACTGCCATCACTGCGACGAGGCCTCTGCTTCAATCACATACCCCCTTTAATAGCCAGCGAGCGAGAATCAGGCCTGTGGTGGAGGCGGGTGGTGGTGGTGGAGGCGGGTGGTGGTGGTGGAGGCGGGTGGTGGTGGTGGAGGCGGGTGGTGGTGGTGGTGGGGGTAAGGGGGGCGAAGGGGACACAAGTGAGAAGCCTGTGGCAGCACTGATAGCGTCCTATCGAGTCTGCCTTTGGTTTCCTGTTCTGAGTCAGTGTAACCCGGGCCTAGCATGTTGTCACACTGCACTGTCCCTGTCAGGGCTGAAAATAATCAGAGGCTCACATTTACTGTCCTCACACAGTCACTCAAATGCATCGCCAAGCCTTTCCAGACGGGAGTTTGGGAAGACTGGAAGGAGGAGGAGAAGGTGGTGTTCAAAGCTTTTAGTCTTGTTTGTCACTGATTGGTTAAAAAAAAAAAGTGTGATCTTCCTATTTGAGGACGAGGTGAGAGTTTGACCATATAATTCTAATGCAGGCAAAGAGTTTTTCAGTTGTTTCCTTCTGTTATTTATTTTATTTTTATGTTTTACAAAAAAGGGGGTCAGGTAATGGACTGTTTTTTAAAAAAAAGTAAAATAACAGGGTGATTTATTTCTAAATTTGAGCATGAAGTGTAAACCGGGGAATCCAGGCCCCCTCCCCTCAGCCCCCTTTAAGAAGAGGGAAGTCCAGTTTTAAAAGGCAACATGATTTATTTCAGTTCTATGCAAATGCAGAACGATTCGAGCTCCGCTGCCCTCTTTTATCAAAGCATGAATCAGTGTTTCTGTGTTTCTGTCATGGCTGACGAACAGGAAAATTCATCTCTGAGGGGAGGGGAGAGAAAACAAGAATGTGTTGAGAGAGGGAGACAGTAAACAGGCGTCAGAGTCAGTGAAGTGTGTTTCTTTTAGAAGAAAGCCGCTTGTGGTGACTTTCTGCAGTTTTGGGGACCATTTGGACACACACACACACACACACACACACACACACACACACACACACACACACACTAGGTCCGAGTGTGTCCTCACAGCTGGGACATGGTGGCTGCAGAACGGCTCTGTGAGTATGAGACATGTGTTTCAGCTTCACGCCTCTCTGCCTTCTGATTGCACTTCTCTCTCATGATGCAGCTGCTGCAAACAAACTCAGCTCCCACAGAGCTGAAGCAAACTCAGCTTTTGCTTTTTCTAACTGACCTTGAAACAGTTTCCTGAGGCTTTGCAATGATTTGGATTCACTGACAGATTTCTGCTGAAAACGTCTTCATGTGATTCAGCCTGTGCTGAGGCCGCCTGACTGGGCCTCAGCCCGGCCCGGCCCGGCTCGGCCCGGTTCGGTTCGGTTCGGTTCGGCAGCGCAGGCTTTAATGATGTAAACCAATAAGGCTGAAGTCAGTGCAGGTAAGCTGAAGCAGTGCGGCTGTAAAGCGATAGCCGCACTGCCCACCTGCAGGCTGCTGCGCATCTCATTAACGGATCAGGTTTCAGTCGGGTCATTGTCCATCAGAACCGAGCCCGGACTGAACCATGGACTTCCTCTATGACGAGACGGAAATATGTATTTTAGGGAGTTTTTTTTTAATTATTTATTTCTGCGTGTTGTGATGGGACATTAAATGTAGGTCTGATTTAAATCAATCAATCAATCAATCAATCAATCAATCAATCAATCAATCAATCAATAAATAAAGCACACCCTGGTTCTTCTTGGATTCTTTTTAAATCCATTAAATAAATAAATAAATAAAAACATGTTATTATTATTATTATAAAATATCAGATATTAGTTTAATAACGTATATTAATATATTAATTAAACAACACATCAGATTCCAGGATGCATATGATCTTTCATTGTTACTATTATTCATTTCCTCTCATATTTGCAGACATGTTTCATTGTGAACATCCAGCTTGTTCTCCAAACTGGATTCTTCTGTGCAAAAATCCTCTAATGGCCTGATGAGGGCCAGACATTCAGCAGGGGCCACAGTAACAACAAACATACTGATGGACATTTGAAATAAATAAATAAGTAAATAAATAAATAAATGTTGCACCTGAATTGCGCATGTCATTTCCTGCCATATTTGTTTGTTTAATCCACGAATTTGAATAATAAAGCAACTCATGAATATAATATCAAATCCATTTTACTCGGTTTGTACACATCATGTATAGATGACAGAAAGTATTAAAGGATATAACTAATGTAACAGGGAGGGGGTTGTGGTGGGGGTGGGGTGTTGGCAGCCTGCCCCCTGGTGACATCTGATGAACTGCACCTCTTGTTTTTGAGCATGCGTAATGAGGGGCCAGGAATCCCAAACGCCGTCTCGCCTGACACGCAGTGGTTCCAATCTGTCCAGAGAGACGCTCCGAGGAAGAGCCGAGCAGCTCCAGAGTCCCGCACCATGCCGAGATCCTTCCTGGTGAAGAGCAAACGGGCCCACAGCTACCACCAGCCCCGCTGCCCGGACGACGGCTACAGCAGGCTGGACACCCTCCTGGCACACGTATGCGCAGGTGGGTGCGTGATTATCAGCGGGAACCGCAGCAGAGGAGCGACTTTCATTCTCGTTAGTTCGTGTCAGTGTTTGCTGTCAGTGGACATGCTTCACATAAAAGGCGCGTTTCCCCAGCAGCCAGCAGGTCTCATGGGGAGCCGGCAGCCAACCTGGAGCCCGAGCAAACCCGGGGCCCCGGCAGAGAGTCCCGGGGGTCCCTGTCCTCCAGCCCCCCGCTGAGCTGCGGCGGCAGCGCGTCCGAGCCCCACTCAGACTGTGATTTCTGGCGGCCGCCGTCTCCGTCCTCCTCACCAGGTCTGACAGCATCTCCACTTTCACCCGGAACAACAGTTCAACAGTTTGTTGGAATCTCTGCCGATCAGATAGTTTATAATATTTTATTCATATTAAACATTTTAATTTCCTGACCTGTATTATTATTATTATTATTATTATTATTTTTTTTTTTTTTTTTTTTTTTTTACTTTTTGCACGGGAGTTGCAATAGAAATTTCGTTGAATCCTGTTCAATGACAATAAATGCTATTCTATTCTACATTTGAAATGACAATTGACAAAGATTGAGGCACAAATGATAAAACTAAAACGATTAAACTAATTTCTTATTTACTCTGATTGTTGAATATTTATGACAGAAATAATGATGTATATCTCCAGGTTATTGAAACTAAATCTCCTAAATGCCCCTCTGCCCCCTCTTTCCCCCCAGACTCGGAGAAATGCCCCACACCCGCAGCGGAGGACGCCCCCTTCAACATCCCGCTCCTGCCTTACTCCTGGTCGGGTTACTCCGGCGCAGATCTGCGGCACCTGGTTCAGGGGCCCTATCAGCGCCAGCGGCACATCCGGGGCCACGGTGGGTCCCATTCACCCGCAGCGGGGATCTACGGTCCAGAGCGCGGCGGCGGCGGCGGCAGTGAGCGCGTTTACCCGCAGCGGGGCCTCGGGTCCGGCTGTTACCAGGAGTTTTCCCAGTGCGCGGCCCGCGGGATCTACAGGATGCGGGTCGGGGCCGAGCTGTACGCGGGGGCCAAGCAGAAGGAAATCAAATCTGAGGAAGACTTTCTGCACTCGAACCTGGAGGAAAACGGATCCTACAAGTGCATCAAATGCTGCAAGGTGGCGCTTTAAAACACAAATCCTGTTTTAATCTGGGAACGAGCGCATGTCTGATACATTTCATTTAAATAAATGAAATTTTTTAAAACATATTATAGTATATTTAGGCCTATATGTTTTTTTTTCCCAAAGGTTTTCTCCACGCCCCACGGCCTGGAGGTGCACGTCCGGCGCTCACACAGCGGCACGCGGCCTTTTGAGTGCGGGATCTGCGGGAAAACCTTCGGACACGCAGTGAGCCTGGATCAGCACCGAGCTGTTCACTCCCAGGTACCAGCCTCAGTCCAAACCATCCAGGAAGACGATGCTCAGGGGCCTCTGAGTTTACGCAAAAGGCCCTGATGACTTTTTCATTCTTTTTTATTATTATTTTCAGTAAATAGCAATTCATATCGGTGGAGTAAATTCAAAATTGTTCATTTGTTTCAGCAATTTAAACACATGTAACTCATATCATATAAAAACCATGGGTCAGATTTCAAGCGTTTTTAATGCATTTTGATGATTATGGCTAATAATTCATAAAACTCTCAGCTAATTTCTCTAAGAGGAAAAAGACAAAATCCGGACTTACCAGAATTACTAAAGATTTGAAATCGGTCTGAGCCTCTTTTTCATAAATTCCTGCAGGAATGCAGAGCAGCATGGAGGTGATGTTCAGCTCTTTCTCCTGCTCTGAGCTCATCCTCCATCTTACTGTCACTTAGTCAAATCACTGCAGCATCACAGCTGCTGTTGGCAGTAATTAGGTACCAAGTCCAGCTGGAAAATAGCATCAGAATCTCCACAGAGCCGGTCAGCAGCAGGAAGGATGAAGCGCTCTCCAAATCATCTCCAGCTGCTTCCATAATTTTTTTTAACGCTCATCAGAAAAGGTTGAAAAGATGAAAGCAGCAAAATTCAAAAGTATTTCCCCCAATTTCACACACACAGACACGCACGCACACACGCACGCGTGCACACACAGACACGCACGCACACAAACACACACACACACACACATCATTCTGTGATTCATTCCAAACCGGTGGATGGAAACACGCCTAACTCGCATGTTCCATTTTCTACCTTCCTTTTTTTTTAATAATTTCTGCAATTTTAAAAGTTCACTCAAAATTCACAATAATTGGATGAGAAACATAACTAATGATTGGAAACAAGAAGCTGGGCTTCAAGCAACATGGATTCTGTTCATGTTGCCTCTGCTCATGAGTCTTCCTCCAGACTCTGGAACTTTGCTTTCTAAATAAAGTGGAAACTTTACTCTTATTATCCGGGTTAAGACGCTTCTGACCTCTCTGGTTCAGGAGCAGCTACACACAAACATCACGGACCCTTGAAGTAATTTAGCCTCACCATGCGCTCAAGGCAGGAGTTTGTCCCTGTTGCCTGTAAATCCTTTCCTACCACAGTTCTTCCTTCCACTCAACTTTACAAGACAATACTCAGACACAGCTGTTTGTGAATGTTTTGTGGCTGACCCGTGGTGTCAGAGTCATCAGCTTTCTCCATGATTATGTCATAACAGAATCGTAAAATGGTTTTATTGGTACCAGTTGTGAACCATAATCATCAGAAATGACAGAAAATATGTTACTGTGTGTAAATAATTACTATTTGGACAGAATTGCTGAGATCCCAACCTGATGACCAAATTCAGATTTGTTGAGTATGGCTGAGATGAGACCAACTAAAAGCCCAAACTTCAATCTTACAAAGTTTCTGTGTGAATATCTTAACACCCTTATGTTTTTTTTTCCTCTGTATGTCATGAATATTAGAATACAGTTTCTTTAAACGATTGTTGATGTGATTCCTTGGACAGGAAAGGAGCTTCAGCTGTAAAATCTGCGGGAAGAGCTTCAAGCGTTCCTCCACCCTCTCCACCCACCTGCTCATCCACTCGGACACTCGGCCCTATCCCTGCCAGTACTGCGGCAAGAGGTTCCACCAGAAGTCTGACATGAAAAAGCACACTTTCATCCACACAGGTGAGAAAGATGAGCCACTTATGTACAGTACGTACACACACACACACACACACACACACACACACACACACACACGTATATGGGAATAACACGAAGAGATTCATCTCCTCCTCCCAACGTGACCGAGCGTTTCAACCGCTTGTTCCCCGCTGCAGGCGAGAAGCCGCACAAGTGCCAGGTGTGCGGGAAGGCTTTCAGTCAGAGCTCCAACCTGATCACCCACAGCAGGAAGCACACGGGCTTCAAGCCGTTTGGCTGCGACCTCTGCGGGAAAGGCTTCCAGAGGAAGGTGGACCTGAGGAGGCATAAGGAGACGCAGCACGGACTGAAATGAGCCGATTTCCTCAGCTTTCCACTGAGCGTGGGCCGACGTTTTAGTTTCCTGTTCTGAACTGCTGTTTTTTTGTTTTTTTTTCTTACTATTTAACTGATATTTATCGTTTGTTTTCACAATTATTATAAAAAAAAAAAAAAAGGAGCTAAATGATACATTTCCAAGACTGAATGTTTGGATCAGCTTTATAAAAATGTCTTCTATTTGTTTATATAAACATGGATTAAATGTTAACTTAAAGGTCTCATTATGCTGATTTCCTGCACTCCAGCCCCGCACATCCATTGTGGCTCTCCACACGGGGCGCCATCCTTTCATAGGGTGGCGCAAAAAATGAAGAATCATTTATATGAGTTGTAACCCCAGCAACAATTAGAAAACATCCAGTGGAGCTGTGCATCTGATGAGCTCATTAAAGCAGCTATTTCTCAGAGCAACGAAGCTGAAGGGTCAATAGAGGAACCATGTTATGATGGCGTCCTGTCAGAAAGAGCAGCAATTTCTTAGAGACAGAGGCCCAATTTCAAGGCGTTCAAACTGCTGTAAATATTTGACGTACAGCAGTTTCACAACAATCATGTAACAACAGTTACACGATTGAGCCATAAAATTGCACTATGTGGCTGGAAAACACATAAGTAGGTCAAAACAGCCTCAAGCCCTGGAATAAAGAAACTTAAGAACAGATGAAAACTAAAATCTCATCAAAATATTCTGTGTATTGATGAGAACAGTTCAGATTTTGGAAGGTGTTTGTCCCGTTTCATCTTGAGTTAAAGTAAGACTGCACTTCAGGAAATCTTCATAGCAACAGTCACAGTCGGTGTTGGTGGGATGATGGTTTGCTTCTTCAGGACCTGAACCACTTGTCTTAACTGATGGAACTAAAATCCTGAAGGGTTGTTTTGTTCCTGCCATCAGGTCACGACCCTAAACAAATATACTTGGACTATGCTGCAGAACCAATGAGCTGACGGAAGGAAAAAAAAAAAAAAAAAAAAAAAAATTCTATGCATATGAGCGGGACAAAGATTTCCTTCATCAAAGTGAAATCATTACCAAGTTTAAGGCAGGTTGGTTTGAATCGTTTGTTTTTGTCTCTACTAGAAAGAAAATCTGAAAACTGCATTTTGCATTCATTAAAAATGTAAATGCATTTCAATTCTGACGATTTCAAACATTTATGTCAACTCTTAAAAGTTATCTTTCCATATTACTGCATATCTAGAGAGGCATAAGGGTGGGCCCAATTCACACTAGAACAACCTGAGAGTAGCACCGCTGTCCTCCTCTCTGCGTCGCTCCGCTGATTTTTCAGAGCGTCAAGAAAAACAAGAAGCTCTATGTGAAGTCATGCAGGCCATCAATCACAAACCCCCAATCTGCATGGCAGCTCAGAGCTCATATCTCACATATTTAAGCAGAGGAACGTTTCGCAGCGTGCGCCATCTGGCCAAAAATAAATATTCTCAGGCAAAGCAATCATTCACATCCTCATATAACAAATGACATTTGGGGGGGAGAGGCCATAAAAGGCAACGTAAAGGAAGTCTGCAGGATTTGAGCAACTTTTATTACAGTAGCAGAGCCTCTAACTGCAGCAATAAGCAGCCGGGTGGACATGCTGATTTCACTGGGGAAAAGCTGGGTGTGATTTTTAGTTGCCTCTGCCTTGGTTAAATATTGAAGCTTTAAGGATGTGATTTGCACACAGCTGGCCACAGATTGTGCACATTATCCGGCGCCGCGACGCATACGAGCAGACACGTCAAAAACCTTTAAATAGCCTCATTTATTCACTGTAAAAACAGGGGAAAAAAAACAAGAAAAACTGTTAAATGCTTTTTTCATCAACGCCACAACTAACGTTACCCCTGCTGTCAACATACATGAGGATCAAGATTTACTTTCAGAAGTTCAGGATTATGGATGTTGCCATGACGCACTATTTTGCATACATTTACAAAACTTCCTTTGTGGGTTTATTCCAAATGTTACGGACAAGAAGACAGAAAAGAAATGTAGAGAAAATGTTTAAAGGGAAAGGATGGAGAGAAGACGTCACCACCTCAGCAGAAAGAGAAGACTGGACGTGTTTTAAGAGAGAAGAAATGTCAGATGGATTTTTATTTTTTTTACCTCTTGTTAGTGACATGTTTATAAAACGCATACAGAATGAGTCATTATCGTTTTCTTTGTCAAAACTGCATTATTATCAGATATTGGTATTGGCCCAAATTTCACATCTGTGTATTTCCAGAATTTTTTATTTTTGTTTCACAAATTTTTTCCAGTGGTAGAAATTAAATAATCTGTGCATGAAGTCTGCAGTCTCCACTTTGACTTTTTAAAATGACTTATTTGGTAAAAACGAAAGACTCACAAAAGACACACAATCGTCATTTCTTTAAATGATCAGTTTTTAATCTGATTCAAAATATTCACTACACATCTTCAGGTCAACTTTTCATCAGTTTGCTGAGGATTTAAAGAGATGAACCACGCTGAGAAGGTCGTGCTGCCGCAGGCCGAGCTCCTCCATCAGAGAGCTCAAATACTGCACTGATGCCGACACCTCCAGGGCGTCCCGCACCACCGGAGACACAAAGGACAGCCTGGAGACGAGAGAACAGCAGACCGTGGGACCTCATGGCACGTCGCTACGCTAACGGATCATATCAGATGGAAAATACAGCTTCAGATTGTAAAATCTATTAGGATTTTGGTCTGTTTCAAAGTAGTAAAAACCTGTTTCACAACTTCTTTATCACACACACTGTGTGACGTCACCTCTCTTTCCAACATAAATAATTATGAGCTTTTATAAAATTTTGTCATGACAAATCCCAGTTAATGATATTTAAAACTTCTCCCAAAACTGTTGGTATTGTTGGGATTATTAGTTTCACTAATTTCTCCACTAAGAATGAATAATAATAATAATAAGAAGAAGAAGAATAATAAAAGATTAAATACAGTTACAGTTTGGAGTTTAGTGATACAAATCACTCTTCTTTATGTGACTGGTGTCCTAAGGAAGAGCATTACTTAGATTTTGTAAAAGCACTATTTCTGTTTATGTAGCTCTGATTGATTTGCTATGGCGTCACAATTACCTAAAAAAGAAGTGATAAATAATTCTTATCATCACTTTTATTGTTATGACCATATTACCACCAAATGTTATGATAAAACCTAAAGTCCATATCTAATACCTCTAATATAGCATATATTTCAGATGTTATATTTACCACAAAAAAAAACACATGAAAATTTGGATTTTTAACCTGACAAAATGGAAATCATCAAATTCTTTCCCTTGCAGTCTTGTTCCTAAGCTCCGCCCCCTCCTCCCTACCTGTCCGTCCTGCCGTCTCTCCTGGACTGGAGCGGCTCTGCTGGTTAATCTCCGGTTCAACTCAGGGTCTAGTGTTGCAGCTACAGGGGGGGTATCTATTATTCATCTGGCCCAAACAATAGAGGCCAGACGAGCTCCACAGCTGCCACGCAGTGGACAGATAAGACAGCACAACAAATTATTCATGATGGAGGAATGGAAGGATGGAGTGGAAGACGAGTTCAATGGGAACCAATGAAATCATAGAGTGGCGCGGCGACACGGGACGGCCCAGCCACGTTTTTGTGCACCGTGTTTTAATATCGAGGCTCTTTATGAGTCAGTAGACACTTCAATATGAGATATATAGGAGAGAAGTCACATAATGGGGTCAGGTGATTCACTGTTGTAGTGGAACTGCACTTTAAAAAGCAGTGATTGGTGGAAGAAAAACGAAAATCAGCTGTAATCCAATCAGAGGTTTACATATGCATAAAGTTAATGACACACCCATCCTTTAAAACACTGGAGCATCCAAGTTCATCCAATTCAAGATAAGGGCTGTAACGATTAATCCGATTGATCATGATGAATGGATCACAGATATAATCGGCAACTAATTTAGTAACCAATTCACCGTTAAGTGGAATATACAGACTCAAAAAAAAGGATCAATCGCTGAAAAAAGTAACTGTACAAAATAATAATTTTTAAAAAATCTATTGTTATTCAACCAATTATTCCAATTATTAATATGTTAATCTGAAAAGAACTGTAGTATGCTATATTGATATTAAGTCAAGCAGAAAGGTCTGAGCTTTTCACATGTTGATGTCAGGATGTTTTAGCTGCAGATTGATCTTTTGCTACCAATGATGAAGAGTTCACTAAACTAAAGGACTGCGTCTTAGGCAATAAAATGATTACTTTCTTGTTTAAGAAATTAACTGAATTATTTCAGTATCTTTTAATGCATTTTCAATACTGTATGAAAAGACTTAATAATGTGACTTAACATCTGCAGAATGAGCCAAATGTTTTTGCAGATTAATTGATTAATCGTCACAATGATGGCTGTAAAATCACCGTTAGCTATTCAAGAAGTTTTCCGGTGTTTGCGGCTCCTTTCTCCAGTGAGGCCGACACGCCGTACATATCACACTGCGGTTGGTCTCTACAGGGCTTAGCCTGAAGGCAAACACTGAGCAAACAGAGCTGGACCACTGAGGCTGCCATAAATGAGGATCAGGTGAGGCTTTTCCCAGACCAGCCGGGCCCGAGGAGTGTGTGCTGTGTTTAAGTGTGTGTGTTTCGTTTGACAAAAGTGTGCCTTCTGTGGTGGATCACGGATCCGGAGAGGAGGCAATCAGGCCGAGATAAGGCTGTGTGTACTCAGACGGGAGCAGCACGGAACTGTTCACGCACACACACACTCAGCTATGTACCATATGGCATGGCCAAAACAATGCTGCAGCTCGTAGCGTCTTGGGTAAAATGAAATGAGAAGCAGTGAGTTGTGGACTCACAGATGCAGAAGCACCACGGCTATCAGCGTCCACTCTGGGGTTTTGTGGATGATGTTGGTGTTGCTGAACCTGGAGACAGAAGCATAAAGAAGCAGAGAAAATCCTGATGAACACTACCAAACACCCCGCTGCTGAGTATTTGACAGCTGGACTTCCTGCAGGAAGCTGGACTCTAGAAGTCCTTGCTCTACTTGGTTAACTTTAAATAGGCCATTTCTTGCCAAAGTATCCAGACCCATTGAACTCCTTAACTTTTGAACATGCGAAAATCAGAAAGATTTTTGCATTTTATTGAGATTTTATGTGACAGACCAACACAAGCAAGCACATAGGTGTTGAGTGGAAGAAAAATGATACACAAATAGAAATCAGGGTCACATGCATATTGTATATTCAGCCCTGCTTACTCTGATACCCTAAATAAAATTCAGTGTAACCAGTTGGCTTTAGATATCACCTAATTAGCAAATAATAATATGAATAATAAAGAACACAGCAGAATGTGAGAATGATTGGACTCAATTACGCCTTTTTATACCAACAGTTCAGTTTTAATGTACTGGACTGTCACAAGAAAATAAAGAAAGAAAGTAAACTGATGTAATCACTTGTGTTTGCAGAAAATGTGACATTGCTCAAATTTTAAGTTCCTAAAGAAGAAAGGCTGATAATGTGGTATGCTACGAAGTCAGCAGTTAACTATTTAAACCAAATGTCCTGCCATGCCTCTACCTAACCAGTAGAGGGCAGCAAAGTTTAACAAATTAATCCAAAAATGTGGAACTGAATTAAATGACCAGTTGATCCCATAATTCAGTTGCATTATGAAACTCCTGTTTTGTTCTTTATTAATCAGAATAATCTGATGCCGTTTTATTTCATGTCTCGTCACTCTGGATGACTCGTTGTTTTTAGCTTATGCTTTCCATTAGGCTTTTAAGAGCTCTGAATGACCTCTGATCAGCTCAAAATCTAACATACCTAGACAGATCAAAAGTGGACTAAATTACTCTCAACTAAAGGCCAACTCTTTGTGAAGGTCCAGACTCACATGAAACGTGGGATATCTGGAAAAACCTTAAAACTCGTCTTCATCCACACGCTCTGTCCAGTCTGACTGGAGATGTTTTAGAAAGAAGAGTAAAGAAGAATTTACGTCTTCCCTCACATGCTCCAGGAAATAAACCATATTTCTTTCAAGTTAATTGAGGCATAAACAAAGAGAATGGAGGATTCTTCCTCAATTGAAAGCTAAAAATGTAGATTTGAAGGTTTCCACTGAACTTCAACTTCAAACAGAAATAATCTCCTAATGTGTGTTTGTTCTAAAACTGCAACTCAACTACATGTAGGGAAACTGGCACCCTGTCAGGAGAAGAGTGTATGAATGTGTGTGGCGCTCTGACCTGAAAGTCCTGACCAGGTTGTTCAGGTCCGTGGAGATGTCACTCATGGTGAGGCCCACCGGACCTACGACCTTCTTGAGACTGTAATAAACAATATATAAAAATAAAAAATCACGTTCATGTAATACAGTTGTGATAACACGTGCACACACACGTGCACACACAAACGTACCAGCTGTTGAGTTTCTCCACTGTAATCCGTTTCTGGATGAGGTTCTGAGCCTGGGAATCGATCAGCGGCAAAACTGGATTCTTTGATTCTGTCTCCTGCATAACACCCAACATATAGCACTCAGTTCAATCAGATATGTGAACACTCACCATATAAAACATACACACAGGCCTGATGCAATGAGCAATAAATCAAAAATGATCAATTGAAACAAGATCAATAATTTTCATTTGTAAAATTGATCATTTTTCTCTTTTCGCTCTTTCTACCAAAAACCAGAAAATAGAAGGTCTCAACTAGCCCTATTTATTTACAGACACTTCGTAATTCATTTTATTTGTTGTTTTGTTTATTCATTTTGTATATTTAAAATGTCTTCCAGTACCAGCGTTAGATGTTCATTAGAATTGAAAGTTTGAGTTGCTGAAGATGTGCTACATAAATAAAATCACCTTACCTTCCCTTTGAGAATGTGGTTTTGCATTATGCTGCCTTTACCATTAGATGGCTTGAAAATGGTCTCAAAGCAACAATATTACCATTTATTGCAATAACTGGACAATTTGTTGTCCAGCAAAATCTGTCACCATGACAGGTAACACATTTTTTCTGTCTGAAAGAGCAGAGTTATAGAAGACTCCCAAGACCACAGGTGTCAAACTCCAGTCCTCTAGGGCCAGAGTCCTGCAGTGTTTAGATGTGCCACAGGTACAAAACACTGGAATGAAGAGACTTAATTACCTCCTGCTTGTGTAGATCAGTTCTCCAGAGCCTTGCTAATGACCTGATTATTCTATTCAGGTGGTGCAGAAGACGCACAACTAATAGTTGCAGGACATCGGCACCCTTGAAGACTGGAGTTTGACACTCCTGCCCTAGGCTGGAATTATATGAATTATTTCTGAATGACAAAATTATGAAACAGATTTTTTGCATATTTTATCAATATGAGTATTATAAAAATCTGATTTTTTTTAGATTTGCATACTAAGATATTGTTTTCTGCATCAAAAGTAAAAAAAAAGTAGATCTAGAAGCTTCTAGGCTTCTAGAAAAAGCCTCTCATTTTCAAAAATCAAGCTCAGTGTCTGGAAGAAGACCCAAGTTGATTTAAGCTTTTGTGTGCATATTATTCACACAAAAGCTTAACTGAATTTGATTCAAGTCACAATGACCAAAATGAGCTTGAAAGGTCTCCTGGAATTCTTCTTCTGAGTCAGTGCATCACTTTTTTTGTGATGCAGTGTATCACTTTTTTGTGATACACTGCATCATTCTGTATAAACATCCCGTGTTTATACAGAATGATGTAAAGTTCCACCGTGTCGTCTGACCAGCAGCAGTGTTCCTCCGCTCACCTCGCTGGGCTTCATCTCTTCCTCCTCAGGCAGAATCCACGTCCCTCTGTAAAACTCTGTGACTCTGAGCTGCAGCCGCTCCGTCTCCTTACACAGTGTCTCGTAGTCCGGAGCTGCTGCCGGCCGACCCCTGTCCTGCTCTTCGGCACCCTGCTCTGTCACGTCGTCGTCCTCGAGGTCATCTTCATCCAGCTCCTCTTCCTGCGTTTCCTTTACGTCGGAGAATGGGGATCCCAGAGAATGGTTGGCTCCGTACAGGAAGCTCAGAGTGTCGTCTGTGCACCACTCTTTTAGCGTCCTCTTCAGGCATGCCAGCAGATTGAGCCGCACCGTGTCAGGATTGGCTTCTCCAGTCTGGGTGTTCAGGAGATCCCGCAGCCCAGCTGCTCCTCTCTGACTCATCCCCACCTGGGTGATGCTGAGAGCCGCCAGGTTTGGAGCCTGTTTGCTTCCAGCTTCTAGCAGATCAGAGTTGGGATGGACTCTCTCTGACACGCTACACTCGTTCAGCTTTGCTGTGGCCTCCTCCACAGGTCTGTTCCCAGGAGACCCATCATCTCCTCCTGCTCTCCCCCTGTCCTCTGGGTTGTCAGCATGTCGCTGCTCGCTCTGCTTCCCGTGTCCGTCTGTGTGTTTGGGCAGGTCTGCCCAGCTCACATGGGCTCTGGGGACAACACTGGAGACGAAGTCCTGCTCCTGTTCGCTGTCGCTGCTTTGACTGAGGTCACTTCCTGTGGCACTGTGCTTGGAGCCAGGAGGGTCCTGAGGCGGGGCAGCCAGGGGGTCCTCGATGTCCTCCTCTTTGAGGCGCCTCTCGGACAGCAGCACCTCCTCACCAGAGCTCCCACTGGACACACACACACACACACAGAACACACACCTTCAGTCTACTTAAAATCTCAACTCAAATTGATGCAAAAATTATTTTTCAGGTGTATTTTCAATTGTAGAAAATGAACAACATTTATTCTTAATAACTAGGAGTGCATCGATATTCGTCCTTTTGGACCATCAGCCGATTCTCAGATGTGAAGGCGGAGGAGTGAATGCTGCAAGTCAATGATTCAATACAATGTGTGTTTCCTTAGAAATGTTTTCATCTACTTTGAACAATAAGGATCAATTGGAATGTCTGTGTGATTGAATTGGAAAGACTTATTTAGCCTTGGTGCGATATAGATAAACTAAACTTGAAACTGATCTCATCTAACTCCGCAAAGGTCAGGAAAGAACATTCTAAATGCAAGTATATTTGGGAGAACTACTTCATGTGTAATTGGTATCATTTGATGGGTTTTGTTCTGGGTTTTTCTATAAAATAAGATTGGAATATTGCGAGTGCCTGGTGTCATTATAACACCTGATAATGTCAACAGGTCAGGCTTTTTAAAGATCATGATCAGCCAGAAAACCGCATTTAGTGCAACCTTAGTTCTAATTAGCTTTAGCACATCAACTGCTTCAAATTGTTAAAATTGATATTTGATGTATGTCCAAATATAACAAAAATACTCATAAGTACCATAGTTTTTTACACAACTCTAGCTCACTGTGTGGAAATCTTAAAGCAGCAGTACATACCCATCTCCTTTCTTCAGCAACCTCACCTCTGGGGGACTGCCAAGAAACATAAATCAAACAGAATGTTTTTTATATTTCGGACTTTCTGAGAACAGAGAAGAGACAGAAGCGGCAGAACCTTTCATGCTGCCTGAGCCAAAGAGGCGTCTTCGATATCTGCAGCTCATAGTGTTTGGAAGCTTTGTAGCAGAAGTTGCTGCAAAAACACTAGACACAAACAACAGAAGTGCAGCTTTTCAAATATTTGTCTGAAAAAAATGACCTGATAATAGTAAGGAAAAATAAAAAGAACTCACCTTCCGCTCTGTGATGTCATAAACCCGGTTTGTTTTGGTAGATATTTTAAACCGTTGGTTTGGGATCTAGAGATTGAACAGTGTAGATGAGTCATGACAAAGTGAATCTGAACTTTTTAAATGTGAGACTTGTAGTGAGTTCACAGGTCCGGGCGGACCAGGCTAAGAGTTCTACCTTGCCCAGTTTGTTTGGACATACAGGATAACCACAGAGTTTGGCGATGAATCTCTCCTCCACAGCGTCTTTGTAGTTAGCAGGAGTTATGAGCTTGGCCTGGGAGGAAGAGAGAAAGAAAGTGAAACATGACATTTTTCATTAATTATTATTATTTTATTTTTTTTCAAAAGTGGAACTTCCACATTTCTAAATCTGAATAATTGGTCCTATAACACCTCTTTCACTCATAAGAGGATGACGCAATCAGCAATTGTTTGCAGTAGATATAGGTGTTGGTACACATTTGATTGGTACTATGTGACACAGTCTAACAGCCATCACCACTGATAATGATTCTATGAAGAAGCTTCACTTTATGACTGAATAAAGTATTATTGAGTTGAACCCTTTCAGTCAAACACAACAAAAACAACGTGGCTGCCCTGATTTTTAGAAATTGGCATCAGGCACATAAAATTAAAAACATTGGTGGAGTAGTTTGTCCTGACAGCCCAGGTTACTTGCTAATTCATACCAAAGTTGTTTACTGTTAATGTATTTTGCAATGACAGAATGCTTAAGATATTCTATGAAACACCTTATGCCACTTTTTTCACATAGAACAAAAAAGCTGAATAAATATTCACAAATAGTGGACAGTCCAGATTCATTCAATAATACATATACAGTGAAATATAAATCAATATAAAGAAAGTAAGATCATCTACATACACAGTCAATCAGAAAGTCTTCAGCCACGCTGTCCTCTAGGAGGCGCTCCACCACCTTCAGGGCTCTCCTCTCCAGCTCCAGCTTCTCCCTCAGCCTCTCCTTCACCTCCTCTCTCCTGATGAATAAAGCACACGTTGACATTTACCAAATACTGTTTGAGCTGAGAGCCTGAAAGGCTTACAAGCGTAAACTGTTTCCACACCTCCTCGCTTCTTCTTCGGCGGTCCTTACTTTGACACATTTCCCACCTGTCAGGCAAACCAGAACAGAGTTAAAGACACTTTCCTCTGGTTTCATCCAACTGATCCGTCCTGGCCATGAAAACACAGCTGGGTAAAAGAGTCTGGCTTTCCACAGCAGTTTTTTGAAAAGCGTACTAAGAAATAAACACAAATTCTGTTCTGGGTTTATTTGCACCAATGGCATCACAGCAGGCAGCTGATTCCACTTTTAGTCAAAAGTCCGAGCTTCCAAATGACCAATCAGAAATGCAAGAACTGCCACTGAAATATGAAAATCACCTGTGAACTTTGGGAATCTGGCTGCTGAATAAAAGTGTGTCGCATTAAAGCAGCAGCACATAAAGTACTGTAAACATGTTTGTTCAGTGTTAGCAACTCAACAGTTATAATGCAGTTTCTCAACGGACACGAAGGACAGGTCCAACTCGGATGTGATGGGATGCGCAGATCCGAGCTCCAGACCAACTGAACACTAAACACTGTGGAGATGTGACGTTCATAAAATTCAAATATGCTGCTGCCATACACACCTCAACGCCTTTGAAGATGAAATTTGATGAAAACCTCCAAATAGTGAAAAACAGCCCAGGAAAACACCAATGTCTTCTTCTGAATTCCTCTATCAACTGCTGCATACCTTGTGTGATGTCACTACAGCCCACGAAAGCTTGTTTTGGGGAGTTATTACTTTTAATTAAATTACACTTAATACATAGAAACACTAACTGTGACATTTTCCACGTGACAAACTATACCTAAAGAGAATTTAACTGAAGTTACAATAAAGTCGGGTGCGTAGCTTTAAGTAGCACATAAAGAAGCTAAAAATGGCGGCTACATTCATGTTTGTTTCAGCCGGACAGTAACCTGCTCTCCTCTTAGCTTGTCAGCAGCCGTAAAAAAGCCGCTCTTCCAGGTTAACAGTTTGAAAATTGGACCTTTTTTGGAGCTTTTCGCAGAACCCCTTCTCCTCCGCCTCTCTTCTGTCTCCATGCTGCTTGTTTTCCTTCCGTTCAACTCTGACCCCGTGACGTCCCCATTGTACGGCAGCCGGTAGGGCCGTACCAGTTTTTCACGCTGTATTCGGAAAGTGTGCATTTAAGCGTGTGTTTTTATTTGCTCCCGGGCTATCTGAGGGCATGAAGAGAAGGTGTGTGACTCTGCTTTCTCTGTAATGTTCGCTTGTTTTGCCCACCGAGGTGGCGTCGCTCCTCCCTGAGCTCAGATCATTCAGAATCAGCAGGACTAGCATCTAGTTTGCTGGAAGCTGCGGGGATTCACTGCTGACCGTAGCCTCAGATAACCTCTTATTTGTATGTGTGTGTTACACATTCGTCTTGTGCGCGGCGGTTTAATTAATTATTTTAATTCTGCCCCCCTTTTTTTATATTTTGAAGGATTACTTGGTGAAGATCCAGCCCATGTGAGTGAAGACAGCAGAGATGGCTCTGGAGCAGCTCAGTGATGTGGTCCAGAGATGTGTAGGTGCTACTCATGTTAACGCTTTCTTAATTAGGTTTCCAAACACCACACATTCTGCGTTTCTGGATTTTCGTCTGACAGTCTTCAGCCAAGATCCCCTCCTGGTCTGAGGCTCCTGAAGGGTGTGAAATTCTTTGTTCTTCCTCTCCTCCAGGAGAGAAGAGGCTTATATGCATTATGAGGCTTAATATTGGTTTATGTGATTTCAAAGAAATAAAATAAAAATCCCAGGTGAAGGGCAGTTGTTCCCCTCCATCATCTAGTTCAACCTTATAGGTACAAGGTCTATTCGGACAAATATGCATCATTCACATATGTGATACATGTTCAGATTAAGAATATACCAATTTGAAAATTTTGAACAATGCTGATATTATCACAAATATGCCCGATAACCAATATTTGCCTGAATTATTTATATTTTTCTACCATTGTGACTCTTTAACAATTGTTGGCATTGCTTTTGTGCTTCAGTTAAACTCCCCACAATCCTGTACGGCATCATTACCACCATGACATGATGACACGTAAAGAAATGGAAACAAACACCAGTTGTTCACATTTGCCCAGATTTACTTATACTTTACTGATACTAATATATTTAAAAAATGACTAATATTGGCTAATACTGATGTTGCTGTCTATATATCACAAATTCCTGATTCAGATTACATCAACTGTGTAAAAATGTAGTATCTTTCACATCGTTGTGGACCAATTTTGTAGGAATCGGTCCACTAAGTAGCTGGACAGGAAACATTTACTGCACTTTTTTTCTTCATAATTTCTTCCAATAGACCTCTTTACCTCTTTGTGTGTATTCTAAACAGCAGGCGCTCCCAGATGACAGCTACAGCTCAGAGGATCATGATGCGTTCACTGTAGCGGGTCGGAGCTGCATCGAGGAGGGACACAGCCCGCAGGTCCTCAGCATCGTCCTGGATGAAAAGAATCAGGTGTGTTTCTCAACAAAGATGTCGGTGGCGTGCGGTTCTCTCTGCCATCCCTGACGCTGCCTTTAACTCTGACCTGCAGAGCGTGGTGAGGAGTATGGGCTGGAACCTGCTGCCGCCGCTGGTTCAGGTGCTGCTTAGGAAAAACGATAAACATCTCCCTCAGTGCCTGGCCATTTTTAACCACCTGTTAGAGGTCTGACCAAACCTTTGCTTTCATACTGTCACGGGTTTGGAGCCTGAGTTTGTAAATGCTTCGTCTCCTCTGGTATTGCAGACCTGCAGTCCTAAAGAGTTGCTGATTGGCCTTCTGGAGCTGCTGGAACATGACGATGCCGACAGAATAGCTGAAAGTCTCCATCTGCTTCTGAACCCGCTACAGAAAGGTGACCTGTACCTTTAAGAATCTCACACAAACAGACTCAGAAATTCAGTTTCTCGCAAAATTGCACATACCTCCTTTTTCATATTTTGTCACACCAGACGTCAATGTAATTTATTTAAGTAAAGTTTATTCGTACAACTGACATGTTGATTATTTTTTGGATTAACTGAGTAATTATTGGATAGCTAAAAGTATTTAATAGGAACTTTTCTTTACAGGATTTGAACCTAAAACTATGACACTTGAGTTTTGTTTTTTTAATCTTAAATTCAAAATGTGTTTTTTTTTTTTTGTACAGTAATTGACTACTACATTAGAATGTTCCTTTGGATCAGGAACATTCTCCTTATGGTGGTTTCTTGCCTGGTTTTTAGCTGCTGCTCCCACCGCATTAATCAGCGATTATTTCAATAATCAGTTTATCTGAATAATCCGTTTCAGTCGTTGTAGAAAGTGACAAAGTAGAAGGCATTTGAATGGTTTCCCAGTCACCTCAGCTCAGTTTCCACCAGACTGCTGTGCTCTGTCCCCCATTCAGTGCTGCTGCGCCTGGGCGGCCGGAAGGCGTCCTCCCTGGGAATGACCCTGTCCTCCGTCCTGGACCAGCTGGTCAAGCTGCCTGTCCCTGACACCAAGGAGCAAGAAGAGGACGACGTCTTTTCGCTCGGCCACTGCTGCGCCGACCTCGCGCAGTTTGTTGGGCCCTTTGTGCAGGAGGTGAGGCTGAATCAGAGCAGCGGGAATCAGCTACGGAACTCCCACAAAACAGCGGGTGAACAGGAGAAGGGAACAGAGGACGAGCTGAGGACAGAACTGCTGAAGTTGTGAGTGGCAAAAAGCTTGACGTTTCCCCAGGAGTTTAAAGCTGTTTAAAAAGCAGTGTGACCGAACGTCTGTGTTTCTGCAGCTGCATGAAGACCCTGAGCCACCCTCTGCTGGACGTACAGATCTGGGACCCAGACACGCTGCCTCTGTCTCCACTCCGGACTTTTGCTGCAGAGATTCTGGTACGGATTGTAAACCCTGCATGCTTCCAGCATGGTGTGGTGTTTGAGCTGTGAACCTGTGGTTCTGTGTGGTTCTATAGGACATTCTGGGCGCTGCCGGAGAGTCTCTCCCAGGTCTTGTGTTTCACCCTCTGCTTAAGAAGAAAGAGGTTCCTGGCTTCCTGGAGGAGGAGGTCCGTTATCCCAAAAATTCCCTGGCCTGCTTGGCACACCTGGTTTTCGTGCATCACCTGGCAGCCGATACTTTCCCTAGTGTTTTCAGGTAGCCCAGAAAATACTGGATAAACAGCCACACCTCCTTAAACATTGACTGTTTTTGTGACGATTATTGAGATAATATTTTGGGTGTAAATGTAATATTAACCCTCTGACCTCTCCGTTCTCTCTCCACAGCCCCGTCTTCTGTCTGCGCTGCAACATGGAGCACATCTCTATTCTTCTGTCCCGGTAATGCAGCCTGCTCCTCCCTAAACAAGTTTTTAAACCCCTTCAGGTTTTTAGCTGCTGCTCCCACCACAGAGTTTCTGTCAGACTGAGGCGGCACTGACCTTTACAGGATGTGCTTCTCCTTTGCTCGGCTCGTGCGTTTTGGGTTGGGGAACACTGATCTTGTCCCGTGTTTGACGGTATGCGGCTCCGTTGGTCTCTCGCACCCAACCTGCAGAAAAGCAGCTTTCTATACAATCATATAGAAAGATAAAATCTATTCAATCAGTAACAGATGAAAAAACTAATAAGCTATAATTTTGTAAGAAAAACTCCACGCTGGAATTAGAAGACAATAAAACAACCAAAAACCACAAATAGACCAGGGGGTCTGTTCAGGTTCTGGTCGGTTGATT
Organism: Poeciliopsis prolifica; assembly: GCF_027474105.1. NCBI lineage: Eukaryota > Metazoa > Chordata > Actinopteri > Cyprinodontiformes > Poeciliidae > Poeciliopsis > Poeciliopsis prolifica. Next base: position 1,675,607 of record NW_026562383.1, read on the forward strand.
GCTCAATGCACATCTCCTAAAAAGCTTGATTTTGGCCTAACCAGACCACCGTACTTCATCCATTAATTAGATATTCTCCACATTCCTGTAGCTGTAAGGCAACAAGATCTTAATTACTGTAGAGTACGTTACCAGTGGTGACTGAGGTTCTCTCTACCTTCGGATCAGGAACATTCTCCTCATGGTGGTTTCTTGCCTGGTCCCTTCACCATCTCATCATCTTGAATTAAGCTCCAGACCAATAGTGAAGACCTTTTCACCAAGGTCTTCCTTGATGAAGGAACAAGTTTCCTGATGTTTTGATTTTGCCAATGAGACATTTGGTTGGGATTATTGGGTCTGTGATCAGGTGTGAAGAGGAAAACCTATATTTAATTAACAGATTAATGTTGCCTTGTGGGAGCCAGGATTCTGCCCTGTATGGAGGGGATCAAATACTTATTCCACTCAGTTTATATGGTAAATGTTTCTAAAATCCTGGTTGATGTTCTTCCTTTAAAATAACATAAACATGCTACAGTGTTAATTTTTTAGTGAGGCAACTTTTAAAAGGAGAGCAGGGTCCAAATAATTATTTGCTTGAGTGTATGTGTCACCGACTGGAGTTTTCTGATTACAGATCTTCAGAAAGCCTGACCTGCCGATGCTTATTTTGGATGATGCCAGTGAATTTTTGGGGGTTAACTGTCCAGAATAAAGGGATTCAGAGCCGATTTATGGGCTAGTTGAGGCTGAGGGTATAAATAAGAAAGGATTTGAGTCACAGCTGTTCATTTTTGGCACTTGATTCTGTTTCTCTAGAACTGAGACCTCCAGGCTACAGAAAGGACTGGTAAGATAAACTGAATCACACATTTGTTTTTCTAAATTGACATTTGTTGATAAAATTATTAGAGCTGTTTTTATTTCATTTAGGCAGTTGTTTCCACTGTTAAGGACTGTCTCATTCATTTCCTGGTTCTTGCAGTCTGTGGCCTAATGGGACTAAAAGTGTGTTGTAAAACCTTTGCTAGGTAAGGCTGTGATTTCTGTGTTTCTCCATCCTTTCAGGAGCTGTATGAGAAGAGTCTGGTGCGGGTGGAGGATGGCAGTCTCCCAGCGGATCTGCTCGAGATCAAAACCTTCCTCACCGTCCCTCAGGTGACCGCAGTTCATTATGACGCCATCTTTAACCCTCTTCAGTATGTTTCAAGCAGTTTTCTAATAACATTTGTCTCCTTTTCAGAACTTAGTAAAGGTCATGACAATTTGCCCCAAGCATGATCTGGTAAGACCTCTGGACATTTTTAAACCTTTCTCAATTTGGATTCAATTTGGATGATTGTCACAGTTTGTGTGAGAAAATGACCTGCTGGTTTTTGTTCTTGTCGTTTGGTTGCAGAGGACTAAAGGACTGAAGGTGTTCCAGCTCAGCATCGACAAGTTCAACACTGAAGCCAAGTACCGATTTTTCCAGTAAGCTCCACATTCCCCCCGCAGAGACCGCATGAATGTTTTCCTGTCACAGACTCTGGAATTCGTTTCTATTCCTTGTCTCAGATACATGCTCAGGACTAGCAGCCACTCAGGAGTAGAAGGCTACATCATTAAAAACATCAAGAATCAGATCGATGCAGCTCTGCAGGTAAAGGGGCCTCTCAGGCTGTCTGCTCCTGCAGTTTTGTGCTGCAGCTCAGAGCCGACCTGCAGTGTCTCTCTCACTCTGTGTCTGCAGCCGGGAAACGGCAACATCTGGTTTGAGGGAGTTCACCTGCTGCCTTTGCTGCGCAAGGTATTTAGTCTTCCAGACGGCCCAGAGACGGATCTCCTGCAGTACCTGGACAGGTACACACACACACACACACACACACACACACACACACACACACACACACACACACACACACACACACACACACACATTGACTTGAATTTTAGATTGTTTTAAAGGATGGAAAGGGAAGACAGGAGAGAAATTCTGAAGAAACAAAAAACATGTTGCAGACTTCAACAAGGTCAAACAAGGTCAAAGGTCAACCTTCCATCAAAATCACAACCCAAAATATATAGTGGAGCACATTGACTCAATGAGTTCATTTAGCAAAGTTGACAGGTGTCTCTGAAAAATTGATAAAATGTAAAATAACCAGTTTTTTTTTTAATCGATATATTTTTATTCACATTTTATTAGAGATTTGCATGCTGATCATTAATTACAACGTTTCAATTAATCAGGTGAAAATCTCTATTCGTATTGCAGTAAACTTCTTATGAAGCTTTTTACATGTTTCCATCAGCAGTTTTGATGATTTGGATATTGGAAGGTCTGCTTGCCATCACCCTAATCTTTACCTTCCGCACAAATTTCCTAAGAGATTCTTATTATTTTTAGGAATGCACAGAGTATTGTCACCAACATCAGTATCGGCAGATATTAGTCATTTTTAACAGATCTGTATCAGTCCAATATTTAAAGCTAGGTCAGTGCTTCTCAAATAGTGGGGCGGGCCCCCTTTGGGGGGCGCGGTGCGATACCTGGGGGTGCGCGTGTGATCCTGGGGAACAGGCTTTTTTTTGGCCAAACTAGTATAAAGTAATTGCGCACAGTAGGCGGCAGTGGCGCTCTCATTGTTACTTCTGTCACGTTTGCGACAGTGCAACATTTTATGACTTACAAGACAACAGGTTTGCCTTGGTTAGCAGTGTTAAGTCAACAAAAACCTCCGACTGCGTTCTGTCTATGGCCTCCGTTATTCAACAACCCCCAACATGAAAAAGTTTTTCACAGGGATGAAAAGAAAAGCGGAGAGAGACAAAGATAATGAGACAACAGAAAGTCAACCGAAAGCTAAGAAGAGGAAATACGACGAAGCGTATTTAGCGCTTGGCTTCACTGTGACTACAGTTGGAGAAGAGGAAAGACCGCTGTGTTTGCTGTGTCTAAAAATGCTCGCAGCGGACAGCATGAAGCCAAATAAATTAGCGCGTCACTTAAATACGTTACATCCCAATCACGCCGATAAGCCGCTAGAGTTTTTTCAGCGAAAAAAATGTTAATAAGGAAAAAATGTTATGCAGAGATGGATAGTCACGGTGGGGAGTGGGGGGCGCGAATAGTTTTCTTCTTGCTAGGGGGGGCGTAACGGAAAATAATTGAGAAGCACTGAGCTAGGTCAATATGAATAAATTATTTCCATGTTGCTGTTTGGAAGAGGAAGTTGGTCATGTAGTGATGTTCAGTCAAACTTTGATGTTTGACTGAACTGTCAACAGTGTGGTTCTTTATTTTTTCAAGGTGTCGAGAGAATAGCAAATATTAATGCCAGATGTTGATACTGGCCAAAACATAACTATTTCTTTATTATTTTCCTGCAGAGTCATGGAGTCTCTAAACCTGCTGCGTTACCTGGTCATCAGAGACAAAGTAACAGAGAACCAGGTGAGTGCAGAGAGCAGTCTGGCAGTGGAAGGAGACCCTATGGTCTCATGCTACTAAGAACACAGAGAAGGAACCTTAAACATTTGATTTATGTCTTCTAATGTGCATGTTTAAAAATGTTAAAGTGTTGCAGGCCACTCACGTTTTGCCATCTTGCAGACCGGCGTCTGGACCGAGCTGTATAAAATAGAAGATACGTTCATGAAGCCTCTGCGTGTCGGCGTGAACATGTCGAGAGCCCACTACGAGAGGGAGCTGCAGGACACCAGGGAGAAGAAGAAGGAAAACGCCAAAGGTCACAGTCAGTAACAACATTTCCCTCCAGCCTCCCAGAGATGGCTTGTTTTTCTAACAGCATGTTGGCATGTTATTCCACAGAGGAGTCGGTGCTGTCTGTTTCTGTTGGTGGGGAGAAGCTGCCAAAAATGACATCAGAATCTCAGATTCAGGTCAGACCATCGCATCCAAATGAAACACAACCAAGCAGGACAATTACATGTGACTGAATCCGATTGGTTCGTTTCAGGCTCTGCACTCGGCGCTCCACACATTCGACATGATCGAGAGCGTGTTGGTGCGGATAGAGGAGCTGGTGGAGGTGAAGGACGGCCTGGAAACTGCAGGAGAGCCCCAACTTCTCAGAGCCTAACAAAACAAAAGGGGGCGGGGCCTAATATGTAAATGTATCATTTCAAACCACTCGACTGTTGTTTCTCCTCCCTGTTTCAGATTTTCTAAGATGAAAGGGTCAGCTCTTGTACCTTGTGTATATTCTGATAGAGCTGTAACTGATAATAAAAACAAAGAAGTTTCATACATTTGATTCAATCTGTGCTTTTATTACAATGTGATAATTCACCATTTTTATACATATATCAGCAAAGTCTGAAGATGTTTCCATTCGGCCCACTGACATTTTTATGTCATGTCATTACAAACAGTCTTGTTTAGATTTTTACTTAAATTTAGGGATGGTGTTCATTCAATAGACTCTAAGGCTGCTTTTGGAGTACTTTAGGGTTCTTGTCTTTTATATATCTATATATATATATATATATATATATATAGATATATATAGATATATAAATATATATTCAGTAAGGTAGATTACAGGAAAGTCTCAGTGAAAAAACAAACTTAGACGACTAAATTTCAGACAAGACAAAAGTTGACATCTTTGGACCAGCTAGCAAAAAATCTAGAGACTCCCTATTGGATCTCTTGACTCACCACTAGGAGGCGTATGTCTGATATTGTTTTATACTTATGGCAGGGCTGTGGAGTCGCTGTACACTTGTAAACAATAGGAAAATTCAATTGGCCACTATTCAACCTTAGGAGACCAGATCTGAGACAGTTTTAGGCAAAATATCACAAAATTAAATTCACACAAAGATGGCACCCTTAAAAATATTTATAGACAGTTTACCACCAAAAAAAGTTGATTTGAAGCTTATGGGGAAGCCTAAACCTTTAACACTATTAAAAATGTACGTAATGTTTAAATGTCTGCACTGGGAAAGTAGTAAGTTCATATAAGCACCACCAACCAAGAATCGTGCAAGAATTTGTGGCAACTACAAAAATAATAGATTCTAAGTTCCTCAGATGCCCATTTCCACAAATCACTAGATGCGTTTGCATAGGTTTTAACTCAAAAGTCTGTTTTAGAACAGAAGTTGCTCTAGGATGATTATGGCACAGGCAGTTCTGGTGGTTAGTTTTAAGTTGAAGAAGAATGGCTCTATTGTTTCAGGTTGTAAAAAGCAGGAGGTTCAGTGGAGATTTTATTGTGAAAATCTTTAAAAAAAAAAGACATTTCCATATAAATAAATACTATTAATGACAGCAGCTAACCCAGCAGAAATCAGTCAAATTAAAAGCCCTCAAATGTTTATATGAAAGTTTTCAAACTACATAACAAAACAGAAGTCTACATCATGACTGCCATGAAAAATGTCTAAACTTTATTTACACCAATGTTTTATTTTAAAGTCTTCTTCTTAGATAACTTCTTCATTCCAATATGAACTCTTACCCTGCTAAACAATCATGTGAACTATTTATTCATTAAGAGTTCTAATCCCAGCCTGGAGAGCCACACGCTCTCATCCTGCTGACAGATCCTTAAAGAGAGGATGCTGCAGAGCGTCAGCAGCTGTGATCCTCGTGGAGGGGTTTAGGTCCAGCAGCAGATCCAAAAGGTCAAAGGCCTCGTCAGGAACCCTGTCCCAGCCCTTCTTATCATTCCCCACTTTACTTTCTGACAGGAAGCTCTGATTGGTTGGGGCTTTGCTGCTACCTGAACGTCTGTGTTGCTCTGGGCAAGTTTCACTGACTTCTTCTTTGTGCGTGCTGAGCTGAGGGCCGTTGGGCCAGGGTGTTGGAGTTTCATCTTGGTCTGTGCTCCTGCGGGCGGCGGACGTCTCTCCACCTGCTTCTGGAACCGTGGTGACGTCCGCTGAAGACCGCCGTCCTCTCAGCGTCTCACAAAGCGTCCTGAGGTCCTGGCGAGGAAGCTCCCGGCTGCACACCACTGCTTTTCCTGGACAAGTTTCAACCCCCAAAACCAGTTTACTGATATCATGTATCAGTTTTACATCTGAAACATGATATAAGAATGATACAGGTTCGTGCATACCAAATGTCTTTGCAGCCTGAATGGTCTCTCTGGAGCCTCTAATGGTCATGATCTGTGCGAGGGCAATCAGATCGTCGCTGGCTTTAAAGAAGGGGTAGCGGCCACTGAGCAGGGACAGCAGGATCACACCAGCCGACCACATGTCTATGGCTGCAACGCAGGGTGTTATGACGAAGGACGAGAGACCATCATGGACAGGAAGAAGACATGAAAAGATCAATTGGCCTTTGTGGCAGTTAGAAATCTGACTGTCTTGCTAAAGTGTTCATATGGTCGACATGTTTATTACGTAATAGCCATATACTGTTTCTTTAAAATGGGATTTTATGTTCCAGGTCAGCCAGAGTGTGGTCTGATTTAAAAGTAGACAACGCTCATCCAGGATTAGAATATTTGTTTTGGGTTTTTTTTTTTTCATATAGATCTGAAAAATAGTGGATCTGGAGACAATATTAAAAAGAACCAGAGAATTCAGTCATATTCAGTAAATTAAAATACACGATGAGCTTCGTTTGTCAGATCAAAAGAACATTTTTGAAAACAACCTTCTCGCAGGTATTAAACATTAAGCCCTTATTTCCCTTTTTTTCTGTTGCTCTGATGTAACATTCTAAACTTAAATGTCATCTTTTCATTAACTATAAGGAGAAAATGACCAGAAATAAAGGCTTTCAAATATCAATGTGAGTGAAATAATTATATACTGTATAGTGTTTCTCTTAGGGATGAAACTGTTGAAATAAATGTGCTTTTCAATGATTTTCTAATTTATTGAATGGGTCAGTAATTTAGGAGTGTCAAAGGGCTGGAGTAGAAATGTACAAGCAATTTGAGGTTTTTGCTTGTTAAAAATGTGGAAAACCATAAATCACTGTCCTTCCATTTTGTAACTATACACTATTTTGTGTATTTTACAGTGAAATTCAAATGAATTACGTTAAACTTTGCGTTTGAAGTGAAACTATTTGAAGGCACTGTGCATTATGGCAAACTTGTGAATAACTGGATCAAACACTAACCTGTGCCTTGGTTGGGACATTTGGTCAGGACTTCTGGTGCTCTGAAACCGGGAGTCCCCGCTCTTGGTGCAACCTGCTGCTTTCTTAACACACACACACACACACACACACACACACACACACACACACACACATACACCAAACATCACACACTAAATAGTTAACAAAAGTGCCTTTATGTGTAATTTAATAGGATTGTTCCTTATACAGCTGAGATGAACCTTACAAAGCCAGTAAATTAGAATACAGTGAATTAGTAATGATTTCAACTGTTTACCTGGCCAGGCAGACGTTGCAGACGCGATCAGTGAGGTAGCAGTTACATGTGAGGCCCTGCTGAGGGGCCCGCTGTGGTTTCTGGCTGCTGCTGGACGTCCTGACCGACACCAGGCCCCGGTTGGCTGAAGCATGTTTGTAGCTGGCTGCATCCGCTGTCTTCTTGGCTTTTAGCGACTTGTGTTGGGACAGCAAGAAACTCATTAGTAAAACGATGGAAACTTTGAAATATTCAACAGAAATAAACATGAATTTCTAATTTTATGATTAATCGTTGCAGCCCTACAGAAAACTCTCCCTCCTTGGATTTCTTACTTCAGTCTTAAGTGGTGCATGCTTAGAGGTAGGGGGCGCTGGTGTGCAGCTGTTCAAATTTCTCTCTCCAAACACTGGTCGAGGAACTCTGCGGAGTCCTGCCAAATCCTACAGCAAAACATACAAAGGCCAAAAATGTAGTGCAGGGAGAAGAAAACAGACACAGGAAAAACACCCTTTTAAATTGTGCATATTTTACAACAAAACAACTGGAATGACAGTAAAACATCTCAGTGTAGGCACCTTTGTGAGTTTTGTTCGAGAGTAGGAGGTGGAGGTGGCCCGTGCTTTTCTAACCAGTGCTTTCCCAGGTGCTGGGGAGGATGTGGTGATGCAGGGAGAGGAGGAAGAAGAGGAGGTAGAAGGTACTGATTGGTGTGGCGGTAGAGCTAGTGAAGTTGGAGCGGTGCTGGTCTTAACAGGGGGTTTAGGAAATGCTCTGCTTCTTTGTGCTGCTTCCCGTTTCCCTGGCAGCCCTCCACCTTTCTGTGATGGCTTCTGTCTCATCACCTTCAGCAGCTCAATCTGGGAGTCAGCGGTTCCCTGAGCCAAGCCGAAGTCCACAAGCGCATACCTACATTTGCACACGCAGAATAATGAGAATTTACCTTGGAAATGTTACCCGCTACATTAAACCTGGGTTTAAATTCATAAAAAAAATATCTTCTTTCATCAGAAAACCCATCATAGCAGAATTATGTTCACAAAGCACTTACATTCTTTGCTTCCTGTTGTAGAGGAAATTGTTTGGCTTAATGTCCCGATGGATGATCCCAAACTGATGGATGTGTTTCAGAGCTTTCAGCAGGTGGTAGATGTACAGACGGACCTCTTCATAGCTCAGTGACCCGATGATGTCCTGAAGAACATGTTACAGTTCAGATACAAGAACTGACAGCTGCATCAATAGAGTGAGTCACATTCAAGACTTTTTAAAGATCTTTTCTAAAATCAGTTACAATTTAAATAAGACCAACATAACATTTTTAAAAGAAGCCTCAGAATTTACTTTAACATAGTTTACTAACTTCAAAACTTAAGCAAGTTCAGTAGAACTTTGTCAACTTGAAAAGTGAGTTTTTAATGTCTGGGGTGTGACTTAAATGGTTTTATAATTCAGCTACCGAATTTCAGGACTGTCCCTGAGTACACAAGTAGAGACGCACTGATCCACCTTTTTCCCTTTCCATTCCGATATCTGAGGCTTCGTACTGGCCAATACCGATACGATACAGATAAACAGTGCTGAATAAACTTAAAATGTTCCCTTCAAAATATAAAAATAGACTTGAATGAACTGAATTACAAAAAATGTATTTGATAACTCTGCATCAGTACATCCCACTTAAATACATCAACAGCCTGATAAACTTGGTCAAACATTTAAAACAACTTTCATTTGTTCACTCAGTGTAATTAGGAGTAGAACAGCCAATGTAAACTGAAATTAACAAAAGCAATAGGTTGACTAACCTTAGCCAAACATGTAAATAATAAACTACCACAAACTTCTTCCAAATGGTTCAGAAAGTGAAATTAGAAATTCTAATCAAGCATGACGTCACTAAGAGCACAAAGCACAGATTTTGACTCAATAGGTCTGTCCTTATGACTCAGACCACAGTGGCTGATACCCAATCTAGAATTTTTTTAAATATTGGAAATAATGCATATGTTAATATCATATCAGTGCATCTCTAGTATACAGTACACTTTATAAGAAATACAAAAAATAGTTTTCAGGTACTAAAATCACCCATATTTTCTGTGATGAATGATGAATCTAACAGAAGAAAAGGAAATAATATCTAGTATGAAAAATCTGGATAGACTCAAGCCTAAAATTAAGAATATTAAATTTGAAACGTTTTATAAATTTGCAGAAATTTTGGATTTACAGTAGGGTGAAAGCATATAGATGAAAAATACGTTTTGCAAGTTTACTTTGTAAACATGTACAAACCACAATAGGTTGATGCTCCATGTATGGCATTACGATTACAACGTGGTCCGCCTTCCTGAAGCAGTACGTCACTCCCATCACATTCTCCCTGCCGCTGCAGTAGGAGGGGAAATTTATTAGGAATGAAATATTTTGTCACAAAAAACAAAACAACCCCCTCCCTCACTAATTTACCAGGAGTAGTTTTCAAGTTCAAATATCTACAATGCGCTATATTCATTAACATTATAAAACAACAACAAGAACAAAAAAACATGTTAGGGAAGTAAACAGTGCTGGACCCACCCTGCCAAAGTCAGACACTGAAGTTCAGCAGCGATGCGTGTCGGATGGCTGGTGGGGATGAGATGCTTCAGTGCAAACATCTCTTTTCTCCCATCACGCATCTGGGCTTCACCCAAGTACACTGAGCTGAAGGTGCCTAAAGGCAAATAAATGAATCTTTCTGAAGACTTTTTTGCTTGGATTTAACAACACGGATAAATTTAACTTAAAATAAAGTTGTTGTTTGTACCTTCTCCAATTTTGTCTGTGATGTGAAACACTTTGGAGAGCTGAGGGACAGCTTTGTACAGGGACTCAATATCCAGCTCCACATCCTCTGAACATGAAAGAAAAACAGATGAATGGTGGCTATAATGCAGTGAAACTAAACGTTCAGACAATGTTGGGTTCAGAAAGTTGTTCAGATGCAGTGTCATGCTACAATTTGATTAAGTTTTTCTCTCAGTACTTCATACAAAAATGGAGACATCAAAAAGAAAAGCCAAATACTTCAGAGGCTGAGGTCTTTTGGACTGTAGGGGTTGCTCCAAAAGACCTTGCCCTGCAACTGAACAGAACCTCTGGAGGCTAATTCAAATTTTTCCCTGACAAGACATCTGAAGAAAAACTGAGTGAGAAAAAAATTACAAAAGTAATTTTTGTTTTGAAATTATTAGTTTATTTAGTATGTGCAAATGACACAACTGTCATCTATTTGAAAATTATTAATATTGTTGTTTTTATGGACCTTCAATATAGCTTACTTTTTTTGCATTAGATATGTACCAAGTAGCTCTGTTGACCTTCACTTGCCTTTTCTGATCAGGTTAATTTACAAAACGTAGATCAAAGTCTGACTGGGATCTGCATTTGCATGCCAAGGAAAGTGAGGTGCAGCGGAGAAATATTCCAAATGTTATTCCAAAAAAAAAAATCTAGTTATACAAGAAAATGTATTATTTCTTCTTTGTGTTTTTAATTCAAAGGTCAATAAAACACTATTTTCACACTTTGTCACTGTTGGATACAAAACTGATTTCCCACAGTTTACAAAGTCAAAGAATCCAAATGGCAAAATAAAACTGGAAAAAGTAGAGTATGAATACTTTTGGAAGCCACTATACCTAAGCACAGTATCAATATAGATCTAGTTAATTCAGAATTTACACTTGTACTGAAATATTACACGTGTGAATTACGCTGCAAATAAAACAAGCGCCGTTTTAAACTAGTTGTTTGTGTATTCTACAGAACGGCTCGACTGTCATAAAACTCCTGACTCACTTGAGATTTTTCTTTTCCTGTGAGCTGTGTCTGATTTCAAAATGCCTCCATGTGAGCTGATGTCCTCAGAGCAGACAGGAGAAAGCTCCATCTGAAAACCAGATATGCAGACAAACTTACTGGAAACATTCAGGTTTTAAACTTACTCACTTTGAATCTTGATCTTGTCAATATCAAATTAAAACAAGGACCTGCAGTCACTAGACAGATGATCTAGTTAAAAGTTACATATGCCAAAGAAAAGTGCAACATAAGTCTGACATTACCACTGCAGAACAAGCTAGCCGCAACGTCTAGCAAAACAAAGAAACTTACCGCTTCACTTGGTTATTGAAAGTCACAGAATTGAAAATACGGGTTTCATTAATCCGCCATATCGTCTTTACGTATTCTCTCCTCAGTTTAATGTTAACTTTGGAAGTTTATTTGTGGTAAAGTCGACTTAAACACTTTATTGTAACTTTGACAGAGCCTCTTCCGCCGACAACAAACTCCGCGCTAAAAGTGACGTGAGACATCTCGCGATAATTCAGCGCAAATCACGTGGTCTGCGCGAAGCGTCAATGACAGACTGAAATCACTGATAAACATATTTAGTGTAGCTACAAGAATTAACTGAATTACAAATTAAATTGGATCATTTTTACATCAATAAGAGTAAAGGAGCCTTCATTAGATCACGGAGAAAATGGTTAGAAGAAGGAGAACAAAACACTCATTACTTTTTTAATCTAGAAAAACATAATTCGATCAATAACTCTATTACCAGGCTAAAGATTAACAATGCTGTTACAGATAACCTTGATGATATAGCTAGATATTGTAGTTCCTTCTATGAATCTCTTCATCTCTCTAACTTCTGTCAAGTTTCAGCTGATGCCCTGATGATCAATTTATCAGTTAGTCAAATTTCTGATAGTGAACGGGAATGTTGTGATGAATCAATCTCTCTACAAGAGATTGAGGACGCCATCTCACGTCTCAAAATGAACAAATCCCCCGGAATCGATGGCCTGAGTGCTGAGTTTTACAAATACTTTCTGGTCGACACAAAAAGCACAAACCATATAAAACTTTGTAGATTTTTTAAATTTTTCCTAATAATTAAAGTTCGTTGTCTTATCTTTACTGTAAGAAAGCAAAAGTAAAACCGACATGTGTCACAAATTATGAGATAGACCTTTGCTTTTTATTTAAGCAAACATTTGTATTTTCCAAAATTCTACTCCGATTAATGAATGTTTTATTAATTCTTGTCACTGTTTGGCTATGTAAAACTTGTTTACAAAATAAAATCATTTAAAAAATTGAAAAATGTACTTGTCATTACTGCTATATGACTTTAATTTGTCTAAACAAATGAAAACATAATTTGAACCTTTTCTAGTAAAAAGAAAAACAAAATCTCACTTTTGCAACTATTAATTTCATTCTTATTTAACCACGATTCAAGAAATAAACAAGTTAACGTAGGATTTATTTAATAGCAAGCATAAATACATTCATTACAACAAATAGAACAGGAACAACTTGTTTAATATAAACACATATAATATAACTCAATATACCAATACAGTTCTGAGAGGTTTGTGAAAGAATAAAAGTTTAGCATTGAACACTGAACTGTAACAGATCTCTTAGACAATAGTATATTCTAGAATATACCATCAAATATGCCAAGGAAAGCTTCCTCCTCTGAGCTGTAAGTAATGAACATGAAGATTTATTAAAATACAATTATATATTAATCATGCAAAAATAAAATCACCTTAATAAAAGTAGAGAAGTCCCAGTCACAGAAACAATCGCTATCAGAGCCCTCATTAAAATGCAATTCTGGATACTTGTTGTTGGTGTACTACAGTCCAATCAACTCATCTGGTTGACTTTTACACAACTTATTATTAAAAAGAAACTAGGTATATATTTTTTTCCAAAGGCATAGCTTAGTTTTACTATACACATTATTTAGTTTTTACTAAACAGTGACTCCCTGTAATGAAAAGATTTGATTCTGAAAAGTTTTGATACTTTAAATCTGGTGCTGTCAAGAAAAAGTGACAGCACAGACTGTAGCATCTGGAACTTTATTGTCTGTTAGGTGAGATACAGTCACAATATTAATACCGACCATGTAATACAGATAAAATTAATCAAGTTGATTTTACTGCACTGTCAATTTACACAGTTTTAATGAATGCTGATGATAACCCGTCTTAAAACACTTGGGACGACAGATCCTGATTGGGACATCCCTAGATAAACAGTGAGATCAGATTACCTTTCATGAAGAGCTGGGTTGAATGTTGCATTCATTGTGGAGAAGAAATTCAACCTTCTGCTAACCTGTCCACCCAGAGTATGTGCTGGGAGCTTTTCAGGTGTTTTTGCATTGAAAACATCACTGAAAACATTTGGTCTCTACACAAAATGAAAGACAAGAACACAATAACTGTACAACTCCCACAACAAAGAACAACACACCAACAATAAGAAGCAACGTCGGCACTTCAGATCACGTTCAATTAGCAAGTCAAACAGAAAGAATAGAAGGACAACCAGCATGCTCACACCTGTTTATCCCAGTCCAGTGCAATCCTCTTCTGTGGTGTGAATGACTGACTGATAGAAGAGGCTCCAACTTTCCTGATTTCAGGATTTGGATGTGAAGTTGACCTAAAACAAGCATGAAATTGAAAGATGTTATTAGATAAGTGTGGTTTTATGTTATAAATTCAGCTGTAATAAGAGGCTAGATTGAATCCTTTTTTGAAGTCTGACCTCAGTGAAGTAGTGAAAGTGGTCATACAGGGCTCTGCTTGTGAGCTGCTGAGCAGCACTGGTGCTGTCAAAAAATACACCATAAGTAAACATATAGTCATCACAGTTATGGAAAGGAGGGTTGTTCAGATTAGAGTTTTCTGGCCTATCATTGATCTTTTAAAAGCCTGATTTATCATAACAATTTTGGTTTATATTGATTTTTTATTTTCTGAAGATTTGCTACATATAGAGACAAAGTAGCAAAGTTGGTGAAAGGGGGTCACTAGTGTTAATCATGCAAGTGTGCGCCCTTCTCCAATCTCCCATAATTTAGAAAATTGGTGAAGATTTATTGGTGTATCTCTAATGGAGAGATATTCCAAAAGTCTTATTGATCATAAAATACACAAAAGCCTTGATAAAATAACATTAAAAAAAATTTTCCAATTAAATTTGACTTAAAATGTAACTACCTGATGTCTTGTTTTGAACATGCTGCTGCACCTGAGGCTGAAAGCTGCTTGTACATGGGGGTGGTGATGTTTCGCTGGCATTCACCAAGTTTTCATCATCAAAATCTCTCCAGTCATCCCATTCATTTCCCAGGTCAAAGGTGACACTTGGTATTTGGAGAGATGAAGGACTTTTGTAGGGGTGTTTTTGTTCTGGCACCGCAGTAGACCAGCCCGATGAAGCTGAGCTGACTGTGCTGATCTGGTTCGGAGGCGGTCTGGAGCCCGAGCCGGATTTCAGGGTCATCCACTTTGAGGAAACTGGACAGAAAAATTATATAGAAAACAGACAGGAAGTAAAATAAAATATAGTTGTAGAGTTCTAGAAAAGTGCAGCGTGAGATTTCAACTTTCTACATCACAAGCAAGTTATTTTTTAATTACTATAAAGAGAAAAAACATATGGCACTTAACATACATGCCACAGAAGGTGCCATATTTATAAACAAAATTAACTAATTATGCAGAACATGGATCGCTGTACTTTGATGATAAGCTGGTGCTGCAGGAGAAGTTTGGAAAGTCTCTGCCATTCCATCAGGACCATTTTCTGCATGGAAACGGTAATCTGAAAAAGAAACAATAGGACAGTAGAACAAAAAAAATAAATGCATGCTGTCAAAATCAGGTTAGTACAATGGTGGGCCATTGTGGTCAGAAAACAAAAGGAGGAATAAATTTTCACCTAAAACCTCTAAAACATTTTTGAGTTTCAAACATTGAAAGGTGGTTATTATTATTTGTGTTTACAAGGAGGGCCAAAGACTGGCCACAGCAGATGATCATCTGCAGGCTGATGGATCTCTCAAGTTCTGTGTTAAAAGGCTTGTGGAGTTTAATGTACTCTTAATGTTGCAGCTTGTTTACCTCTGTCAAAATCCTCCAGACAAACTACATCAGGCAGCTCAGCAAAGCGTTCAGCTGTCAGCTCCGTTTCTCCACTTTTATACCCATTTCCTGCATGCCTGCACACAAACACACAGAACAAAAGCTTAAAATATCAAAGTTTACTCACACGATGCTTGTTTTAGCATTTATATAGCCACAACTTTTCATCAAACAGATGCCAGAAAAAGCTAGGGATCATGTCTTAGTGTTGTGAAAAATGAAATGAGAAAATCTGATTTTCAAAAACAAAACGAAATGCAGATCTGCTAGAGCTGCACAGTATGGAAGCATAAGTCTCAGTCAAAGCAGAAAAAAAAAGTTGGGACACTTAACCTTTTTACTAGAAAGCTGAAAAATATTGTCTAGTAGATCAACGATCTCATTTCTTCTTTGAAATATTCAACTTTTTACATGTAAATATCTAAATAAAAGATGAAATATATTGGGTGTACCAATTTTTATTTTTATTGTTTTATCTCTTGTCTAAAGGTTTTCCAATATGTTACAAGCTAGCATTTTAGCTACAAAAACTAGCTGAACTAAATGACCTAACTGATGGATTGTATTTGTAATGAATGAATGAATGAATGAATGAAATGTAAATACCAGGAGTCAGAGGGAAGCGTTTCTCTGGGTTTGTAAGCAAACTTCTTCATGTTGACAGACGGAGACTCTTCACTCATTTTTATCTGTTGATCACAAAACATGAAACATTCAACATGAAGCACATATGTGGCAATATTAAACTTAATATTTTACATATAAAGGCGTTTGCACCAACACACATACAAGGTCCTTGATAGAATGAACTTTGAAATACAGATGTTGTATTTAAGGATTGTCCTTAGAACAAAAATGAACAGAATCAGTGAAAAATCTGAAGAATGTGCCAACTTATGTTTTTTTAATCAGTAGATTAATTGATAACTGCATTGGGTTTTACACTTATATCTTGTATGCCTTTCTATATTCTTTCCTATGTTTTCCTTTCTGTGTTGATACAACAGTTGATCACTTGTATTTTTAGGCCTGGATGAGTCATAAGCCGGTAATAAATGCTTAATGAGAAATAAATATTGACAGAAAAGCATAACCTTGCAATCTGTCTGAACTTAAAGTACAAGAGTGGTTCATTACCGAACTCTGAAAAGTCTTTCAGAAAAGCTACAACAATGGCCAGAACAAGTTGTAAAGCTATGATTATTATATAGACTAACATTGAAGCAGAGAGGCACTACAGAAATCTTCTTGTCTACCTTAAGGCGCTTGACTGGGGTCTGTGCAAGTAAGTCAGACCTGCTCCTCAGGTCCTCCAAGTAAGAGGAGAAGCTGGATTCATGGTTGGCTGACCTTTTCTGTCCTACAGCAAGACCTACTTTACCTAAGGAGGAAATACAGAGGGGTCAACACAAAATTGACAAAAGGAAACACGCAAATTACTGACACAGTAAACAGAAAAAGTTATATGTTTTACTCACAGCAGTCATGAGCACAGAGGTTCTTATTTTTGCAGAAATGATTGCACTGTCTTTTACTGGTTGAGTCTGATCACACACACACACACACACACACACACACACACACACACACACACACCACACACACACACACACACACACACACACACACACACACACACACACCAAAAAAAAGAGTCAGCTCTCTTTGTTGATGTAAGGAACAAAAACTATTTTACCTTATGGCATCAACCAAAACCATCATTTTTAAGCTGCTTTATATTGCCTTGCTTCTTTCCAGATGAGGTTTTTTGAGTCTCAGCGCAGTGGGAGCGTTGAGCTCTCTGTCCAACAAGATTATCTGTTTTGCTTTGTGGAATTTCAGTCCCAAGATTTTGAGCTGCGGCAGAGTAGTACACAGGAAACTTCAGCTGGATGTCCAAACCCACTGCAAAGAACGACAAAGTCAAGTTTAACGAGCTCTGAAAATTCTACTGTTTTAATAAAACTCTGCATTTTACCCCAAAAAATAAAAAAAACTAAGTGTAATTACTTCCCAACACTGAATTTTCATCTACAAAATAAATGTTTTCAAATTACAGATTGATATGAATGAACTGCGAGATGAGAATGAACTCTCATCTCTAACATGTGAGAGAAAAAGACTTTTGAAATGTTTGTTAATATATTTCTAAGCATAAATGTATCTAAAGATATTTCCATAGTTTACCATATTCTGAGCTGATGAGGTTGACACTGATCTCATTTTCTAGGGAAGCCTTTGGCACATCTATCTTTTTGGTCCAGCTGCCAGACTTCAGCAGCAACGAGTCCCTGAAGAAACAGAGATGAAAAAGCCCTTCTTGGACCAGATTAAACTCCAGTTGTGTTTTTGTATGTTTCTCACTTGAGTTTGTGAAGAATGACTACTTGGTTTTCAGAGTTGCCAATGATCAGAGAGACATAGTGATGGTCTGGAGCTGTTCTCCTGGACAGCAGCTGGGTTTGGTTTTGTAGGGTCACCTTTACCACAATCTCAGCTGTGGCACTACTGTACCTGGGCAGCTACAAAAAAAACAAGAAACTTATAGATAGAAGAGTGGCGATAGCAGATGTTGAAATCACTAGTGTAGGATGGAAATCTATTCTGAAGTAATCAAAATGGAATAGTTCAGTAAGAAAGGAGGGAACAGGGGTTAAAAGGAAGTTCTCTATTTACTCAGTTTTAGTTATCTTCGCCGAGAAGTCATATTTAAACCAAACTAAAAGCTGTCGCTCAAAACAACAACAAAAAGTTTCTCGGTAATAAAAAGTCAGACATGTTTTAAAGTCAGACATGTTTTATTGCTGCATCTGATTCGCCTGAAGGTCAGAGCTTGGAACTGCGAATGAGTTCAGTGTGTTCTAGCTGCAAGTCAAAAACCAGTGAGAATTGCTATTTATGTTGGTGCTAACCGCTACTCAAACACAGCCTGATAAAAAAATGCCACATGCCCAAACTCTTTTCTCAATTATTTTAAATAGCCTATTGTTTTTGTTGAAAAAAAGGGAACATTTTGTACATTATTTTAATGATCCTACTCCTACTTAATTTCTTTGGAACAAAAATGCAATTATTAATAACTGAACAGTATTTTTATGTCTTATGTTTGCCGTTACTGTACAGTATGTTATTCCTACTGCTGTTATTAATTTTTTTTTGTGTCAATCTATATGCTACAATTTGCCTGCTGTCACTTTGCTGCTGAGAACCAATAAGGCTTATTCTATTCTATTTGAACTTGTTCATAATAATGTATGCCACTCGTTTATTAAGTCAGAAATCTAAAAAAAATCATATTTAGACTTTACAACAACTATCACTACATTCTATATGTGGAGGCAGTCATGTTGGATTCTAAACTTGGAGTTGAAGTAATTCTACAGCTTTCTTTGTCTTTGCTAAAGTGAACAAAGAGAATTTTAATAAAATGTTTGGTAATGAAACAGAAAAGAAACTCTGGACAGAAAATTTATCTTTTAAAAACATAAAATGATCCAAATTAATACAAAGATGCTTTTCTGATTCTTGTTGCTGTGAGGCTCACCTGCTCCAGGTGAATGTCGTACTTTGGAAGATGGACGACAGATTCTCTGATTTGGCTTCCAAATGGTGGATGTCTGTTAAGAATCTGCATTGGGACAAAAAAATTGTTATTGGCAGAAAATGAGGCAAAAGGTTAAAATCAAAACACGGTTCAAATGAAAAGAACTTCAATTATAAGCAGTCACTAAACTAACAGTCATATTCTAATCCAAAAAATGTGAAAGTGCATTCAAACGAAGAGCTGAAAATAACATCCTAAAATTAGGTACTAAATATACTTTTCATTAAGCTCACATTACTCTATTAAACATGTTTTTGTTATTTTTTATTGGTCTGATGTCTAATTTTAAATGTCCTGTTTGTATTAGCTGCCTGTGGTAAAATTATCATAACTAACAGAAGAAAAGCTACAATTAATCTATAAAATGTGCTTCACATAGTGATTTAAGTTTAAATAAATGAACTTTTCAATAATATTCAAATTTATTGAATGTGTCTGTATATCATAGTGCAGTGAAACACACAATAGTGCATGGTTGTCAGAGGTTTCCAGTAAAAACGTTAGCGTGGCTGACCAGCTCCAGCTCTCTCGGGTTGGTTTGCTCTATTTTGCTGAAACTGGTGAGGCCAGCATTCACCATGGCAGTTGACAGAGTCAAACCTGAAGCACGATGTGACACAGAAAAACATCAAGTTTAAGTGAATGACGCAGATATTTAGGTACAAAAATGCCTTGTGTGGGAAGTGTTATAATATATTTTAATAATGTGGTCTTGAATTTAGCCATTTTATGATGCATAGTGTGTCGAAACGCTGACCTATCTTCTCCATCTGTTTGGAAACAAAAGGTGAGTTTTCCCACAGCTTAGCTCTAAAGCACTTAGCTAAGATCAGAGAGTTAAGTGCAGCACAAAATCCGGTCTTAGATTGCTGAGTAAGAAACTCTGACAGGCCTGTTGAGAAGAGAACACAAGGTAGGTTATAAAAAGACGCCTCTGAAATGAAAAAGAAACTGTTCACTTTTTGCCATTTTTTATATAAAACTCACATTTGCTAATGCGCATCCCGATTCTGAAGATCTTTGCAGTATCTTGCGTAAGACCAAAGTCTTGGATTGAGATAGAGCTCAACTGAGCCTGAATTAAGCTACAAGAAAATATGGATCAGAACCATCAATGTTCTTGAGACAAACACTTTTATATGATATTCTACCAAAACAAACCGACCAGTTCACTTTCATCTCGCTGGTTTTGATCTTTCCCTCAAGTGGAAATCTAAAAGAATACATCCAACAATCTAACGCTGCTATTACTGTAACTGGTGAGGCATACATCGCATCAATAACATGTTTTGATGCGATATTTTATAATCCTTCACAGGCGTCTGACCTGATGGTAGCCCTGTTCTTGTCTCTGTTCAGGGTGTTCAGGGATTTCTTCTCGTTTACTCTCAACTGAACGTCTCTGAACTCCTTGCTCTTTGACACCAGGTCAACCTGCGCACAAAATTTAGTAAAAGTGTTCTCTCAAAATATTTGCACCGACAAAAGTCCTGTTTTAAGCCAAAGCACACAGAATGTGGATTTCTTTTCCTGTAGCACAGAGAGCCTACCAGGTCAGGCAGTGTTTCGGTGCCGGTTACTCCGCTGAACAGCTGCATTGTTTCAAAGGCTACACAGTATCTCGCCATCAACCTGCCAGCTTCTGTTAAAATATAAGAAGCGTCTTCAGATAAAAACATAGAAACTCCTTTCAAAGCACAAAGTTTACCATACTATGTTTCTCCACCTGTGGGTTTGATGTTGATATCCTCATCCATAGTGATCAAATCAATGGCCGACAGAGAGTTGAGGGTCTTCAGACACAGTTCTGAAAAAGACAGAATAATCCCACTGAGTAAGCTTGTATTTGAAGGGGTGTGCATAAGAATGTCATGACACTGTCATAAGTATAACAAAAAACACCTATAAAGAACATGAAAAAGTCTTCATGAATGTTTATGACAGTCGTCATTAAGTGTCACTCGGTAAATACTGACATTTTTGATGCAAAATGTTGCAAAAGTCTCAACTTTCCTTTAAGTGACACGTTTAAAGCAAATTAAAAGTGTTAATCTGGTCCCAGTTTTGCAGTGACACTTTGTATTAAAAGTGTTATTTTTAATGCAAATTAAAAATAGCATTATTTACCAAATGACACTTAATGACAACGGTCATGAACATTCATGTTCATTAAAGGTGTTTTGTTATGTTTATGACAGTCATATCAGTCTTATGCACGCCCTTCAAATAAAGTGTTACCTCAACCTTTATCTTTGACTAAAAGAATACTGTTAGCATTTTGCTAATATCTATTTTGTCCCTGCTTTCCATAATTGTATTTGCAGGTTATTGATCAGTCAACGCTCACCTTGCAGCTTTGCTTCAATACCATATCTGTCTAAGTTGGTTGAGAAACCTGAGTAGAAAGTGAGAACATAAAGGCGTAACCGTCATACTTTATTATTTTTATTGTATTAATGCTAAACCTCCAATATCTGTATATGTATCTGAAGTAAAAAGAGTGGATTGGTGCATCCCAAATTTTAATGTGAGAAAAAGGATTTGTATGCAAGGCACTGAGGAAGTGCCTTGCACACAAAGGCACTTCCTCACTTGATTTGAATTTATGGGGCTGACCATAGTGTGACGGGTTCTTAAGGGCTCTGATGTACAGGAAGGTGGAGCGTATCCAGTCCAGAGCCATGTTGACATCACTGATGGTCTGGAGAACAATCTCAGCATTCAGGTGCTCCACCAGGTGACTGTGTAAGCTACAGGAGCACAGCGTATTATAATATTATCTGTACTGTGGGTATACTTCTGCAGGAAAGAAGGACAGAAAAAAAAAGAAAAAAAGAGGGGTGGGGAATAAGAACAGGCATCTCTTTGTCCTACCTGCTCTCAATGATCTCTATCCCATTCATAAGTTTCATATACTTCTCTCTGGTGTGAACCTTGGTCATGATCACTGCAGTAGCGGATGTATCAAACTGAGGGGTTTAAATGCAGTGAGAAAGATGGTGTAAAATGTCATTGTATTAAAAAAAAACAATAAACATTGTAATGAGAACAAAAAAACAGAAAGTGTCCCTCAAGTTTTAACTGTGTTGCTACCTGAGGCCGCCCTGCCCGGCCAATCATCTGCAGGATGTCAGACTCGCTGTACTCTTCACAGGAGCCGGCAACGTACTGCATGGTTGACTTGATGACCACCAGGTGAGCAGGAAGGTTCACCCCCATAGCCAGAGTCCGGGTTGTAACTGGGACATCACAAACAGCAGGGCACCTTAAATTATTCAGCCTTCTCTGCCAATTAGCTTTGTGGACAAAATTCTAACTGGTCCATGTGTTTACAATAAAGAAATTACATAATAACAGTTTAAGCAAATAATTTATTTTTCATAAGCCTGGGACCACACCTGATCTCTCAACGCTTTGATTATTTACATCAAGTCTGTTGGTTTTTAAGGGGGGGTACCTTGCAAAAGATTGTTTTTGAATTTTTGTATTATCACTCATCAAAGACATACCTAGAGTGTTGCTTTGATTTGAGAAATTGTTTAATCCCCGTGACAACCATTCGGGGATGCCTATTCCTACAAATCATTGCATATTTACCCAAAGCTCCACCTTAAAGTTTTAGTCCCCAGCTGAGCTCTCGCCCCACTGAGCAGCCCTCCCTCCGGACTCCCCCACTCTGCTCCTCCAGACTAGTGGTAGCATCAATTAGCAAACACCGAGTTAAACTGCAGATCGGCTGAGCACATTATAGGAACTACTTCTCAGCCCAATATTTCTAAAACTGTTGTAAACGGAATCATGGAGAAGTAATATTGTGATGAAATGCTGGAAAGTGTAGGAGCTTCTTAAACAGACAAAAGTCAATTTTAAGGTGTCAGATGCAACTAAAATGCAAATTTAGTTGTGGGGTTGAACAATTTTAAACATACTTGTAAAATGTACCCACATACTGACGTTTTCTCATCATTTTGTAGAGAAGGAAGAGAAGTACATTGAACTCCAATGAAAAAAACTGTGTGGTTTGATGCAATTATCTTAACCATTAATATATTATAAAAAATATTGGGTAATTTCCTGGCATAGTTATTTTCCAAAACAGACACTGTGACTATTTTTTGAGTGATGACAATAATAAAATGTTTTTCAATAGAGCTTGTATTTGCTCTTACACAGGACAGGCAGGTCCCCCAGGGTGAAGGCCTCTTCTACCAGCTTCCTGTCAGACAAGTCAACGCCTGCATGGTGGTAACCAACTCCTAACATCATCAAATCTGGGCCAAAAGATTAACATAAAATGTTTTAGTTAAACACATGTGGATTCTGTCAGATGATCCAGACTTTAACAAGTTTACGTCTCACTTTTGAGTTATTATAAAAATAGGTTATTTGACCAAATAGTTGATCGTTATTAAGCAAGACAGTTCTAGAGCAATTCACGGTACTAATTAAATAGGCCATCAAGTAATACAACTACACTGCATTATTACTACTTTTATGCATCGGCATATAATAGTTTCCCAAATGTTTGGTTTAACATGTTGCAAGGTGCATTACCTCTCAATTTTGAATCCAGAATAGAGTTAGCATATTTCATCAACCTGCAAAGTCAATAAGATCTCATAAACACAGCAGAGAAACCTGTAATACTCTAAAGAAATCTACAACATATTGTTATTAAATGATTCGCCCACATAAAGACATCTGAATGGTGCACCTTTGCTTGTGTTCAAAGCTCATTATGAATCGCGCATCCTTGGCCAGAACTGCAGCCGACTGCTGAACTCCTTTCCTTGTTGAGCAAAACTACAAAACGCAAGAGACGCAAAATGAAAGAAAGAGTAAACAGAAAAAGGGGAGCAGTAATCCTTTAAACAAAAAAAATATTGCCACCTTCTATAAAGTCATTTAAGTATAACTACGACACTGGACCACAAACTGCGTGTTTTTTAATTTACACAATTGTTAATAAGGCTAGAGCAGTCATATTTCCTAATATTACACCACATGAACCTGGAAATATTTTTGTCATGTTTCCTCACTAATCTGCAAGTTGCAGTTCCACAGTTGCTCATCCACAATAGTTAGTGGCTCTGCCTCTTTCTTTATGTTCTATTTAGTTTGGTAATTTTTCATAAAACCAGTGAGTTTTATATTTTCCCTCTGCAGACTGCTTTACTTTACATTGCCACACAAGGATTACATGAAAACGCAAAAAGCATTAACTAACTGTCACCTGCTCCACTTACCACTAGTGTAGGCTTCTGGTCAGAGTACGTCTGTATGATGTTGGCCATCTTGTAGTTGAGTGACAAATCAAACTTGAACTCTGTCTGTGTCCCGCTGCAGGGGAATCCCAGGACCACTTTCCGAAGCTTTACTGGACGGTGGCTCTCATCCAGACTCAGATAGGAGGCCGGCTCGCTCCCATTGGACAGCCAGTCAGCTATCTATCAACCCAAGCAGTTCTGAAGTCAGTCGCAGATTACTAACGCTGCCAAGACAGATCTCTAACTGAACGTATTTCTTCGTGACACCTACGTCACATATGTTGGGGATTGTGGCCGACACAGCCACTAATCTCATTGTGATGCCTGCATCTGGGTTCTGAGATGTCCTGTATGAATTCACTGCCTTCATTCTGCTCACCACCACTTCCAACGTGGCGCCACGGGTCGCATCCTTCACTACATGAACCTGGAAATACTTTTTTTGTTTATGCTGGTTAAAACCAGAAACATGTCTGGGATTTAACAGGAAGTTGACCAAATCTTTTTTTTTATTGCATCTATTATTAATAATAGATGCAGTTAAAGATTTCTGAAAGATACAATACTTTCAGGAAGTATTCAAACCCTTTCCATTTTTTTTATTATGCCTCGGTAAGAGATTCGACCCAAATGAACATCCAAAAACAGGCTGCCAATCAACACAATCAATCCAATTTTACTGAGTTGAGATTACAATAGTGATATTGATCATCCACCAACTAGCAGATAAAAAGGCACTATTCATCTTTACAAGTGATGCACATTGTGAAATAAGTGATATTACATACTGACCTCGTCAATAAGGAAGAGTCTAACAAGCTGCAGCAAAGAATTATCCTTCCATTTTCTTGTCATGCTGTCCCACTTCTCCTAATGACCAAACACAGCAATGCTTTAACTGCTGAGGGAAACAACAATGGTTTTAGATATCAGAGGTTTTCTTTTGGTGCTCTCGTTTGAGTTGCATCACACACAGGCGTGGTCAGGATGATGTGGGAGTCATGAATCTCAAACAAGTCATCGATCTCTGTGTCACCGGTCAGTTCCTTGCAGGTCACCCCCAGAGGACCAAACTTCTTGGTCCAGCTGTCATAACACTGGCTGCAGAGCGCTTTGATGGGAGCCACTGGGGACAACAAACACACAATCTGCCCACCAGAAACAAATCTATCATTTTATTTCTATATGTGTTTTGCAATTTGACACAAATCCCACAGGAAAATATTATATTGCAATTATTTCATTTTAGCAAACGGTTGGGCTTTTATCATTATTATTATTATATTATTACTGAGAAACTGTGGAGTACTAATTACTCTAACAAATTTAGAGCATTTTAGAAAGTCCAGAGAATACTTGCTTACTGGTATATTTATCCAGCAAAATATTTATTTAGAAACTCAGAACAGGGAATAGAACAAACTTAGAATCCAGGAGAACAACTTTAGCAATAACTTTTCAGACTCCTATTCAAATCCAGAAAAGGAATTGGGCCTTTGTGATACTTACTTATACATATCTAGCAACCCTGAGCAGGAGTATCTAGTTTTTATACTTTAGATCAACATTATTATTCTTTTTCTTCTTTTGCTCTTTCTTTTTGTTTGTCATTTTGTTTGTATTTCCTTTCAGTCATGTGAAGCACTTTGAATTTTCTTATTGCTGAAAATGTGATACACAAATAAAATGACTTTACCTTACCTTACAATAATGTTGTGTGCCTGAACCGATCAGGCATTTCTTGGTCGAGGCCTTTGATATTATTTTTTTACATCTGACCTGCTGATTCTCATTTTGAACAATTTTGTTTTTTAAGGACTGAGCACAACAGGAGATGAAGAATTGCAATTGTTCTAATTCATATCTTAAAGCATACTAACTTTTCTTGACTGTCACTAAACTTTAAAAAAAAGGTTTATGCTGTTTCTTGGTGCGTTTATACAATAAAAGTAGTGGGAGTTTGGTGGCCTAGCCTATTTCATGAATAGAAAAATAAACTCCAAGCTTTCAGTATTTGATGTGCTGGATATATTTTTAACCAATCAGATCCAACCATAGAGAAAATTGCCCTATATATTGGTCTCACTATACACAGCTTTGACATCTCTCCATGGCTCCTGGCTCTCCATTAATAGGCGAATGATGGCGAGCTCAAACAGAACCGTTTTCCCCGATCCAGTGGGAGCGCAGGCTACAAAGTTCTTGTTTGTGTAAAGAACCTGCAAACACAGAATTATAACAATATTATCTTATTTAGCAATATGTTTGTATGGTTTCTTTTAACACTCACATCATCCAGAGCTTTGGATTGGACGTAATTGAAAAAGGGGAACTCGCTAAAGATGGATCTGAATTTCACTGCTGCGTTACACGTTTCAGGAAATCACTCCACTTGTTTCCAGTGTAGCTCAGAAGTGGACAGGTAATTTCTAAAAGTCTTCATGTACATGAAACAAACAGGAAAGGATACGGATTTCTGACACGGGGCGCAGAACTTCAGAGCCAGAAGATCCTAAGATGGAAGCAAACCAAAGACGATGTTTGCTTACAGCCACATTGCACAGCAAAACACAAAATTTTACCAAGTGTTTCTGGCTTAGTACACTTGAAAAAAAAAACTAATTTCAAAGTAACTCTTCAGCTAGTTGTAGAAGCTTGATTCAAGTAAATAATTATGTAATCAAATAGTAGATTTTATCAATTATAACATTTTAATAAAATATATGAGTCAAACTAAATGCAAATATTATTCTTTGAAGAATCAGTGAGTTCAGAAGCTCCATAGTATTACTGTCTGCAGCTTCAAGTGGTCACCACATAGTGACCAGTTGGTTTCATTACAGCGAACCAGTCAATGAAGGGAGCTCACATTATAACGCCTCATCTTACCCAGACACATTATGGCAGCTTCTGCCACACTCAGTAATGGGAATACTTATCATTACGAGTATTATTTGATAAACAGTGAGTGTATCAGTGTTGAGCAGAACCTTGTATGTGCAGCGGTTGAGGAGTCATGGGTGGAACGAAGGCTCTCTTTGCACCCTTGTCCTGCGTTTCTGCATGCGGCGCCTGCTGCAGAGGTCGCACGCTCGCCACAGACGAGCCTGAGAACGGGGGAGCCACTTTACCGACAGCAGCCTGTGGTAGTTGGAGAGCAGGAGGCACTGTCGCCATGACAACCGGGCTGAGAAAAGTTTGAGGTCTGGATGTTTTCTCGCCGCAGCCGCCGCCACCGCCGCCACCTCCACCGTTCCCGCTGAGAGACTTGAGGGCGACGTTGGTCGACAAATCTCCTGCGCCGCTTAGCGCAGGACTCCTGAACAAGCTGTTGAGTGTGGAAGGAGAGAAAGAGAAACTGAAGCAAGAGCAGGAAGGTAGAGGGGGAAGGACGACTACTGCTGAGGGGGGAAAGCGTTCAGGCGTCCATACTGGTCCTGCAAGACCAGTATGGAGGACGGCTAAACACCTTCTTGTGTTCTTTTGCAAAACTCTGAGAATATTTACAGCACGCCTACTTTAAGGAATCAGCAAGATATTTTAATGTAGTCAATCAATCGTATAATAAATTAAAACAAGGTCGATAATTTTCATTTGAATGATTTTTGGTTTTTCTCTTTCTACCTAAAACTGGAGGACAAAAGTCTTCAGTCTGGTGCTTTGGTCTCAGTAAGTCCTTTTTTGGAGGACAATTTTGTTTGCAGAGACTTCATAATTCATGTTATTTGTTGTTTCTGTTGTTTTGTTTAATTTTTTATTTAAAATGTCTTTCAGTTCCAGTGTTAAATGCTCATTAGAAATGAAAGATTATTGATATTTGAGAATGTGTTCTTGCATTATTATGCTATTACTATTGTACTAGCTACCTGAAAATGGTCTCAGAACAACAATATTATTGTTTATCCACATAGCTTCTGGCAAAATTTATCGTCAAGTAAAATTTGTTATTGTGACAGGCTTAAATCCACATATATAGAGAAAAGCAACCCATTGTGGATCTGAATAAAACAAACATATTGAAGAAATCCGAGCTTTTAAGACATTTCAATTTAAAACATTGAATTTTTATCCTGTCTGATTATTTATATGATGTTAAAATTATTTTAATTCTCAAGCAAAAATGTCAGTCTATTGAGACTATATATCCATTTCATAGAAACAGAGGTTTTGCATGTGAAAGTGCAAAGGTATTTATACTTTTTGAACTCAAATACATTTTGGAATGTTATGACCACAAGATAAATTGATTTTGTTGGATAGAAAAACATAAATTACTACAAAAAATTACAAATCTAAAAGAAAATTGAATAAAATCTAAAAAGCACGGTGTGCATTTGTATTTAGCTTCCCTTAAGCAACACATTGTAGAAGCAGAGTATTCATGATACTTCTGTATCATGAATGATTTATTCCCAAGCCCCTCTAGAGCCTGATGAGATCCTGAGGAGGTAATTTAGTCATGAGTCAGCTGTGTTGGAGCAGTGACACATCTGCAAGACACTGGCTTCTGAAGACTGGAGCTGCATTATACAGCACATACCTATTTGTACACCACGACTCAGGGAAATTTCCATCATTTCTCAAATCATTTCTCCAATAATTGGAGAAAATATAGAAAAACTGATACATATATGGATGTTTCTCCCCACATCCATATGCAGATATCTGATATACATATGTGAGAGAAACTAATAATAGATTCTACTACGAGACCAACAGCCATGTCAAAAGAGCTGAAGGAAATTGTGTGTGCATAGTTTCTCTCGCTTCATCCAATATGTTAATTAACCTCAAACATGAAGTAAAAGTGTGATTTTAGTTTCCTTATAGGGAATATATGTGCACATTTATTAGGCAACTATTAGTGTGCAGAATCATTATGCAACTAGATGAAAAACAAATTTTCCCATCTCATGTCATTTAAGTCAGAATTACAAACAACTCAAAATGTATCTTATCACACAGAATTAAATCACCTACCATGATTAAATCCATCAAACTTTGATATTTGTCCATCAATGCTTGGAGGTAGAAAATATCATAGGGTCAAAATGCTCATTTGTTTTGTAAGTTACTCGAGTATACGCCAACTAAATATAATCTAAAGGTATTGTATTAATCTAATGCAACTGAATTTTTGCATGCTTTTCTTTCTTTATATAGGTCTTGTTACATTTGTAAAATGTTTTCGAATGATTTGTCATTGTATATCGCTTTCATATTTACACAGGACATTTTAAAAGGGTTATGTGCAGTTCTTTTTATTTTCTCTATCATATAAAAATCCTAGTAAACTGAATTCAAGCTTGTGGCTGGAACAAAACAGAATGAGAATAGACCTTAAAACTTTAGCAAGGCACTGTAGGTGCAGACAGTAATCCTGTTAGGTAAGGCATGCCTGAATAATGGTCTGTATCTGCCCGCTGTGGAGACCAACTCTGTTGACCTGCTGTGTATGGACACTGGCCACGTGTACTTAAACATTTCAATCACTTTGCAGTCACATACAACAATTCATGTGTGATTATTTCAGAAAACAATGGCAGTAGCTTCTTTGGTCCAGTTTAATTAATGGAATTCTGATAAGTGAATGGCACTTGCCTTCTTCTTAAAGGTAGAGCAGGCAAGCATCTGCTGATAGCCGCATGACAAGAGTCCAGCCAGGTCTCATCTCCACCTCCACCACTCAGAAAACTACCCTCAGGGTAATCCGTCAACCCGTCATTACCAGAGTAACCACTATTTCCCCTGAAGTTGCTGGTGCAATGACCTTGAGTCTCCTCAAATCTTCTCTCTTCATCATTAAAACTGGAGAAACTGTTGATTTTTGACAAAGAGGCATTGAGTCCTTTAAAAGGAGGCTGGAACGTCTTGGGCTTCTGTGTGATACCTGAAAATACATAAGTAGTAAATTGGTCATGTCAAATCATGACCAATTGGACATGATGTTGAAAATGTTGATGACAATACAATCGTCAACGTTTTCAGCTGCTTCCATCACGGGTGTATTTTGGTCAAAACAATCGCAAACTGTTCATCACAATATGGCTGTGGGATTTTTCAGCCGCTGACCCAGCTGGTGCCGCGGCACTTTTTTAAATGAAGGATATTTGCATGATAATAAGCATGGCTGACTCATAACCTGCACAGTCATGACTTTATCATGTCCAGTTAGGGAGTCACAAAATGGCTGAAGAACGTATCATGACTTAAGATTTTAATTGATAGTTATATTATGTATGTAAATATCTCAAATACCGCCAAACTGGTGGCATCATCTTTATTCTAAGCAGTTATTTGGCATGGTGGCCAAACCTGAAACTGCCACTGAATATTGTTATTCTCCATTGTTGCAAAATTACATAAAGTCTACAGTCTTGTTATTAGCACTTTAAGTATGAGCTGCTTCTGCTGTCCCAGCATCTCTTTTACTAGCAAAACTAACAGCTCTTGAATTTAACACTTTTAACTGTTAGGTAATCAAAACATGGAACACATGTTAAAACCAAATGTAACTTTGTATAAGCTGAAGGGGTGCCCTGTGCCGAAAACACCACAAGAAGAAATTTAGCTGGAAGTGTCAATAATGCTATGCCTCTGACAACTGAAGAAACATCAAGTGAAGCTCAACTGCAGAACTTTCAAATCTATTAGCATGAGAAATGAAAAGCACATCTTTCAGGGCTTCTACAAGTCAGATATAAAGCAGTGTATTAGAAACATTACATACTGTACAAGGCAGAGAGAGATTCAGCCTCCTGTTGCATGTCCTGAGTGGCTGGGATATGTGTAAGAGGTGGAGGTGCATCCATATGCCACTGACTGCCTTCCAGAGGCAATGGTTTTCTGTCAAAATAAGAGTCAGGGGGAAAAAAACAGGATAATTTCCCCCGGAAAGTGGACAATAATTAATAATTGTGCAGTGGATCTCTACTTACACCTTTTGTACAGTGGGCTTCTCAAAAAACAGACTGTCCAAGGACAGTGTGCAGTCATCTGCATCAAACATCACTCCAGGTAATGCAGACTGTCTTTTAAATGTGAACCTCAGAAAATTAATCAGTCAGCCTGCGGACTGGTGACAGAAGTCTGGCTACAAAAAAAAAAAAGGAAAAGTTTTCATGCCACAGACTGACAAATATTTCTCTTATCCTTAAATGTAGACCAATTAGAAGCTCATAAATAGATACACCATAAATAGATACATTTTAAATAGATACATTTTAAAGCATCAAACAATAAGTTACCATTATGTTCTTGTGCTATTCACTTAACAGATCCAATACATTTTTGAATAGTTTAATATGAAGTTAATAATAAAAAGTAAGAACACACCTAAAAAAAAAAAGCTACATATTTGAAAAGTGCTCTATTATGACAACAGGCAATGTTTTTTTATTCAATCAATTAATAATAATTTCATTTATCTACATTTAAGCTCAAAATGATTATACCTCTGACAGATTTAGATTTAAAATTGTTTGACTTCAATCAAGAAGAATGGTAAATAAACAGACTCCTTACAAAACAATACAACAATGTAAAAATTATTATGAAGGTTAAAAAAATATCTGTTATGTTTATATTTTATTTAAAAAGTGGAATGTCAGAAATGTTAAAATTATCATTAGAGAAAAATCTTTATTAGTGTTTCAGAGAACAAAACCTTCTTATAATTACTGTCTTTCCTTACATGTTTCCACTTTAATTTTATGCTTAGATTTAGTATTAAATTATGAGCTATTAATGCATTTCATATAATTCAACAAGCAAAAATAAAATCCAAAAGTCATGTTAATATTTAATCTAAAAAACTCAAATTGATCTTCTTGAAATTCTAATTTAAACATTCATATATTCATATAATTAGTATTGTAAATGTAAATCTGTATTAGCGGAATCAAGGTATATCAAAGACTTAAAATTAAATGGTTTAACATTGCTTAAAAAAGGTATAACATTCAGTAGAATCAGCACTCAAAATATTTGTAGAATTTCATTTGAGCACATGCTTAAAAATAAAAACAAATTAACTTTTTTTTTCAAAACTTCAATAATTACTGTGCTTTTCTTAAAGCAACAAGTGTAATAACCGTTGCTTCTATTATTTTTTTTAAATAATCTTTTATTCAAGCCTTTAGCTATTTTAAGTTGTGATAACTGCTAGCTTGTTCTAATTTATGCCATATTTTTAAGATTTAAAAAACTATTGTCTTTGGCTTGGCTATATTGCATACACTGTATGCAACTGTATACAAGCACTGCTACAACTGATATTAAAAAGGTCCAATATGTTAAAGAATAACAATAAATACTCTTTTACGATACTTTTTATGAGGTATCTTAATTTTTGTCATGACCTTATGCTCTGTGATCAGATAAACCACAATTAGCAAAGCAAGCTAACACAATTTTAACAATATATTCTCTGCTTTATACTTCAAAACACTGAAGCAGCATGTTCTGGTAAGAACTATGTTACATAATTTAGTGACACACAAAATATAATTTTTACCACAACTATCACCATTTTTATGCCGGTAGCCATATTAGATTTTGGTGTCATGGTTAAACCTTACAATTTCAGGCCCCTTAAAATAAAAAATAACAGCCTTTAACTTCTGATTGAAATTAATACATGTCCTTCAATCAGTCAAGTAATGTCAATAGTAAACTATATGTTTTTATTTTCTTTTTTGACATAAAACAACATCATTAAAAAGCCAAGTTGAACGGTTTCAATGTTCAACATGATGACGGAAAGGCTAGCTGGGCCGTATTTGTCGTATTGTTATAAGTTTGAGAACAACCTTGGTGTTTATACGGCTTTTAGCGCCAATGAATCATTTTAATAAGTATTAAATTGACTATTTAATAAAACTCCTCGGTCATTAGCTAACCTAAGCTAGCAATGCCGTGTGACGCACTTTGACAGCTTCTAAACTCTCAAGTTTAACAGCCCAGTTTGACGCTATAATGTTGGTTGAATAAACGACATAATGCATTCTAAATAATCTTTGTATACATACCTGTAACAATAAACATATAGGTCCGTACTTATTCCAACATTGTTAGGTGCGTCTGGAGCAAAAGCCTTGACCTTCTCTGTTAGTATTACTCTCCAGCAGATGAAGGTTGAACTCATATAACGCAGTAGCTATTTCCATTTGCATGTTTTTGTTTTTGACAGGTTTTATCTTCAGATGCTACCAGAGCGCTACATGTGAAAACTGTGAAACAGGTCGGTCTGTGAACCGCAGTGGTGCTTTTAACAGTGAGTGATCGCGTCTTTCCCAGGAAAGATCGCTCCACAGAGGACTGGACAGGAAAATTGCTGGTCGCAAAAACAACAAAGGCCAAAGAAAAGACAACCTTGGGCAGATGGTGGTACAATATCAACTCTCCTGTTGGAAGATGACTCCTGTCTTTGCCTTATTGGCAGTTTCCCAGCTGTGAACAGGGAAACGTCTGAGTCGCAAATGTCCAACCCAGACAGGAGAGGAATGTTTCATTTATCTAATAGAATCAAACGATGTTTAACCGCCATCACCTAAAAAAAATCTGCCACCCAAAAGAGATGGTCATTAACTCAGGTTTTTATGCCTCCTATCTGGACTGAACCATTACGATGTCTTTCGGGGGAGCACGGCGCCGCCGCGTCACAATACGTGACGAAATGATCCACGACACTAACTCTAAGGAATTTGTCGGCTTTGGCGTTTTTATAAAGTAGTCCACCACCTGACTCGGTTATTTGAGCATTTGGTGTTTCTGGAGTCGCAGATGTGACTGGACGAGTGGAAACCCTTACAAAAGAAATGATCCGGCCCACACCAGACCACCACGGAAAATGGCGACTGTGAAATAGATGGAAGACGAAAGTAAGAAATCATTAAATGCAGCGTTTCGGTCGTCTTCAGCTGTCATCCAAGCCGCTCAGAGGTAATGCTTGCTTGTTTGTTACCGTGTTATTCGTGTTTCATTAGCAACCATCGAGGGGATGATTGTCATTAGCCACAGTTTAGCCTGAGGAATAGGTTTTGCTGTGGAACAGCCTTAATGGAATGGTCTGCAGCTCCTGCAAGCAGCATCCAACAACACAGCGTGACACAACTGTCAAAGAAAAGCTCTTATACCGCAACTAGACAGAGCTGTTAAAGCTCCGATTGATTCTGGGAGCAGATACATTTAGTCATACGTCGCAGCTGTCGATGGTAGCATGATACTGAACTCCTGTACTGAAAGTTTCTGCTCTGTGCAAAATCCACCACCGCCTCATCAAAAGCCCTTTGCCATGTCCATCGGTTTGAACATTCAGTACCGCCGTATAAATGTGACAAACACCTTCATCTGCCAAAACCCTACTCAGTTGGAAAGACACTTATATTGCCCTTCATATGCTGGAGCTCTCGCTCCCTCGACCTTGTAGTTTCATGAACAGCCACAATTAACCACTGAGCTCAATTATGATTTGCGCTTTATGCGCTATATGACTAACTCGTCATATAGCTGACATGCACATAACGACAGATTTGATGAAATCACATTATTTAGCAGCATGGAAAATATACTTTAAAAAAAATCAAGATTATTCGTAACTTAGTTTTTTTTTTTGTTGCCTGAAAACAAAATGTTCACTAAAATAAAGACATTCAGAAAACGCACTTAAAGCTTAAATGCTAAAATATTGTTTAAACTCATAACAATTAGGTCCTGATTTATTATTGCAGTTAGCATTCGGGATGCACCGATTGCAGTTTTTTGACCGATCGCTGATTCTGATTTTGGCTGATATCAATTTTTTTTTTGTCTGAAGCCATTCATAGCACGAAAGTCGCTGAGTTGGTAAGATTGGATATTGTTAACTGTAAATGTGCCGACATGAGTCGGTGGGCTGGTCTGTCAGCCAAACCTTTCTCACAGCGCAAAGCAGAAGAGGACAGTGGTTAAGTTTTACACCTTTGCAGGGGTAGATATGATTGGTGGATGAGATCGACTTCATATGTAAGTATCGGCCAATCATCAGCTGCCGTGAATTTTTAGCGCTACACAACCTAAAACCATTGGAGTTAACTCTAGTGACTGCTTTGATAATAGCATCCTCTTAAAGAATAATTAAAAAAAATATGCAGTTTTTATTCTGGTTATCCCTAACTCAAAAATTCTATCTATATCCAAAATTGGAAAGTACATAGTCCTTAAGTGTCACTTGTTTGGGGTAATAACAACACTTGTTATTATGAAAGCTATATCACTATAAGAAAAGTTGTCAAGCTATTTTCATAACCAGAGGAACAACAGATGTAAGAAACTATTTCAAAGAAAATTACCTCATGCAATATATTGAAACGTATGCAGTTCAACTTAGGCTGCGTGGGAGCGAGCGAGAGCAAGACTTTCAACACATAGCTAATCGCATTAATGTCGCTTAATTTTATTCTTCCAAATGTTATTCTTTTGTCATGGACATGCTGGATTTGGAAATGTTTCCAGCCTTTTTGACATTTAAAAGGCAACACATACCAGAAGACCTTTGTGTCTTTTGTTGTGTATTAATTAACGCTTCCAGCGAACATTGCATTCATCATGCTAAATTGCACAAAGAAAGCATATTGTTATTACATGACTATAATATATCAATGGATTATAGTTGAATCCAGTTAACTATGCTATCATATAGCATGGCTTACAATAAAAATATTAATAGATGACTTCTTACTCTAAAATTATTTTATACCATAAAATGTTCAGTATGTAAATCCACCTAAAAGCTATAATACCAGGAAATATCTTTTTTACAACTGTTATAATAACAAATTTAGATTTTTTTCAGCCTCAACAATAAGCATTTCTTGTCCATTTCAAACTACTCTCCCACTAGAAACAGCCCTATGATGCAACCATAGAGTGAGATGTATTAAAACAGCAGCAACAAAATTGCAAAAACTGAACACTGGTAACAATTAATGGTACTGTACCAAAAAATGTTTATTGTGTTCCTTCACATCTTCACTTAAAGTATCCAATTGGCCAATAGATTTACTGCTGTTTTTGCTATCGATCACATGACACATTTGAGTTTATTTGAACCTTCCACCTTTAAAGTTGCAAAACACACAGAATTGACCATTTCCACAAGCATGCCAAAAATTTACATATTTATTAACACTAGAATTACTCATTTCCATTCCTTCGTTGCGTAGTGTCACTAAAAAGCTTCAAATTCCAAATTAGAAATGGGCAATACAAGATTCAGTTCAAATACAATGATGAGCCAGTTGGGCTACAATGCAACACGTCCCTAACACACGCAAATGATCCCCCACACCCAATAAAAAGAGAAAGCAATAGCATACCGATAGTTCCAGGGAACAAACATCACATCAGGAAATGCGCACAAGATTTCGTGGCAGTGTGTGTCACTTGTTAGAGTTGTCCTACTTGCTCCTGATGCTGCTACTTGGTGGGGTGTTACTGTAGAATGTGGACATGGAGATCACACTCTCCATGTCCTTAAGATGGGATATCATATCCAAGAAATTAACGTGGCCCAAAAGTCCTGATTCTTAACTACTGTGGATGGTCACTGATCCTTGGTGGTAAAAGCTACATTGAACCTTTGAATTGACTTGCCTTTTCCAAGGTATGTGGGAACTTTGACACACTGCAGTTGGAAGTATGTTTGGTATTATGTCATATCTTCCACCCAAAGACATTTAAAGGACTGCTTGGACAACTGGAACAGCTTTATTCCCAGTTACTAGCAACAGACTTTGAAAGCAAAATACTAATTAAACATCTATTTTTTTCATTGTCTTCATTTCTGTTTCTTGGGGAGGGGAGCACTTGTCGTTGGTTCCTTTCTGGAATTGTGTCCAGCAGTCTCCAGACAATGGACTTGCTTAACCAGTGTTATGGTCAGAAAGGCCCTCGACTTGCACTACCACGACACACTATTGTACAACTTTGATTGATGACCATTTTAAGTTCTACAAAACACTTTCTTGGGCAGTAGAGGATTTCAAGGAAGGAATTCTTTTTGCCTTTTCCTCAACAACTGTGAAAACAGTTCAGTTTTCCATTTAACACCTTAAACTTCACCCCTAAAATCACCAAAAATACCTGAAAAGATATACCCAAATTAAATCAGTTGGTGTTCTTGAACTATTTGGAGTACATCCAAAAGCTTGGTCTCTTCATAAAGATGACGAGTTAAATTTTCTATTTTTGCAGTCAAAGATACGGTAACTGTAAGTAGTTTGTAGCTATTAGGTTTGTGAAACAAAAGAAATTGAAAAATCTTGCTTTATCCAGAATTTTCATTTTTATTTATTGTAAATTCGCACAGTGTTCAATGTATGGACAGGGCAATACAATAAATCTGTAGAATAAAGTATTCTGCTCATGGATTTCAAGACTGATCAAAATGGCACAAAAAAAGAAATGTCAGTTTGGACATGTTTATTTTGGAGGATGTATAGGTGTTGTCATGTGTGCTGTTTGGAGTCTCCATTTGGTACGACAGCCCCCTCCCTCCTTCTCTTCTTCATGCAATGGAAAAACGGTATGCAGGCGTTCCGGGTTTAGGGGTTAAGCTAGATGTAGCACTGTGTACTGTATATTCATTGTTCTTCTTAACATAAAACAGTCTATAGAGACTTAACCGTTTTCTCCAGGTAGGAACATTTTGCTGGAAAGTAATGCAGAGGCATTGATAGCCGTATAAAATGTAGATTAACTGCAACTCATTTCTATTCCAATATATTTACCAATATCATGGCATGGTTTTCTTATATTGTTGAGCCCTCGTAAACAGATCATTTTTGTTTAATCTCTTTGAAAATTGATCCTGAAATGACTATTTCCAGTTTCAACCATCACCAATTCCTGGATGGTATGCCACACATTTGACAATATATACCTTTGGTGACAAATGGCTGCATGACAATGACTGTACCTGCATCACGTTAAGAGTTTTTCAACTTACTTGTAGTTATCTTATGACTTTGTTTTGGTCTGATTGGGTGGTGATCAGAGAATGTTGAGCATTACATCGCCTGTACTGAGGGTACTGCAAGTACCCATGTGACTTTATGCGATCACCCTAAACCAAGGGTGCCCGGAGTCGGTCCTCGAGGGCCGGTATCCTGCATGTTTTAGTTTGCTCCCTGGTTTAATGCACCTGGATCAAATGATGGCTCGTTAAATGGTATAAGAAGAACACTGAAAAGGTTATTGGTACTACCAGGGAGAGAACTAAAACGTGCAGGATGCCGGCCCTCGAGCACTGACTTTGGGCACCCCTACCCTAAACTGTCTGTGCCTGGCCTCACAATTACATGCTTTCAGGTTCTGTTTTTGCGTTGTCAAAATTAAGTTAATAATTACAATAAACCCCTTCCTCTCCATGGTCTGGTATTCACAAATTTATATATCTGCACTTTTTTCTGGAACATGGCTCCAAATTGTTCATGGAAACCTGCCTAAGGGTGGATTGTTTCATAGAGCATATCTCAACTATTCAAAACAAAATGCTGTGTGGAAAGCAGCATGCATGGAAGATGCTACTTTCCATGCATGTGTTATTGGCTGGCATTTGCACAGTAGCCAATCCAGAAGTATGATTTGTGTTTCTTGTCACTGATTGTCAAATGACCGGAAAACCTCCGAGGGTTTCCGATCATTTGAGCATCTAATGTCGACAATCATGCAGAGATTATAGCCAATCAGTGGCAAGAAAAATGAATAGTGGTCCTGGATTGGCTGCTTTGTAAATGCCAGCCAGTAGTGTATCAAGTAACATTGCTTATAGAGATTTCAGCTTCCTGAACTGCATTTTCTTTTGAATATTTTAGTGGTACTCAACAAAAAATCTGTGGCATGGCAAATTTTCCACTAATAATTTGAACTTTCACTCCATTAAAAAAAATCCATAGATAGGTGAATCTGCCAACACTGAACCACAAATAGAGGGGGATCCACTGTAATTTTGATTTCTGTTCATTAAAAAAAATGACTGATTTGTTTCTGTTTGCATGCAAATGTTGACAAATTTACCTCAAATTCAAAAATGTATTTTATCTACCTGTTGTTATGGTAATTTGAATAGGCTTTTCTTTTGTCTTCCAGGTCATGGCCATGGAGGTGTCATGTCTGACAGGTGTTGATGAAGATGAAAAAGATGCTGATTCTGAAATTCAGTCCCTCATGCTGCTGCAACCTGTAAAAATGGCACAAGATTCGGGCTCTTGCAC
This sequence comes from Poeciliopsis prolifica, assembly GCF_027474105.1. Taxonomy (NCBI): domain Eukaryota; kingdom Metazoa; phylum Chordata; class Actinopteri; order Cyprinodontiformes; family Poeciliidae; genus Poeciliopsis; species Poeciliopsis prolifica. The sequence goes on from NW_026562383.1 coordinate 1,715,075, forward strand.
CGATTCTTTTGACACGCCATCTTTGCATCAAAACAATGTCCTAGATGTTCTGTCCAGCTCGGATATGTTGTCTCCAATCGGTTTGGCAAATGGGCCCTCTTTGCATCAGGCTACTCAAGCTCATGAACTTCACTGCATTACCTCCGAAAAAGACGAGGAAAAGAGCATCACCCAGCTAAAGACTGTGCAGGAAATAGACAGTCCTGGAATTTGGGGATTTGACGCAGAATCAGCAGAGAATTCATTGGACGATTTCAGCAGTGCCAGTGACCTCAACTGGGACCCTCACAAAGAGTTTATGCAGTTTCTTTTGGAGAACCACAATGATTCCCCTGCAGAGGAGCCGAAAGAGGAAGTTGGTCTTGCCAACAGTCAAAGGAGAAGGAAGCGCAAGATGGACATGGTGGTAATGGTCGATCCTTCAGAAGATCTCTACCCGGATCTAAGCCCCAAAACATCTGAGAAATCGTCTGATGCTGAAGGCTACATTGACTCCGGTCATGTTAGAGACATCACTAAACCACAGAAGTTGTCCACACCACAGTCATCTACTGCAGATATAGTTCCTAAGTACCCAAATGGTACAGTAAAGGTCATTAAGCAAATTCTGTACAAAACACCTGCAAGAAGCTCACATGGGAATAACATAAATGATAAACATTCAACACTAAAAGGGCGGCTGAAAGTAAATTCTCATTCACAGGGGAGGCCATTGCCGTTCCCTTGCTCAAAATGTAATCTGGTTTTCAAGAAGGAGCATCGCTTGTTTAATCATATGAAGTCTCACAATGACCCTCCTAGTTATCCAGCAAAGCCCTTCATATGCAGAGAATGTGGCAAATGTTTCAAACAAAGCAATTCACTAATTGACCACATGTCTACCCATGAGAAGAAAACGAGGCTCATGGAAGAAGAAAAAGATGCGATTGACAAGAAAAAAGAAGACGCAAAGTTATTCTGCCCTCAGTGTCCGTTCGGTACAAGCTGCCCAGACTCTTTTGTTCAGCACGCAAAAACTCATGAAAAAGACAAAAGAAGGTTTAAATGTGACAAATGCAGTTACAGAGCCGTGACTGACCACGATCTTAGGAGACATAGCGTTATGCACCACACGGTTATTAGAGTTAGAAAAAGAGTGCGAAGGGATGATAATGATATGTACCCTTGCGAAATTTGTTCCTATAAAGCTTTTGGCAAGCAAGTTTTTGTGAATCACTTAATCCTTCGTCATCAAATGTCTTTTGAGGAATACACAAGAGCACAGAAAGAGGAGACAAATGCACAACAGACCAGGGAACGCAAGTCACCTGGGCGTAAAACTCAATTCGAAGATGCAGAGTTTACATCAAAAATATCAGTTGAAGACGTACCCAACGAGTCTGGTGGAATTTCTGACTTGTTCAAAAATAGCAAGTTTAAGCGAGATCCCAAGTCTCAATTGACAGAATCAAAGCTTGACAAATCGATTAATGTTCTCTTGTCTCGTCAGAATCATAGAAAGACGGGCGTCGAGCAAAAGGATGAAAGCAATAACTCTAGCACAAATGATTATGATTCCAAAAAGGACAGAGACGGTTGTGATGAATCACAAGAAATGATGTCCGTCAAGGTTGAAGAGTCTGCTGGACCACACCATAGTCCTAACTTTAACCTGGAGCACTCACCAGTCAAAAAGTCTCAGTCGAAACGAAAAATGTCCACCCCATATCGCAACACCTCCGATCAAGACTCATGTTTCATTTTACCAAAACCTTCGCCTAGTCCTAAGAAAGTTAGCTCAGAAGATGTGTCAGACCATGATGAAAAGGACATTTTCCCGGTCAAAGACTCTGAAGCCAACGGTAATCATTTTAGTGACGTGATCAAAAAAGAAAAGAAACACATAATATACACATACAGTAGGAGAATGTCAATGAGAGGTGCTCTACAGGCGTCGAAAAAGCTGTTTGAGAAAATCAAGACTGAAGAACAGGAACAGAATGATGTTGAAATCAAAGAAGAATGCATTGAAACCGAAGTATTTCAAGAAACATTCGAGGCCCACCAAATCCCATTGGGGGAATCCCCCTCAGACGATTTGTCAGAGGCAGAAATGGACACTAAGAAATGTCCATACTGTCCTGCTGTTTTCGAGTCAGGAATCGGACTGTCTAATCATGTACGTGGACATCTTCACAGGGTTAGAGTGAGCTATGATTCACAGCATGGTGGGTCTCCACAGGAGGTGGGTTATCAGGACAAAAGGCCACGAATTCGACGGAAGAATTCAACATTACGGCGACTGAAAAAAGGTATTATTTGTGCATATCTTTTTATTAAATAAAAAGATATGAAGTCAAACAATTTGTTGTAACAATGTTAAACAAGTAAATGTGAAAAAAAACCACACTTTAAGTGGAAGTAAGAAAGACATTAAACACAAGATTTAGAAGAAAATATTGAGCGAAAAGACAAAGAAGGATGGTTTGATTTCAAATTTACTGGACTTTTGCAAGAATTTGCAGCTAACGAGGTGAAAGCTAGTGATGAATTTGGATAAATTAAAAGAAAAAAGAACTCTGCCATGTTTATTTCTTCACTGACCTCCAACTGGCATCATCCCTGAGCTAATATTGGGATCTTACCCTGAGAACAAATTAATCTTACACTTTACCAAAGCCGAGCTCTGTTGGGAGCAGCTAGCATGTCTACCAATAGAGAAAAGTGACGTGACATCGTCATTTCCTGTAAACAAAAAAAAAGTTCAGTTTTTGTGGTTGTTTTATTTATGCATTTGGATGTGCAAGTAAAGTACTTGGTCACATATGTTTAAAGTTTTTATTGACTATAGTGGCCTTTATTTTAAAACATTCCAAAAGAAAATAGAAGAGGGGAAGGACATGCGGCCAATGTCACCAGGAAAAGATTCGAAGCTGTCCTCAATGCAGCCCATAATCGCTTTATGTGGGTTGTGCTTTTGCCCTCCACAGCACCCCTGGTCACAGTTTGTTTAGTTTTCTACACAGGCCAAAGAGTTTGTACTAAATTATTTTATGCATCATTCCTTAACTTTCCAGCTTCGAGTTAGAGACGGCTTGGACTGTTGGATTTCCGTCTTGGTCTTTCATCATAGATGGGTTATGTGGTCTTTGATGAGCCATGATTAGTGATTAGAGACAATATTCAAAGCAGTCTTGGTGGTGCAGGTGGAAAAGCCAATGAATAACTCTTACCATCAGTCAATGCAGGACTGGATTTCTGAAGAAGACATTGTGTTCTTGTGGAATCATTAAGGCTTTCTCTTACTGAGAGAGACATTTTTTTTCTCTGAAAAGTTACCTAGAACCCACATGTCATTGTCAAAGTCTTACTGTAGTAAATGCAAAATTTCTATTCTTAACACATGCTAGAAGTAGTATCCAAGTCATAACGTTACGATAATGTTTTCACTTTTACCTTCTTTTCTCCCTACAGCACTACAGGAAGATTCAGATTCCGAAACTGTGAGGACCATTCACTCTTGTCCATTATGCGGGGACTCATTTGACAACAGAACTGGACAGTCCAACCACATACGAGGTCATCTGAAAAAGCTCGGAAGGAACTTTTCTACAAAGACCAAATCCCCATTAATTTTACTCCGTGAGCTGATGCGCGACAAGAAGGAGTGCCAGCGGGCCTTTCAGATTCTGGGAAAAAGACGAAACCATTTCCAGTATGGTGCTTTGCCAAAGCTCCCCATCGTCAATCGCTTCGCCTCTTCTCAGTTGGGATTCCCAAAAAGTCACTCGGTTCCAAACCATTGCATTGATGCCAAACCACTGATGTCCTTTTCTTTAGCAGAGGGCAAATCTGAAAGTGGGCAACTAGAAAAGCTGGATGTTAAGACATCCCTCCAAGGCACGACCGCCCTTATTGGGATCCTGAAAAAGAGGAAGTGTCAGGAAGATGCAAGACAAAAGGGATCCTCTCAGATGTCAAGAAACGGTTTGCCAGTTTCGTCGAATCCTGAGGAAAGTTCAGGATCAAAAGTTGTATCTTCACTGCCAAACTCAGTTCCTGGTGGTAAGTAACTCAAACAGAAGTAAATGGGTTAGAGGGAAAATGAATTTATTCTTATTCAAAATGTGTTATTGTAGAAGAAAAGATTTGATAGAGATATTACCACCATTGATTATTTTTGTTGAAGTAAGGCGTCATCAACATAAAGGAGCAGTTTCCTGAGCACTCATCATCAGAATGCGATCAAAACGTCTTTATATTCCAATCGAAATGTACTTATTTAAAAGGGACGTGCATATTAATGTAACAGGTGATGTAAATATGCTGACTGTAGCAAGATCACTAATTTTTATGTGCTCTCCATTAGCAGATAACCGCAGTAAATGGATTAAAGAGAGTAAAATCTCCATGTTTAATAAGTAGCACAATACAGATAATATGCTAATCTAGTTCAAATCTAAATCTACGTTATTCACAAAGCATATTTAAAAGAATGTTTAAAGTGCTGTTAGAAGAAAGAAAGACACAAATAAAAGAAAACAATGAAATGGACCACAGCCTGTAGTAAAATAGAAACAGAAATGAATCATGTCACTCTACAAAAGGCACTGAAGTCAGTGTTTTTAAGAGAGACTTGAAAACATCAAGAGAAGAAGCCTGTTTAATATGTAATGGCAGCTTGTTTTTGTAGTTTTAGAGCTTCAGCCTAGTTTTAGCCACCAGAAGCTGATCTGGTGAAACATAAGGCTGAAGCAGGTCAGAGAGGCACAGAGGAGCTCTGATCACCACGTAAAAGTCTCATGTTCATAAAGGGGAAAAATCAGATCAATATGTCCTTATATGGAATGATTTAAATAAAATAGCACAAAGATTCATTTAAAAAAACAACAACAATTCTCAACATTTGAAACAACAAAAAACAAATTTACTAGCATGGTTTCTTTAGTAGTTATGACCCTCTGTTGCTGGGGGAGGGGAGAGGTTATATTACACCACCTGGAAGTCGTAAAAGGTTTTTTTTTTTAAACCTGAAAACTGTGTACAGAATAACTTTTACATTCAGTTGTAACAACGTTACAAATTGCCCGGAACGAATCAAGAATGTTCCGAATGATTCCAGATATCTCAAGCACGATTGTTCATTGTTTATTCAAGTCTAAAATAAAACATAATGTTGGAGACAGAAGTTTGAAAAACAAATCAAGTTCAAACACGATAACCTCTATGTGTTCCACCAGGAAATATAGACAACTCTACTGCAGTGACTTACCAGACAGGTCATTTCATTTAATCAGACCAGCACTGGGAAAATGTTCAGCTTATGTAACAACTGCATCAAATGCTTGGAGATCTGCAAGGACACAGACCAGGTTCTCCACTGAGCACTGAATCCTCCAGTTCTGGAGGATTCAGCCTCCAGGGCTGTTACCGTCGCTGCACAAAAAAACACAAAACACATTGAAATGATCAATTTTAGTGTGGTGGATTTCAAATTAAAAACACTGTTAAATAGCAGATGGTTTGTTTCCAGTGATTCTCCTGCATCACTGGCCACTGACGTGTGAAACACACACCACCCTTTATTCAACCAAACCGGTGTTTGTTAGCGGCCGTGCTGGTCATTGAGGGACAGAGGGAGGATGGTTTCATTTTTTTTTTGTCTCCAGACTTTGGGTCTGATCTCAGACCAAATCTATCAGGCTGTGAAAATAAAACCTCTACATTAAATTCACCAGAGACGGTGAAGAGTAAACAAAAGTGAAAGAGGATTTGGAGAATTTAGACTTGTTTGCCAAGTTTTCCTGAACAAATAATCCTGAAGCCATGCGCTTCTTTTTCAATAAACATGCACTGTTCTACAGGCAACCGTCAAGTCAAAGGCAATAACACTTTAACTGTCCTTAAAAGTGTTTGTATGAACTGCTATTAATACTTTTGAATTGAGAGGGATTGAAGCTGAGGTGTGTAACTTTTATTAAAAAAATTTTTTTACATATTTGTTAAAGCTATCAGTATTTTGTGACCATTTGAGACAGATAAACTGTGAAAAAAAATTTATCTCCTCCTCCAACAACCAATCAGAGAGCAGAGGAGGGGCTTACCGCAGTCAATCAACTTCATGTACTCGCTTCTGAATGTATATTAATGGCAGAGAAACAACTCGCCGTTCCAGGAAAACTGTTTCTCCGCCGCCACTAGTGGCCATGCTAATTAGCCATAGCATTCATGGCAGCATTCTGCTTGCTGTTAGATCAACTAGGAGCATGTTAGCAGAGAGCTCAGCATAGGATGTGGAGCAGTGGTTACACAAATGTGATTGACAGCGCTGGTTGTGATTGAAGTATTTATGACGTTGACACATGGAGAAGGCAGAGGAGGTGGATTTCTTTCTTAAACCAGTTAATTGAACTTATTTTCTGCTACACTACAGTGTGATATCGTCAGCATGAAGTAGTAGAACGAGATGGAAACCTCCACAAACCATGTTTTAAAAATGTTCAATAATGTTTTGCTTGTCATCTGTGTCTTTACAGAAAAGGGTGAATTCAATAGGAAAGTGTGCATCCACTGTAATGCCACTTTCCACAGTGGAGTCAGCTTGTCCAATCACCTTCGAGCTTTTGCAAAACGACAACAGATTGCCTTACTGGAAGGGACCAGTAAGTTCAGTTTTAAACATGACTTCATTTACATTTCTAACTAACTTATTGTGTGTCCTCCTCACACAATAAGTCATCTTTGCACATTTTGAATGTATCTGTATTTGATCCTCACCCCAACAATGTTTAGAAACAGCAAATGCCACAAACTCAGCAATATCAGTTTTTAAATACTTTTAGTTTTTTTTTTTTTTTTTTTTTTTTTAGAAAATCATAAACATCAATTCCGCTAATGCTAAAGCGCTACACCATTGTGACATGTAGCTGAACCTTACATTAAAGCGCTAACCTTAATTCAAGGTTGATCTTCCTTTGGACGACTACGACTCTTGAAGAATTCTTTCAGCACAGACTGAAAGTTTACCAAACAGCCAAGTGAGGTGGCACTTTAGAGTTTATTTATTTAATGTAGAGAAACCTCAGATGCCAAAGTTAGCAAAAGCACTAAACAAAAAATGAACGGACCTGGAAAACAGAGTTCACTTTTAATCCAGTAGGAGATTAAGACTTTTTTTACCTTCATTTTTCAATCTGACATGGTAGATGACATTTCCCCACACCAGAGTTTCAAAGCCTCTGTGAAGGATGTCTTCCTCAAGTCAGAACCAGGATGTTACAAAACTCTTGAAGTAAAAGAGAACCAGTCTAGCCAGACTATAAGTGGTGTGACAACAACTGAGGCAACTTTAGTTGCCTGGATGTGAAGCCCAGCAGCAGTCTTATGAACAACCTGCGAGTATTTAACTTAACTTTGCAGTATTTCCAAAAGTGGCAAAAACAGGAGCCACTCAGATCGGGCATGACGGTCAAACTTTAAACAAAGTTTAAGTAAATGTTCTAAGTAGAAGATTTAAATGGCGTCACATTTCTGCCCAAAACCCAGAGGAGCAGATTAAGCAATCACAATAGTGCATATTGTCAAAAAATGTCATTCTTAAAGTAATGACATTTTTTGCTAAAAGTGGGGGGTTGCCTATAAATACTTTTAGAAAGAAGAGGGTGATTTTTTTTTTTTTTGCCAAAGTCACTTGCAAAAAAATACATAAAAATGGCTGAGGCCATTGTTATAGAAAGATGACGCTATATTAATTGAGAACACTCCCCATCCTGAAACAAGGAAGCAGGAGCTGAGATCCAGACAGAGATATGTGAGCAAACAATGTGTGTATCAAAGCTCCACCACCTACTGATTATTATACTGTTCATTCATAGCAAGGCTGTGCTGTAATCTGACCCGTCACTCTGTGGGTTTAACTGGAATTCTCATCTTGCAGCAATTCAGTGTAAAGCGGTCAGGACCCGTTCAAGGCCCGGTCTGAAGAAGAAGACACTGCCCTTAGCCCAGAGTCCAGAGGAGATGTACAGGCTCACCTGCAGGCAAGTTTGTTCTGCCTTTTCAAAAGCTCTGCTGTGTGGCAGCATGTTGGGGCTGTTGTTGATGGAAAAGAAGAAAAAAAAAGTCTAAAGTTTGCAAGATGAAACAGAAATTCTGAGAGTGAGCTCAGAAATGTTCTTCTTAGAAAAAACTTGGAAATTTCAGTTTCAAAAGTTGAAGATTTTGGACTTTGGAAACTCAGAAAAAGTTTAAGTGAAATTTCTAAGATTGAGCTCAAGATTTCTGAGTTGTTTCTTGCAGATATTGAACTTTTGAAGCTCAGAAATACACTTTTTGTAGAAAAACTCAGATTAAGCTCAAAATTTCCTAGTTTTTTTGTTTGCCGTCTTCAATGACCCCAATTCTCCTCCCTGCTGCTTTCTTGGCGTTGAGAGGAATTCACCGACTGCCTTACTTTCCCCTCCAAAGGTTCTGTGACCTCGTCTTCCAGGGTCCGCTGTCAGTCCAGGAGGACTGGATCAAACATTTACAGAGACACATTATGAACACTGGTGTCCCTCGCACTGGGCTCGGCATGGCTGAGGTCACCTCTCTGTCCACAAACCCCCCCACCCTGAAGACGGACGAAGACGGCTCTTTGCCGGTCGCCACCGCTGCCTCATGAGGCCAAGGGGACCTTTTTCTAGATTTCACTAGATTGTATGTACATGTACATTGGATGTTTGTTCACTTACTTTTGTTTTTAAAGTCAATGAAATAATGGCCAAAAGGACAACACAGCCTCAATGTTTTAGACATTGCGCCTGTTTGAACATTTTGGACGGATGAGAAAATATTATTTTGGAATATTGTTACCTTCGTCTCTTTTTACATGGTCCATTTATGAGGAATTAAATTCCAAATGGACAAGACTCTTATTATTTTATGCAGTAATGTAGTGTTGGATCCATTTCTAAAGAAGACAACTTATACCTCAGATTTTTCATGGTTTTAGTCCGTTTTAGTCCAGATCTGGGAGCCTTCGTTGGTCCCCGTAGAAAACACTTTTTTCTTTTTTTGCGTCGAAACACGACCCAGTCAACACACACTTATCAGGCCAGAGTTTAGAGCGATGACACTTTTTTTTTTTTACTTCTAAGTGCAAAAAAAAAAAAGAGAGAAAAAAAAGTCTGCAACGTTTTTTAATACGAATAAAGTGTTTTATAAAATTTCAGCAACTGCATCATTTTTAAATACAGTAAAATCTGAAAGTCGGTGACGAAAAGAAAAAGCCCTAATGCGCACAAACCACACAGTTCATGCCCTTCGTTCATGTTACCTATATTTAATGTTTCAATATACTGTTTTGAAATAATTTAATTTGAAATGTACTATATCACAGATACAATGCGTAAACATTTGTGTTGTTCTAAATAATGATAATAAAAAAAAACAGGAAAACTAACTGCTGACTTTTTCAAATAATTTCTGTCATGAATAAATAAAGAGAATGTGGAAAAATGACAGTATTTTATTGGGATTATGACGTGGAAGTGATATTGATGAGAGTTGAGTGTTCAGCTGAGGAGATCCTTGACCATGGAGTGATTTCATTCAAACGGGCAGGCTCCCTGAAACAACAAACAGTTCAGCTGTTAGATTTTAGATTTAGTACAGAACTGATGACATGAACATCATCATGCGTCTGATCCATACAGGATCCTTCAAACAAGCTGCTGAGTTTCATCACAGCTGAATAAACGGACTTATTCTTTTACCTGCAACACATTTTTGTTCGCACACCTTGCAATGTTAAGGCTAAGAAGATCTACTGTATATTATTGAAGACTTATAATAAAATAGTTTATTATTTTTATTCCAGTGTAAAAAAAAATTACAATCTAAAAACTACATTTTTCAGATTGTGTGTGTGCACTAGGTTTTTATATCCTTGTGGGGACCTGTTCCTGTCTACAATATGGGCTGTGGGGACCAGAGCTCCTTCTGGGGACATTTTCTTGGTCCCTATGAGGGGAAATACTGTTTGGATTCGGGGTTTGGTCTGTGATGTTACGTTTAGGCTGTAGAAAATGAACAGAAGTCATGAAAACACAACTGTGTGTGTGTGTGGGGGGGTGTGTGTGTGTGTCATATGGAGGGCTGCTCTGTGAGGCACAAGCCTGGAAACTTCAGCTCTGAGGAGGAGCTGCTCCTTGAAGGCGGAGCTATGTCCACCTGGGCGTTCTGCACAGCTGAATGGTTGCCATGGCGATTAAAGGATTTCTCAAGCATATGAAAGGCAACACTCCAGGTTTTTTTTTTGATGAAGGAATAATAATGTAACATAAGGTAAAACTCAAAAATCAATTTTACATCTAATATTTTCAATTCTGCCCCTTTCGTAAGCTGGGCTGCTCTAAATACCTTCAAGAAGAGTTCAAACTGTGGCTGCAGCTTCTTGAGCATGGCTTCTGCTTTGCTGAGGCAGGAATGTCTCTGCTGAACTTCAAACCCCTGATGGGAAACAAAATAATCAGCCAGTGGAAAACCTTGGAGCCCAGCTGGTGTTGCTGGATGTTGTCGGCAGAGGCTGGTCAGTCAGCAGAGGCTGGTCAGTCAGCAGCCTCACCTTGGTGTTGGTCAGGTGTTCCAGTGAGGAGACGTGGGCCTCCACTTCGGCTGCAGATGTGGACACGTGGACCTTACAGGCCGCACAGTGAAGCATTTCCACCTTCGTCATGTGGTGGTTCTCCTGCAGACCTGGGGACGCCGACAAACACAACCAGCTGGAGTGAGAGCGGGCCGGCGGGTCTCATTCCTGACAGCAGTCACGTGTTTACCTGGAAGTGCGTCTTCCTCTACCGCTCGGCTACAGTGCTGGCTTTTATACACCATGACTTCCTATAGGGAGAAAAATACCTCCTACTAATCAGATTTTGTTCTTATTTTAGATATGTTGACACTGCGGTTATCTAACATGAGGTTACATGTATTTGCGCTAGATGTTCTCTCACCTGTAGAAACGCTATAGCCATATCGTCGTAGCTGCTGCTGCGCTGGATGTGCTCCAGAGTGTCCCAGTGGGTTCGGCTGTCCAGATGTTCTTCCAGTTCCTGAGCGTTGGACAGCTCTATGTCACAGAGGTCACAGGTGATGGGACACCTAGAACACACATCAAAGTCAGAGTGAGGAGGTTGGTTCTGTGTGATTGATTGTGATTGATTCTGTTGGTTTCGGGAACTGACGGTCTGAAGGGAAAACTTAGTTTCAGAGCAAACAGCTTCAATGAAGACAGGAACACGCCTGGTGCTTACTTGTTCAGTTTAGCATTTTCCCCTTTAGTCCTGGAGAGTTTCGGTGGAGGCGCTTCCTGGTCCAGTCCTGTTCAAACGCACAAACACAAAAAGTCATTACGAGCAATAACATTTTGTCCATTAAGGATGCATCAACTGATAATTAGATATCAATAGGCACTTAATCAAAGATGTTTACTTTTACATAATGAACTGATTGGCTGAAACTCCGCCACATGCAGAGTTAGAAGTATTTTTTTCATCTTGAATGCAAAATGTAAACATTTTTCTACTGTTTAGGCTGAATTACTGATCTGCGTTGTTCTTTTAGCTTTTTTTTGAGTCCGTAGCATTGATGGATTACCAAACTAGTTGACAACGATTTCAATAATCAATTCGAATCATGTCAGCTTTATTTTTCATGCAATTATTTTTGGAATCATGTGCAAAGAGCTCACACGTTCACCTCTTTCTACGTATCCCAGCTGTTGATGGTCTCGCTTTAACCGAGGTGGAGACACCCTGAGGGGGACGGCCATCTGCACAGAGAGAAAAGACCAACACGGTATTACAGCAGGAAACACCCTCTTTAGGATAATGTTCACATTTAAAGAAAGAGCAAAAAAAAAAAAAATGCTCTGTGAAACTTTTAGAAAACGTTGAGCGCTACCTCTCTTGGATAATCAGGAAGAGGTTTCCTCTCCCCTCCGTTGGTCCTCAGCCCCCTGAAGGACTCGGGGATAGCCTGGGAGGAAGAGCCATGACTCAGTCTGTCAGGACTGTGGATTCTTGCCTCCAAGTGTCCAGCTGGGAATTCATAACCCGGATGGTCCAGTAGTTTACTATCTGGGCTGTAAGTCCGGCTTTTAGCCAGAATATGCCCTGGACTCAGATCTCGGCTGTCTGTGGGTCTGGCTGTCTGTGGAACAGTCCGTCTTTCAAGTGGACGGTTCGCTGCCGTCGACGACTCTCTGCGCCGGGGGTCTCTGTCCGGAGAGGATCGCTTGCATCTCTGGCTGCTGTCCTGAACAGCAGGGGGCAGCTGTGACATCTCAGGCTCAGAGTCTGACGACAGAGGGTTGTTGGGGTCATAAAGCTCAGTCCTACGAGTGACAGGAGGAGAAACTGTGAGTTGCTTCTAGTAGCAACCCAATTTCAACCACCAGGTCAATGGAAAAGGCTTCAGCAACAGAAACAAAATGGATGCTCTGATGCAACGATTGAGGCAGAGGACTCACCTTGGAAAACATTCGACACAATTTCCTCACCTCATGTCAGAACTTGGACTTCTGTCCTCAGATTTCTCCTTCTGTTTATCAATCGGCTGGAAGGAGGATTTCCATTTGTCAACAGAAGCATCCGCTGCAAAACGCCAAACAAACCTTCAAAGAGCCATTCTATAAAAACTGTCACTATCACTTCTTTTCTAGTCGTGCTGTAAGGCTGACAATGACATCGAGGCTGCTTCTCATGCTGTGAGTTACTGTCTTCAAGAATATATGAACACTTTGCATTAAAAAGTTAGTTGGCATTTCACTTTTTTATTTTAAAAAAATCTTAAGAGGTGTTGCCTTATGGAAATGTTTTTTTCCTCCTTTATGTCCTGTTGTTGTCCCCCAACCTCTAGGCTGAGTATCCGAAATCTTTTATATGTTAAAATGTGTATGCATTCCAGAGGTGTCCCTCTGTCACCCGGAAGTAGGAGAAGTCACAGGAAACTGAGTTTTATTGCTTAATGTCCCCAATGACAACACAAACAGCCACAGAAGGACCGACAGGCCGAGGAGGCATCAGCTGTTTCAGGATTGTTCGTTAGTTCAGGAAAGTCTGGATGTGTCAGCCATTACCTTCACCTTTCTGGGGCTGGGTGTTGGAAGCCATGTCCGGTGTTCCTGAAATTCGCTTCATAGCTTCTATAAAATGCTGGGGGACTCTGGAAAAGGACAGCAAAGTCATGAGACTGAGCCTCAGCGCGCGAGGCGGAAATAACCTGATAGAAACGGGGACGGAGGCTAAGCTAGCGGGGCTAGTTTTGATTTAGCTGTACAGCAAAACAAAAGAAGATAAATCATCAAGGAGAACCGTTCACCCCGAGCCTCACAACAAGCACCCGGCACTGAGAGCAAGGAGGATTTTTTTTTTCTGGGGGCTGGAGGTAAAAGGTGTTGACAGGGAAAGAAAGCTGGCACCCTTTAGCCCGTTAGCTAAACAAACCCCAAAGGCTTTGACTTTGCTGTAGCTAACAGTTTGCAAACCTTGGAGCTGGAGCCGCTTTGAGCCCCAACGCTGGCGGTGGGAGTCTAACTACGGGTTCAAACGGATTTCCGAGCATGCGTCTCATCATTCCTGTAAATCGAAATTGTCGGTGTGTTGTATCAGTCTGTGTCTGTGAAATGAGTCTCACTCGCTAACAAACTGCTGCTTTACCGCAAAGTCACCGACAGGTGGCGGCAAAACCCAATAGACGAGAGCTTTGGAACTGACGCGACTGCGTATGACGTCACGTCTCAAGGCTCTATTACATTTAGCAATAAAGTATATTGTGGCGTATACAATGTATACTGCTAAAAATAAATAAATAAAGACAACACTCAAACAACACAATATAACTTCAAGTAAATCAAACTTCTGTGAAATCAAACTGTCCACTTAGAAAGCAACACTGATTGACAATCAATATCGCCTGCTGTTGTGCAAATGGAAGAGACAACAGGTGGAAATTATTTTCATATTTATTTCATTCATTCAGATCTGCGATGTGTTACTTGAGTGTTCCCTTTATTTTTTTTTAGCAGTGTATATATTTCACATCCGAATGTGTGAAATACTTCACAATACTTTTAATGTGAAGGGGACAAGGTGAGATAGACTTCTTACCTGATAAAAACTGTTCATCTGGAAATGTTTACTAAACCCTAACTGGTTTGATTTGGATATGCATTCATATTTGATTTCAACCAGGGGTGTTTCAAGGACAGGTAAACAATGACTTCTTTCTCAGGAAGGTAGTCTGAAATGTCTGCGTGGGCCACACTGATGCTGCTGTTCCACTTTGACAGGACTCACAAGATCCCATTCACTGCTGATCCCTTCATTCCTGCAAAATCCTAACCAGATTTAGCACCATCTAGTCTGATGTCCGACACTGTAAGATAATGTAGATGAGTGAATTTGTTGGTGAAGGTTGGAGAAAACCCATGTGCTAAACCCGAGGCCAAAAAAAGCAAGTTGGTTTGCCTTATCACTTAACTTCTGAATGTTTCACAATGGGGGATTTTTCTTCCTAGGTGCTGAGGCCGCCACAACATTTTTCACTCTGTTCTAAGCAACACTGAAAGCACAGTCCTGAGTGGCCCTGATGTCAACAGGAAATACAGAGGCCTTCTAAGAAAAGTCCTGAAGAAGAAATAAGGAAAACTGACGCTGATCTTTTGTCTCGTGACACAAATAAGGAATGCTGTAATAACTTCAAGTCAGTTGTGGCTAATTAAATTAGATTTATTTATTTATTGCCACATACTTGTTCAAAACTGTCAATGTTGTGAGACAAACGTGAAAAAAAGTTGTTCTGCCAACTCTTAGCTAGCTTCAGAAATAGAAGATAGCTGATTGATTGTCACAACCGACCAATCAGAACCAGGAGGATGGTCTGTCAGTAACTTTGCTACACACTAAAAGCTTTTTTCCACAACAGGGCTAAAATAGTCTGCATGCATATTTCAGTAAAGAGTAAATGACAATGTTCTATTCTGTCCACAACCCAATGTTGGGTACAACTCAAATGAGGAAGATCAATAATGTTCAGACAGTAATGTAGATTTTCTTTTTATTGCCAAATCAAATTGCAGCATGAGATGACTAACATGATACATGAGCTCTGAAGAACACTTACAGGGTTACAAAGAGGTACACTTAAAGAGTGAAGGCAGACATCATCATCATCAGTGACTGAGCTAATGATCGTTCTCAATCACAGGCTAAAATATGAAAACACGATTTAAAAAGTTAGAGCCAACATGTTTCCCTTTTATCAGCTCTGTTCTCAGTCTAAACATGCCATCAGTAAGAGACATTCATTTTTTACATCATGAAGGTTTTAGGTACAAACCACAGAGGCCTTTGTGTACAATCTCTACAACAGTGAGGTAAAGGTTTTTTTCTAGTCCTGAGTTTTACAACTCTCAGGTCATTCAGTCCGCTACAGAAATATGCAAGAATATGAGAAACCAGTTAAGAACCACCAAGATAGGAGGGCTGAGATTTTTTTTCTTTTTTTACTTCTCGAAGAGAATTTAAAATAAAAATGCTCTGCCAAAGCAGACAGACAAGAAAACATTCCATTTCATTTTTGGTCTTTTGCTGTGGAAAAACAAATATAGCAGCAGTTAAGGCAACAAAACAAAACAAAAAAAAAAGATTATTCCCCATGGTTACAATTTATACCTGAGTATCTACAAAGACTATTAAAACAAATCTACATTTAATCATTGGAGCAAATGGTTTTGGTTAAAAGAGAATAAAGTTACATTTATGGGGGGGATTTTGCCCCAATGACTTAAAGCTATGAACAACAAAATTTAATGCGAGTACCTTGCAAAACTATTTCCACCTTTTCAACCCCTTTACATTCTGTCCTATTACCACCAGATTCAGTGTATTCCATTAGGATTTTATGTGATGGACCAACACACAGTGCATTAAAATGAAACATCATAGGGATATGTTTATCAGAGAATTTTTTTTAATCAAAGTAATTAACTTCTAGCAATAAAATCTAACTTTTGGACAACACAAAAATCAGGGATGCACAGATATGAAAATTTGGACTTATATGGATTCCTGATATCTTATTTTTATGGCCAATAACCAACATTTACCCAATATATTTCCCTGCCCTTTTGACACATGACTGAACATCACTTGGCCAATCTTCTCCTCAAGAAACACAAACGGCAACAAGGAAAAACATCAGTTATTAATATCAGCCCAGGTAATGCCAATCTATGGTGCAATATACCATGACACTTGGTAGCCGTTCATGGAGACAAATGGTTTCACTTTCATCATCTGTTCTACTCTTGGTTACATGGCAGCTTTAATAGATGCAAGGAACAAAAATAAAAAGTTCTGATCACTGACCTGCAGTAAAATCACTAGTTGGTGTACTGAAGTAACCTGATGGGACAAGTTTTAAGTTTAGGTGCAGTATTTACATTTGTACAGTTCCAGCTGGATGCAGAGAAAATATTATCTACTCCAATTAAAAATTCTGCAATAAATTCTCATTACAGCATTTTAAAATTTTAACATCCAGAGCTCATCTTTTGAAATTATAACATGCATGATACAAAACAGTGCATGATTTTCACTATCTTTCATTAAAAATCTGAAAAGGATGACATTCGTTTGTATTCAGCTCCCTTTACTCTGATGCCCCTAAATAATGTCTAATGCAACCACCTGCTTTCTGATGCTTTTTATTCAAGCATTAATGCAGATGTTCTGTGAAGACCTCTGAGGTTTATCAGTAAATAAATAGTATTCTGGAGTCCAGGGAACACAGACTGGTCAGGAAGAACGATGACATTTAAACAGTTTCTACATCGATATCCCAAACTTTTAACTTCAATCAATTCTTCATTTGGAAAAGAGCATGGCACAATTGCAAACCTACCTAGACATGGATTTCAAAACTGACAGGGCAAGAAAGGAGTCCCAGTCAGTCAAACCTCTCAGTCACATGTTTATTTTATTGTTAGTAATTAATCTGGAGGAAATCTTGTTGGACATGGAAAACACTCGATCCTGGAGCAGCAAAACAATGAGCTTAAACATATTGCGTCAGGACTTGACAGTGATTTTTATGCTTTGTTTTTAATCTGATATTGGCCCAGTTAATACCAATATATGGTGCATCCCTAATAAAAAGCCAACACTTGGTATCCATTCATGTCTTCATTACCATTTGTCATGTAAATTGCAAATGTTTACAAAAAAATGTAAAAAAAAATTCAGTCTCCTTTATCTGTTACTAAATACTCATACATTACTCTGTGTTGGTCGATCACTTAAGATCTTAATATAAATTTAACGGGAATAAAAAACAACTTTTGCCTGTTACTGCACTGGCCAACAAAAATGCCTCTTTAAAGCTAGATTAATCAGGGGTGGCACCGATTGCAGTTTTCAGGTCAATCGCAGATTATCGATCTTCTAAAAGCTTGACTTGCTGATGACAATCTTGGCTGGTATTAATTTTTGTGTCTCATATGTTGCTAAATCTATAGCAAGAAAGTTGCAAAGTTGGCAACAGAGAACTGACTATTGACTGCCTGGTGGGCCGGTCTGTTAGTCAAACCTCTTAAGAGGACAGTGATCGATTTCTAGACCTTTGCCGAGGTAGATGAGATCGACTTCACGTGCAAATGTTGGAGAATCACTGCTCTCCCAAAATTAAGGAAATCAGGGCTAATTTATCGGTGCACCCCTAATGTTAATGTTAGCAACCAATTTTATCCTCTGACATGATCAAGTAAATTAATTCATTTTTGTAAATAATAAATTTGTTTCCCCATTTTTGCAAACATTTCCAGAAATGTAGTTGTGCCTTTTAAATGGATCTTGTTTTATAAACCATTAAAGGAAACATTTGTTTCTCTGCTGATGCTCTCTTTAACTTCCACTGGCAGGGTGTCAAAAAGATGGTCCTCCACGATGAGGCCGTTCTTCCGCAGCATTCGGCAGCTTCCCAACTGGACAGGCAGTCTGTCCAGGCAGTTCCCTCTGACCTCCAGCTGTGTGAGCTGCACCAGCTGACCCACGGTCTCTGGCAGACTGGTGAGCGCGTTGTGACCTAGACAAAGCACCTTCAGCTTGGTGCATCTGAAGAGAGGTTTGGGCAGGGCTTCCAGCTTGTTTGAATTAATGGCCAGATGCTGAAGGTTGTTGAGGAGGCCCACGTCAGGTGGAAGCACTGTGATGGAGTTGTGGGCCACGTCCAAGTGTCGCAGCTTGGGAAGAGTAAACAAGGCTGAAGGAAGGGACTCCAGCTTATTGTGAGAAAGGTGGAGAGATTCCAGGGACTTGACATGGCCGATGGATGCTGGGATGGTGATGATTTTGTTGTGCCAGAGCTTTAGGCATGTCAGCCTCTTGAGATGCTGGAAGCTGATGATCTCTTCTATAGTTCTGATGTTGTTGGACTTCAAGTCGAGTTCTTGCAAGTTGGTCAGGCTAAAGATGGCATGAGGGATCCTTTCCAGTTCACAGTTGTGCAGCTCTAGCTCAATGAGGCTCGTCATTTTCTTCAGACTGTTCAGCACCAGCAGTTTCGTCCCATCGTTGTGCACCACCAGTCGAAGGAGATGCGGGGAGAGCTCAGTGATGTTTGTCGGCATCTTTGTGAGATTACTCTTCAGGCATAGTGTCTTCAGATGCCTCAAATCCCTCATGGACTCCAGGCCGATCATTTTGTTGTTTTCTGAGTTCAAGTTCCCCATTAGGTACAGCTCTCTCAGACTCCGCAGCAAGTAGACCCAAGGTGGGATCTCTGCGACATCCGTGAACTTGACGTGCAGGCGGCGCAGGTGATCCCGTAGGAAGGCAAAACCGGTCTGATCCACTTTGGCCGGACAATGGCACAGATGCAGCTCCTGCATGCTGGTCATCTGGGAAACCTTGGCAGAAAATCTCACCTCTGGAATCAGCTCCAGCTTCAGCACTTCCAGGTCTGTCAGGTCAAATACAGCGTTCGGCAGGCCGGATAGCATGAAGAGGTGCAGCTCCTGCTGGTCGTGTGCATTGCGCGTGACATGCTGCTTTAGTTTTTCAAATGTCCACTCGTGATTGAGGCTGATCTCCCTCAGCTTGTTTTCGCTGACCTCCGACAGAAAGATGCCGAAGCGCTTGGAGTGAAGCTGATCGTACTGGTCGACCATGTGCAGTAGAAACGCAAAATCGTTCTTGACATCTGGAATGTCACTGAAGCTGCTCTCTTCTCTCACCTTCTCAAAGGAATACTCTTTCAGAGGGCGTCGGAACACCCAAAACAGGGAGTATAGGCATGTCATTCCATAGATTACGATCAACACCATGTAGGTAAAGAGCAGCTTGTTCAGCATGAAAGCCATGTTGTGTGTACAGTAGAATTTTTTATAGCCTGTTAGCTGTTCTATGTCTGGTTCACAATAATGCTTGAATTCTATTTTAACCAAGGTGGAAGTGTAGGACAGGATCAAAATAAACTTAACAGTTTTGACAGAGGTTTGAGCAACATAGAGCCTGTAAATGAAATCACTGTCTTCCACGTGGGCTCGGAACTTTCGCACCTTCTCAAACAGGGCTTTGGCCTGCTCTCCGTCTTTTTTATCCAGGATGGTCATGCTGCTTGGGACCTCCGCAATGGGTTTATCTGCAGAGACCTTGACCCCAAGCATTGGTGTGGATGGGTTGGTGTCGGGACTTTCCTCCTTCCCCTCTAAAGACACCTGCTTTGGTCCTGAGGAACTGCCTGTAAACCTCTGTTTGTTCTCCTCAGAGTCCTCACACGCCGTTTCAGACAAAGCCTTCGTCGTCCAAGGCGACTCAAAACACCGACCCAGAATAGAGACAAAATGCTCAATCTTTGAACTTGTCTTGGGGTATTTAAACCAGAAATTGCTACTGACCATGAGAATAATGGTGTGAATAAGTGTAAGGTATGGAAAGTACTTGGAAGACCAGGGTAAGGCATCATGGTAACACATTTGATTGATAAAGACATATTGTTGAAAGTCCAGGTTGGTTTTAACCCCTCTGGGTTCAGGTTGGGGATTTGTTTTCTGTTCTGCTGTTGCAGGCCGATGCGTTGTGAGAATACCAGTGATGGCTTTGTTGGACTGTGCCATAGTGCCCGAAGGGATTGTAGGTGTAACAGGGGCTCCGGTGGGTGTTGGAGAGGATCCTTTTTGGGTGGAGTACAGATTAGCTTCAGTTTCTGAAACCCCACCCGTTTCTTCAGGACAAGGAAGGCAAGCAACATGGTCCTTGGTGATTTGCATGGTCATTGCAAATATGGCCAACATGAGCATGACCAGGCCCAGGTAGTCCATGAAGACGTCCCACCATGGCTTTAAGATGCGATACGTCGGCTGGATGTCATTCAGGGATGCAACCTCTGTGAGTGTAAACATTACTGCAATGGAAAAAAAAAAGACATTCTTATTTAGATCATAAAAAATCTGTTTCTTCATTTAGGTAAAAATGTAACATTTCAGAATCATTAATTCAGACTGAGGGTTGTGGATTGTAGATGAGTATTTTACAAACATTTTTTTTAAATTGGGGATTTTATCCAAATAGTTAATGCTGAAGAGAAGAGGTCAAAGAGAAAACAGAGGCTGTTTGAACCTGCCATTGATCGTGATAATTATAGTAATAACTGCCAAATAAAGTAGAAGTAGCTTAAATTTCAAACAAAGCAAAGATGTCGTAACATTGAGAATGAGTTACGACATGTTTCTACCAACACAAAAACACCGTAATTCCCTCAACACTGGTCAGCATGAACACATTCTGAAAGCTTAGAACTACACATAATCACTATTCTCTTTTACACAAAAGAAGGAAGTCATCAAAATAAGATTCAATGCAAGTTTCTGGGAAAAGCAAACTTTTATCAGAAACATTTTACAGCTTAAACTCTGGTCCATTTAGCAGCAGAGTGAGAAAAGTGGAGTGCCACACTGTTGCTCCTTGCCCTAGTTGCTGGAGTCTTATTTCATCGGAGTAAAACAGGCTGTAAATAAGTAACCAATGGCACCGCTGAGAAGGAGTCTGCGCCATAATTGCACTATGGTCTGCTTCACTGAACTTTCACTTCCTGTCACCGAGTTTTTCAGTCTTACTTCACAACGTTTAAGTGTTGGGTCACGATTTTGCTAAATCCAGACATGTTACAAAGTCTTACCCAAAACCCACGCCCTCCACCCCAAACTCTTCTCCTCTGATCCACTGAGCCATTTGACTCACATGTTTCATTAACCAAATGCCTGAAAATCAACCCTAATTTAGTCATTGAGGCATGTTCACTATGCTCACAGAATTTTTCTTTAGATTAGTTTGTGTTATTTTTTCATCATAAAGTTAGTTCAAAAATAACTAACTTTATGATGATGTAGCTTTAATTGTGTGTCCATATAATTACCTTAACCCTAGCAAAAACAGCATCTTTTAGAGCTAACAGCTTAACGTCATGTAGCCTATAAGCTCTTCTGGATGAGTGTCACAAATTAACATCATTCCTGTTCCACTCTGAAGAGACACTTAGGTTGATACAAATGCCTCTAATACCAAAAGACTTCAGTGAGAGGTGTTCTGGCACCTCCTAGTGGTCAGACTACACTGAATCATATGTGGCTCATGAAAGCAGCACTGGGAAAACAAAAATAAGACTTAGTTGATCATATCAACTTAATTTACTATATCTGAGGTCAGATTGGCAATAAAAACAAATATTTATACTAGCTTACACATCTATTTTAAGATTGATTTACAGGACAGACATGACATGAAGAAGATTCTAAAAGTAATTTGGAATTTTGGGTTTGAAGCTTTTTTGACACAGTAGGCAAAAATGGGACGTGGACAAGTAGCAGTAGAATAAATTTGTAATAGAACGCATTATTTGGGGACAGCTAAAGAAACTATAAACTCGGTATGCACTTTTCCATAAATAATAAGTCCAATATTTTGGACTATAAACAAATAATTTTGAGTAATTATGACAACATACATGAATACAATATTTTCTTATGGTTAAACAGGGAACACAAGCTGACTGGAAAAGCAATGTAGTAGTAATGTTTTTAGCTGTATTTGGTATGTTTCCATGGTTGTCTTTAGCAAGTTTTCTTCTTATTTTTCAAATTGGATGGGTTTCTCATTGGAATTAGAAAAAAAAAAGAATATATATAAGCCCTCCCTTCAAATATCACCATCAACCGCCACTGCCTCTGGGACTGTGTGTGTCAGAGTGATTCTGTAGTGTAATAATGAAAACAGTGTTTGTTTAAAAAAACATTTGTTCTTATTCATTTTCTAACACTGTTTTCTTTCCAACACTGTTTTATGCACAAGGGATAACAGTCCCTGGGACTACAACAAAGAGATTTTCCAGTCAACAACACAGGTGATTACAAAGCACTACTAGCTCTAAAACATATGTTGTAAATATTTCAACGGCTTGCCTGTGCAATATCAGTATTAATTATAACAACAAAGATTGAAGCATTTGTCGCTAATTGAGATTCTACCTAAATTCATGGTGCAAAACTTAAAAAGAACTCCTCCTAGGTAATTTATTTTCTGACTAATAGATTAACGCAATTAAACTTAATTAAATATGAGTGACTGTAAAGAGTCCATGCAAGATAGAGGTATATTGTGTATTTTTTGCTTATCTAGGGCTTCAGAACTGTGGTTGCTGACTCAATCAAATCCTGAACAAACTGCAGAGATCACTGATGTCAACACCTTGTTTTTTTTAAACTATGACATGTTGAAACACTCGATACTTTCAAGACCTGTCCTCCACCACCTGAGAACAGGGCAAATTGGATTTGCCAGCACGAGAAGTCCTGGCATTACTCTTCCTCAGGCCACATGTTGTCAGGCCTCAATATTAATTGTTAGTATAAACTGGAGCCAGTCTGCTAGTTTGTTTCATCCAATTTAAAGACAATGCAGAGTGTTACAAATTTATTATATAGACAAGATTGGTTGATAAAACAGATGCCACACGATTAAGCCAAAAACCAATATCTTAAAATTAATGTCAACTCATCTGTGAACTCCTAATAGTAACAGGATTTTCTAGAACAAGTGGCACTGCATGCAGTTAAAATTCCTAACAGTTTAGCTTCATCAAATACCTTCCATCTTCTATTGCCAGGCGATCGGATTTCTTTCTAACTTCTGCACTGTGGAGTTGACTAATGGTAATGGTATAGCTTATATTGCAGATGCATGTTGTGGCCAACTGGTGGGATTGAGATATATTTGACAGGCAGTCACTTCAGCCACAGAAAAACAAGAGCCAAAGCATTCCTGTAAGAAACAAGATCTTTATATGTGACCTTTCCAGTCTGCCCTGGTCCTCTTCACAAACCCCTTGCATGCCTTTTATTGTTGCCAAATTTACAACTCAGCAGCTACACAGAGTACAACTAAATGGGTGGAGAAAATAGAGATACACATACTAGGCTTTCCCTGGCTGATATTAATTTTTAGTTTTCACTGATGTTCTCTGATGTAAAGTTCTTCTTTAAGAAAGAGAACATTCAAATATTTAACATATCTCAAACAGAGAGGTTTCCTCCATTTACTCAGTAGCTGGAAGCAACAGTGCAAGTTTGTAAACTACATTAATGACTGAGCAGATCTGACATGCTTCATGATCAACTTTCAATTCTCATTGTGTCTCAGCAAGCGTCGCGTGTGCCTCGAGAAAGGCGGAACAAGCCTTCTTCAAATGTTAACCTTTGAAGAAAACAGAAAAAAAAAAGACAATGAGCAAGACTGTAGAGCGCGCGTGACAGTAGCGGGACAGTAAGTCAAGTTCAGAGATAAACTGGAACTTCTAAGATGGCCACCAGTTAGTATATGCTGCTGGACATCCCGAGGCGTTTTTCTACATGTCCTAAAAGAAAATATTGTTTGTTTGTTTTTTTTTCATGCTCTGTTGATGGAAAAACTTGACCTTTCCAGTCAGTCAGTTTTTGAACGCTGCCTCAGAAGGTCAGATGACTTGATTAGACACGTTAAAGTGAAGCGTCACTATGTATTTTGGGCCTTAATAAATCAGTTATGTCACTGAAACATACTTTATTTTTAGTTTATATGTTTTTGTAGAGGGAAACATACTTACTGCCAACGTTATCTCAGTCCAAGTGTGTGTTCCTCACTCTGCATGCCACTTTTCCAGCCGCTCCTCAGGTGCGCGGTTAACCTAATTTCTAAGCGCCTTTAATAACGGCGTTCGCGGAGGCAACGACGCCGCTCAGAGAAGCAGAGTCCTGGGGAAGGTTTGCTCGTGACAGTGGTACTTGCCGGCTGCTAGTCCTCATGCCTAGGCGTAAAGTGAGATTCTTGTCGGTGTATCAGATAATATGCCCGACCGAGCAGCGTATTTCTCAGAAGAAGTCCGATCCAATATGGAGCCGCGCTCTGCGCTGTTTGTGGGTTCAACGGGCCTTTCCTATTGGTCGGCTGGATAAGAGCAAGTTCCAGTAGTCGCCGCCCACTAGTTATCAAATGCTGCGTTTACTGACCATGGGGGCTGGGGGAAAGTAACATTTTCTGAACAATCATTACAACGCAACCGATCTCTGTGCTATTTGTAAGTTATTTACTAATAAATTAAAAATCAGAACGTTGGCGTCTCAAGGAGCATTTATTTGTAATCGAAATTTTACATGTAGGAAAATGAATTCAACTTAAATTCATTTAAGATTCCAAACATAAAATGGATAACTGAGAGGATCCAAAAACTGCTTTAGGAAATTCGGGAAGTAGGCCACACCAGACCACGGAGCGTAACGTAATGTAACGAACAGGGCTTTGTGTTCTTCGAGGAACAGAATTGTAAGGAGTTTAATAATTTATCTGGCAAGTGTGTGGACAAAAAGCTAACCTCCCAGTAAGTTCAAAAAGTAGATGAATAATAGACCGAGAAACACATTCAATATAAATTGAGGTCTTTTCTATATGTATAACTCGGTGTCCCCTTCCGGTCATGAACGCAGCATCATATTCTTCTTCTTGTAAGACTTTTGCTCAAAATCTCCCAACTCAGAAATAACAAATTGTGTCAAGTTGTGCAATATTTCTGTCTTCATTCTTATTTTTTATTTATTTATTATTATTTCTTTTGTGCTTATTTCTGTTTGCTGCGGCATAACTTCCAGTTCTTTCTGGTTCTGGTTGATGATGCACTGGGCGGAGGAAATGTCTTCTCAGTTGCAAGCCAAACAGGTTTCAACCGGTACCGGGCTGCTGCCAGTCTGCTTTCTCTCACTCTGCCCCTCTGGGCTGCAGTGGGAGAACAGAGAGGGGGAAGAAAAGAATGACGAAAGAAGGAAAGAAAAGCAGAAGCTAGACTCAGCATGTGAAGTCACACGCTGAGATAGTTGATCAGACTCTGGGGGGAATAACTAACTAGACAAAGCGGATGCAGTATACTGCATACAATGATATTTACATACAATTTGTATGTACAAAAAGAAACAAAGAGAGAAAGAAAGAAAAGACTCCTACTATCTGACATTCAATCAATTAAACCTTTCCTGTTTTAGCGCCATCAGGATTATCTATGTTGTTTCAGAATGAGAGATAATTTAATAGTACAATTTTAAAGCAATTAAAAAGCAAAGCGGAATCGATCACATTTCCTTAGTTTTCGTTCATCTGAAACAGTTTTCCTGTCCTCCACAAGTTTCTCACAAGTTTCCTGGCATTCTGACCCTTTCTTCTTGACAGAACTGTTGTTACTGAGTCAATGTTGTGGGCCACTTTGCTCACACACCCTTTTCGCCCTGCCCACAGTTTCTGTGGAGTTGAGATAAGGACTTTGTGATGGCCACCACAAAACGCATTTAATTGTGCTTTAGCAACTTTGCAACAAATTTTGGAGTATGCTTTAGATCATTGTCGATTCGAAAAATGTATTTAACTTCGTGGTTGACGTCTCAGGATGTTGACAGAGTATTTCCTCTTGATGCCATCAATTGCGTGAAATACTTGCCTGCAACACTGTCGTACAAAAAAAACACCTCTCCCCAGTTCTTCACTATTATGGTGTTGCTCTCAGGCTTTTCAGTCTTTTCCCTTTTTCCTCCAAAGGTAATGATGGTTATTATAGTCAAACACTTCCACATGTCTCCACAAATTAAGCGATTTGTTCGTGAGTGCGTTTAAGTAAGGTAACATGGACTTTGTTTGTTTTGCGTATTTGCTTTGGTGCACACACATTTCACATGTTGATGGGACCTGCCTCCTTCCTGCATGCACCAATGACACTTCTGCAGGGGTGCCCAGTGTTTCCTCAGGATTAAGTGCCACTTTATTCTCAGCAGTGAAATCACCTGTTCCTCAAAAAAAAAAAAAAAAAACGTAAATCTAGTGACTTCAAAGAACTTTTTTTCTCACATCGTCTCTCTAATCCATCAACACCATATTGCGCAACATCTTTTAAATAATCTTAATTTGGTCAATGGCTTGTACCTGACGTATACCAGCAATGCTGCACATTGATTGCTTAAAGAATAAATACGGCACAAAAACTGAGAAATGTGTTTCCGTGCCGAATATTTGAGCCTTAGAGTTATTTTAGTTCTGAGATGAAGCAGCTGCCTGTCCAGGCTGCAGCTTCTGGTAAACACACAATAAGTTTGTTTCCTAACCACTTGTTTTCAAGCTAAATGCATTCTTGTTTATGTATTTGTACAGTATTATCACATAAAACATAATTTTGTTAACTCAGACAATGTCTTGTTCTTGATCTATGAATATTACTGTATGTATTTCTGTATAAGTGGATCCTTTTCTTTATTTTGTTTTCACTTATTCAAGGGTACAATACATATGTTTTCTTTTATATGACTCAAAACGAATAAAGCAATAAATAAATGATCGCATTAGTTCATAAGTATGCTATAAAGTGCTGCAGAAGTCTGATAGCCACCCATTCATTCCAGTCCGGTGTGTGTCATCAGGGAAACATCAACAATATGCAGGACAGAGAGGGACCAGGCCTGGGAACCACAGCATTATGGGGACTGTGGCGAGACATGCGGTTAGTGGGGTGAACCAGATGAAGAAGTAAAAAAATGTAATCAGTTGGTTTTTTCTTCAAGCACTGAGGTAGCGGGTAAACTATTATGGGTCTTCTTTTCAGGACACAGCCCGTTTACTGCTGGCAGCCAGATGAGTGCGTTGGCAATCAGACCACCAAGGTAGAAACATAAGAAAGTTGGCTGGAGGGAACAGGAAGTAACAGACAGACATTCTCACACAAAATAGACACTTGCAGTTCTTTAGCTGCGCATCAGAAACCACAAACCAACAACAACCCAAACAAACTTACTTCTTTCTAGCTGCTACAGTTTTCTGTTTGCACAGAAAAACCCACAGATCCCACTCTCACACACTCCTCTACTTTTGCTTTTTGAGCATTTCTGAAACATTCTGACAGAATAAAGACGTCATGTTGCAGAGACCTGAAAGAACAACTTCCTAAAACCAGGGTAATGGTATGCTTAGCTGGCAGGCCTCTTTTGTCTTGTTGTGACTTGAATGCATTCTCACTGACAATATTTGCACAGACATGTCTTTCTAGCACGTTTTTCTTGTGGCAGTGTTCCTGGAAAGTCTGGTTTATCATAACCTCTCTATGCTTTTTAGTAACATCAACCCATATTGCTGAACTTCTCAAAAATGTAAGTTAAGTGCCAAATATAAAGGCTTCGCAAAAGTGTTCACGTCGCTTCAACCTTTCTACATTTTGTTACGTCACAAGAACAAACTTCAAAATAATTTTGGGGGGAATTTTATGTGGACCAAATTGCTCATCATTGTGAAGTAGAAGGAAAATATTACATAGTTTTGCTAAATTTTCACAAGAAAAAATTGAAAAGTACATTTGTAACCTTGAGCTCTTTCCTCTGAACGACCTGCGTAAAATGCAGAAGTTAGGGACACTTTCCTTCTGCAGCAACAGTGACGCTGGTCAGAGTTGACAGAAAAAATTGAGAAATTGTGGAGAAGTTCACCTTCCAGCAGGCAATACCAGTAAAGATGGGTCAGACCACAGTGTTTTCACAGATTAGTGGCCCAGTCAAAGTCCAGACATAAATTTGAAATGTCTTGAAAGAATTTGGATGCATTGCACTCCATTTAATCTGATGTAGGTTGACCAATTTTTAAAGAAGAATTGGCAGGATTTCAGTCGTATCCTGCCAGATTGGTAAAGGAATATCCCAAGACACTTTCAACTGTGATTGTAGCAAATATTGTTCTGCAAAGTATTGACTCAGATTTGTCTGGTAAATTAAAACTATATTAAAACTATATTTCATTTTTCTTCCGGGTCAGGCTCATCCCTTATTTTGAGTTGGCCAGTAACATAAAATACTAACAAACTGGGGGAAAGTTTGTGGCTGTGATATCACAAATATAAAAATAAAAAATAATCAAAGGTAGTGAACATTTTTGCTAAGTGTTGTATAACTTGAGCTTTTTCCAAACCACAGAATTTGCTTCTGGGTAGAGATAAAGTATGTACACAAATCTGTTATAGTATGGCGCCACCTGCTGTCGTCTATATGCACAAAAACAAGTATTGCGTCATGTCGATAAATCTATGAAATTTTCTTTGCTATTTTTCAAGTTAGAAAGAAAAGCAGAATGGAAGCAATGCAATAAATGGTTGACTTGTGTTGGGATTAATAATTTCCCAACCAGGTCAGAGGAATGAAGGAACCTCAGAGTCACAGACTGGCACTGATTCATGGGCACAGAGACACAGATGGCCATTCTATTTTTATTTTCACTTAAAGAAAAAAGAAGAAGAAAGAAAATAGAGTTTAAATTTTGAGAAATTTCTTATTTGGATATCTAATTCTTCTCTAAAGTATTGTATGTTTTCAGGAAGACTTGTCAAGCACATGCAGTCTCTGTCTGTAAGGCAATTTAAGTTGCAAGCCATGATCAGTGAGGTCTTTGTTCTGTTAAAAGAATCAGCAAGAAAAACCACCAGCATCTCACAATGGTTCTCAGACATCTGGGGTCTTTTTGCAGTGTAGATGACAGGAAATAGTTTTTCTATAAAATAATAATAATAATAAAATGGTTCATTTCATTTTGTTTTTATGGCACCAATTTAGAGCAAGTCAGCTCAAAACACTTAATAAATAAATAAATAAACAAATACATAAATAAATAAATAAAATAAAGAAAACCCAAATCCAATCAAATTACATTTAGTCACACCCAGTCTAATAAGATAAAAAATTATTACATTCAATTTCCTTCAGTCCAATTCATTCAATCTATATCCAATAAATACTGATCCAAACCCAAGCAGTCTGATTCCATGCAACTTGACAACACAATGTAATATTTTTGATTTCATTTAGGAAATCAAGAAAGAATTGGTAATAATACTGCATAATGAATATCTTGTCTCCATGGGCAGTGTATACAAATATTTTATATTAATTCTGAATAAACACATAAGCAAATGTCCAAAATAGTCAAATTCCTACTCAATTATTATTATTATTTTTAATTAATTATATGTTTTTGCACTTTTTCTAGCACAAAACCCAAGCAGACGGACAAATTTTGTACTTATAGGTTTGATATATATTGTGCAGAGTGCTCCAATTAATATTTTGTATTCTTCTTTACAAAATCTATACTGGAACGTACCAAGGTAAAACAGAAAAACTACTGAAGGAGAAGCCGGTAAAATTCAGCACGACGTCTGTGAAGTGAAAAGTGCGAAGGTTTAAATTAATAGTAAAATGCTAAATCAATTTTCCTGATGACGTTAGTGTAGGCGAATCTAAAATTACAGGGATTATTTGCTCTCGTAGGCAAGTTTTAATGGCCGGGTGTAACTTGTTCTCTTTGACTCGCCGTAGTTCGACTGCCACGTGACAGGAGCAGCTTATAAATAGACGTGCGCAGTCCGTTCGCCTCTTTGACTAAAGGAAAGAGCGAAGAGAAACATGGCGTCAACGAGTCGGTGCGTAACCACTTTTTCCAACTATGTCGCGGTTTTGTTTTTTTTCAAAAACGCTTTCAAGATGTCTTGTGGTGAACATATACATTGTTAGCTTTGGAATAGGAAGAGAGTGTTGCGCTCGTTCTCCGAATAAGCCGCTCCTTTCTCTACCGTTAGATTTGTTGGGTCTATTGTGCCTGGTGACAGCTAGTTAGCTCGCGGGGTCGTGAGTAGATGCTGCCAGAAGTCTTTGGTGTGTCGCCGCTGCGCTCACGTTAGGCTGCTTCTAAATCTACTTTCTCCTGTTTTAAGGTTATGTATTCAATTTAGTTAAAAATAAAACAAAAGGTTAAATCTGTCTATGGATTCCGATGACGCTATACAATCCAGACATCTGTAAACAAGCAGGCCATTGAGAACAAGGCTCAACAACTCAAGGCTTCTTATTGTTCGTACAGTCCAGCACCAGCTGATGTTATCTGCTGAAAATGAGTTCAATTATATCTCGAAAAATTCACCTCGCAGTTCTCATTTCCGTGCAATAACATCAAATTAAAGACGGTTAAACTTGCTACTCAGCGTATCGACATGTTTATGACCTTTGCTGTAATGACATGTTATTATCTGCATATGGATTCATGTTTAAGTCTGTCTGCTTCTACGGCTTTGCTTCCTTTCCAAGTCGGGCCCCTGAGCTGATCTCATCAAGATATGCTCTGTCCTCTGTGTAAAGGGGAAGTGAGAGTGAATGTAAAACACAGAGAACAGAACGTTTCTACTTGTAAATTAGAGTCACAGTAAAAACGGATTTCGTGCTCTCTCAGTTTGGCAGCTTTTCATTTGGTGTCGATGATTTAGTCATTTTATGGTCATAACCTTGTGCACAGAAAACAGCCTTACAATATCAGCTCATAATTCAATTCTGTAAGGATGCATGCTGCCAGGTGATGCCAATCAATGCATTCATTCTGTGAATGCGAACATTTTGAGTTTGCTATGAAAAGAAATGCTGACTAACTGCCGGATAGATGTAGTGTCGTGTATTTCTTGCTGACATTCAACAGTGTGAGCGATCTTTGTCTTAGAAGACGGACTGAACACGGACCAAGTCTTGTGGAGCAAAGTTCTTCAGGCAGAGGAGAACATAATGAAACCGCTTTGATAGAAAACCAGCTCACAGATACGGTGGTGGAGGGGTGATGGTCGGGGCTCGCTCTGCAATCATTGTAACTTGTAGTTGACCGTACCACAGTATGAAGGAGTCAGGTGTGATTGGTAACTCCAGTTACCTGAGGTTTTAAGACCAGGTTAAGAGTCGGAGGATCTCTGACTCTTCATGTCGGTTCCTCTGATGGGAAGCAGACCTGCTCTCATCTGGCTTTGTTTGCTTTCGCAGTGGAGAATCTCTGGCCTTACCCAAAGTTCAGTGTCCCAACCATCCTGATGCGTTACTGGTGGAGGACTACAGAGCAGGCGACATGATTTGTCCTGAATGTGGCCTTGTTGTTGGTGAGTATTTACATGATAAATGTTGAGAATGCGCCTTCACTAAATGTCTCCCGTCAGTTTAAACCTCACTTTGTTTTTGTGTTTCGTCTGTCATTATGACTCACCTGTTTGAAATGTTATGGGATTACAAATCTTAATCCACCAAAAGGCTTAAAATGACTGACATGGAGCTATTATTTAGATTAAATGGAAAGACTGGAGAGAAACTGTGACTAAGTTCACTGTGTGACGCAGCAGTAGCTGACGGTACGGATCAGAGCACTTACCTTAAAGCGACACCATTCAAATGTTTTGGTGACTGGAGCTGATCTGAAAGAAAATCTTTCGTATGAAAGAGTGTTGACAAATTCTGATTCTCCTACTATCAATTAGCGACATTTTAGCATTTCTGAGCTGCGACGCAACTGAACGGCAGTTATGTGTAAAGCAAAAAGACCGATCCTGTTGGGACATTAACAATTGCACTAGCATATATTTTTAAGAGTTGTGAAAGCCAATAAACATCACATTTTGATGAGTGCCGTCAACAAAATCATACGCATGCACTATGTTGGTCAAAGTTTCTTTTCAAAATCAACTCTAACCAGGTTTGTTTTTAGTCTGGATCTAAAGGAATTCAGTGTTTCGTCTGTTTTTCAGTTTTCTGGACGTTTGCTCCAGATGTGTGGTGCGTAGATGTTGAATGCTGCTTCTCTGTTTGTTGCTGGTTCTGGATGCAAAGCAGAACCTGAAGACCTGAGACATCTGGATGGTTGCTATGACAACAGCAGATATTTGATGTATTGTGGTGTGAAGCCGTCCAGTGATTCATAAACTGACCGCTAAAGTTTTCATAAGCACACGCAGAATATCCTATCGAAGCATAAAGACCTAAAACTTGGGATTTGTAAGTTTCAGTGCAAACACTGAAATTGGGATGATGAAATATTTGTAATGTATATTATTTGAATTTGTATGAAGGTGAATATATAGGAGTTCCCTAACATGAGTTTTACTGTTATTTTAGACAAGTTCAGATTGTTTCATATGTACACTACATCTAGTGAAACCTGTGCACATTTTGACATATTTATAATAAACACAACTATAATTTTTTTCTCTTTATCACAACTATTGATATCCTGAAGCAGCAGATACGATGATTGTTTCTCATTTCAAAACAGATCTTCAAATTAGTTTTTTTTTAATATACTAAAAATAAAAAAGGAATGTCATCGTTGACATTGACTTCATTCAGAGTGCAAACGTTGTCTGTTCAAGGTGAGGTCTGAACTGTAACACATCCAGCCCAAACATCTCAGACCCACTGGGAACGCCGGGTTCTCCGGTAATGAGCCCCTCGGCGCCGGGCGGGTCAGGTGGGAGAAGAGCTGCGTCGGCTGCTTTCTGATGAAAGCTCAGCGTCTGGCTTGCATCTCTGCTGCAGGCCTCTGAGGAGACGATGACTGCCACTCCCAGACTCAGACTCACAGCTGAACTGGATTCAAGTCTTTTAGTCACCTGAAGAGAAAACAGTGACCCGTTTGGACTGGTCTGTCTGATGTGGCTCCGATGTGTCTAGATGGTGCTGTGACTCTGAAATAGACCTCACCTTCACCTCCATCCAACTAGAATGAAACCTAAACATCATCAGAGATCTGATCTTACACCCGGCAGCTTGCATGAGGTAATAGCAGCCAGAATATTACTGTCCTCTAATTATCCCACCAGGGATGGAAAATGACGAACAGGGGGATCATCATCCTCATCTTTATCATCATCGTCGTCTCTCTGGAATTTGGCTGCAGTCTGTTGACAGACTCAGTTTCCTGTCAAATCTAACAGGATAGAAAGTCCTGAGAGCAGCGGTCAGCA
The DNA here is from genome assembly GCF_027474105.1 of Poeciliopsis prolifica. Lineage (NCBI taxonomy): Eukaryota > Metazoa > Chordata > Actinopteri > Cyprinodontiformes > Poeciliidae > Poeciliopsis > Poeciliopsis prolifica. The sequence continues at coordinate 1,748,450 of NW_026562383.1, forward strand.
TCTGGACTCAAACAGCATCACATGTTTCAGAACTAAATAAGCTCCAATAGAACTGAAAGAATTCTTTTAGGTTTTGATGGTTCAGAACTCTTAACGTTTTTTATTGATGGTTTGTTTACAGATGCTAAACAGGAAGTCAGACGGGATGAAAGAGCAACTTGTTTACACAATCTGGATCTTTGTTTGTTTGTTTTTTTCCAGAATGTTGTGTTTTGTGGTGGCGTTGTTTGGTTGATGCAGGCGCTCTGTCTCCAGGTGACCGTGTGATCGACGTGGGCTCAGAGTGGAGGACGTTTTCTAATGAGAAGGCTCTCAAGGATCCATCCAGAGTGGGAGACGCTCAGAACCCCCTGCTCAACGGAGGAGACCTGACCACCATGATCAGCAGGGTGAGCCGCAGTGCCTCCATCAGTATTACCTTCAGACAAACTCAGAAACCGGTCCAGTTTCCTTCACTTTGGGTGATTGGAGATCAACCCACATTTAAATGGGAAACTATTTAAATATGGGCAGATCCTCTGATTTTGTCTGTGTCTGCAAAAAAAGATGAATAGATACAAACCAGGCATGGTTAACAATAGTAAACACACTCTTTCCAACTTAGCAACTCTGTTGCTTTATTTACTGACTTTTTAGACAAAAAAATCGGTATTGGCCAAAATCCTAACAAGCATGTGAGGCGTTTGGATCGGTGCGCTCCTCTCTGTACCCGACTGTTCCTCTGGTTGAGGCTCAAGCGGCCGTCAGCTCCTCACTGCGGGTTTCTGTTGACATGTTGAAAGCGTGTCCTCCACAGGGAACGGGCGCGGCCAGCTTCGATGAGTTCGGCAACTCAAAGTACCAGAACCGGCGGACCATGAGCAGCTCTGACCGGGCCATGCTGAACGCCTTCAAGGAGATCAGCACCATGGCGGATCGCATCAACCTGCCGAGAAACATTGTAGTAAGTTCAGAGAGAGGAGATGGATTCTCATTACTGGTCTTCGTCTCTCCCTGAACGTCTCATCAATCCGTTTTAATGCTCCATTTGTCTTCTCAGGACAGAACAAACAACCTGTTCAAGCAGGTTTATGAGCAGAAGAGTCTGAAGGGGCGAGCCAACGACGCCATCGCCTCAGCCTGCCTCTACATCGCCTGCAGACAAGAGGGCGTACCGAGGACATTTAAAGGTCAGATTTGGTTCTCTCTGGTCTTAAAGCTGATTTCCTTTTCTGCTTCATAGTGAAATATGGCCGGCTGAAAAACATATCACTATCCACACACTTCATATCTGAAATGCAGCCAACCTGGTGGCATCACCTTTCCTCTTTAGTCCACTTTTCCCTTCAGCCAGTTTTTTATGAGACACGGTGGAGAAACCTGAAACTGCTGCTGCATAGGTTACTCAACAGGTTGTTGCTAGGCAACCAAAGAGTGAATGAGCTGATGCCACCAGCCTTGCTTAGCTGGCTGTGAGGTTGAGGTAAGGCTGGACTTCTGCCTACATCCCCCAGAATGCTGTTCAGTTCTGGATCAGAGTTCAGTGAATTTTCTATATGTTGAATCTGATGTATTATCTATAACATATATTATGATATACATGATTATTGATTTATTGTCCAGCCTTACTGTTAAAGCTGCTGTTACGGGAACAAATGATCCCATTTTTAGCCAAGAATATATTTTATGTTTGTAATTTCCTTTATAGTTGCGAAACAAACCCAATCAGGACTAAACCGACACGTCCTCTCTTCCAGAGATCTGCGCCGTCTCCAGAATCTCAAAGAAGGAGATCGGCAGGTGCTTCAAGCTGATCCTGAAGGCTCTGGAGACCAGCGTGGACCTCATCACCACGGGAGACTTCATGTCCCGCTTCTGCTCCAACCTGGGCCTGCCGAAGCAGGTGCAAATGGCCGCCACCTTCATCGCCAGGAAAGCCGTGGAGCTGGACCTGGTGCCCGGCAGGAGCCCCATCTCGGTGGCCGCCGCAGCCATCTACATGGCCTCCCAGGCCTCCGCTGAGAAGAAGACCCAGAAAGGTGAGAGGTTCTGTGGAGACACTGCTCACTCTCACCAGCTGCGCTTCCACGACAAACGTGTGCAAAACTTTGTCGATATTCCACTAATGTAGAAAAAACTACATTTCGCAATTGCGGCGTCTCCATTAATAAGTGAATGAATATGTTTGTTCAAGACATTAAAAATCATGACGGGGACAGATGTTATCATTTCCATGAGATATAATCATACTTCTGAGGAAACTGGCATCTGATACAGGCGTTAGAGCAGATACATACGCAGCAGTTTGGGGAAATGAATCTAGTTTTACGTTAGAGCTACAGATTCAACATGATCAAATGACACACAACCTCTCATGAAGTGTGGCAATCTGGTGGATTTAACTGAACTTTGTCTAAAAAAACACAAGAACAAAAACGTATAAGTTATATACCAGATAATCCAAACAGCTTGCATAATTTTTCTTTTACACAATTGTTAAAATTGTCACTGTCGTGACAGTGACATTATAACATGAAACAGATATTTAGCCCCTGCTGCCAGCTACAGACATACACTGCTCTCAGAAACGGCTAGCTCTTTGGACCAGATCCTACCAGGAATGCTAATGTTAGTTAGCACGTCCACCGATGATGGTCAATAAACAGTTTTCCTGGAGCAGTGAGTTGCTTCTCTGCCTCTAGGACATTTAGCTGCGACTACATGAGATTGATTGACAGCATTAAGATCCTCCTCCTGACTCTGATTGGTTGGTTTTGTGCATTTCTGAAGATAATAGGTGGAGGAGCTTGATCATTTTCAGATCATCTGTCTCATATTATCCTGTCACAACACGGTGATAGTTGGTTAATTATGTAAATATTTTCTACATGCTTCCTTCTTGTTTTTCCCCCCAGAAATCGGTGACATCGCTGGTGTTGCTGACGTCACCATCAGACAGTCCTACCGACTCATCTATCCACGTGCAGCAGAACTTTTCCCTCCAGACTTTAAGTTTGACACACCTGTTGATAAACTGCCTCAACTGTGAACTAGACTCTGCCTATTCATTGCTGAAGTTTCTCTGCTGTACATTTTTCTGTTGTAGGGTTTGAATATTCTTTGGTCGTTCTCAAAACAAGCAGCCTTTATGGAGGCACTGTGACAGAAATACAGCGGACACACATTCCAGAGCTTGAATGAGCAGCTTGCAGACTGTACTTGCAGTATTTCATTTGACTGTATATACTGTACCATGTATATATGTCCAAGTGGGAAAACATTAACTTGACGCCTTGCAACTTTAGACTCTTTTCATATTGTATACACAAAGCTTTTGTTTTGTAGAAAAATTTGCCAGGTTCTATTTTGTTTGAATTGTTCCAAGTAATTTAAAAAATAAACATTTTTCAATTAATCAGCTCATGGTTTGAATTAAAACCTTCACGTTGCTGCACTGCTAGTCGGCTGTCTGTAGGAAGATATGAGACTTAAAGATGAAATCAGCTACTCGATTACTAATCAACTAACACGAGCCTGTTAATAAAGTATTTACAATCAGCTGGCTGATTGTAAATAATTGATATGTAGTAATTTTTCAATCTTGAATTTGACTTTCATTAGGAGCCTGCTGTATTTCAGTACCTCCTTTAAGCCAGGATGTTTCAGCAGTGAAATAAAAAAAAGCCAATATTACAAATGTTTAATCTGTGCATTCATGATAGGTAACAGTGACTGCAAAGATGCATTTCTTTAACATTATACACCCGGATGAATGAGAACAGTTGTGATTTGGGTCATTTGTACCATCCATTCAGTTTATATCTGTTCTGGAAACAACATGCACAAGCACATAAAAAAAAAACACTTTGTACAATCCATTTCCATAATTAAGAAATGTAGATAAACTATTGATAAAATTAGTGCTTTCATCTTACCTGTGTACATACAGTATGCATAATATACTCCCTGCCCCCTCTGTAGTGATGCATTAGCAGGTCTGAAATATCCAATCAGTCGTATTTAACATGCACACTGACAGGAAGTCAGCTGGAAACGTCCAATCAGGTTTATGGAGGAAGCACGAGCTTTAATGGTGTTTAAACATTAAAAACTAGATGTAGTGTTTCACCTGAAAAATGAAAATAAACTTGTCAGTTTTGGTGTGCTGATTTTACTGAGGTATCTTTAGTCAAAGTTCTGTCCATCACAACTAGCTGGGGACAATGAAACATTTCATTTGAGTTCAACTCCATAACATTAGGGTTATTGTAGAAAAAAAAGGAAGTTTCTGTCAGAAAAAAATCAGATTTTTTTTAGATTTTTTTAGGAAAAAATTTGAAATTTCTGATTAAAAAGTCAAACATTTGCTCACATTTTGAGATTAATTTCTAAAATGTTTAACTTTTGAAACTGAAAAAACAAAAATATTTGAGATTCGTCTCAAAATGTAAATTTTTTTTCTAGAAAATTGTTGACTTCTCAAAGTCAGAAATGAGAAATTTTCTGAGATTAATCAAAAAATTTCAGACTTTTTCTTTTTCTCCAACCTATCTACAATGGCCCCAATATGCTGTTGCACCCTAGTGGGGATTTTATAAGGCATTGCAATGTAATGCTAATATCTAGTCTATTTTAAAGCATTTTAAAAGAAGACATCTTTCTTTTTTTCTCTAGAAGTGACTGGTTGAACTGCTCGCCAGAGGGGAAGCGTTTTTGTTGTTTTTTTTCAAGTCAGGAAGCTGCTGTAGTAGTCAAGATGTTAGCTGTAGCTGACCGTTCAGTGACCAAGCCTTCACTGAACACCAGGTCCAGATATGATCCATGCTGAGGGATTTACAAGAGCACATAAAATAACACATCAAATATGTGACTGAATATAATCTGTACATGTTTTTTTTTTGTTTGTTCTTTAAAAATCTGAAGACAGCAACACTGAATAATGTGATTGTAATGGTGCTGTCTTCTCAGTCCGTATGGAAAACATTCTCAGTGGTCAGTCAACGGACACAACGGCGATCTGTGCAGGATATCCCTCCACCTTCCATCCAGCACAATTCCATTCAATAAAAAAAAAGACAACAATCTCATGGATTTAAAAAAAAAAACATCTGAGGTCCTTGTAGAGGTCATCTAGATTTTCTTCTCAATGGCACAGTTTGTTCTGTCAACATTTTGGGTAGGGAGGAAGGAAGGAAGGATTGTTTATAAAAAGTGAGCTCCAGTCATCGCTGAGCTGCTTAGTTCACAGTGTGTGTGTGTGTGTGTGTCTTTGTCGGTGAAGCTAACACCAGTCAGCGATGTAATCAAAGTCAGAAAACAGGTTCTGCTCCTCGGAGCTCAGGACTCGGGGTTCTCTTGGGGGGGTTAAAATCGGAGCCTCTGAGGTAAATTCATCGTCGAAGTTGCTGACGTCGTTGGTGCCCTGGATGGTCGGCACGAACGGCGGCTTCACCTTCTTGGCCAGTAAGCCGTCCCAGTCCAAGTTCTACCGATGCACACACACACCGCAGTTAGCATTCTGCTTACACATCATTTCAATAAAGAAGTTATTAAAATGGGGTTTTCTTCCCCTCCTACCCTGAAGAATAGATGTTTCTTAACTTCCTCTGCATCTCTTTCTCCTGCTCCCAGACGGCGATCCGGGCTCCTCCTCAAAAGCTGCAAACAAAGAAAACAACCCGGTGAAAAACCTCAAAAAATATGTCGGCTTAACTTAATGTATGTGATGGAGTTTATTTGGATCTTTAAATAATTTAAAGGATTTTTATTGGAGCTAGTTATCAAACATTGTCTCAGGAGGAAACGATTTGGTTCAGACGCCATACTGTACTCAATTCTTTCCGTGGCCACTAGAGGGCGTCTGGATTTAGGATTTTCAGTGCCTTACAAAAACATTGATACTTCCTGAACCTTTTGACATTTTATCAGGTTCCAACTGCTGACCTCAGTATGTTATTAATGCGATAGAGAGACTCATTAGTGCGGACTCATCCTGACACACACCCTCCTCATGATGGAGATGGCCTCGGTGGAGAGGAAGCGTGGGTAGCGGACTTCATCGTTCACGATGCTGTCGAACACCTCCTCCTCGTCGTCGCCAGGAAACGGCGACTGGACACAAACACAGACGGTTAAAGAAAGCCCTGCCTTGCTCATAGGCGGCGGTAATCTACCAGGAGGCGGCAGCTCACCTCTCCCACCAGCATCTCGAAGATGAGCACGCCCAGACCCCACCAGTCCACGGCGCGGGTGTATGACGTCTCTGTTAAAACCTCCGGGGCCAGGAACTCCGGCGTGCCGCAGAAGGTGCTGGTGCGATCCCTGAAGCCCATTCCTGAGAGCGGGACGCACTAATCAGAACCAGCAGCGCTTCAGAGTGCGCTGTGCTGACACGACCGGATCAAGCAGGAGCATTTTATCAAAGTGGTGTTTATGCAATATGTCATCTTACCTTCTTTGCAAAGGCCAAAGTCAGCGATCTTCACGTATCCCTCTGTGTCCAGGAGCAGGTTGTCCAGCTTCAGGTCTCTGAGGATCACACACACTCCCCGTTATATTCAGAGTTTTCACAGGATTCCAGACATTAAGTTCAAGTTTATTTTTAGAAACATTGGAGAACATGTACATGTAAATACATGAGGGGGCTCATTTCCATCTCTATTCCTGGCAAAAGGATAAAAACATAAAATAAAACTTCAGAATAAAAGAAAACATAAATCACCTCACGACTGATATGTTTTACTAAATGCAGACATCTCAGAAACAATGAGATGAGAAGTGAAAGGTCACATATTCATGTGTGTAACAACAAGCTTGATCCACTTCTGATCCACTTTTTTATGTGGAATTGAACCAACAACCCTAGAAGCTGTTTTTGATTTTGTTCAGGGATTTGTGATAAATGTCATTTCACTCTAAACCAGTAAAACAAATCCCTTGAATTTGTTTCCCAGAGAACAAGGTTTGACTGAGCAGCAGTCAGAGGAACGTACCTGTACACGATCTTGTGGTCGTGTAAAAACTGTAACCCCAGAACGACACACGCTGCATAAAATCTGCAAGAGGACAGAATGGCAATAAGAACATGGCCGCCACCGAGGAGAGCAAAGAAACAGAGAAAATAGTTTGAGCATCAAATCAAATGGTTTTCACACCAGTCATGGTTGTGATGGCGATGGGAAACTCCACAAGCTGGATGAGAGCGAGAGATGCACCAATCAGATATTAATATCAGGAACCAGGAAACGGGATACGGTGTCCAGCAGCTGGACACTGACAGCGTACAGATATGATCCCATTTCCAGGATAATATAGAAACAGATTCTAGATTGGTATGAGTGACAGCGTTCCCAATCCATAAGGGCAGATCTATTACGTCTATGCTGGGCTCTGAGCAACATTATGCTTTGACATTTATTTTGAAATTATATTTAGAATTTATCATGTCATTTCCTGAACCTTTTAAAGGTTTGCAGCAGTTTATATTTTATGTTTGACCAAGGTAGTTGTTTTTGTCAGTTTCTTTATTATTTATTTTTACATTTGTTCTACTCCTAATTGCACTGACTGAACAAATGAAAGTTGTTTCACGTGTCTGACCGAGCTTGTGAAGCTGTTGGTGCATTTAAGTGTTTGTACAGGTGCAAAGTTATCACACTAATTTGTAACTCAGTGCATTTATGTCTGTGCTAAAAAACAAACAAACAAAAAACCCAAAACATTTTCAGTAAATTCAGCAGTTTTTCTGCATCTGATCGCTGAACCTCAGATGTCAGTATCTGTAGTGAAAAAAGTGGATTGGTGCATGAAAACGAGGCCAGCAGCGTTCAGAATGTGTGTGTGACCAATAGGAAGCTGCAGCTCCACTCACACGGCCCGGGGCTCAGAGAACACGTCGGCGTGGATGTGCATCATCAGGTCGCCTCCCGCTGCGTACTCCATCACGAAGCAAACGTGCTCCGACGTCTGGAAGCACGCAAACAGGTTGACCAGGAAGGGGTGGCGGACGCTGTTGACCGTCTCAAAAATCCTCTTCTCACACATCAGACTGGAAGACAGACAGCTGGACTTCAGCAACAAGCGGGACTTCAATTGAGTTAGCATCAGGACTAGCGCGATGCTAACCTTGTGTGTTAGCATATTTTTTATAGATGACAAAAAATACAAAGTGTCTTTGAGGCGCCTGCAATTTGGCACTCATTTAAAGGGCCAGTTCAGCATTTTGAAGGAGTTGATATTTCATTTCAACATCTCTAGATACAAAATGTCACATATTAGAATTCAACTGAATTATTTTACACTCAGAATTAAACTTTTACGTGTGCTATTTTTATAGCACAATTTGAGATTGATATTATTCTATCTGTAAAAACAACAATATTTATAGATGAGCCTGAAACATGAGTCAAAATTGTTTAATAGTCATAATAATAAAATAAACTCAACAAAGTAGAGCCAGTATTAAAAAGAAGTAGGAGTGGACAGTCCAGATTTTGATAAAGAGTCCAAGTTTGACAGCTGTTGGCTTGAAAATCTGGGAAGTGAATTCATATACCAACATATAATGTGCATTGCTGTTTTTGATGATAGCACTTGACAAAATATGTTGTTTGTTCTAAAGTTGGCGTCTGATGTTTTTATGCTGTAAAGCACTTTGAATGGTCTTGTTGCTGAAATGTGATATACAAATCAAATTAACTGATCAATTCACAAGTTGTGGCTTGAGCTTAATGAAAAAGATCCTGGCATTGTGTGTAGTGCGAACATCCAGTCTGAGGACAGTTGGAACTGCTTACCTGTCCACCTCATCTCGAGCCACAATGTCTCCTTTCTTCAAAGCTTTAATGGCAAACATCTCGCCTGTGCTTTTATATTCTGATAGCAGCACCTGAAGAACAAAAATGAATAGGAAATTGGTGAGTTTTCTTATTTCATACATCATCTCCATCTATTTGCATAAGCAAATAACAAATCTTTAAATCTATCGGAAGGACATGAGCCAAATCTGGCGATTTGGGAGAAAAATAATGTTTGAAAGGATTCTGCCTGTGAGAAAACAACTAGAAGAACTTGCCTTTCCAAAGTGACCGCGTCCAAGAACCGCCACACATTTAAAATCTTGGAGACTGAAGTGGAACTGCTCTTCTTCCCTTGAAGAGAGATAAATGGATGTAATGTTGGCTAGAGATGCCAGGGGGCAGCATTTACACAAATAAAAAACATGGTATATGTCACACATGTAAAATCAAGAAGAGTGAAATAGTGAGGGTCTGACAAAGACCTGTCTGTCCTACCTTATCTCTGAGTCCTTCTGGATGGAAGTGAGCTCCAGGTTGGGATGCTGGAACTCTGGCTCCAGAACCCCGTCAGCGTCTGGTTCCAGAACTGTGCTGATTCTCTTGTTCAGGAAGTTGAATTCACTCAGTGCGTCCTGCAGACACACACAGAGGCAATGACATGTGTTGGGTGGAGCGTCATCACAGATACTGTACTGTTCCCGTGACAAAATCCCACCTCCACTTCCTGCTTGTTGGGAATCTTGTTCTGTGCAGGTGTTTCTCTGACATCATCAGGTGCTGCGTAGTGTTTGGGTCCTGGTGTGGGTTCTTTGTCGAAATCCAGCTTGGTCACCAGTGGATCGCTGAATGGAGCAGATGAGGGGGAGTTTTATTATACATCTTTTAAGAGACAACAGAAGAACCCTCAAATTATTCAGCTTCACTTTACAGTCACAAATCTGACTCAACTTCCTTTATTTTGGGAGATCAGTGATCACCGATCTGAGAATCTGCCACTGTCCTCTTTCTTTCTGCTATGTGAGAGAGCTGACTAGTAGCCCCGCCCACAAAGTCACCGCATTGCTGCCAACTTAGCAACTTTGTAACTCTATGGAGAGATTTTTGAAAAGAAAAAAAAAAAGAACATTTGGTATCAGCCAAAATCTGTTTTAAAGATTGGTGATCAGCCAGAATGCTCAGACACAGAATTATACAGAAGTGTGTTGGTAACTTAAAAAATACATACACTAAACAACATTTGACCACGTTTTAAAATATGGACTGACATCTTTGTGCATAAACTTGACTTCTCCCCCCAAACCAAAATAAAAAAACACTCCAAAAGCACAATTTACAGCCCAGAATGATGTGCTGGTTCACCTGCTGGGTGTGGGGGAACCAGGAACGCTACCATGGCCCATCTCTGGAGCTTGGGGGCTGAAAGAGTTGGTGCTGAGATTGGGTATGGCTCTTCTCACCAGCCGCCCCCAGGTGGCGATGTTGATGTTCATCTGGGGGGCTCGTGGGAAAGTCTTCCCTGATGAGAACAAATGACAGGGAAACAAAACGAGAAATGTGACAGAAAGCATGGGCTGTGTGAATCAAAGGCAAAAAGAGAACATTGCAGATCAGCTGAATTGTAATAAAAAATAATAATTTTAAGTAAGGCAATTTCCTTACTCTTAATGAGTGATCTGTACCTTGTGGCTCTTATTAACTTTGGTCAAAAATACTAACATATTAGTGTTTTAAACTACAACAGTGATAAAAAAAAATGCTGCTTGTTTTCATCTGACAAGCAAAACATTTTCACAAAAGTATCAACAATATATAAATTTTTTTTTTTAAGTAAAATGTCCTTTGGCTGCAAAGTATATGTTCTTTAACAATAATTTTCTTTTTGAAAAATGTATGTTCTATTGAGAAATTACGTTCATTCCTTTAGTATAACAAAGTTTGATAAATTTATTTATTTTAAGACCTAAAATCAAAAACAGCCCTTCTGTGGTCTCAGTGTTTCATTCAGCAAATGTTATGGTTGGACAGTGAGGAAGCGCAAGGCTTGTCCCGTCAGACTGTCAGTTCCCGAAACCACACACACAAAAAACATGTCAAAGAAATTAATGCTAGGGTCAGTGCAACTCTGCTTGACCGTGCACAGACTAAAAAACAAGTAGGGCCTAATTGACCACATTTCCTTGGGAGGGTCAATTTTAATAAGCTAAATAGTATAATTAGCTTCATGTAGTTTTAGCATTTATTTTCTTATTAAAAAAAAGAAAATAATAAGAAAAAATTAAAACTTCCACCACAGTCCACCTTAAAACACTGATATAGTAACAACACCTCACCTTGTTGTTTAGAGAAAATCTTTTTTTGTCTTTGCAACTTTGGTCTTCTCTCAATAACAGGGTTGAAAAATGTTACCTTAAAAAAGTAAGAGAAAAAAATAGAATAGATAAAACACCACCTACTTATATTCACTGTGATATCAAAGCTGTGTTATTCCTACAGCAGTTTATGAATACAGAAACACTGATCGTCCTTTTATGGGCATGAAGAACTTGGTGTGTGTGGATGGACCTACCTCAGCAAACAGCATCCCCTGTGGCTCCAGGTACAGACACATTCCATGACGCTGGTTGTCCAGGAAGTCCTCCAGCCTCAGGAATTTGACAGCGCAGAGGGAACGCCAGTCGCGCCAGTACACAGAGATCTCCAACTCTCGAGACTGCGGGACAGAACCGGGTCAGCAGCAGCAAACATTTACTTGGAGCAGAGAGGCCCAGCTGGCGGCGCAGGTGGAGATCAAAGGCAGATGTGTGTTACCCGATCCAGCTCCAGTGTAAACTTCTGGTCCCAGGCCTGGTTGCTGACGGGCTTCCAGCTCGTCTGTCCGACCACCGTGTTGTCCAGCTTCAGGACAGCACTGATCTCATCTGAAGAAAACACATTGAGCTGTCAGGTTGTTTCTGACAAGGCCACAGTTGTCATTTCTTTTGGGTTTATTATTAACTCATGATACAAACTGCTTAATATCATTTTCTTTGACCTTTTTTTTTTTTTAGAATAGTTATGAGGTGTTTTCCTAGGGATGAACTGATTATCGATTTTCAAAAAGCCTGACCTGCTGATTCAAATTTTAGCTGATGTTTCTTTTGTCTGAAAAGTCACTAAATATTGCAATAAAGTTGCTAAATTGGCAACCATGAGGTGATTATTGTTAATCACACACATTAATTTCTAAGAACATTTATTTACCCTGGAATATTTTTTTTTGTGTGTGTGTTTGCACTTTGAGCAGCACACACATGAAGTTGACCGACAGTGCTAAAACCCTTCTCCTGGATCTGATTGGTTGTTTCTGGTCAACTATTGCAGTCTGCACATTCTGCAGACCACAATAGACGGCTCCCTGGTTCTTCAGTTTCCATCCCAACAGAGTCAGAGGGAGGTGAGGTGTACTTACTGGAGACCTCCTCACTCTTTGTGAGGTTCCTGGAGCTCACGCCTCGGTTTCTGTTTGCTCGGCTAATGAAGGATGATCGCGTCTCGCTGGGGCTCCAGCCAGGCAGCGGGCTGGGGGCCGCCTTGGAACGGCCAGGGACATTTTCCAGAAGGTCCTGGCAGCCCATGAGTCTGACATCTAACGTGCCTGAGGATGAAGGTAACGTACCAGTCAGTGAGTGGAAGGCTCCAAACCTAGTCAGACCGTTTTTTTACACTGCAGCAGCAGCAAAAATGCAAATGTGACGTCATTTAATGAGTTAGACTAGTCTGGTCTTGCATGTAGGCTAGTATCACATTCAGGTTCGACCGATTCACAACAAGTAGTAATTACATTTTATCAGAGGAAGCCAACAAGCCGACTCTAAGAACGACTGTTGACTAAAATAAAACACACACAAGACCTACTAGGTCTAACTGAATCTCAGTTTTAGTTTTAAGCCCTGCTTATGGGAGCTTAATCCAGCCAAAGCCTGATACCTCAGCAGAATTAAATAAATCCCACATTTATGTGCATCAGCATCAACTTCAAAGAGAAGTCCACTCATCCTCAGACAGATGATTACTGTTACAAACTGTAGTCTATCAGTCAGTAAACAAACAGACAGACAGACAGATAGAAGCACACTGCATATTTATGGATTACTTTATGTAAAATAATGAAACACTCCTGTTTGTTTTCTTACCTAATTCAAAAAGACTCATCCAAGGTTATTTAGTGATACTGAGAGCTAAGAGGTAACTGTTGCTATGCATCATTGTTACAACTTCGCCTCCCTTCACACAGCAGCTTTTTCCTTTCTTTTTTTGTTCATGATGGTTGTTCATAGTACTAATTAAAAGTGACAAAAATCAGGGTTCTGTTGTGAATGGTTCATAACTCCAAAGAGACCCAAATTCACAGAAGAAGAAAATAGATGACACTGCAACGCGATTGTTACAGAAGTAATAACGAATGCCACCATCTTGGATCATATTTATGATATTAAAGGAAAACAGGAAACAGACAGGATTGTGACAAGTTCATAAGATGGAGGCAAATAAAAAAAACAAACATGCACACAATTAATAGAATATCAACTGCAGCTTCTACAGAGAAACCTGTTGCACAGTCATAACCAGAAGACTTCTTTTATAGTTTTATGTATGCACTGATCCACTTTCACTTCTAATACCAATTCAGATATCTGAGGTTTAGTGTTAGCGGATACAGAGCCGATACAGAAAAGCAGCTGAATTGACTTAAAACATTTATTTTTGTTTTAAACGGACATAATTAATGCACGGTACCACATTAAAAATGTTCTCTCCACCAATACAGCATAGTTAAACACAACAAGTCTGGTCAAACATATAGAAACATTCATCATGTATTCAGTCAGCTCAATTATGAGTAAGACAGTTAGTGTGAAATAAATGTTGAAAAAACTGAAACTGACAAAAAGAAGTTTGATTGATGAAACGTGAAAATAAACTGCAACAAATCTTCCAATGGTTTAAAAAGTGCAATTAGGAATTCTAAACATAATGTAAAATAAATCAAACATGATGAGCATAAAGCATAGAATTAGACTCAATAGATCTGAATAGATAAGGTGCATTGTCATTAATCATTGATACTTGATCTGGATTTGTTTTCAAAATCGGGACTGATTGATATTAATATTGGATTGCTGCATCTCTAGCTTCATAATGATAATTTCTAGCGCTTATTTGCATCTATATCAACCACATCTGGCTTCTTCTGGTACAGAATATTTAAGTATAAAAGTCTCACCGCTCGCCAGTACTCAAAAATCTCTGGAACCTCTAAAATCTGAAATGTGCTTTCAGAGGCTTGCATTTTCTTATATTTGCGTTAAGCATGCAGTAAAGAAGATGCATGTGGATATATCTTTGGCCCGAACATGAGCTGGTTTTTGTGAGGTGTTTTGACTAGGCCGGTCCCAGTGCAGCCAGGCTGTGGGCGAATCTGCAGCTTGTTCAGACACACAGGTGGAGGGGTGTGTCTGCACAGGCAGAGAGGAAACACTAAAATACGGGCATTGCTTTTACAAGACTAACAGGTTCACTAATGTAACATGGCACTGTGTTGATGTAAACAGTAATGTTGCAATTATAACGCATCTGGAACGACATCAGCCAAGTCAGGAGGATGACGTCACACTATCATTCAAGATCTGCATTAACAAATCACTGTACAGTTGTGGGTTTCTGATGTACAGCCGAGCTGTGTGTGTGTTACCTGTGAGTGCTGCGGGCTTGGTGAAGGTACTGTACTGGTTCTGTGTGGAGATGATGCTGGACCTGGGGCTGAGGGCGGGGGAGCACAGCAGAGACAGCTCCTCTACGATGGCGCTGCTGCGAGGGTGGTTTTTTGGCAACTCACTAAGGCGCTCCTCTAACGAGTAACGCAACAGGTCCAGCTTCTGGTTGGACTCGGTAAAGCGAGCATGAGCCTGGACGAGAACAGCCATTTAAAACCATAAGACGCAGGTATGCAAGTCGAGAAGACTTGCTTTGAATGTTATAGTTTACACTCAAACACTCTTGCCTCTGAGAGAGCTTTCTTTTCTGTGACTTTTCCGGAGCCCAGCAGCTTCATGACGTTCTTGGCTCCCTCTGCCACTGCAGACTCTATCCTGGCATGGTGACACAGCTCCTCCACCCGCAGGTCCAGAGGACTGATGATGGATTTGTCAGCTAGTCAGAGAACAAACAAATTGTTAGTAACATCAGGATGGAAACAACAAAACAACCTCTTACAGGCGTAACTCATATCCCACATGTAGAGTTTTATAATACAGCATTTTTAATAGCATCATATCCTAATTTTATGTCTTATGGAAAAGTAAAATTAGTAAATCCTACTATTCTGTTGTGTTCTTACATAACATTTTATATACATAATCAAGCTGCTTTTATTTAGAATAAAGAAAAAAGCAATAGATTGTCTTGAAATAATAAAACTTGCTGATTATTAAAGCTCTAATAATGTCTTTTTTCACATATATTCAGAAATATTTTGACTATGAAGCTTGGACTAAGGCAGACAAACAGAGCAGGTCTGTCACGAAAACAAGTTCAGCCTGATGATAAATTGTCCCAGAAGTTATTGCAATAAATTAAAAATGTGTTGTTTTGAGACAATTGACTAGTAATGTAATGGTAATGGCATAATAATGCAAGAACACATTCTCAAAGAGCAACAATTTTTAAATTCTAATTAACATTTGAAACTGAACCTGGAAAGCGTTTCAATATCCAAAATATTAAAACAACAGAAACAACAAACAAAATTAATTAAGTCTCTGCAAACAAAATTGTCCTTAAAAAAGGGATAGTTGAGACCAAAGTACCAGGCAGAAGACATAGAAAGAGAAAGAAAAGAAGAACAATAGATCATACAAATGGAAATTATTGACTTTGTTTTCATGCGATCAATTGATTTATAATTTTTTACGGTAGACCTAAAATAGAAGAGTTTTCAAATACAGTTGCAGCAACTGGGATGTTCTGACAAAATCAGATGCTTCAAAAGCCTGACTTGATAATTCAGATTTTTTTTCTTGCTTTTGTCACTAAATATAGCAATACAGTTGCTAAGCTGACATCACTACGTCAACTTAGTACGTCAACACTGCATGTCTCTCACCACGAACAGAAGAGGACAGCTGCTGATTTTCAGACCTTTGCTAATGTAGATGAAATTAGAAGTAATTGATTGATTTCTCATTAAGCATCAGCCGATTTCCCAAAATTGAGAAAATTGGAGCTGTATTATCTGCGATGGACTGGTGACACCACCTCTTCCCTGAAACGTCTCGCTGGATTCAGTTTCCAGCACCTCTCTTGACCCCACTAGGGACGGGGGTGTAAGAAAATGGATGGATGGAGCTATAATATACCTACTTTCAAGTAAACATTGGTGGTGTGCAGCAACAAGTGAGGGAGGAGAAGGGCACCATTACATTGGTGCATCTACCTCCTTTGAGCTCTAAGAATTTAGACTGTGCAAACTTCTTTACAACAGAACATCATTAAATAATTGTCTTTAAAAGCAGGTAAAAAACAAGGCACAATCGTTATGAAACAGCTCTATTACAAGTTTTACAAGTAAAAACTTGTGTCAAATCAACCAAGGATTGGCGAGGAGGCTAAATTATCTGTAGCTGGATCACCAACTGTAGTTGTGTAGCCCTGGTCAGTAAATGGGTGTGGCAGCTCACCCATCAGGTCATTGCTCTCAAAGCTCAACTCCGTGGCCTGACTGGCCTTCAGGATCTGCATCCTGATGAACTCGATCTTCGTCTTGCTGTCTTGAAGCATCTGCTGAGCAGCGGCCAGTAACTTGCGGTCCTGTCAATGAAAAACAAAGTGGAAAATCTACGTTAAAAAGTCTTTGTCTTGAACAACAGAGTTAAATTCATATTTTGTGGTTTGAAGAAAACTGTGGACATCACATTCCTCCCTTGAGCCCCCCACCTCTATCCCTGTTATTCACTGATGTCATGACCCATCTGACCACCTGCAGAGGGAGACCAAATTTGGCTCCCCAACCTCAACTTGTGCCCTTAATTGGACCTGTGATACAACAACAGACCACATGGAAAACTGTATTCACTGCAAACAAAGCAGAATCCTTTTGCAGAGTTCCTCCTATTTGCTGTTCCTCTCATGCATGCTAATACACACACACACACTCACACACTCGGTGTGAACAAAGCCCACTCCACCCCAAATTCCTATGACGTTTAAGTGCTGCTTGTTGATGGCTGCGCGCGCAGGAAGGTCCTCCGTCCAGTAGGCATTTCCTCTCTGACATCAGGTCTATTTCCAATGGAATGGCTGCCTCTGTCTGGCTGGAGGTGGAAGGAGGTAAGAGGAGTGGGGAGGTTCACTGAACAAAATGTGACATCCCCCCCACATTCCCTCTCTCTCACACACACACACACACACACACACACACACACACACACACACACACACACACACACACACACACACACACACACACGCGCACACACACACACACACCCACACAAACAACCCCCCAGACAGATGCTGAGAGTCAGTTAACAATACTCAGGCCTGGTTATGACCTGCAGGCTCCTCTTGTTTGAAAATGTTTATGTGGACGAACTAACAGTTATATTCTTACTATTAATTGATTAATCGGATAAAAAACTGGCACATTCTCCAGATTTTTAATTTAACCATTTGAGCCTATTGTGTACGATATTAAAAATCCATAAAAATTTAAAACTAACTCAATTCCTTTTGTTAAATAAGAAAATAATCATTTAGTTCCCTAAAATTAAATTATTGTTTGTTTGTGTGAACATTTGTAGGAAGGTTTTTTTTTTCTAAGAATTTGACATCTTGAGTGCAAAATGTGTTTTTTGTACAGTTTTGTTTTAATTACTGCTCTGATTAAATGTGGACAAAAATAGTGATTCATTTGTAGAACAGCTAGGTCAAAATTAAGATGCACACCAGTTTCCTTTTTTTTTAAAACCTCTGAACCAAACAAAACAAACCAAATAGCTTCCTCCATCATCCTCATTGAGATCAGAAATAGTGTAGACTTTCCTCAATAACTTTTTTAATGAAGAGTGTCATATATATTTATATTTACTAATGAAATATAAAGGTGAACAGTTTCTGGATGAATCTGTGTATTTACATCGAAGGAGCAATCAAAGTTCTTCAATCAAAGGCAAATTAACACTTTAAGGATCTAGAGAAACTGAGTAAAGTAAGCAATCCGTAATCCAAGGGTGATGTTTTACATTTAAACATCAGACAGTAGTGCTGATAAACATGAGACTCTGAGTGTTCCAGCTGTTATTACCTGAAGCCTCGTGCTACACACCTTCCTCCTAAATTACAGTCTGTCCTCCCTCCGTGTAGGGAAAGAGACAGTCCAGCTTTGGAAACAAACAGCTGAGTGTGTGTGTAGCACAGTATGTCAGCGCCTTCTCACGTTCCCCCTGAACAAGCTGCCATGTCACAGACTGGGTTTCATGTCACGTTTAAGAGTTTCTGCTTTCAGTTCAAACTCTGAGCTCTTCTTTAAGTGGCTGAAACACACTGGGGAGACAAATCTATCATTTAAAAGTTCAAGGGGCAACATGAGTTAAATTTACCAGCTTATGTTTCTGTCATTGATGGCCCCACCTTCGCCAGGTGCCTTCTGATTTTGATTTCTGTTTGATTTTGGGTAAATACAGCAAGCTTTTTCGAACAAAGAGTGTCCCATGTCCCATTAATGTTCATGAGAATTAAACAGGACAGACAACTGGACCAAGATTACTGTAACAATCAGCCCCCAAAAACTGACAGACTATATCTTTTTTCTGAGGGCAAACAAGAGAACCTCTTTTTATGTTTCGGATCTATGATTTACTTTTTTTTTTTACTACTTTCTTTTTGTGTACCGTTTGTGTGTGTTCAATATTTTTAAATTTTTGTTTTTCTTATTTTTTTTTTTTTTTTTTACGTTTATGTCCGTAGTACCTCTAAATTGCTGATTTTACACAGTGGGATAAAGGTTTGGACACCAGTGACAAGCCACAGCAAACTTTGTGTTTCATGTGCGCCATGTTTTCCAAGAGTTTTTAAAAATGGCAGCTGAAACAGCAGCTGGGGTAAGAACTCTTCTCTCAGCGGCAGATATTACTTCATAAAATGTACCCTTCTTTCAACTGGATAGAATGAGAACAATGGTGGCGTTTCAATCTCACTCACGCTGACATTTTGTCATGACTCAGCAAAAACCTGAAAGTCGAGTGAGTCCTGCTCCTCTCGTGCTGTGTTCACCTTGGAAGAGCCGTTGGAGTACATCTGAATCATGTTCTCAGCTCCCTGTTTCACCTTCAGCTCGATGTCATTCTGCCGTTTTAAAGCTGCCAGGCGGCTGTTGCTTGTGCACGTTCTTGCTTCACTGCTTGGAGTATCAGGAGTTAAAGGGCACTCTAGAAACAGACAAAAAAGGGTGAAACATACGGTCAGCTGCACAAAGACTCACTAGGATTTTGAAAGTATAGCAACCATGAAGTTGTTCAAAATGACTGATGCTTCATAATCTACTTTTGTTTGAAGTTTAAAGGGCCAGTATTATGTATTTTCCAGGTACATAGTGCTATTTTATAGCACAATCAAATAACTATGTTATTTTCAGTTGCTATAAAAATTAGTACCACTCCAATCAGGTTTTTTGCTGCCGATTATGATGCCGATCACCCAAGAGGCCGATTTCCGATCTTTGCCGATTGCCTGGAATGGCTGTTAATTTTTCACTTTCGGTGTAAATGATGCTGTTATCTGGCAAAATGGAAAAAATATCTGCCAATAAATTCACCTAATTTAGACAATTTTTTTAAAGTTACATGCTGCAGCTTTAAGCAGATGGTGTGAGAGTTCACCGTCTGGCGCTACGTCTGTGAAATATTACTACCAGTTGCGCGTAGCAACGGTCCAAGAACAAGAGCAGAATCTGCGCCTAACACCACCAGCTCAAAAATGATTCTTTGAGTTATTTGTTTTGCTTTCTGACTATCATGCTAATCCGGATGAGTGTTGGTAGTTGTGCACTGCTTTACCTACTATCTGGCCACTTCAGATGAGCCTAGGTATAGCCAAACTCCACTTGATTTTTAAATGCCATATTAGATTTGTTGTGTTGATGTATTTTGACGTGCTTCACCCCTGAAGTGTGCAACATGCAAACGACTCCATTCCCTCTCAGAACGTTATTGTTCCACACAACAGTATTTTTTGCCGCGCAGTTGCGTAGTGTGAAGGAAACAGGAGATCAGCTGCACACGCAGGCCGGAACGTGAGATACAGCTAATCGGTTTTGGTGATCGGTAACAAGAGACAGTGATCGGTGATCACTGATCATATACTTTCACAGAAATCGACCGATTATGATCGGTGGCCGATCGATTGGCACAATTCTAATAAAAATGTACATGTATCAAATATGACTTAAAAGAAATTTGACTTACACCAATAAGTCTTGGTAAATAATGCCTTAAATTGGATCAGTCTCTTTAAAAACGTATGCTCTTTCTAAAATTCTGCCTTCTGAAATTCAAACATTTTTACCGGCATTGAACTGAGAAGTATCACGTAGATGAGCTCAGCAAATGAGCAGTTCCACCAGGTGTTTGCTAGTTGCTGCTGGCTAGTCTGAAGGAGCTGAGTGAGGGAAGAGCTGCTCTCTGTGGCGAAAGCTGGGGAGCTTAGAAACTGCAGCTCTCAGGAGGAGGTTGGTCCTTGAAGGCGGAGCTAGGTCCAGCCAGGCGTTTTGCACAGTCCAATGGTTGTCTTGAAGATTAAAGGACTGCTCAACCATGCATAAAAGAATCAAGGCAAAACTCGGGGATTGTTTTTGATGAGGGAAAAATATTCAATTGCATGATGCTAAGCTAAAAAACAATGATTTTACAATAAATTGGCCCTTTAATTCTGTTTGTTGAAATGCCTGCAGGCATTCGCCTTGCTTGGTGAAAACATGCAGACACAGCGCCCTGATGTCTGCAAATATGAACAAACAGTAGTGATAAATCAATGAGTTCTTTAATATTTCCTAAATATGCCTATCTCCACTAAAAACAGAAAAGATTTTTTTAAAAAGCTCCAAGACGCTGACAGAAACGAAAATGTATGACGCATGCTCCGGATGTTCAGTAAACACTGTGTAATGTTTTCGGTTGAACACCTGTGGGATGAGAGCAAACTGGAACCACGTGATTCATTCAACTAAAATACTATATGAGTCATGTAATGACCTTTAAAAGGCTGGGGAGGATTGGCACTGGGGCTTTCTGTTTAATGGGAGTAGAGGACACAGAGACGAGAAAGTAAGTTGAGGAAGTTAGATGGGCCTAAAGCTAAATTAATATTCTAAATGTTTGGCACGTAGAACGTAAAAATGAACTGAGAAATTAACTCAGGATTTAGAAATAAGTATTTTATATCAGTTGATATTGATTATTATTGAAAGGCTGTTATTTGTTTATGCATTTTCTAGGCACATGCTGCCATTTTATAGCACAACTGAGTAACTATGTTATTTTCAGTTGCTATAAAAATGCTCCATATAATAAATATGACTTAAAAGAAATTTTACTTTGGAATTTAACGTCTTGAAATTGGGCCTCTGTCTCTAAGAACTCCTGCTCTTACTGAAATTGTGCCTTCAGGAAGTTGAACAAGGTTTTTCCCAGCATTGCACTGAGAAGTAGCTCATATAATGAACTCAGCAGATTCACAATCCCACCAGATACTTGTTCATTGCTGCTGGCTAGTCTGAAGGAGTTGAGTGGAAAAAATGAGGGGGGTGGTGGAGGAGAAGCGTCTTGAAGGCAGGATTAGGTCCAACCAGGTGTTTTGCACAGATGAATGACTGCCATGCGAGATTAAAGGATTTCTCAAACATTTATCAAAGAATCAAGGAAACGTTTCTGGAATGTTTTTGATGAGAGAATAATGTCAGAACATGATGTAAAGCTCAACACAGTTGATTTTACATAATGTTATCCTTTTAAGAAAGATCAAGAGTTTACCTTACCAACTCTCAAGTTTCAACCTCATGCAACAATATGATATTGCTGTTTCACATTAATGTAAGGAATATTTTAGCAGCATTAGGAATGATTTATGCTTTTCTGTGGATTACCCTAGAGAAATCAGAAACTGGCCACAAATCATTGATCAGTGCAATAACAGCAGAGTTAGCAGTGAGGTCATGTTATGTCAGCGGTGATGGCACACCACAACACGTGCAGAAGAGCTGAGTCTGCCATCCAGTTTACGATGGGGGCTTGCCTCTCTCTGTTGGGGGTGGGGTATGGTTCAGGTCGTTTCCCACCAGGAATTCAGTGACCCCCACCCCGAGAGTGGGCCGTGGAACAACACAGTGAGCTCCTGAATAGCTGCAGGGCTGATGTCACCGCTGGACCACTGACAAAGGGGAACCCTCCCACATATTAACCCAGCCTGCATCTGATAGGAAGGCAAACATGACTAATACGTTTCACTAAGCAATGACATCACCACTAGACAATTCAGACCTGAAACCATGCTGAGTTTATCTCCATGGAAATGAGATATGATTGCAGATTAGAGAGTGGATCAGCTCTGTGTGTTGGAATTCCCCTTAGAAAAGAGAGCAGATGTAGCTGGTGGAACCTGACCGGTGGTCCTGCATCAAAGTCATTGCTTCCCAGCCAGTCTATTTCTGGCCTCAGCTGAGAGGTGAAGAAAAGCCATATACCCTTTAGCAATGAACACTTGCTGTCAGAGAAAGTCATTTTTATTAATTCTAGAAGTGAGTGATGTTCCTCATACGTTCCAGAGCCCAGCATGATTCCAGATGTGGTTTCAGGTCTGAGGAGCTCAGCAACATTCAGACGCCCTCCCTCTTTCATTCTGTGATGGCCAGAAACATTCCACAGGGGCCGCATCACTTATCCAGAATGCCCCAGTTCATCAAATAGGAGGTCACAGAGTCAAGCTAAATTTGTTCCTACTTAAGATAGCCATTGAGAAGTCAACAAGGTTCCTCTCCTCAAACACACACATTATTTAGACTGGGCCTAATAGGCATTGTGACCAAGGCCAATCAGACTCAACTCATTAACTTTGATTAGAGGCCTGAGCTCAAAGTAAACTTCACATATTTTAATTAAGCTTCTACTGCTTTTGTTTCCAGCCACCATGTAAAGTGGTAGTATCATGTAAAACCAAGCTTTTTTATGGCTTTATATTATTTTATAATGTTATCCCCTCATCAAAAACATACCTGGAGTGTTGTTTGATTCTTACATGCATGTTTGAAAAAAATCATTAATCTCCCATGGCAACCAATCACTTGTGCAAAATGTCTGGTTGGACCTAGCCCCGCCTTCCAAGTGCAGTTTCCAAGCTTCCGTCTCCTAGAACCCACCTCCCCTTCTGAGCTCCTTCAGACTAGCCAACAGCAATTAGCAAACATGCGGTCGAACTGGATATCTGTTAAACTAGGAGCTACTTCTCAGTGCAATGCTGGTAAAAAAGTTAAACTTCCTGAAGGCACAATTTCAGGAAAAGCGATGACCTCCTGAAGAGGAGTTTCAGAAAGTGTAGAGTTTTTAAAAAGATAGATGTCCCCCCACACAGCTGCTATTGCAATTTTTGAGTCTATCGGACCCATCAAAAAGCATCACAATTTTAAAGGCTTGCAAATGCCTTGCTTTCTTTGGTCCAATATGGATAACTAGCACAATATTTACTGCTCATGAATTTTACATGCAACAGTCAACATTCAGTTTGCAAGTAGGTTGCTTAAATTTTTTCCTGTTAGTTTTAATTACTGAAATGTCTATCCCCACAAGGAACAGTTATAGGCAACATGCAGCCTTACATTTTGTTCAAGATGCAGTATATAAATTTAATATATACTGCATATATGTTTTCTCCATATTTGTTAAAGCTGCCACCATGTCGTGACAATTTGTTACGAGACAGATAATCTGTGAAAACAATTAATCTCTTCCACCACATTCCTGGGATACTATTACTGGCTAAAGTAATGCAACTTTCTGACCAAAACAACCAATCAGAACCAGTAGGACGCTCTTATCGCTGTCAATTAACCTCATTAATTCACTGCTAAATGCGCTATTGGTGGAGAGACAACATTATCATCACAGGAAAAATTGTTTATCTGCTGTCATTGGTAGCTATGATAACTAGACTGAGCATTCACAACAGACTGTGTTAATTGCAGCACAGGGATGAGCAGCCACATGAGATTGTGATTAACAGCACTTAAAACTCTCCTGTCTCTGATTGGTTGATTCTCGATAGTACTGCGAGAAGGCAGAGGAAATTTCTCTATATTTTGAAAAACTATCTTTATTACTTAGCAGCATAGTGACTGCCACATTTGTTCTTGTCTTCCGCTGTCTGCTGCTTAACACCGTCATCATCAAGCTCCAAGCAGGAACGAACCATTTCATGCAAATCCAGGGGGTGTTCAGGGCAAATGTGTGCATTTTGGTCTGGGAGGGATAACATTTAATTTTTACTGCTAAAAACAATTTTAGAAAACACAATATAATCAATTTTGTAATTGACAGGGGCCCAATTCTTTTTTAATTTCTATGAACAAAAAAATAAAAAATAAAAAATTGTGGAGGGCCCTCTGTTGGTCAGGGGCCCTTGGAATTGTCATAACTTTCCCCCCCTACACGGTACTCCTGACCATGAGCCTAGAAAATATTTAACAGTGCCCTTTAAGTAAGCAGTGTAACGTCTCCTGTTTTTAGCTTTTGCCCAACATCTTCCGGCTCCATCTTGATGCTTGTTGTAACTGCATGGTGAGACAAGTAGTCAAATCCTCTGGGATGATTGATTGATAGCATCCTATCTCACCTGCAAGGTGCAAGGAGCAAAGTGGAGCCGTGCGAACCTGCAGCACGCTGCACTTGTTACAATCTGATGAACTTCTGCATCCTACTTACTTTCATTTCCTCAACAGGTTAAACCATCTCCTCCTCCATTTACACTATAATAAGTAGATTAACACAACAATACTGTGCGTTCTCGTTTGGCTTTTTCTGTGTTGTATGCACTACGTGTATTTTTAACGTCCAAACCCAACCAGACAGTGAAGTGAATAATTCTGGCCCGACCTGGCCTGAATTTTAGGTTGTGCACAAGACATAAATCTAAACTAACACATCTCCCCTAATCTACTTCCTAAATCACGGGGATGTGACAGCAACAGGCCATCGGTTTGCTTCCTTAACCCATCAGAACAACAGCTGCCAACAACTACTCCACAAGACAACTGCGGTAACAAAGGCGATCCTGAATGCTCCCAGCTGTTGTGCTTCAACTCTCTCCAAATTCCATTGTTGCTGACAAACGAACAGGAGCAGGCATTCAACAGGCTCGGGGAGGAACAATCGACAGCTCATTGTAGCTATCGCTGGAATGTGGGAATGCAACAATGTCAGCCTCTGGGGAATGAGTCACCTCCAAACACTGGATGTGCACTCTATTAGTATGTGTAAGTTTATATAGGGCTTCTGACAAAACACTCCCAAAATTGTTTGTACTGTCAATATTTGAAGCTACAGTTAAAACAACTATGCAGCAAATGCACAGCTAAATGGGATGACATGACGGAGGAAACGTCAGCCCATAACTCTGTCACCAGTAAAGCTTAGCTAAACATTTTGAATAGCTATAAGAGATATTGATTGGTGATCCACTGCTACTTTCCACTGATCTTTTTCTGATCAACGATCAGAAAAAGGGTTGCTCTAACATCTAGGGCTGCAATGATTATTCGAATGATTTGAGTACCTTGATTATAAAAATTTTTCGAGCCAAATTATCTGCCTCAAAACTTTAGAAATTAAGTTTTTTTTATTTGGCGCACTGAGTTCAGGCCGGTTGATTATTTGTGTTGCGCAGTGCCCTCACTTCCGCCTCGGAATTGTTCACGAATGCTAAGGGTTAGCAACATAAAGTCACATTTTCAAGTTCGGTACAGGGAATACTGAAGTATTTAACTGAATTATGATGTTGCATCTTCTTATATTATAGTTCTTAAAGAGAAATAGGTCGGTCAAAGCTTTGGAAAACCAGGGACGAGAACTGGTCACAAATATTTCATTGGTACAACTTGGATAACGAAGAAGCAGCTCATGAAGTCGATTCAGCCAGCCAGCTCTAATTACCTGCTAGTTCTTCTGGATCTTTGACCACTATATGCGCGTTTAGTTCTTGCAGCTCCTGGTGGAGCTCCTCCACCTTCTTGCTAGATTTTTTAAGCATATTGTCCACATAAGCCAGGCTCTTCTTGTCTGTGGTGACCTGAGGATATGGGGGAAGAATGAGAAAGTAAAGGAGCACAATTACATCTTTTGGGTGGTAAATTTGACAGAGTAATAGAAAGAGTTACAAACTGCAAATGATTAACGTTTGGTACAACTTTGCAATAAAGAAAAATTACTTTGTTTGCAAGTAATATTTTTGGGGTTACCTTGCGCAGGTTCTCTGCACCTTCTTTGATCTTTAACTCCTTGCGGATCTCACGACGGATCTGCTCCTTGATCTCGTCTAGCTTCTGCTGGACCATGGTGTCAGAAAGGTCCAGGTTTTGTCCAAGACCCAGTCGCTCTGCCACCAGCTGGGCCCTGGCATCCCCCTGGAGAAGAAAAGGTGAGAAACAAAACAAAGTTGACACGATTCGGAAACCTGGTAATTAACACAGAGGGACGACAGAGAGGAAGGAGGCAGAAGAGTGGGACTTCTCTTCTGCATGTTGGTGTTCTTGCTAAAGCTTAGTCTTTGCCCCAATTTTTCCCTTTACGACAATCTTACAATGTCCTGCAGTGTGTGGTGTGTTGAATATGTCCGATATAACATCAGGCATATTCAACATTGTCTTGGCCCGACTATCGCAGCATGTGGGGTTTTCCCTGACTGGGAGCAGAACGCAGCCTGTTGAATGTGACAGGTAGCCAATCAGAAATCGCGTCGAGGTAAGAACGGGGGGGGTGGAATCCCAAACAGTTGACATGGCGCAACTGAGAGTCCGGTGGTAATATATGGAAATGTTTCTGACTATATATAAAGGTAACTTTTATATGTTTACTATATGTAGTTATGTTTATTCAGTTAAAAATGTCACCTCCAAATCACAGTGCAGCAAATAGAGCACCTGCTCCTGCCGTCTTTTATGAAACGTCTTTCCTTTTTGTTACGTCTTTTATTGCTTAAAATGAGTCCACAAACTATCACTACTGCTTCTACATCGTCATCCATGTTTGATTATTCTAAATTCATGTATGCTGTATGTTATTGGGGGTTTTACTAGATTTTCTTCTGGAAATGGGATGTTCGTGAGTGGAATCGGTTCGTGTGTGGTGTGTTGCTCCTGCTGTGTGGCTGGACACTTGAACCGATCGAACCTGTTGGACTTCTATCGGCTCGTGTCATGTGAGGTCACGGAAGTTTGGAAAATCAGCCGACAATCTTTAAATTATGCCATGTGAACCGTTTCCCCTTCCCAAAGACATCTGATCTGTTTCTTACTCATTTCGCTGCTTGTGGGCTCAATGTTGCCGTTCAAGACGTTACCGGGAGAATCCGGTTAGAGGATTTTCAAAATAAGATCCTCCAGACTCAAGTATTTTACTATTTCTTGGGTGGCCTGGTACCAATTGGTCCACTGACCGGTACCGGTCCAGGGGCGGGGACTACTGATTTAAATAGTTGTTTATCAAAAGGAAACATCTTTATTTTAATTATTAGACAAATATTAAATAATAATTCATTTTTAAGTAATAACATATTTTACAATTGTAACTGTTGCAGTGTACATTGATGTTACTGTGCAAATGGAAAATGACTTTTTAATGTAATCTAGTAATTAGTCATTGCAACTTCACAAGTTAATTCTTGTCTTCTCATTTTGATTAAAAGGATCAAAGGGAAAGTGTAAAAAAACAAAACAAAACAAACAGCTCCTTGTTTGCATAGTACTGAGTCATTCTACACTGCCAACATTTTTTCAGCATATATATTTGCACAACTCAGTTGCCCTAGTTTTGTGTTGTGAAGATCTGTCAGTTCCCACTGGGCTGGAGGGCAAGTGGCTGCAGAAAACCCTGATGCCTGTAGCAGTGAAAAGATCTTCTGACCGAACATGAGGCTCAGCCGTTCAGCCTGAGTGCTCTGGCCTCACTCCAACACTGTGGAGTTCTGAACCTGAGCTGCCTCCATACACCTGCTTTTCACTGCTGCCGTCAGTCACCAGTGACCTGCATCTTTAAAACCATCACTTTAACTTAAGGAGGATTAGCGCTCACTTCCTGAACGCCGCAGCTTTAGAGGTCACCAGGAATGCGCAATGATTTTCAATTGAAATAAACAACACGGTTCTTTACACATTGCAATAGTCAATATTTTATTTAAGTTCATAACATTATTTTCAACACTACAAGGTCTAACTAACTGAATTAAGCCAATATTATACAATACCCTTTAAAAGATTCATCATAAAAATGATTTAACCAAATGTGGAAAAGCAGTTTTTATCCTCGACTAATCTGAAACACACTTCCAGAAAACTGCAAAACAGCTGAAACACTGAGCTTCTTCATATCAAGGCTATAAATCCTGTTCAGAACTGCTTTTGATTGATAAGAACTGGAACATTGACATTTGAGGTCCATTTGCTTCTCAATTTGCTTGATAATTTTGATGACAGCATGTATTTTGTAGACCTGTCACAATTATAAATAAATCAATTAATCACATTATTAATTAAAACAAGCTGAATAACTTCCATTTGCTTGATTTATTGTTTTCTCCTTTCTCTCTCTTTCTATCAAAAACTGGATGACAAGTCTTCAGTCTAAACTAGCCCCTTTTCTTGAAGGACAATTTTGTTTATGGAAACTTCATAATTCACTTAATTTGTTGTTTCTGTTGTTTTGTTTTGGATATTTAACATGTGTTCCAGTTTCAGTGTTAAATGTTCATTACAGTTTAAAGTCAATTAATCTTTGAGAATGGGTTCTTGCATTATTTATCCCATTATTATGTTGTCACAAAAATTTCTTGAGGAATTTATTGTCCCACAAAATTTGCTATTGTCACAGGCCTGATATTATAATTTTATGATGCAAAGCACTTTGAAATGCCTTGTTGAAATGTGCGATCCAAACAAACTTGACTTTGACATTTATTCAAACTGCTTCAGGCGAATCTATCTATGAAAAACAAGTTCCTTGGTATTACTAGCTGTCCCTTACCACAACTTCATCAGCTTCAGCCAAATCCATCTCCAGATCAGTTGAACAAACAAGTCCGTGCATCTTCTGCCGACCAGCTAGACCGTCATCACTTTCAGTTCTATTACACACTGATTCAATGCCGCCCAAGACCAGGTTTTGCTGCGCTGGGCAGAGGCGGCAGCCAGAGCCTCTGTCATTGACTCTGCCGGTGTCTGCTTTGTTCCAACTCTCTCACACAGACCATTGACATAAACAGGGAAGATAAACAGTCTGAGCAGAGACAGCCAAATCCTTCTTAGCTTCTCGCTCTGTGAGGTCACAGCAGCCCAGAATGGGACCTAATCTCACTCCATGGTGAGAACCGGGTTTAAAATTAACACCAGTTGAAGAATATCACTGGTCGTCTTCAGCACCCCTCCCCCCACCAGAGAACACGTGTGATGGAGGAAACACCCTGGGATCTCAGAGAGGTATTGCCACAAAGCAAAGCATAGAGATCCTGTGAAATGACATCATTTCTACATAACTGATAATATCCAGGTCATTACTCCATGAGTAATGACATGTAGGCATTACAAGCTGTGTTTCCATTGACCAGAAAATTGCAAAAATTGGAATAAAAAAAAATTTGCCTAGAGGGAACACAAGAATTCCATAAAATTTGGTGGTTTTTCAGCTGTGTAGAAATTTATGTATTTCGCAAAACTGCCATGGAAATAAATTTTTTGGGATCTAACAAGATCCACAACCGAATGTTACTCCTGGCAGAAACAACAAAGAACACAAGAGGAAATAGTAGGAGTATTATGGCACAGCAGGTTTTTAAATGACTTATTGTGTGAACAAACTTATTCACATGTGATTTTAATTGTGTCTCTTATTAAATGGAAACACCACAATAGTGAAATTGTATTTTTTCGACATTAGCAGAATATTGACAAAGTTTCTGCGCTTCCATGTTTGTGATGGAAGCACTGCTACTGTGAAACCAAGGTTATATTGGACTTCATTTAGGCTACCATCACCAGACGTAACCACAATACACAATCATTTTCGGGGGCCTAATACCAAGAAACAACTTGCACCTGTCCAGATTTTCTGTAACAGCTTTGGCTTAACTAAACTTGCCATTAAAGTTGTATAATAACTTGTTATCAACTGAGTAAGTCAAGCCAGGGATGTTCTCTCAGGCAAAGCTGCTATTAGGGGATCAAAGACACTGACTAAATCCACTGAACAGGCACAATAATTCTTCTATTTACACTGCAGCCACATCATTAAAGCATGAATCCATTTAAAAAACCATTAGTGTTTTTAACTATTTGTGTTGTCTTGAGTCATTTTAAATATATACAAAGCTCCAAGCAATCCCAGTATCAACAAAATCACACAGACACAATATGTGGCAGTTTGGAGAGCATAATGTGCTCAGTATTCATTATAAATCTTTTCAAAAGGAGGCATTACAGTTTAAAACAACAGCAACTAATTAACAGGAGCTAATAAAGCTGAGTTCCAGCTGTAAATGGAAAATTCCAACATCCTAGTCAGAATGAAATCAAAATGTCAGAAAGTGGGAGCAACTGCAACTACTGCCATATTGATACACATTTCTTCACTATGGCCGCTCCTCTCATCAGCAGGTGCAGGTGTCGGCTGTGGCAGGTAACCAAAGAGCAAGTGAGTATGCTGATGTCATCAACCTAGCTTAGCTGGCCTTGCAAGGCAGAGCAGCTAAAGTCTTTCTTCTGCCTACATCTCCTAGACTGCCATGAAGTTCTGGATCAGAGTTCAGTGATTATTCTACATATTGAATTAGCAGACGTATTATCCATCCATGCAGATTACATGTCTGTCACTATGTATATTGTTACGGATTTATTTTCCGGGCCTAATTTATCTGTTTTTGTGTGTGTGTCTGCGTGTGTGTGCCAATTCTTTTCCTGTTTCTTCAGTGTGATTGGTCCTTATTTCCATCAAAACACACATTGCGAGCCAGAAAACTTGTGTCCCAGTATTGATTTTATAATCATGTAGAATTACTATGACAAACCTGCAGAGTTAGGGTTTAGTCAGGGAATTATCCTGGGTGTGTTGAATCTAGTTGAGGCTTCTGCTCCTGTGATATTATCAAACAATAAACAATAAACGGCTGAATGACAATCATAATAAACACAGCTTGGTAGTTAAGCACACTTAATTCTTTTAAATACCTGGCTCAACAAGAACTTTCATAAATAAATATAATAAATTAAATCAAAGCTAGAATATAAAAACAGCAAAAATCTTCTATTACTGATCCTACAGTTGTATGTCATTTTAATAACACGCTACAGAAAGCCAGAAGGGACACATAATCCCTGGCCCTCAACTGCTGCTGCATATTACAGCTTTAACAGTCTTATGGATATTAAAGGATCCCTGCCATCAGCTGGTGTTCAGTCCCAAGCTGAGTGACATGTTTGTTAAACTTCTACTTCTTTTATTTGTTTTTCTTTTTTCATGTTATTGTCCAAACTGTAGTAATCAGAATCAAACTACTAGTTAATTAGTACGTTATGGAGAATATTAGCTGTAGTAATAAAAGATGAGAAGGTTAGAATAATTTAGGCACCGACGATAAATTGTCCCAGAAATTATTGTGATAAGCGATAATATTGCTGTTTTGAGACCATTTTCAAGCAATATATTGATAATGGCATAATAAGTTTGTCCTATCAAAGAACAATAAACTTTAGCTTTGTACAGAACATTCCCAACTTGTAACTGGAAGGTATTTCAAATATCCAAAAAGCACAATCACCGAAAACAATAAAAAAGAAAATAAAAACCACACAACCAAAATCAACCATAAAATGGATTATAAAGTCTCTGAAAACAAAAATGCTCTTCAAAAAATATGAATCATCAGACTGAAAATTATCTGGCTCATTTTAATTTATCATGCGATCAATTGTTTATTTCGACAGGCTCATTATTGTTGTTTTAGTATCAAATAACTGACATTTTAAGTTTATGTACGATTCCAGATTTCTTAGAATTTCATATTTAAAATTATGATAAATCCAAACCTTTTTGACCTTTATGGTGACTTCAATTCTTTAAAGTACAAGAGAAATAACTGACAACTATATTAAAGGGGGGAAAAGTGATAAAAATAAAAAGCTGCAATAACATGGATGGATAAGTGAACACCTTTAACTGTACTGGTAAATGAAGCAAGGCTTTTTCTGTCAAGATGTAGAGCAGCGTTGTCCAAAGCACGGCCCGGAGGCCTTTTGTTGCCGCTCAGTGACACAGATTTGTTCTGATGCAGATGGAGTCTTTTTATTTCCCCAATTTGGACAAAATAAGCAACTTATCAATTCATTGCAATAAACTCAATTTCTAATCTTATGAATACATTTTTTATGGTCAATTTTGTTGAGAGATCTCATTATTTTTTAAATTCATGGTTTCAGTTGTAAGTGGTTATATTTATTGTTTTTGGCTGTGGTGTTTTTAACTTGGGATATGCAAAATATCTTACCTTTTCAGTGCTAAGTGTTCTTAACAAAATTAAAGTTTATTGGTGTTTGAACGGGTGAATTTGTGTTATTTTGCCATTACCAATATATTATCTGAAAATGTCCTCAAAACAATAACATTATTGTTTAGCGCAGCAATTACTGGGACAATTTATAGTCCAGCAGAATCTGTTAATGTGACTGGCCTGCCCACAAATTAAAATCTTCTCACAAAAATGTTAGAAGCACAACATAATTGTCATCTTTTAGTTACCAAGCTTTTTATTTTCCCTTTAGTACATGGTATGCAGAACCACAACTATCTACTGACTTTTACACTAAAGACGACTTTGGTGCACCGACAATTGCTTTCAACTACATTATTAAAGCTTTTTCACAAGAAAACCTAAATCATGTTTTCATCACTGAGAATAGATTGAGTCTTTATTTTTTCAAAAACAAATTAGTGAAGTGATTGCCTTTCAATGTATAAGCAAAAACCCACTTGAAGTTTTAGACTTACAATGACACACACGTTCCTTTCCTACAAATAATAAGGTAAAATAAAGACTATTTTCTTCGTTTAAAGTATTCCATGCTTTCTTAATTGTTGAGCAGGGGGAGGATGTTCGCCCATGTTACTAACAGTTTGGAGAGAACGTGTAGAGGTAAACTAAACAAGTAACCTTCTGCCTCATGCAGCCATAGATCCAGCCTCTCTTCTCAAGGTGTCCGCTTCTTTAGGAAAGTATAATTTGCACATATTCTCTCTGATGACTCACAGTTAAAATGGAGATTGTGAGTGATTGGACGGGGGAGGAAGAGGTCTCTCGTTTGCTCACTCCAATGCAAAATTTGTTTGCACTCCTTGCTGTGTTTGCCCAGTGTGATATAAGGACAACAGTGGACACCGAAACGATCCTTTTTTACTGTGCAACAATGCAAGGAAATCCAAGAAAGGCCAATCAGATAAGCCTGACATTAATCAACTCAGGCAAACACAAGGCCTACATTTTAATTTGAAATTAACACACGCATCGCTCTTTGACGTGACTATTCTGGTCTCTACTTCCACTGTCTTTGCCACAGATGCCAGAGATGTTGGTCGTCATGTGCAGGTATTGTTATTTCTTGCAAACTGAACACACTGACTCATGTGGATGAAAAAAAAAGTCATACCAGGAACATAAGACGTCATGGGTTCAAAGAGAAGTGAAGCAGGAATTGTAGGCAAATACTTACTCCATAAGAAAACAGCGCAAGACTGATGGACTCAACGACTGTGGCTCCACTATTTACTATGAGACAATCCATAATCATGCACTACTACCCAAGTTATATAATAATAGTAAAAATGGCTTGATTTGAGGGATATGATTTAAAAATAAAATATTTTTTTCCCTGCGATATCCAATCATTTTTTTTCTTGCTTTCTTTTGTAAAAAAAAAATTTAATTATCAAAATATATTTTAAATTGAAACTGTCACTATGTTCTGATAGCATGTTATGAGACAGATAATCTGTGAGAAAAAAAAAACAAGCTCCTCTGTCTTCTCTCAGTGCTAACTGGAAACAACCAGTCAGAAAAGGAGCCAGGTCTGTCAATCATCCTCTGTGTGGCGCTACTCATCCCCCTCTCTACTATCCTGTCCGCATCCCAAATTCTCTCTGCTACATTGGATCTAGCATTGCATGTTGTGAAATGCTAGGCTAGTTAACATGGTCACCAATTTTCATGTAATGCTAAGTTGTTTCTCTGCCATTAGAAGATTTAGAAGAGAGTACATCAGATGATTGACAGCGCTAAGACCCTCCTCCTGGTTCTGACTGGTTGTTTTTGACTATGAGCAGATCATTTCTTCAGATGACAACAGCAGCTGATACAGGAGGTGAAGGAGATCGATCTTTTTACATATTATCTGTATCATAACATACTATTATACTGTCACAACATGGCAACAAGCTTTAACAAATATGTTAAAAAAAATAAAAATCTTAATTCTGTTATTTTTATAAAATGCAGCAGACTAGTATAAAGTGGCTGGCTAGTAAGCATATGAATTGAATAAATAAAGTATTAGCAAATGTCATACCTAGTAATAATAGGCTTCATGGGTTCATTTGGTGGCTTACACAAGACCTGGATTGGGCAGTAAATTCCCACACCAGGTCTGAACCTACGGTTCACGCAGGTTAACAATGTGAGCGCTGGTCAGACAATAAGACAATGGAAAGGTTCGGGCCACTCTCCAAGCCCAGGCTTACAGAGACAGACTTTCCCCTTAGAAGCCACAACATCTGAGTATTACACCGAATCCATCGTTCGACACAGACTGCTGCACAGCAGTGGCCAAGGCCTTGTGTGTTACTTTGGTCAAAAATAGAAGCATGGTAATGAACATAGATTCTACAAGCATGACTCCCAAGAATATCTTGGGACAGATTGCACTGTATGTAATATTACACTCTTTGAGTTTCTGTTAAAGGTCATGCTTCACATGCTACGGCAGGCTGTGTGTGAACATGGAGCAACAAAGTCACAGATTGACCAATGAGCGGCTCTGAAGGACCAACCTGCCGAGAGTCCTGACCTGCGTTGCACTCACAGGGGCCCAGAGGGACTTGTGTAGGTTCACTTCGGCTACTATTAGCATAGGAAGCCAATAGAGCAGATACAATCAGCTCAACAGCATATTTTTTTGTCAAGATATAGTTTGTGCTATGACTACATATTGCCTGTTTCTGATATCCTAAAGACATAATGGTTTTCTTACTAAGATGCCAGAGAAAAATGTAGAGTAACCCTAATTAATATCTGTCCCGATGTAGAAAAAGAATCTAGATCGAATATGGATGATAATGTTCCCAAACTGTAAGGACAGATCTATTCAGTCTACTTCTATGCTTTGTACTCTGAGCACCTTCATGCTTTATTTATTTTACGTTATATTTAGAATTTATAATTGTGTTTTCTGAATCATTTTAAAGAAAGTTTGTTGTTCATTTTTCATATGTTTGACCAAGCCAGCTAACCTATTGTTTTTGTGAGTTTCAGTTTCTTTATTATTTCTTTTGAATTGTCTGCTCTACTCCTGATTTGACTGATTTAACAAATTAAAGTTGTTTTTACATGTTTTTAAAAAAAGCCAGTCTTTCTGTATCGGACTGCTATTGGCTGACACTAAGCTTCAGATATTGGTATCGGAAATGAAAAACATGGATTGGTGCATCCCTGCACAATGAACTGACTTCTTCCCAAGAAGCACACAACCGAGTAACCAGTTGATTTGTTATCACCATCATGTCTCATAACTGTGAAAATAAAAGCACCAGAAAATATAGTGCACCTGTGCTGGGAAATCAGTCAACACAGTGGGACTGAAAAAGCCATTTTATGACTACTTGTTCACATGACAACAGAGCATCAGCACCTCTTGTCTCAATGAAAGGCTTCAGTTTATGTGAAATGTTAAAAACAGGAAGGCTTCCATCAGAAACGATGCAGCTGCTGGATTCAAAGTCTGGATTTAAAATTTGTGAATAGGGAAAAATAATAAGAATAATGTGTTTAACTGGCTGAAGCTGGTTGTTGATGCTTAAATCTCATGTTTTCGTAGCCATCTCACTCCTCAATAACATGGTACACTGAGTGAATCTGACTTCCAGACCAAAATCTGGAAGTCAGATGAAATAAATGTCTTGTAGAGAAAATACTGAC
Source organism: Poeciliopsis prolifica (assembly GCF_027474105.1). Taxonomy (NCBI): domain Eukaryota; kingdom Metazoa; phylum Chordata; class Actinopteri; order Cyprinodontiformes; family Poeciliidae; genus Poeciliopsis; species Poeciliopsis prolifica. The sequence goes on from NW_026562383.1 coordinate 1,784,746, forward strand.
AAGAAAACCTATTCCTTTAACAGATCAGCTATTACGTTTTTGACTATTTTTACACAATTTTTTTTGTTGCCAGTAGGGATACACCAGTCCACTTTTTTCACTTTTGATACCGATACAGATATCTAAAGATTAGTATCAGCCAAGATGATACAGAAAACAGAGCTGAATTGACTTTAAATGTTTCTTTAAGAAAAAAAAAAAAAAAAGCACAGTCATAAATGTACTGAATTACAAATGTATTTGATAACTGCACCGGTACAGCACACTTAAAGACACCACTTAACTTACAGGGATCACTTCAGTTTCTGTATCTTGAGTCTTCATCTATTGGAACCCAGTAGAAAACGATCCACGGACTGGAGAAATAATCAAGGTTCCCTCAGAGAACTTATAAAACACAAACCAGCTTAGGCCAAAGGTTAAAGTTCATCTGAAAAAACATGCAGCTACTAACAGTACAAGTAGACAGGTCTGTACTCGGAGTGGGCATTTATAGAATAGTATATTTCTTGTTAAAAAATAACCATGATAAGAATTTCTAACCCAAATGATTAGGAACCAAAACAATCGGCTTTACTCTGGCTATTGAACCAGATTTAGCAAACATAATTAATCCTCCAGCAGCACTGCAGAACTTTGATGACTAACCCAAAAAATAACGATTATTGGTCATTGGAAAGATTACATAAACATTTGATTATTTTCCGATCAGGGAAAGCACCAGGCCACAATGGAAGTTGTTACCGAATGAAAAAGATCCAGTTTGCCATTTTCAGTAGCAATGAGACGTTAGAGAAAGCAGAGAAGGTCTGAGAAGTTTTAGAATGAAAACTGTTTTCTATAGAGTAGAGCTGGGTAGTAACTAGTTACATGAACTAACTACATTTACAAGGAAATTTTTGGGGGGATTGGGAGAAGTACTTTTAGGAGTATTTTTAGTATGCTGTACTTTTACTTCAGTAATTTTATTATGGCATATTTATGACATATATTTGCTACTTTTAAACGAGTAAAATTTCTGGATTCTCTACCCAGTGAATGAGGAACAACCATCCTTTAACCAAAAATTCTCCACATACACATAACTTCCTGATTGGAAGTTTTTTTTTCCACTGGAAAAAAACTGATTTAGAAAAAAACTTTATTTTTGTTACTTATCTTAATTGTTGACATTTTCGTCCTTAAAATACCAAAACTTCCACTTAACATTTTATTTTGGTCCGTCTGATAATGTCATCTTTAAATATTAAAATATTGATCATTTGATCACTTACTCAGTAATTGAGTAAGTGATTTTTACTAAACAGTTTTTTACTCTTGAGTAATTTCTTGGTTGGCTACTTTTTAGTTTTACTTAGCAAAAACATACTGAACATACTTGAGTACAACTTTTGGGTACACTGCCCAACTTCACCATAGAGGCATGTTGTTTTTTATACTGGATAAAACAAAAATGAGTAATTCTTTAGAAAATTAGGGGAAGCTCAAAGTACTACATGAAAGTTGCTGTTTTATCCATTTGAAGAGTAGAGTTCTAATGCTCACGGAACATAATAAATTAGAAATTTTTGGTAATCTTTTAGAAATCTTACTATTACGGTAAATGTCCACCACTTTCATTTGAAAACCACAGAGAGACTGAGTGCAATTCAAGAGGTTAAAGACTATTTAGAAATGCAAAATCTGTAATCATCTTTGTTTTAAAAAATTACTGAAATCCTGTCTAACTGCAATGCTGTGTGACTGATTTCTGTCTCACACACTCTGTGAGGTTGCCTCGGATCGAAATGTGAATTATTAATGATAACGACTGACAATGACAGAAAGTCTCCTGTGGAGTTACAAAAAACGAATGAATAATTTAACATTTCAACACACAACAGTAAATATCCATAACTTTCTATTTTATACAGGGGGAAATAAAGTATTTCTATGCCGTTTATATTTAGTTTTTAAAAAGAGAAAACTAAAATCAGCTGTAACTGGTATCGGTAGGTCAGACGGTTAAAAATTGGTTATCGATCAGCCACAAGTGATCAAATGAGTGTGTCTCTATAGGCTTATGACAAAAAGTGCCTACATATGAAAAAGCTTCTGAGTCTGACATCACACAGCTGCTGTGTGCAGATTAATGATATTTTTAAAAAAATCACATTTAATGATGAAGCTTCAGCTGGTGTCCTGAAGAAGCCTGTTTCAAATGGGAATGTTTTTCAAGAGCATATTTTGTGTTTTGATCTAAGGTTGCTGTGGAAGGCAGCCACATCAACACAGCTAAAAAAATGCTAATAGGTAAACTTGTTTTTCATAAACACTTTCATTATCACTATAGCACCACAAAATATCACGATAACATTTTGAAATCAACATTGCCCACCTCTATTTTTGATACATTCATCTTAACCACTGAAAAGGGTTGAAACTTCAATACAAACGTTTTATTAAAAGTAACAAAAACATAACACTTGTAACAAATGTGCCTTGTTTCACTTTTAACGTGATTCAATGTAAACTAGAGAAGAGTAACAACCCTGGAAGCTCGGATTTTAAGATGCTGTCTAGATAAATTGAATGCTTTCAACTTAAGTTATTAGGTCCAGGTTGACCTAAAACGTGTTTACTCAAGACCACCGAACTGAAACGCCACACTTGGGACGTCTGCTTCTGGGGCTGACGTCACTCAAATGAAACCACATTAAACGCGGTCCTGAGTATTGATACTCAACAAGGAGACACTCCGTTTACACCGTTTAAAACCGGGAGGCATTTTTATTTTTTATTTATTTTTTTGCTGTTAAACTGGACTTTTCCTGACGGCGGTATAGCTGGCTACAACTTGAACCCGTTTAAAAAGTTTCTGACCAGTTCTTCACTGCTTAGATTCCATTGCATCCATATAGCTGATATCTGCAAACAATGCGAGACGGGAACTCCTCACTAGTTTACAGAAGAGTCGTTAACTTTAAAGTTACATCTGAACCAAACGTAAACTATCATTTATTTGGATATTAAACAGCGCTACGTTTAATGTGTTTTCACGCGAGCTGCACAAATTTAACACGAAAACGTTCACAAAACAAAGAAACCTGCTTAAATGATGAATATTACATGACAACTTAGTTTGGATAATTGTTTCCCAGGCCTCAATCCATGGAAAGCTCCAAGACAGTCCTCTGGGATCAGTCGGCGGCCTTGTAGCTCAACAGAACTCGACGGAACCACAGAGGACCCGCTTTTATGAAATAAAACTCTTTGCTAGCTTATTAATGCATCTCTCGGCGGGGTTTACGCACTTTTCGCAATAGTTCTCAACTTTTCCTACCTGCACGGAATCAGCAGCCATCTTGGATTCGCCTTTGAATCAAATCCTACGGGGAGAGCGGAGAGGGGCGGTGAGACTCCAAAAACAGGACTTGTTTTAAGTTTCCCTCTCTGGCGACAGAAAGACGGGATTATTTTGGCCAAACCATCGCTCTTCTGGGTAACACGGGGCTTCCCATGCCGTCTTCGCACTTCTTTGACACGGCCTCACCGTCCCGACAGAGTCCCGGAGGGTGGACTGGCGCTCATATGTATAAAAAAAAAAAAAAAAAAAAAAAAAAAAAGCTACGGCAGAAATCTGTCCCACTGTAGCTGGAGAAAGAGAGGCGGTGGTTAGAGTGGAAGCGTCCGCCCAGAGGAGCCGTCGTGATGCGGCAAGGCTCCCGCTGCTGGACTGCTCAGCCCGGACAGTGACGCACGTGATCCACAACTTCCAGCGCACGAGCCTTACCTTCTTGCGCTAACTTGCCACCAACCTGAGCCTGAGCAGGACAACATGGAAGACATGAGGCGCTTCAAACATTCTGACATCAGGCTCAATTCTGCTAAACAGTGGAAACAGTCGTCTAAAGTTGATACTCATAATTTATTCATAAGATAAAAAGCAAAAACGATGATAAATTTGTTATTGAATAAAATTGGATAAACGATAACTTCAGAAAGTGCCTCCGTGACAGTTTCATTTTTTACCTGGGGGTAAAAAATGTAGGCAGCAAAGGGAAAAGTCACATTAATAGCATTAAAATTTAAAGTTACGTTAATAGTTTCTGCTTGTGAAAATACACATAGCTGCTCGTACAGAAATCAGTTGGTAGTAGGAATTTTCCATAACTGTTTAAATTTTGTTTTTTCAATTTGTGGTAAGCAACAGAAAAGTAAATTACTACGAGGTTATCCCACTTTATCCATAAAAGCTGATGCTTTTGTAGCCAGAAAAAAATGTGATGGGTGGGATCCTGACATCTCACCCATCAGTATGTTACATGTTAAACAAGAAAAAAAATGGTTTGATTTTGACAACTGATGCAACACTAATCACAGATGAGACTATGTGGATTGTTTCTGTTGTAAAGTAGCCAACAGTTTTTTCCGATGCACAGTTTTATGGATTTCTGAATGAAAAACAAGAAATTTGACCAAAATTCTTGAGAAGTTACAGTACTTCCTGTTGTTCCGCAGTAAATGCAAGTTTAGAGGAAGATCAACATCATCTGGTTTGATTCCACAAACTTGTAATATAATTTGTAAATTCCAAATTGGAAACTGTTGTGAATTGCATTTAAAGCTAATAATAAATAAAAATGTAGTTTTTTCAAAACTACACATACATTGTGGTGTGGACAATAGTTTTTCATATTTTGTCACATTACAACTACAAACTTTTATAAGGATCTTATGTGACAGACCAACACAATTTAGAGCAGAGTGAACTGAAAGGAATCTAATAAATGGTTACCAAAGTTTTTTTTTCACAAATAAAAATCTAGAAATTGTGACATTTATTTGTATTTAATCCCTCCTTTCTGTGATACTTCTATCAAATATAGCCAGCTTCAGAAGACAACCAATTAGTGAACAGTGCGTACCAGCGTGTAATTCAACCATAGTCTAAATACAGCTTTTCTATGAAGACCTCACTGGTTTGTTGAAGAACATATTGGAGAACATGGCATGAACATTGACAGCAACATGAAGACCAAGGAGCACAACAAACACGTCAGAAACAGAGAAATACAGACGTTTAAAGCACAGCTGGGTTCTAAAATAATATCCACAGCTTTGAACAGCTGACAAATGAATAATGATGCGGTTATTATGGAAATAATGTGAAACGTCCAACACCTGAAGGTAACATAGTTACTTGATTGTGTTATGAAATGGCACTATTCCTGAAAAATATATAAAATTGCTCCTAAAAGTTGATTAGAAATAGAAATCTGTAGTGCGACCTGATGGAGGATTTGGAAAACCTGAACTATAAATTTAGGCTCAGAGCCAAATCCTCAGCATCTGGTCTGACGGAGCTTTTCATTTCCAATAAAATAATAGAAAATCATAAATTCTTCCAATTCACAATGATGTGGACTGTTTTTCTTCTTGTTCTATGTCATAAAATCAGATTAAAAGTAATCATAGTTGATGGTTGTCAAGGGACATGATTTGAAAAACTTTGTAGGGATGTAAATACCTGAGCTCTGCAAAAGCAGCACATTGTAACATTGTTCCGCATATCCACAATATTCGACTGAACTTCATTTGGTAGCATCAAGGTGCCAAACGGGTCATTAAAGGATTTTTTATTTTGTAAATTTCTGTAATTTAAAGAAAATAAATGTGCTGTCTTTGCTGGTCCTAGAGGATCGAAGAGAACCTCTGACCACCAGCAGCAGCAAAGGCTCATTTAAACTCCTCCTGAGCTGAGCTGACTCCTCTTACATGAACATGCTGCCCACAATGTCTTCACACAAATTAGTGGGCGGGGACGCTTCTTGACACTATCTCACGACTACGCTTCTTGACACTATGTCGTGGACTGCGTGACTTCTTGACTTAGTGTCATGTGCGGCGACTCTTCTTGATATAACGTCATAAGTGGTGATGCTTCATGACAAAATGTCGTGGGTTGCGACATTTCTCTACACGACGTCATAGGCGATGACATTGCTTCATGACACGATGTCATGCGCGGCAACGTTTCCCTACACGACGTCATGTGCAACGTGTCTTGACACGACGTCATAGGCGACCACAGTGCTTCATGACACGATGTTGTCGGCGGCGATGTTTCACTACATGATATTGTGGGCGGCGACGATTGACATCGTGTGCAGCAATGCATAACATCGTGTGCGGCGACATGACATCGTGTGCGGGGATGCATGACATCGTGTGCGGCGACATATGACATCGTGTGCGGCGACGCTTCTTGATACAACGTAATAAGTGGTGATGCTTCATGACACGATGTCATGGCCTGCGACGTTTCCCTACACAACGTCATGTGCGGCGACATTGCTTCATGACTCGATGTCGTGGGCGGCAATGTTTCACTACACGATATCGTGGGCGGCGATGCATAACATCGTGTGAGGTGACGCTTCTTGATATGACGTCATAAGTGGCGATGCTTCATGACACGATGTCGTGGCCTGCGACGTTTCCCTACACGACGTAATGTGCGACAACGTGTCTTGACACGACATCATAGGGACGACATTGCTTCATGATACGATGTCGTGGGCGGCGATGTTTCACTACACGATATTGTGGGCGGCGACGCAGGACATCGTGTGCGGCGACATATGGCATCGTGTACGGCGACGCTTCTTGATACGATGTCATAAGTGGTGATGCTTCATGACACGATGTCGTGGGCGACGATGTTTCACTACACGACATTATGTGCGACGACCTGTCTTCACATGACGTCACAGGCGACGACATTGCTTCATGACATGATGTCGTGGGCGTCGAACGCTTAATGACATGACTTTGATTCTTGACACGATGTTGTGGGCGGCGTTGTTTCACTACACGATATCGTGTGCGGCGAGGCTTCTTGATACGACATCATAAGTTGTGATGCTTCATGACACGATGTCGTGCGCGGCAACATTTGCGACGTGTCTTGATGACCTTGCTTCATGACACAATGTTGTTGTCGACGACATTGCTTCACTACAAGATGTTGTGGGCGGCAATATTTCACTCCACGATATCGTGGGCGGCGACGGATGACATTGTGTGCGGCGACGCATGACATCGTGTGCGGCGACGCATGACATCGTGTGCGGCGACGTTTCTTGATAAGAGGTCAATAAGTGGTGATGCTTCATGACACGATGTCGTGGGCTGCGACGTGTCTTGGCACGACGTCAAAGGCGACGACATTGCTTCATGACATGATGTCGTGGGCGGCGATGTTTCACTACAGGATATCGTGGGCGGCGACGATTGACATCGTGTGTGGCGACATATGACATCGTGTGCGGTGATGCATGACATCGTGTGCGGCGACATATGACATCGTGTGCGGCGACGCTTCTTGATACGACGTCATAAGTGGTGATGCTTCATGACACGATGTCGTGGGGTGCGACGTTTCCCTACACGACGTCATGTGCGACGACGTGTCTTGGCATGACATCATAGGCGACGACATTGTTTCATGACACGATGTCGTGGGCGGCGATGTTTCACTACGCGATATCGTGGGCAGCGATGCATGACATCGTGTGCGGTGACGCTTCTTTATATGACGTCATAAGTGGCAATGCTTCATGACATGATGTCGTGGCCTGCAATGTTTCCCTACACGACGTCATGTGCGACGACGTGTCTTTACACGACATCATAGGCGACGACATTGCTTCATGACACGATGTCGTGGGCGGCGATGTTTCACTACAGGATATCGTGGGCGGCGACGATTGACATCGTGTGTGGCGACATATGACATCGTGTGCGGTGATGCATGACATCGTGTGCGGCGATGCTTCTTAATACGACGTCATAAGTGGTGATGCTTCATGACACGATGTCGTGGGGTGCGTCGTTTCCCTACACGACGTCATGTGCGACGACGTGTCTTGGCACGACATCATAGGCGACGACATTGCTTCATGACACGATGTCGTGGGTGGCGATGTTTCACTACGCGATATCGTGGGCAGCGATGCATGACATCGTGTGCGGTGACGCTTCTTTATATGACGTCATAAGTGGCAATGCTTCATGACATGATGTCGTGGCCTGCAACGTTTCCCTACACGACGTCATGTGCGACGACGTGTCTTTACACGACATCATAGGCGACGACATTGCTTCATGACACGATGTCGTGGGCGGCGATGTTTCACTACAGGATATCGTGGGCGGCGACGATTGACATCGTGTGTGGCGACATGACATCGTGTGCGGTGATGCATGACATCGTGTGCGGCGATGCTTCTTAATATACGACGTCTATGAACGGGTGGGGGCGTCGTTCCTCCCTGTCGACGACGTGTCTTGGCACGACACATACGACGTTTCTTGGCACGACATCATGGCGTTTCATGACACATGTTTCACTACGTGGCGGCGACGATTGAATCGTGTGCGGTGACGCTTCTTTATACGTCATAAGTGGCAATGCTTCATGACATGATGTCGTGGCCTGCCTGCGTTTCCCTACACGACGTCATTGCGACGACGTGTCTTTACACGACATCATAGGCGACGACATTGCTTCATGACACGATGTCGTGGGCGGCGATGTTTCACTACAGGATATCGTGGGACGATCGTGTGTGGCGACATGACATCGTTGATGCATGATCGTGTGCGCGATGCTTCTTAACGACGTCATAAGTGGTGATGCTTCATCACACGATGTCGTGGGGTGCGTCGTTTCCCTACACGACGTCATGTGCGACGACGTGTCTTGGCACGACATCATAGGCGACGACATTGCTTCATGACACGATGTCGTGGGCGGCGATGTTTCACTACGCAATATCGTGGGCACCGATGCATGACATCGTGTGCGGTGACGCTTCCTTATATGATGTCATAAGTGGCGATGCTTCATGACATGATGTTGTGGCCTGCAACGTTTCTCTACACGACGTCATGTGCGACGACGTGTCTTTACACGACATCATAGGCGACGACATTGTTTCATGACACGATGTCGTGGGCGGCGATGTTTCACTACACTGTATTGTGGGCGGTGACGCAGGACATCGTGTGCGGCGACATTTGACATCGTGTGCGGCGACGCTTCTTGATACGACGTCATAAGTGGTGATGCTTTATGACACGATGTCGTGGGGTGTGACGTTTCCCTACACGATGTCATGTGCGACGACGTGTCTTGGCACGACATCATAGGCGACGACATTGCTTCATGACTCGATGTCGTGGGCGGCGATGTTTCACTACGCGATATTGTGGGCAGCGATGCATGACATCGTGTGCGGTGACGCTTCTTTATATGACGTCATAAGTGTCGATGCTTCATGACACGATGTCGTGGACTGCGACGTTTCTCCACATGACGTCATATGCGACGACATGTCTTCACATGACGTCATAGGCAACGATATTGCTTCATGACACGATGTCGTGGGCGGCGACGCTTCATGACATGACTTTGATTCTTGACACGACTTTGATTCTGGACACGAGATTGTGGGTGGCGACGTTGCTTCATGACATGATGTCGTGGGCGGCGATGTTTCACTACACGACGTCATGTGCGACGACGTGTCTTGACACGACGTCATAGGCGACGGCATTGCTTCAACACACGATATTGTGTGCGGTGACGCTTCTTGATACGACATCATAAGTGGTGATGCTTCATGACACGATGTGCGCGGCAACGTTTCCCGACACGATGTCATGTGCGACATGTCTTGACTTAACGTCATTGCTTCATGACACGATTTCGTGGGCTGCGACGTGTCTTGGCACGACGTCATAGGCGACGACATTGCTTCATGACACGATGTCGTGGGCAGCGATGTTTCACTACATGATATCGTGGGCGGTGACGATTGACATCGTGTGCGGCGACATATGACATCGTGTGCGGCGATGCACTTTGATTCTTGACACGAGATTGTGGGTGGCGACGTTGCTTCATGACACGATGTCGTGGGGTGCGACGTTTCCCTACACGACGTCATGTGCGACGACGTGTCTTGGCACGACATCATAGGCGACGACATTGCTTCATGACACGATGTCGTGGGCGGCGATGTTTCACTACAGGATATCGTGGGCGGCGACGATTGACATCGTGTGTGGCGACATATGACATCGTGTGTGGCGACATGACATTGTGTGCGGTGATGCATGACATCGTGTGCGGCGACGCTTCTTAATACGACGTCATAAGTGGTGATGCTTCATGACACGATGTCGTGGGGTGCGTCGTTTCCCTACACGACGTCATGTGCGACGACGTGTCTTGGCACGACATCATAGGCGACGACATTGCTTCATGACACGATGTCGTGGGCGATGTTTCACTACGCAATATCGTGGGCACCGATGCATGACATCGTGTGCGGTGACGCTTCCTTATATGACGTCATAAGTGGCGATGCTTCATGACATGATGTCGTGGCCTGCAACGTTTCTCTACACGACGTCATGTGCGACGACGTGTCTTTACACGACATCATAGGCGACGACATTGCTTCATGACACGATGTCGTGGGCGGCGATGTTTCACTACACTGTATTGTGGGCGGTGACGCAGGACATCGTGTGCGGCGACATTTGACATCGTGTGCGGCGACGCTTCTTTATACAACGTCATAAGTGGTGATGCTTTATGACACGATGTCGTGGGGTGTGACGTTTCCCTACACGATGTCATGTGCGACGACGTGTCTTGGCACGACATCATAGGCGACGACATTGCTTCATGACTCGATGTCGTGGGCGGCGATGTTTCACTACGCGATATCGTGGGCAGCGATGCATGACATCGTGTGCGGTGACGCTTCTTTATATGACGTCATAAGTGGCGATGCTTCATGACACGATGTCGTGGCCTGCGACGTTTCCCTACATGACGTCATATTCGAAGACATGTCTTCACACGACGTCATAGGCAACGATATTGCTTCATGACACGATGTCGTGGGCGGCGACGCTTCATGACATGACTTTGATTCTTGACACGACTTTGATTCTTGACACGAGATTGTGGGTGGCGACGTTGCTTCATGACATGATGTCGTGGGCGGCGATGTTTCACTACACGACGTCATATGCGACGACGTGTCCTGACACAGCGTCATAGGCGACGACATTGCTTCACTACACGATGTCGTGCGCGGCGACGCTTCTTGATACGACATCATAAGTTGTGATGCTTCATGACACGATGTCGTGCGCGGCAACGTTTCCCGACACGATGTCATGTGCGACATGTCTTGACTTAACGTCATTGCTTCATGACACGATTTCGTGGGCTGCGACGTGTCTTGGCACGACGTCATAGGCGACGACATTGCTTCATGACACGATGTCGTGGGCAGCGATGTTTCACTACATGATATCGTGGGCGGTGACGATTGACATCGTGTGCGGCGACATATGACATCGTGTGCGGCGATGCACTTTGATTCTTGACACGAGATTGTGGGTGGCGACGTTGCTTCATGACATGATGTCGTGGGCGGTGATGTTTCACTACACGACGTCGTGGACGACGATGTGTCTTCACTCGACGTCACAGGCGACGACATTGCTTCATGATACGATGTCGTGGGCGACGACGCTTCATGACATGACTTTGATTCTTGACACAAGATTGTGGGCGGCGATGCTTCTTTACTCGATGTCATAGGCAGCGATGCTTCATGACACGACTTCGCTTCATGACAAGACTGTGCTTCGTGACATGACGTCAAAGGCATCGATGCTTCACGACATGTTTTGGGCGGCGACGTTTCACTGCACGATGTCGTGGGTGGCGATGTTCCACTGCAAGATGTCATGTTTGTTTTGTTTTTTTATTGAAATAAAGAATAACAATAACAAATCAAACAATACGTCAATAATGATCATTACAAGAAAAAAATAAGATCACAACTCCTATTAACAATTCTAATACAGAAAAAAGGCCAGAACAAATGATAAAAAATTACAAAACAATAAACAAAATAAGTTAAAAAAAAGATAAATAAAAAATAAATAACAAAATGTAAGTTATTGAGAAGAGGGGCTAACTGAAATTCTTCCATTAAATCACACCATTTATTACCTTTTATTGTCCGCGTCTTTTTCAGACGTATGTTAAAGGAGGAAAGTTCGTTTTTGAGAGCAGAGATTGAGAGGGGCATTTTGCATAACGACATTTATGGATATAATATTTGGTTATAATCATCAAAACAATAACTAACATTAATAGCAAGGGTTTTAATTCCTCCTAGAAATGTTTATAAAAGTTAGCTGTGAGTCCGTCTGGCACCGCGGCGCGGTCAGACGCCATATTTCTTATAGCGATGTCAAATTCAGCGAATGTCAACTCCTCATCACAGATTTCCTTAGTTTTCATCAATACAGGAATCAGATTACTTACTTTATCGAAAAATAATGAAGTAATTTGTTCAGTATGTGAATATTTGTACAAATTACTAGAGAACTTAAATACTTCCTCTGATATTTATTTAGTCTCTGAACATTCCACTCCATCAATTATAAGATTATTAATTGCATTACATTCCTGTCTACGTTTTTCTAAGTTGCAGAAGAAAGCACTATTCTGTTCTTCTTCTTCAATCAATCTAGCTTTAGACCTTACATATGCACCTTTTGCTCTATTTATGTGTATTTCATCCAATTTGGATTGCAATTTATTGATTGTTTCTCTATCCTCATCACTCCAACATAATTTCCTGTAAAGTGACATAAGATCTTTAATCACTATTTTTTTCTTCTGCTTTTATTTTCCTCTGTAAATCTTGACCAAATTTAATCAAAAATTTTCTAATATTATATTTCAGATACTCCCATTTAAGAATCGATGTTTTAATACAATTGTCATTTGAAATATGTAGAATTAGTTTTTTAATATGATGACAAAAATCCAAGTATGTAAAAAGTTTTGAATTAAATTTCCAGTCATTATTGGGTTTACACCTTCTATTTAGTTTTTGTAATTTTAAATTGATGATGCAGTGATCACCTAGACAGCTTGCAATCTCTGTTTCTTTAACATACTTTAGGACTGCTGCAGATATCAGCCAATAGTCCAACAATTTTGTGTTATTAACAAATTCCTCAGGAATAGGATTCAAAGTCTCTTTTATCCGCACTGAAGGCCATTGATCCATATATTCATCTGGAGCCAAGTTAAAATCCCCACCAACTATAATATAATTTGTAGGAAAATTGGCAGTAAACGCCGCAAAAACAGAGGTTATATTATGTAACAGATTTTTGTTGGAATGATCATTATTATACCCATAAATGTTTAACAAAACTATTGGGACACCATCAACTCCCAAAACACATGTTACCCAATGTCCATCTTTATCAGCGTTTTCAGTCAAAATCTGACCAGGACATTTGCAAAAACAGATGGCGACTCCAGCCGATCCATTTGTCCCGTGACTGAAGAGAATTTTATCTTCCCATTGCTGCGACCAGAACTTCACATCAGATGCATCAGAATGAGTTTCCTGTTGTTGTGAAAAGCCATCATGTATTCTAAACCCGATTGTTCAAAAGACCCCTTAAATAATCTAAGTTTGTTAACTAGTACTGTTCGTAGTGATTTCTGTTCTGCATTACTTTTGCCACTTAGGGCATACCGTAGTTGGGGCGGCGATGACGTCATCACATCGTCGTAAGAAAGAGAACCGTTCCTGATATCAGAGGGGGAGGTGGGGTTACAGAGCCACTGCTAATACGTGAGAGGGGCAGAATATGTGTGATCGCCTTATAAGTGTGCGTTAGTGACAAGAGACCACACACACAACTACACACATATCTGAAGCACTCACCCACACCCACCAAATACACCTTGATGCCAATTCCTGTTGTTGGACTAAGATCTGTGACCCGACTTGGAATACAGAAAGTAAAAGGGATCCTGCCTCATGTCTTCCTTCTTCCACCTACTGCACCACATCTGGTCCTGAACTGAATCCAACCTAAGTAGTGTTCTGACCGACACTCCAGGTTGAGAGCAGTGACAATACCTGAACAGTGCCTTTAAACCGTCCTACAAATTAAGAGCAGCCACAGCTACACCTATGGACCAAAAACATGCAAGCGCACGAGCAGTAAATCAGCCAACACAAAGCAATCAGACTTTACGTTTTTTATTCTTTTTTAGCGCTAAAAAAGAGACGCTTACCATCACAGACTAGAAGTGAAAACCAGGGGCCCAGAGTCTATACAGAATGTGATTAAAAACGGGAAGATTCGTTGCTTATGACCTAAGAACACGCCCAGTGGTCATCCGATGTCCTGCGTCACCTAAATCTCTATTTGCTTGGAGATGGGAGTGAGGAGATGATTCAGTTTCTGTATCTGTTACAAATACAAAGGCCTTTGTGTGAAAGTATGAGAGTGTATTGTGTGTAGAAGCATATGTGTGTATTTGACCTTGGTAAGCGCCTCAACACTGTAAAAAGGTGCAGTGCTCCACGATGTCATGTGCGGCGACACGTCTTGACACGACTTCGCTTCTCGACACAAGATTGTGTTCGGGGACGAATATTGACACGACGTCATAGGCGACGACATTGCTTCATGACACGATGTCGTGGGCGACGACATTGCTTCACTACTCGATGTCGTGGGCGGCGATGTTTCACTACACGACATCATGTGCGACGACGTGCCCTGACACAATGTCATGGGTGACGACATTGCTTCATGACACGTTGTCGTGGGTGGCGACGCTTCTTTACTCGATGTCATCGTCAGTAACGCTTCTTGACACGACATCGTCGGCGCCGACGCTTCACGATAAGACTGTGCTTCTGGACACGACGTCATAGGTGGCAATGCTTCATGACGCGACGTCATGTGCGGCAATGCGTCTTGACACGACTTCATAGGCGACAACGCTCCATGACTAGACTTTGCTTGTTGACACGACGTCGTGGGTGGCAAACCTTCTTGACACGACGTCATGTGCAGCGACGCTTCTTGACACGACATCATCGGCGACGATGCTTCATGACACGACTTGGCTTCTTGACACAAGATCGTGTGCGGCAATGCATGACATCGTGTGCAGCGACGCTTCTTGATACGACGTCATATGTGGTGATGCTTCATGACACGATGTCGTGGGCTGCGAAGGTTCCCTATGTGCGACGACGTGTCTTGACACGACGTCATTGGCAGTAATGCTTCATGACACGACATCGTCAGCGGCGACGATTCATGATAAGACTGTGCTTCTTGACACGACGTCATGTGCAGCGACGCTTCTTGACACGACGTCATAGGCGACGACATTGCTTCATGACACGATGTCGTGGGCGATGACATTGCTTCACTACTCGATGTCGTGGGCGGCGTTGTTTCATGACATTACTTTGATTCTTGACACAAGATTGTGGGTGGTGACGATGCTTCATGACACGATGTCGTGGGCGGCGAGGCTTGATATCGTGTGCGGCGACGCATGACATCGTGTGATGCGACGTCATAAGTGTTGATGCTTCATGACACGTTGTCGTGGGCTGCGATGTTTCACTACACGACGTCATGTGCGACGACGTGTCTTGATACTATGTCATAGGCGACGACATTGCTTCATGACTCGATGTCGTGGGCGGCGATGTTTCACTACACTATATTGTGGGCGGCAACGTTGCTTCCTGACACGATGTCGTGGGCGGCGATGTTTCATTACAATATATCATGGGCGGCGACGTTGCTTCCTGACATGATGTCGTGGGCGGCGACATTGCTTCATGACACGTTGTCGTGGGCGGCGATGTTTCACTACACTATATCGTGGGCGGCGATGTTGCTCCCTGACATGATGTCGTGGGCGGCGACATTGCTTCATGACTCGATGTCGTGGGCGGCGATGTTTCACTACACTATATCGTGGGCGGCGATGTTGTTTCCTGACATGATGTCATGTGCGACGACGTGTCTTGACACGATGTCATAGGCGACGACATTGCTTCATGACACGTCGTGGGCGGCGATGCTTCTTTACTCGATGTCATCGGCAGTAATGCTTCATGACACGACATCGTCGGCGCTTCATGATAAGACTGTGCTTCTTGACACGACGTCATGTGCAGCGACGCTTCTTGACACGACGTCATAGGCGACGACATTGCTTCATGACACGATGTCGTGGGCGATGACATTGCTTCACTACTCGATGTCGTGGGCGGCGATGTTTCATGACATTACTTTGATTCTTGACACAAGATTGTGGGTGGTGACGATGCTTCATGACACGATGTCGTGGGCGGCGAGGCTTGATATCGTGTGCGGCGACGCATGACATCGTGTGCTGCGACGCTTTATGATATAACGTCATAAGTGTTGATGCTTCATGACACGTTGTCGTGGGCTGCGATGTTTCACTACACGACGTCATGTGCGACGACGTGTCTTGATACTATGTCATAGGCGACGACATTGCTTCATGACTCGATGTCGTGGGCGGCGATGTTTCACTACACTATATTGTGGGCGGCAACGTTGCTTCCTGACACGATGTCGTGGGCGGCGATGTTTCATTACAATATATCATGGGCGGCGACGTTGCTTCCTGACATGATGTCGTGGGCGGACATTGCTTCATGACACGTTGTCGTGGGCGGCGATGTTTCACTACACTATATCGTGGGCGGCGATGTTGCTCCCTGACATGATGTCGTGGGCGGCGACATTGCTTCATGACTCGATGTCGTGGGCGGCGATGTTTCACTACACTATATTGTGGGCGGCAACGTTGCTTCCTGACACGATGTCGTGGGCGGCGATGTTTCATTACAATATATCATGGGCGGCGACGTTGCTTCCTGACATGATGTCGTGGGCGGCGACATTGCTTCATGACACGTTGTCGTGGGCGGCGATGTTTCACTACACTATATCGTGGGCAGAGATGTTGCTCCCTGACATGATGTCGTGGGCGGCGACATTGCTTCATGACTCGATGTCGTGGGCGGCGATGTTTCACTACACTATATCGTGGGCGGCGATGTTGTTTCCTGACATGATGTCATGTGCGACGACGTGTCTTGACACGATGTCATAGGCGACGACATTGCTTCATGACACGTCGTGGGCGGCGATGCTTCTTTACTCGATGTCATCGGCAGTAATGCTTCATGACACGACATCGTCGGCGCTTCATGATAAGACTGTGCTTCTGGACACGACGTCATAGGTGGCGATGCTTCCTGACACGACGTCATGTGCGGCAATGCGTCTTGACACGACTTCATAGGCGACAACGCTCCATGACTAGACTTTGCTTGTTGACATGATGTCGTGGGTGGCGAACCTTCTTGTCACGACGTCATGTGCAGCGACGCTTCTTGACACGACATCATCGGCGACGATGTTTCATGACACGACTTTGCTTCTTGACACAAGATCATGTGCGGCGATGCATGACATCGTGTGCAGCGACGCTTCTTGTTTTCCTACACGACGTCATGTCTTGACACGACACGATCTCATAGGTGACGACATTGCTTCATGACACGATGTCGTGGGCGGCGATGTTTCATGACATTACTTTGATACTTGACACAAGATTGTGGGTGATGACGTTGCTTCATGACACGATGTCGTGGGCGGCGACGCTTGATATCGTGTGCGGCGACGCATGACATCGTGTGCTGCAACGCTTCTTGATACGACGTCATAAGTGTTGATGCTTCACTACTCGATGTCGTGGACGGCGACGCTTGATATCGTGTGCAGCGACGCTTCTTGATACGACGTCATAAGTGTTGATGCTTTATGACACGATGTCGTGGGCTGCGAAGGTTTCCTACACAACGTCATGTGGGACGATGTGTCTTTACACGACGTCATGTGCGACGACATTGCTTCATGACACGATGTCGTGGGCGGCGATGTTTCATGACATGACTTTGATTCTTGACATGAGATTGTGGGTGGCGATGTTGCTTTATGACATGATGTCGTGGGTGGCGATGTTTCACTACACAACATCGTGGGCGCCGACACTTCTTTACTCGATCTCATAGGCAGCGATGCTTCATGACACGACGTTGTGGGCGGCGACGTTTCACTGCATGATGTCATGTGCGGCGACGCGTCTTGACACAACATCATAGGCAGCGACGCTTCATGACACGACATCATGGGTGGCGATGCTTCATGACAACATCATAGGCTTCGACACTTCTTGAGACGATTTTGCTTCTTGACATGACATCATGCGTGGTGATGCTGCTTCATGACACGATGTCGTGGGCGGCTACGTTTCATGACTCAACGTCATCCATGACGACGCTTCATGACACTACTTTGCGTCTTGACACAACGTCGTGTATATTTATTTTTTAAATATGGGAAAATTAATGTAGCCAAATTTTAAAATTCCAGTACTGTTTGTGAGCACAAACTACAGACATGGCAAATCAGTAATTGAGTTTGTTTTTTTCCATCACTGGTTTCTGATGAGGTGGTTCATTGGAATTCAGATTATGATTTTTTATCTGAATAAATAAAAGAACAAAATTTGAATCTTTAAACTGTCCTCCTCCCCACGTGTAATATTCATTTTTCTATACTTACCCAGACTTGATACCAACATCTGTACATTTGAAGATTGTAGGAATGCTTCGTACAGATCTGAAGAGCTCTCAAACAACTGAAGTGGAAATAATAAGTAACATGAACTCACGCCCGGGCACACACACACACACACAAAAACACACACACAGAGGAGCTGGAATGGCAGTTTGTCATCTCTGAAGGACATGAGTCTTGTATTGGATCACCCACCCTTGGGGCTTTCTATCTCTCCAATCCCGGCCATATCGAAAGCTGGATTTGAAGCACTGACATTTGCATGGAATAAGAAAACAATTAAAACAATACAGAATCTCATGAAGGTCTTTTGTTTTTTGTGTCAGAACCAAATTAAAAACACACGGCAGCTAGTGTTGTATTTCTGTTCCTTCACACAAAGCTGCAAAGCAAGGAGAACCAGAGAAAAGGCACAAAAAACTTAATGGATTCTACAGCTGATCAGTCTGCAGGCCTTTAAGTACATAATGTTACACTATATGTTCGTAAAGCGACACGAGCTAAACTCACAGATAAAACGTGTGGCTAGTTTATTCTAGAAATGATCAGGTTTATGCAGTGGTAATCAGGTGAGCATCAAAGTGAGATTAAAAACCTGCTGGTAATCTATATGTGATGCTTATAGATGCTTATAATCTCCTATAACAAACATTTGTGAAGGTGGCATGGTGAAACAAACTTTTACGGTTAAAAGATACCTTACTTTAAATTTCTCTGCTGTAGTTCTCTACAAATCCAGGCAAAATGACACAGAAAACACAATTAAAGAGGGTAAATGTTGCTTTACTTTGCAGCAGCAAAACATAAAAGTACAGGTATGACACAAAATAATTGATTCATGATTTGGCTTGTCGAGATCTAAATGTGCCTCAATTCAGTTTAAAGAAGTCATCCAGTAATTGCTCTATTCAGGGCCGGCCCAAAGTTATATGGGGCCTGAAGCAGAACTTGATTTGTGGCCCACACTCCTACTCAGTATATCAGCACAATATTGTTGTAGTCAACTTAATTACAATAATATAATTTTTTCTAATGTTCAATGTAATTTTTTCTGCCTTATGTTAT
This sequence comes from Poeciliopsis prolifica, assembly GCF_027474105.1. Lineage (NCBI taxonomy): Eukaryota > Metazoa > Chordata > Actinopteri > Cyprinodontiformes > Poeciliidae > Poeciliopsis > Poeciliopsis prolifica. Next base: position 1,804,420 of record NW_026562383.1, read on the forward strand.
TTATTTTGCTGACAAACCTCCTCTATGATTATAGGTTCCATATTGTGGAGATGATTCCACAATGAAATAGGTTGACAAAGAAAAACTGACATCAAGTTTCTGCCAAGTTGTAGGAGTAAAAAATGAAGACAAGCAAATTTTTAGTCACTTTAAAATTCAGCCACATCACAAACAAAATGTTGGCTGAGGAGTGATGAAGTGTTCAAAATTATATATAATTATATATAATCATATATATATAATTAGTGAAATTGACTGGTGACCAATTGGTGATCAGAAATCTGAAAGAATCCACTGACAGCAACGTTCCTCAAGGGTTCGTGTTTTTTCAGAAGAGTTGAGGTGTTTTGAAATGGAGGAAGCTCAAAAGTGAACAAGCCTTTGGGGTTTTTTCTGTCCCTCAAGTAGTGGAAGGAAGAAACTGACAGAGAACAAACTTTAGTAGAATCTGCGGAGGAGGAACATGTTGCAACAAAGTTGCTGTTTCATCCTTCTGACCTAATCGCACTGTTAGGCTTTGTCTTCTATCTGGTATTGTGTTCATCGTATCTTATTTTTCTAATTGAATTATTATTTGTCGTTTTTGTGTGCAGCACTTTGACCAAGAGCAGTTGTTCTTAAATATAAATCAATCTTCATTTGATTTGATGCTGGATCAGCAGATATTTCCAGTAAGGATAGCCAATTCTAATAAAGAAATAAATTCCAATAAAGTTCAAAATATTAGTGAAGATTATTGTGTTGTGCTGTAGTTTCACAGCTAATGAAGTGAATACACACTGACACTCCTTTTCAACCTAGTAATGCTAACTAGGCTAACCATGCTAATAGCTAACAAAACAGTCAAAAGAATTCAAATCCCTCCATAATCCCTTTTGTTTTTGTTTGTGACTGACAAAATCCTGTTTTACAGCGACTTCTTTCTCTCTCTCACACACACACAGTGTGACGTCACCTCTGCTCTGGACATAAATAATTAGCGACCTTTCCAATCTTTTTTATATGCAAACTAATTTAAATACTGTTTAAAAAAGTAGTCATAAGTAGTTCTCAAAGAAAATCAGACCAAAATTGGTTCTGCAGGTCAAAACACTTTACAAAAATGGAAGTGACCCAGGTATGGAGGCCTTAGTTCAATGACCTTCGCTGCATGTCTTCCCTCTCTCATCGCACACTTTCCTGTATGACAACTGCTAAATAAAAGCCACTAGAGCCGACAAAACGTTTTGAAAAAAGAAATAAAATTGTTGATTGTGAAACGGCCATAAACTGCTGATCGGTGCATCTCTACAAGTCATACAACCTACTGGTGGGAACAAAATGGATTGAAATGTTGAGAGAAATTGTAACATTCTGACACCCCAATAACATTAAAAGCATCCTTCATTTACAAGAGTCACACATCAAGTAAAGTATAAAACACACACACCTGCCCCAGTAAATAGTCCAATGAAACAAACAAAATAAACCCAGACAAATGTTCTTTAGGTTCAAGCAAGTATTCAGCTTTTTACTGTTACTGTCTCTTTAAGTTAGTCACTGTAGTGAGGCTTGACGATGTCATTTCACTGTGGAAAATGTATGTCCTCACATATGAACAACAAATCATTGCAAAGAGCTAAAATACAACCAAACACAATCAAACAGTACAGAGCCAGTGATTTTTATTTCCCGCCAGGTTCAGCGAAGAGCCAGGTCCAAACGGGATGCGCGGTGCAGCCAGGGCTCCTCACATTTGGTTGCGGAAGGAAAACAGAGTGGAGAAGCTGCTGAGGACAACCTGCTGATGAAATACAAGCTCCTCAACCAGTCAGCTGAGCCAGAGGCTGACCCGTCACGTTACGGAGCAGCGCCACATTAAGTCCTCCATCGCAAATCCAGCAAGTCAACAGCGGCGCGTCTCTCCGCTTCCGTTTCCTCAGAATGAGTCAGTTTAACAGACAGGAGACTCAAAACCACTCTTCTGAGAGTGCCCTCTTCAGTTTTTGGGATAGATTTTCTCATAGAAGAAATTCTGAGCCAGCATGTAGAGTTCCCCGTCCTTTTCTCTGACAGCGTGGGCCCTGACGAACTGGAATTGCTCCAGCGCAAACTCATAGAAGTCGTTCTCCATCTTCCAGATGGCTGACTGCTGCAGCTTGGCGATGGATTCCTTAGTGGGTGGCTTTTTCTCACTGGTCCTCCTCAAGTGGGATTTCTTTCCTTCAAGACAAGAAGATACAAGTTAGGTGTCTGTTTGCATAAAAACAAGCCAGTTATGAATTTTTAGGGGTTTTTTGTCGGAGAAGTGGTGATGTGTTAGAAGGTTTAAAAACTTCAGTTAATTTTTTCAGCAACTTTTTCCATATGTTTTCTTTGCTTCTTGGACAGTTTGTGACAAACATCTTGAGTTTTTTTTCAGCCAGTTTTAAAGAAGGAGAAGAATCGTGGAAATAAAAGTCACCGTGTTGACAGATTTTCAGTTCTGGGTAGAAGGTCAAGTCGCTGTAGGTTTGCAGAAATCTTTCAATTTCACAAAATAGGATATTATTTTCTAACCTATCCACCATTAAACCTCTGATTTACCTGATTTATCTCTTTTGTCTCAGAAATGACTGAATTAACTTTTCTAAGAAGTGAAATTCTGAAGGCCTATCACAGTAAAAGGGTCTGAATAAACTATACATTAAAAACTATTCAGTGATTAATGTGGTAAATTATGAAACATTTTCCTTCCACGTCAACATTAAATAACTACCTCGCCATAAAAAGTCAACACACTAATAACTGGTCAGATCAGATTTAGCTGTTGAATATATCAGGGAAAAAAACATGTATTGATGGAATGAACTGGTGACTCAGTAAATATTGATCCCAAAGGGAAATTAAATGTTGTTGTAACTCATATTAACTCAAATTCTTCAAAGAATTATTGTAAATGGCGATGGCTGTCGGCAAGAAAGCGCTCCTGTAGCTGTCTGTGTGACAGTGAATATGAGGAAGCCTCTGAGTGAAGTTCCTTTTAAAGCGATCTCATAAAGATTGTTGGGGTCGTCAGGTTGTAAAATCCTTCTGTGCATCATCATCGTCAAGCTCTGCATCTTTGTTCATTATTTTGACCATTTTTCATCTTCTGCAAATTAAAACTACATTTTTGCTAGCGATATCAGAGACATGTCGTCATACAATAATGTTCATTTTACTCAAACATATACCTATAAAAAGTAAAATCTGAGAATTTTAAATGGTCTCTTATTTATTTTTCATACTCATATCGCCACCTTCCAAAACATCTTTTGGTAAAGAGATGTGGTGATTTTTTTGGATGGAGTCGGGGGAGTGAAGACTTATGCCATTATTAGAGGAAGGTGGCATCATACTATATGTAGTATAGTAACTCCTAACTCTGGAATGAGTTAGGAGTTTCTCCTGCTGCGTCTTAAGAATCTGTCCTTTTGAAGTCTGGCTATTTGATTAAATATTTAAGCACTGAATTTTTCCCTCCAGTTAGATTTTTTATTTTTTTTAAAGCCATGATAGTTGTTTATTCCAGCAAAAGGGGAAGAGACAGCACTAGGATTTAACGACAGAGTAAAACTTGCGCTACCCGTCTTGTACAACTCTGTGGCTCCTCTGAAGAACCGAGGCAACGCGGCCTCCAGCATCATCACAAAGTCCTCCAGCTCCTCGGTGACTCCCACCAGCATGTACTCATTCACCAGGTTGTATTTGGCCTGCTCCAGCGCCCACTGGCTGCCCGCGTTCCTGCACACATCAGGTTTTGTTTGGGCCGACGGGGAGAAAAGCAAGATAACACCATTTCTGTTAAGGTTGCTGCTCACAAGTATAAAAATAAAAATATGCGGTTATAGGAGCAGTGATGGAGGGGAGGGATGGCATATCAGGAGTGAGACGCCACCCAACACATGCGTTGAGAGGGATGGAGCCGAGACCGTGTCGAGAGTCCAGAGGACAAAATGGAGGCTGAGAAAAAAAAACAGCTACTTTTCAGATGTTTCTTAGTTTGTTTTAGCTTTCCATCCCGCTCTGTATAGGAGAGAGTAAAAGATCTCAGAGAGTCACAACAGGAATGAGAGCAAAGCCAAAGGTGAGATGGTTACGTAAATACAGAGATGAGGTCAAAGGTGAAAGTACTGAAAGATCCTGGGAGGAGAGAGCAAAGTACTTTAAGGCCCATTGTGAAGTGGGCCTTATCAGCTCCTGCTTAGAAACTATTTTACAAGCAGAGATAACAAAACGACGCAGAAAAAAAAAAGATGTTTAAAACATTCGTTTTGTTCTTTTTAAAGCAAAGCTGCAGGGAAAAAAAACAACAGAAATGTAAATAAAGTGAAAAATTAGGAAGCATCTTATAGTGGCTGGTAAAAATGCTCAAAGATTGATGCTTATTCTTCAATTAGACAATGTTTTAATTGGTCATTTTACGTATTAATCAACCAAAATGTTTTCTGATTGTGAAAACGCTAGTCACTGAAATATTTATACTAGTACATTTTTGTCTGCATAAAAAGTTGTATTAATTATTCATATATCTACACAGCTGATATCAGAATAATCAAATAAAAATACACTTTCTCCCTGTCTGAAGTTAAATCAGACCAAACTTCTCTCACTTTAGATCAGTCAAAATGACCAAACTTATTTCTATTTGCTAAATGTTGGAAAACATATTGAGAAGATTTTTTTACAGATTTTTTTTTGCTGACTTCCTTTGAATTTAGAAGTTTACCTACATTTAGATACAAACGGTTTAAGTTTGACGCTGATCAAACGCACGTAAACTTCAGAAGTCGACGAAAGCTGCAAAAGTTCTCAATTTAGAAAATGTAAATAATTTTGGTACTTTTGATTGACCTAAAACAAGAGAGGTTTGGTCTGATTTAACTTCAGACAGGGAGAAAAAAAAATGTGTGTGCATTTTTAATTTGCTGTACGTAAACGTCTAGTTTCAGACGGATGTCTTTATTCCTTGAGCACAGTTTTGGTTCCATCCCAAATAAATACACTGCTGACTACAAAAAGCATTATGCAAAATTCACATCAAATACAGTAACATTCACAGTCCACTGGAATAAAGCAAAATGTCAGCGTGTGCCACAGGGTAGAATGTGGAGATTGTTTTGTGGAGTGCGGCTGCTTTCAGGCTTTATTCACCAACTATTACTATTTGAAAACTGACATCATGATACACATTTTGCCTTTGTCTCTTAAAACAACTCACAGTGCGCCCAGACATGTTCAGTAATCCAGACTTCTAAACTCAAATTGCAGGATTTCTTTTCTCCAGTTTGTTTTATAAAAATTTCCCTGCAAAATATTCACCTCAAGCTGCTTATCTACAGAAAACACAAATGAAGAAGCAAATTAATAAAGTGCTGAAACTGTGTTATTTATTTATTTTTTTCATTTTCAGTATTTTGCCATTGCTGCTGCTGGACATGGAGGTCCATCACTCTCTTTGTGATATCTTTTGATTTTCCATGATGTCACACAAAGAAACAGAAAGTTTGAGTCGTTCCCTTGAAAAGTGTTACTGCAGTGAACTTATCCTAAAGCATGTAAACTCCTGAATTTGAAGAAATACACAAAAACTCTTAAAGCGGCAGTATAACATATCAAGCACAATCGACTGACTGTTAACTTCAGTTGTTATTAAAATGTTATATGTATCAAATATGATTTGAAAGAAATTTAACTTTAACGTCTTGAAATTGGGCCTCTGTCTCTTTAAGGAACTCCAGCTCTTTCTGAAACTTGGGCTTCAGAAAGTCATCACAACATGGTTCCTCTATCAATCCTCTAACAATGTTTTTAACCAGCGCTGAACTGACAAGTAGCTTCTATAATGAGCTCAGCAAATGCACAGCTACACCAGAAGTTTGCTAATTGCTGCTGGCTAGTTTGAAGGAGCTGAGGGGGAGACGCTGGAGCAACACTCCAGGAATGTTTATTGATGAGGGAATAACATTATAAAATGATGTAAAGTCCAAAAAAGTTGACTTTAAATAATATGTCCTTTGATATTTCAGCATTTAACAATTAGAGACACAATTGGCAAACCTAACTAACCGAAGCCTTTACTCTGATTTAATGTCAGACAATGAGGAAAAAAGAGCTGGTCTTTTTCAGAGTACAGCTGAATATCTGGTTTCAGCTGTACTAGCCTCAGGTTGAGTTTACTCTAAGAGTTATTAATGTCCAGTATTTCCAATGGAAACGATAACCAAAATGTTTGCTGTCAAAGAGGAATTAGTAGTGAAACTGGAACTCTTACCAGCATTCAGAATAGTGACCACAGAAAAAGGGGATCTGGAGCCAGAGTTTCTCAGGAGCACAGTCTGACCCGCCGGCTGACACGCACTCGTCAAACGTCTGAAACAAATACGCACAAAACGCGTCAGGGGACGACGGCGTGCATCTTTTTAACCCTTTCTTAACTATCTATGTCAAAACATGCATTGAGAGAAACATGACTGAACAGAACAAAAAGTGGAACAGAGAGGAAGCAGGCTTCAGAAGAATGTTGCCATGTTTTTTTTTTGTTGCTTTTTTTGTTTTTACCTTTTTGTCTCCTTGTTTCCTGCGTCTCAGGCCCGGTCTGTAGTCGTCCCCGAACCGCAGGAAGTAGTAATAAGACACCAGCCTCTCGATGGGGTCTCTGATCAGGTTAATGTAGATGGGCTTCCTCTTCACTCCAAACCTGAGGAGGATTTGCTGAGTCAGGCAACCAGACGAGTCTCCACAGTGAAACCATTTTACCACGGGGAACAAAAAATGTAGTTTGTAGTAGAGATATACCGAGATGTCAATATCTGTATCGGTCCAGATACTGAAAAAAGGTATAGATGGTGTATTGTGACAATGTGCCGATATATACAGACAGATCTATTCAGTCTATTTCTATGCTTTGTGCTCAGAGTGAAGTCATGCTGTATTATTTAATTTAAATGTTTAGAATTTCTAATTGACCCATTTGTTGGAGTTTATTTTACATGTCTGATCAACCTGGTCAATCTGTTGTTTTTGTCAGTTTCGTTATCATTTATTTTCTGGCTCTTCTATTCCTAACTGCGCTCACTGAACTGTATCATGGAAGTTGTTTTGTTTTTACATGTTTGTCCAAACTTGTGAAGCCAGCTCAGATTTGTGAAGCAACAGCTGAACCAGAAACGGCTAAAGATTGGACAGTTTGCTCATTGGCTCGAAGTCCATTTTATTTTTAGATGGAAATAAAGTTTCATTCTCTTTAGAAATGAAGATCCCAGAGTCTGAAGGAAACGTGGAGAGGCTCAGGATCCATGTTGCTTTCAGTCCAGTGTGAATATTCCATAATCAGTTGTGTTTTGGGTCACCATGTCATATCCTGGTTCTGGTCCACTGGGATTTCAACGCAGCCGTCTGGCAGGACATTTTAGAGAACTTCATGTTTCCTTCTGCTGACAGGCTTTCTGGAGACGCTGGTTTGATTTTCCAACAAGATTTAGAACATGTCTTTTTCACCAAAACTCAATATGAGCATGTCCTAATCTCTGATTGTTGAATCCACCCGACTCTTTGTGTGTAATGAGTTCATATATTGTTATTGAGTTTCACTCATTAAACTGAACCACTGCAACAACTTTTTGATAATATTCCAAATTATGGGACGAGGACGTCCTCATTCACAGTTTGAAGCTCGGATCCCTAAGTGACCACCAGGGGGAGTTAAAGACCCAAAGGGTCAGCAGGTTGGATTTTCTAGTGTATAAGCAGCCTGCCGTCAAAAACAGAAATGATTTCTTTACTTGGTAAAATCCAGGAAGGAGACGTGTCCGTGGTAAAACGCCGGCTTCATTTCCCTCCATTCTGTCACGTTCTTTACAAACCGCACCTGAACACACCAGAAAATGCTGATTACACCAGAGTCTGTCTGTCTGTCTGTCTGTCTGTCTGTCTGTCTGTCTGTCAATCTGTCTGTCTACCTGGTCCTGTATGGACATGACGGGGTTGTTTTTGGTGGTGTTGATGTGCAGCACATGGTAGTGGTTCTTTCCACACAGGTCGTAGGCGATGTTGGTGAAGGAGGTGCTGGCGGTCTTTGGGACGCGGTTGTAGATGATGACCAAGTCGTCCTCGCTGTCGGTCCGCGCGGCCGCCGCCTGGCGCTCCCTCAGGCCGTCCTGCGTGTGCCGCTGCTCGACCTCCCGCACCTCGTGCCGGGCGATGGCTCGCTCTGCGAGAACGACAGGGAACCTGATGAGACCTGACAGGATTCATCTGAACTCCTCAAACTATTAATTTTAAAAAGAACTCTGCAAGAGTGAAATCAACACTAAAAACCATGAAAACGTTGTGAGAGTTCAGTCAGAACAAAAATGAATGTGCTTATTGTTTTTTCAACGTCATATTTTCACCATTTGATTCATGCATTTACAGTTCCGAGCTAAATATTTGGTTTTCAAATGAAATATTTAGTTAAGAATAAATATTTAATTCCAGGGTAAATTTTTTAAGTCTGACCTAAATATTTAGTTTTCAAACCAGCTCCAAATTAAATGTTTATTTCACTAACTGAATATTTTGTTCCAAACAAAATATTTAATTTGAAAACTAAATGTTGGATATTTAGTTTCCAAACTAAATATCTAGAAAGCTAGCTAAATATTTAGTTATCTAACAAAAATATTTAATTAGCGAGCAGCAGAGTTTATACAGAGGTCCCACACCCAGCTTTTTAGTTTCACACCCGCTTCATGGTGAGCTAAATATTTTAGCTCACCAAAACATTTAGTTGACAAGTTCAGTATTTAGTTCAGAAAATAAATATTTAGATATATAATGAAGATAAATTTTTAACTTTCAAACAAAATATTTAAATTGGGAGTTAAATATTTAGTCCACAAACTAAATATTTATCTCCACATTAAATATTTAGTTTGGAATTCTGACATTTATAAATGTAAGCGTGACACGGTGAAAATATGACCTTGAAAAATGAACAGCCATTTCTCAAATGGGTGCTCACTTCAAATCCATCCATCGTTGCGACGGCTGCAGCAAAACAAATTATTGCTGTTCATTTTTTACTGTGTAACTTTCCCAGCGGCCTGCCATATTCACAATCCTGCACAGTGAGAGTCAAAATATGGCAAAGTCACTGTTTACAAAAGAGAAGCAGCTGGTATTGCTGATTGGAAAGCATTGATCGGCTGATCATCAGTAAGCAGGATGACCTCCATAAAAGCTAATGTGGAGACATTTTGTGGATCTTTTAATAAGGCAAGTGACAAAACAATGTGGAGGAGGAAAGCATCGATCTTAAAAAAAAAAAAATAAGGTCATAAGAAAAAATCCACAAGTCTTATTACAGGTCTTAGAATGTAAAGTTTTGTAACAGTGGAAGAATGTTCCAGTTGGGACAGACGAAAGTTCTCTGGGAAGAAAATAAAGAAATAAAACAAACTCAACCCATAATACCCGCATGGATTAATGAAACCAACATTTGACTACAGAAAACCACATGTGGATGAAACCCAAATTCAGCCCATCAGAACAAACAAGAATGATAAGGTGAGCTCGTTTTGACCTGCAGCATCATGACAAAAAAAAAATCACTTCTGAAACCCAAAGTTTTCTTGGGTCCATCCAGCTGGTTCTGAACCAGGCCACGCAGCAGTGAAAACTGCACAGTGAACCCAAGCAGCAGAACGAAAGGAAAAGTAAAGAAGGACGATGTTACAAAGCTCCAGTGAAAGCCTGAAACTCGGCTGAGCTGAAAAGCTTTGCATGCGACGCATATGCATAAACAAATGCCCAACAAACCAAAGTGGAACTACTTCTACAAACTGAAAGGTGTACGCTGCTTAGATTTAGCTTAATTCTTCCCAAAGAGAACAAGACTGCACATTCAGAGACACATAAAGACTGTTACAAAGTCAGCCTTCTATCACAAGAAGAACATGTACAAAACTAAAGTCCCTGCAAGACCTAGAAAAACTCATCCACGTGTTTGTCTTTTGTTGTATTTTGTCTGAAACAGTGTCTTCACAGGTTTGCCTAAAAAAAAAAAAGAAGAAGAAGAAAAGAAAAATCAATCACAGCTGAAGCTGATCCAGAATTTGACTGTATGAGCTACAAATCTGAGCTTAAGTTTAAATCTGATCCACTCAGTGATGCAGCACTCAGAGACCGTGATCAATAACACAGCTCTGAGAGAGACTAGAGCTGTAACTTCATTACAGGACATAAAGTGAACCAACAATGGATTTTCATTTCATTCAGCATCGTCCCTGTCCGTGCGCAGCAAAGCTAAAACTTGTGCCGTGCGTTGAGATGAGAAATGTCGTCAACGGGGTTTATTAGTTAATCTTTCTACAAACAATTTGTTAAAACTTGATGCACCGCATCCCAGGGATTATGCAGACGGCTCCGTGATCAGTCACATCAAACAATCCAATATTTGGATTTAAAGTGATGTAAAAGGACGAGACGTTGTCTCTTGGGTTTTCCCAGTTTCTCCTCACTTTGCAGCCGTAAGCTTGCTCGGGTTTTAATGCCTTTTTATAATACAGTCCAACAGAACTGCAGAACTCTGAGGTGAAAGGTCATATGGCGTTTAAAATTGACTTCAAATAAAGTCCAGTGTGAGAAATTACTTAAAGAAGTGACTTCATTAGGTATTGTAGCTCAGGAGGGTTGAAAACAAAGCACACTTTTTGGAACTTTATTTGTACAATGGCCCGTCAACGACACGATGCAAAGCTCTACCTGCTCGTCCAGGAAGAGTGAATGCTGAACATCAGAGACCCGGCGCAGTGCGAATTTGATCAATGAGCTAAACTTGACTCAGCCTGATGTTCATTATGACGTGCCTTGAGATGTTTGCTGTGAATTGCCTCGGTATTAATAACACAAACTCAACTGAATAAGTGTTAGAGGTGCAGCCCTGAAGCAGACAGGATTAAGGGCTTGAGGTTGGCCGTCAGACGTAAAGATAACAATTACTTGATAGTGAACTGGACGTTTACAGGACATCAATGCCCTTTAAATTAGGAGCGCAGAGGTTTTACTGGGGTTATTGCCTCCCAAACACTGTGTGAGACTGTGGAGGAGCCAGACTCCGGTGCCTCGGTGTGAATAGACATAACACAAAGAAGGCCTGGCCTTTGACGCCCTCCGGCTTTTCTTTGCCAAAATTTGCCTCCAGATTGACGGCCGCTGACAAAGACAGCGAGTGCTCCGCAGGAAGGATGTAGAGAGAGGAAGTTTGTGTGAGTGTGTGAAGAGGGAAGGCAGCAACATCAGAGCGCCTAATACCCGTGGGAGCTCCAGATGGAGCGCCGATTTGAAGCAGTGCCTTGCGCAAGGGGCACAGACCCGTCCTGGACAGTCCTGCCTAGTTTTTATGAATTAAATTTTATTTGGGGTTCCACTTTTTTCCTTATTGTGAGTATATGTACATAAAGTGCCCCTCCTGAGCTGCATGGCCCCATGCAGCTGTTTACGAGTCGGGATCAGGTTTCACTTGCACTCGCTTGTGTCCACAGGACAACGGACAGAGCGGAGTGGAGACCGGCCAGCTGCTGGTAATGGACGAAGGGTTCGTCAGCATGCATAACAACTGGATTGTAGACATGTGTTCACGTGACGACGGAGCGCTCGCCTCGGCCAACATCAACAGCAGTAACAGTTGCTATGTTGGAACCTTATCGCGTCGGATCAAGTGACATCTTTGGAATATTTTGATCCGGAACAGAGAGGGTACACAGAGTACCGCAGAACCAACGGGCCCTGACAATACAAGTCATCAACGTCACGCGCTTCAGAGTGGCACAGAGTAGCAGGTGCTTGAAGGAACGTAGTCTGCTTTCCACATCTACACAACCTGTAAACATTTTTCACTGTCAGCCATACGAGGAGAATTGGCAAAGGCTTCGGTAAATCCATGCAGTGAGTGCACTATGCATTTCACATAAATTTAAAAATCACTCTAAAAAACAACGAGACACCTAATTCAGAGTATGGTGGTCATATTTTAAAAATCTACTTTTGATCTATTTTGTATTCAAACAGTAAATGAAGACGCACTCTTTGGAGGCTGGTGATTGGAACCAGATGATTTTTAGCTCTGGTGGCCTGGACCGGACAGATAAACTCAAAAATCGGATCCTTTTTTCAGATCAGTGAAGGTTATGTCAATTGTGATAACAACACTCTTCAGTGTTACTGAGTGAAGACTCCAGGTTTGCTGTTTTCAGTATTACTAAGGTGCTAATAATTAAAGTCAGAGGAAGAAGATGGCTGTAAGAACCTTTTTCTTTTCTGTCTTTAAACATGAAAGACTTGGACATGATGTTAGCATAATGCTAACAGCACTAACTGCCTGTATGAAATGCTCTAATCTTGGTTGTAATCATTTTGTCTGTGCTTTGTAACTGAAAGGAATGTAGAAAAAATATTATATATGATCACATGACTACATCTTAAGCCTCAAAGATATGTCAGAATTTGCAAAACCAAGCTTTATCAAGTCCAAGCTATGTTCAGTGTTTTCTTGTATAGTGACACTAGTTTAAAACATGACAAAGCTAATAGCTCTCTGGGAACATTTAGTACAAATGTATCACTTTATGCCTATCAAGCTGTGTTTTCTTCTGGTTTTTTTTGTTTTGTTTTTTTAATCCATTGAACACATTCTACATCTTTGCTACAGCCTGCTCCAAAAAAAAATCCTGTAGTCTTGGCTCTTATCCCAGACCCTTTACCCTATAATGAAGAGAAAGTGTCTAAGCCCAATCCTTCCTCTCTTCTAAAACACTGAGCACAATATACACAAACCATGTTGTCTGTAGGATATATTTAGAGGTAGCTTATGTTTTTCTTCCCACGAAGGTTTGGTTGCCAAGGATTTTCATTTTTCCTATGTATTTTAGTCCCAGAAAACTGCTCAGCTGCTTCCATCCAGAGCTTCGATGTTCAAGACAACAACAGCGTGGTTTACTGACATAAAGTAAACTGGTGGCCCAGTTGTCAACAGAATAACAATTCTGTCTTGCCTGGAACAAAACTTACGTCGTCAAGAGTTTCATTTCACCAGTGCAGCCATTTTTTGCAGGTTACTCCTAAATCAGAAGCTGGCTTGTTAAGTCTCCAAGACGCAGCTTTCAGACAACATTTCTCCTGACTTCCTGCTCCTCACTCATGATTATGAGCTCAAATTACAGCCAGTGACTCTGGGTAAGTTCAAGCCATTCTTCCAGGGTGGCCATTGATTGACGTCTCAGTTATCTTGTGCTTCCATTTTTACATAGTTGTCAGTGGATGACAATAACTTTAGGCAAAAATACAAAACTTTATCACCAAGGAACAAACAAAAACATAATTTAGAAACTGCATATTCACCCTACCAAGGGGCTCCATATACCGGGTTTTTGGTTCCTTCAGAAGTTTAGTAAATATGCCAGAAATGGTTATTAATAGGATAAACACACACAGGTTTGTATTTCCAGGTGTGTATGAAGAACACATTTCCTTCAAGGAGTTGCTGCTGCTGTGTGGACAACATGAAACCGCATGGAAGAGATACTGCATGCACCAAACGTCACGTTTAAAACCGACCAAAATTAGCCTTCCAGTTTGAGAACATTACCCCATAGGTAATGGTTTTCTGTAAGAAGGACTGAGAAAACACAGGGGCTGCCGTGTTGCTGACTGAAATCCACTGACCATGTGAAAGGAGCCTTGAAAGCTCTTGTTAACCAAACAGGTTCTGCCAAATTTCCAACAACCAACAAGCAAGCGAAGAGAGGTTCTTCTTGGGCTTTGTAGTGGGTTCCCCATTCATCGCCAGACTGAACACACTTGGCAAAGACCCCCATATCAAAAGTGCCACACACACACACACACACACACACGGAGCTAAGCTCAGAGCTCCCCTCTGAGGTCATTTAATTAGGGAACAAAAGTGTGAATTACTATGGCCACACAGCGGGGCTCCTTTCTTTCCACATTTCCCTCAGCTCCCCTCCCCTCTAGCCGTCGCTGTGCATTAAAAGCTAATTATGAACCGTGCAGCCTACACGGGTCTTAAAAACTGTGACAACTACAAGCCTATTACTCCCGGTCCCGTTCCAAGTGAGAGGCGGGCGGAAGACAGAGGGGCTGGTAGTTGAAACATATTTACTGAAGCAATTTCACGCTGATTAGACGTTGGAATTTCAAATCATCATTCACATTCGCAGCTTGATCTCCGAAATGGGACAGGCCGTCATGTATTATTGCTCCCACGCCAGATCTGATGGGATAATAAAAGCAAGAGAGAGAAAGAAAGAGAGAGAGAAGATGATCCTTTCTCCAAGCGGCTCATAAATCCATCATCGCTCCCATCCACCAGTTCTCCTCTTCTCCCTTCTCCCCTCCGGAGAGGCTTAGCCTCAACGAACCGAGGCCTAGAGCTGGGAGGGTAATAGAGATTGGCAATGAGGGGCAGACTGAGGTGTACGGCTTGTGTGGTTCTGCTTGGACGCCGCCGGATTGCAAAATCAATGGAGGATGGCAGGAAGGAGATCTGGCTCACTCTTGTGGTAAAAATCTTTGTCTTTTTGTTTTTTTTGTAAATTGAGTTTTCTTCCCCTGCACCTCTGGGTGTAGCTCGCTAGTTTTGCTTTGCCAGGTTTCCAGAACCGCTGGTGGGGAGGGCAATTATACCACCACTGCAGCGTTCACACACACACACACACACACACACACACACGCACACACACACACACACACACACACACACACACACACACACTTTGGAAAAGTCTTAATTGTTCTAATTCAGTCTTTGGATGCATTTAGCTCAGGGTGGGTTAGCAGCAGAGTTAAGAAAGGAGGGCTAGGGTTCGGGTCAGAGGAGATGCAGGTCCGTGTAAACGGAGCAAAACACGACAAGGAGAGGAGAACGTGTGTGAGAGGAACCAGGCTTTAAAACACTGCTGGCAGAGAAACGGGGCTAAATGCTTCTGCTTCCAGATTTCATTAAGAATTGAGCAGGTTGCCGCCTTTCCTTAAACGGTTTAAACCAGAAAATAGTTCTACGCAAACATATATTCATTATTTATACATAATCAGGAAATGAAAGAAGCTTGAAAAAGAGTGGGAAGAAGAAGAGCTTACTTACTCCCACTCCCTATTCAAACATTAATTGGATGGCGACGTCACAAAGCCGCCTGCGTGTAATGAATATGTACAAAAATAACTTAGAACTTTTGCTTGAATCTCAAACCGGTAGAAAAAATTAGTCTGCTCCGAAAAATAGCCCTTAAAGCAAATTGTATCACTCTTAAAAAAAAAAAGAAAAAAGCTGCCGAAGCTGCTGTTAATTTCACATCTTCCTCATTTCACACATTTGCAGTTTTAGTCCGTTCATATCTACATTTTTTTTTATCCAAAAGGAAAATTCCAAATGACTTTTAATGTACTTTCCAGATTTCTTTTTTTTCCTGTCTACGTTCCTAATGATTTTAAATAATTAGAGAATTCTCGTAATCTTCTTAGGTTCACATGATAGAGTCAATCTTTTAGATCTCCCAGTCTGGCACCTGGTGGCTAATATGAAACACATAATTAAAAATCTATTAAAGTCTCAATCAATAAATACCCAGATTAAGCGATATGTAGCACAATCAATAGATACACCACTATTGATACCTAGCTCAATCAATACCTAAATCAATCTAGACCCAGCTCAATCAATCAATACCTACCTTGAAAACAGAAAAACAATTCACATGGGATAATTGGAGTAAATGATTGGCTCTCAAGATACTCTATAAAAGGAGGAGGAATCAAATTCAGATTTAATTATAGGTCACAGACAGTCCATTTTTAGTTCTCACCACCCAGAAGGACTGCGCTGAAGAAACTGCTGCGACATAACAGTGAAACGTGCTCTTTATAAAGCTCTGAATGCCTTCAGATGGAGATTCTAGAGGCAGAATCTCCATCTGATTCTTGCAAAAATGCTTCCTCATTTTTGCAAGAGGAAGCAAAAATGAGATTGACAGAAAATGTGAGAATAATATGAACTGGAAGACATTGCTGTGAAGGTCAGAAGCCTGATTTTCATCTACAATCCCCCACAGAGTCGTGCTGCCTTCGCTGCTGTCCAGGAATTCTTTGCAAACAACTCATCTAAGGCCGCTTATAATATAACCCCTATTAATTTTCAACAAAAGTAGTTCTCTGAAAACAAGAACCTCTCTGTTACCAACAAAGCATTCCTCCAATTTGGAGAAGGCACAGAACACACCCTTGTTTGAGCCGAGGGACAACAGCGTGCAGACAGCTTAAAGTGGTTAACGGGTCTGAGTGCAGGTCTTCAGACCACAATTACACCATTGAAAATCATTTGCGGGTTAGTCAGTATGACAGGATCCAAGACGATGGACGAAAATGACAAAATGATTCTTTCTGGAGATTTCTTTTTTTGTTTTAATCGTTATTGATAGATGTTCTGATGGGAAATCAGGTTCTGCTATCCATGTGGATGATAGGTAATAACTTCCTGAGGCCGGAAACATGCTGAGTGCTTTTGGACTTTCCAGTGATCAAGTGCTGATGTGGAATTGTTCTTGAGTCGGCCAGCTCCACTCAGAGATCCAGAGTTTTACTACAGCCTAGAAGCAGGGTCAAGTGAACAAAACAAGACCTTTAGGTAATTTTATCACAGCGAGTCTGGTGAACCTTTTGGTACTTTGTGGTCATTGACTGTCCAAACACTTTCTCTTCCTACATGTCGCCAATCTGACCGCATGGTTCTGTTAAGCCAGTCATGTCTGATCGGACACAAACCATAGAGAAATTGCGCGTTGAGGCCGATTCATCACAAACAGCCACTAGATGACGAGGTTTTTTGGACGAACCGATTGAACCGTTCCTCTGCTTCGTACAGAAACAGTAGGTCTGACAAGTTACACAGTGGATTGGCTGGAACTGCTCTCGTCTTGGCAAGCATCCTCCTGACTAAGCAGAGGCTACTGGCCACGCATTCTCTGGCAGAGAATAAAAAGAAAATATGTGAACAATGATTGAGGAAGAGCTAATAAATCTCTTTTGTAGAAAGAGAGAGAGAAGAAGTCCCAGCAGGAATGGCTGTCACTGCTAAACGCCTTCGGCAAGAAACGCGAAATACTACAGTCAGATCAACAGATGAATGAAGATGAAAGAGCTTGAGACAGAGGAAGGCATATGGAGTAGGATTTGAACTAAAATAGAGCGCTCTGGGGTTTTTTCCACACTCCAAGGATTTATTTCCAAGTGTGACAACAAACCCCCGTTGTAACAGAACGGATTGGATTGCAAACAGGATTGTCACTCTTCCCTCTTTATCCGACTGCCCCAAAACAAATAATTAATAATGCACACACAGGAGTCCGGGGAAAGCTCGACACTGTTAGACGACGGCCTAATGCTGAGCAGGAGAGACGGGAGGAAAATCTGTCTCGCAAAGAGACAAGTGTTACATGGAGCAGTTCTGCAAAAACAAAAACACCCAAGAAGATTCATCCTTTTGTCTCTGAGTGGCTCCTCTGTCTAATCCAATGCTGATGTGCTGGATTTACCATCAGGTCATTAAAAGTCGAGAGACGTAAGTTTGTGGTTTGTATCTCTGACAAATCATCTGCGCACCAACAAACCAGAGGTCACTCCGGGATGTGAATGGATCTCGCTTCTTGGTTCCACTGAAAAGATCTCCCTCTGCTTTTAAAGTCAAACTTCTGTCAGTCTGAACAGCTCAGGCAAATCCTCCTGTCCGTCCGCAGTCCAGCTGTTTGTCCATGCTCGATTTGAGGTTTCTGCGTTTTATTCCATCTGAGACAGAAAAGGTCAGAGCAAAAGAAAAAAAAAAGAGGTACCTCTGTCAAATGTGATTTACATATCGGGGCATATCTGGTCCTTATTGTCTACTGAAATGATTTCAATCTCAGCTCAACTGTACAAAACCAGATGAAAGGCTGTTGAATTGTCCTTGTGTTTCAAGCAGAAATGAAGCCAAAATGGAAGAAATGAACTGGAGCCTTTGGGCTTCTGTGAGATTTTAGCTTAAAAGCAGCAACAGTATTTGAACATCAGTAAATCTGAGCAGCTGTATAAAAGCAGAGCTTCTTGGCTGCTTGTTGGTCTGGAGGAGCGGCCGGCCACATGTGGCCCCTAAAAAAACCTCCTAGAAGAGTTTGGATTCAAATTTTTAATCGAGGGTCCGTTATTATTACTTGCAATTAATCACATTTTAATCGAAAATCATTTATCAACTAGATACATTTCTAATTAAAAATGCTCAATAAAGATATTTATCATTTCTAATCTGTTGCTCAGGCTCTCCAAGCAGGTTTTAAGCAGGTTACACATCTTTCTTCATTTCCCATATTTATGGAAAGGACTCGTGCAGCTGACCTCGTTCTACAAGAGGATTTCTTTTCTTTGCAGAAACGAGATGATTCATTTTGTTCTGAACATTTTTATGAAAGTTTCTTAACTTTCAAATTCATATAGTAAAAGGCCGACACTTGTACAGCACTTTACCGAGTCTGAGACGTCCAGAGCCCTCACAGTCAAAGTCACATTCGTCCACTGATGGTGGCGCTACATGGCTACATGGTAATGACAGCTGTGATGGCGCAGGTTCACAGAAACGAGGTTGCCATAGCTCCGACTCTTCGACTACCTCCGACAGAAATAAGTCATTTTATTTAGTCTAGATTTATAAAATCTATCTGTTTTGTGCCTCTAGACAAATTTCATTTTGTGTTGAAAGTGACTCAGCAGTTTTGTGAAGGGAGTTGTCATGTTTGTTTGGCTACAAGTCACAGATTTGCACAGATGCCTGGCGCCTGGCAAAATGCAACAATAACAAATATTCACAGTGTCCCAGTTCATGCCTTCATGCTCAGTTAATTACGACTCCTGCATTTCTTGCCTGCACACAGGCACCAGGCAGAAGACCAGCAGAGATGACAGACTAAAGGGAAACAAAAGTCTGATACTGTGTTCATAAGATGTCAGCTTATAGAAACACAGACATTACAATCTCCAGAAGGGTCAGACTTCGATTTCTTTAAACGTCATCCTGTATTACTGGTCGGGAAATTTACTGGGAGGCCGTCAGTCATCAAATAAATGTTCAAGTTTCATCTACAGTGTTAATGTCAAAGTGCAAAGATAACAGAAATAACATTAATTGTGTTTCCATCAGAGGTATTTTAAAGTAAAACAATTTTTTTTAAAAAAAGAGCCCAAAAGTGCTTCTTTGAAGTCCAGCCAACAAACGTGATGCAAGCTTCCCACATGTCTCCACCTGCTCTCATACTATACTATCACTGGCATACTTCTTCAGTTTGTTAGAGAGCAAGTGTTGCATTAGAAAAGCTCAACAGAAACAGCAAAAGTCAAAATAACTTCCTTTATTTTGCATAAAATTTAAAACCTCTCTTGAGGTTGTTTTCACCGTTTCCAAAAAGGGGTTAATGTGCCAATGTGGAGATGAAAACACATTTCTTAATAAGTTCTGACCTACCAAACTTCCCCATCCATTGGATGCCTTATCAGAAGCACCCAAAGGCCTCTAGCGAGAGTTCAGAGGCACAAACTCTGAACTCTGCTGGAAGTCCAAACCTCCACCACCGAGGGGAGACCTGCAGCCTCGAGAGGCCGCTGAGAGGAACGACTGGGATGGGATGGGAATGGTAGATTACTCTCATTCCCCTTCCGATAATCTAAAGGATGCCACAACAGTCTTGCTTTGGCTACTGCCGAAGCAAGGAGGCCCAGAGCTCCCTGTCCCTGGCCGCTTGTTCACGCTCCTCCAGGCCAATTCCAAGGCATTCCCAGGTCAGGAGAGAAACAGTTCCTCCAGTGTGTCCTGGGTCCTCCTCTGCGTCTCCTCCTGGTGGGACGTGCCCAGAATACCTTACCGGGGTCTGAGTCCTAACTAGATGCCCGAGCCACTTCAACTGGCTCCTCTCAATGTGAAGAGGCTCTACTCTGAGTTCCTCCTGGATGACTGAGCTTCTCTCCCCATCACTTAGAGAGAGCCCAGACACCCTGCACAGGAAACTCTCAGCTTAATCCTACAATTTTAAAATCTTGTCATCTGAACCAGACATTACTGAAACTTTCTGAATAAAAGTGGCCAAGCAAGAAAGTTCTATGACATTGAGGTTCAAGATGTTTCTATTCGATTTTAGAAAACTTTGAGAAAGAGATGCCCCAAAATAGCAAGATTACGAGTCTCCAAGTCCTCAGCAGCCTGTGCACACCGACATGAAGGAGCTCACTGACGCTTAATCTGTTTAACAAAGCCCCAAACCAGCAGCAATGTAATCCATTGTGTTGGACCGACGGAGTCTTGACGGGAAGAACACAGCCATGAATCTAAGAAAAGAAGAACCCGATTAATCATTCTGGTGAGCTGCTTCACCATCCGAGCAGAAGCAGAGGAGGAAACAACGTAGATGTCAACTCGCAAATCCAGTGATCTGCATTCAGCGGGGGGCCGCGGTCTCAATGCGGGGGAGCTGAATATTCAGTAACCCAGATAAGTCGTTAATAAGGTGCTGTGCAAACACACAGACAAGCCCGCAACGCAGCTGTTTGTCATGTTCTTATCTGTATTCTGTCTAATAAACTGTGAAGTGGAAGCCAGGCAGTTTGGTGACGCCGCCAACATTGTTCTGAGGAGAAAACAGGCGCAAGGAGGGAAATGAGAGGAGGAAATGAAAGTAGAAAAAGAAGCTGATAAAAAGTGGAGTCTTGCAAAAAGTGTTGATGCTATTTGAGCTTTTCCACAGAGCCGTCTGATGTTGCTGGAATGGATGAAAATGATTGAGGGTTTTCAAGATTTTTAAACATTCAAACTCCTCAGTTATTTTGCAGAACTCCACTTGACTGAGATTACAACTGCAAGTCTTTAGAGGCATCGCTTCACCAACTTTGCACATCCTCCCCCCACTCATCTTTGTGAGATAGCTGGAGCTCAGTCAGATTGGACAGAGACCGTCTGTAAACATGTCTACCTGCAGATTCTCAGATACCACAGATACTTTGGTTCACCTAAAAAAAACAAGTTCCCAGTAACTTGGGCCACAGTTAATCTGGGTTGAAACGAAAGTTAGTGACAAAAGGAAATCTTATTCCTCCTCACTTTGCCGTTTTTTGGTCTGATGTAATTGGTTGTAAAACTCCTGCAGGCGTGCTGTCCTCGTTCTCCCCCCCCCCATTCTTTGTAGGAGTTTGTGGTTTCAACCAGCGAGGGATTTAAATATTTCTATGTCCCGATGAAAATGAAATCATCCCTTTCATTTCAATTGCCTCCTTCTCCCGTGACAGCAGCTAGCTTCCTGCAAACATTATTGTCCTCCCAGGCGCTCCACGGACAGGCACAGTAAAACACAAGTGGCACATTGGAATACCACATAGGAGACGGTGGGAGCGAATAAAAACGTTGTTTACCACAATCGATCGAGGAGGAGGCGAGTGAGAGAGAGAGAGCACAGTCATTATGAGTTACGGTGATGACGGAGCTTTATAAGCCACCTGATGTTTGGGCTGGTGCTGTGAGGAGAAGCAGGAAAAGGAAAACCCTGCTGCTTCAGGGAAGTGAGGAAAACGATGGCTGCCACAGCAACCAGACGTAACAGGCTTTAACTACACACTACAGCAAACACTAAACCACATTATTTGCTAAAGCAGGTTGAAGTGCATAGAAAATAATAATCATTTTTTTACATCTGGTACATAAATTATAACATTACCTAATTGCTTTTATTTCCACCAATTGTTTCCTCCATACAGAACATTCATTCGTTTCAAAATGTTCTTAATCAGCAGTAAAAGGGCAGTATTATGTAAAATCCACTTTTACATAGCTGAGTGTAAAACCCACTCAGCTCCTTCACACAATTAACAAACATCTGGTGGAACTGCACATCTGCTGAGCTAATAATACGAGCTACTTTTCAATGCAATGCTGGTAGAAATGCTAAAGGGTTAATACAGGAGCCATGCTGTGATGACTTCAGAAAGAGCAGGAGATTTTAAAGAGTTAAATTACAAAGTAAAATTGATTTTAAGTTGTATTTGAGATATATAGCATGTTGTTACTTGATTGTGCCTTAGAATAGCACTGGATGCCTGAAAAACACACAAATACCCATTTAAAAGTTGAGTGTTCAGTTTGAAGCACTGTGGAGTCAGTTATTTTATGAAGAGATAGTGGGCCCTTTATTTAAAGCATTAGCTCAGATTTTTTGAATCAAGGCTATGTAAACATTTCATCAGTGATATCGAGGGGTGTGACGTTTCCTGAAACGCACAAAACGAGATTAGTCACAATACTGATCTGATGAGAAATAAATGAGATTTAGTCCTAGTCCACACGCATCTGCAAATACATTTTTAGGTATTTTGCCCTTTCATCCACAAAAAAACTCAGTTTATAATCACTAAAAATGTTTATAAAAACTCAGACCAAAGTGGACATTTGAGAAAATTTCTGGACTGATTACTGGACATTTGATAATTGGATCGAGGCTAATGAAACCCCCGTCTCTCCCATGGTGAGCTCAGATTTTTGGATTAGTGTGTGTAATCCTACTCACCTTGCTACTGGAGTTTCCGCACTCCATGATGTCATCGCCCTGGTTACAGAGGATTCCCTTCTACATCGCTCTGCGGGCGAAAGAATCCCCAGCAAAGGGACATTTGCCATTCCTCTACTGCTACAACAAAGAGGATGCCAGTCTATCAAGGTCAGAATCTCGAAAAATCATCGCCCTGGGAAACCACCTCTGTCAGGTAATTCTTAAATTCCTAAGTACATAATGCTTCCTGTTTTCTGTGCCAGTCACTCATCAAACAATCATCTTCACAGAAAAGGCCGCTCTAAGGACGCCGTCGCTGCCCATCTTGAACTTTCAGATAATTAGCAATGAAAACAAAACAAAACAAAACGCATGCTGAAGGGGTTACAACTAGTGAAAACCAGCTTGTTGCCATTACAAATATGTGCAGATCTTTGTTGGTAGTCTGCTAATGTATAAAAAAACTATTTCTATTCAATAAGAAACAATTAAAATCACACGTGAATAAATTTGTTTATGTGATATGTCATTAAAAATCATGGCAGCAACAGATGTAAACAGCTACATGAAATATATTCATCATTCATCCATGGTGCTGGATGAACGGTGCGATGGCTCATCAACCATCACAGGAGGTGTTGACACTTTATTCAGGCGCTGGAGCGAGAAGCGCCTTAGAGAGCTGCTGCATAAGAAGCGTTTTGGGAAAAATGTGGTCGCCATTTTCAGAGTGAATGAATTCAACACGTTTCATGACTTTTACATTTTCTCAAAATTAGGCCCATTTGAGCAATTTTTATGGCCAGTGAAAATGAATCTAAAAGCTGATGCGGAGGAACAGACTGGAGTGAAGAGCAAGTCTGTTCCTGGGCCACCTTGATGCCAGTAACACTAGTTAACAGCGTTAGATTGAGAATGTCTTGAAATCCCTACAAATAGAACACTGGTGAGTAAATAGAACAAGACTATTGCACTGATTTGTAATGTGGAAAATGGGCATGTAATGTATCTATAATTGGTGAAATATGAAAACCTATGATTTGAGGATTAGTTATAATCCCACTAGATCTACATGAGCTTGGGTGTATTTTATTGCATCTTCCTGTGCAGCTCACACTCTGGGAACATGAACACATCTCAGCTCCTTCTACATTTACAGTAGATGTAGGTCAGGGCTGTAATTGGATCAGTTAAACTGTTTAATTGATTTGTATTGAAATTAACTGAATGGACACGAGTTGGATTACAGATTAGCATTAGATGACCTCGACTTGTATTTTCTGTGATGATTTTTGATCAGTTGGTGTTCCACAGACACAGAAATATCTTCAAACATTAACTTGTTTTTGGAACAGTTCTACAACCGGGAAGGAAAGTTTTAGTCAATTTAGGGATTTTATCTTTTAAATAAAAATAGAATTAGGATCTTTTTTTTTTCAACAATTACATCAAGTCTTTATTGACTACTTAAAGAAATAAATGAAACCACCAGACAGAGAACTTTTTGAACTCCACCGTTTGACCATTAAGCTCACAAATTAAATTCTCGCCAATTGACGCCTCGCAGTATAAGATTTTCAACAAATCATTTTCATAGCTCTCATCTGTTTATTTGTATCTCCCTGACACAAATTAAAACCAAATCTGATTGTTTTCACCTTCAGGTTTGTGCAAAACTCCTGGTTCTCTCTCAAGCTTCTTTTTGTTTGACACTATAGGTTGAAACATCACCCGATTGGCATGTTGAGTTAGTCGAAGTAAAGCCAACAGTAATCCACATGAGTTCTGCAAAAAAAATAAATCCTATAATGAGATGTTTCAGCCAGGAAGTAGCAGGAAGTTAACTGGGAACAACACAGTTTACACACGAAGGCAACATGGCAAAAAAAAAAAATGAAAAAGAAAAAAACCTGGGGCCTATAACCCTGCTCAAAACCTAAGATTAAAAATAAGTGTGTGAAGAATAATAAAGCTGTTCTAATCTGGAAATGTATGTTGGTGTACCGAAAAATCTCTTTGAAGTGTGTATGACTTTAAATGCACACTGTGTTTGTGTGGAGATCAACCGGGCCGCGACAAGAAATGCAACTTCTGCAGTAACATCACATATTGTTTTGTTTTAGGTCTTATCTAAAGAACAATCTAGGGACGGAAGTTCAAAGCTCTAAAACTGAACACGAGTGGATAAATATTTCATCTGAAAGTAGGTTGAGCTGCCACTCGGTTGGAGTCAAAACAAGAACTCAGGATTTTGAGGTGATTTAATCAGCAGTGCAGAGAGAGCAACTGCATAGCATGGCATGAGATAAACTAATATTATCTGCTCATTTAAGTTTATAGCTGTGCCACGTGTGTAATTATTTTTACATTTACAAGAAATCTGTTGCAGCTGGGCTTAGCCAGTGATGAAATATCTACTGCATTGCATCTCCTTCATCGACAAAAGGTCGATAAAGGAATGGGTTTTACTGAAGGAAGCACGTTTTTCTATGTAAGTGAAATGCAAGGTAGACATGGAATAGTATCTACCTTAGTCAACAAGGTTTGATTAAGCCCCTCCTTTTCAGAAGTCAACATTGGTGAAGAAATGTGTAACAATTAGCCCAGATGATGTTCTTTCTCTGCAATAAAATTGGACTATAAGCACACAGAAAGCACCAAGAAAGAGCATAAGGGATGGCTTCTGTCGAACCCGTAATTCCCAAAGAAATTACAATGTGATCATGACTCATTTACCACCTGCCAGCTGGCTGTCGCATCTCTTAGTGTTCCCTTCTTACGTACAATTACAGTCATAAAAGGCTTAGGCGGTATGTCGTTCAAGTAACTGGGAGCTTAGAGGTTGACACACCACTTACGGCTTGGTTCAGATTTGTTCAGTTTCATTCTGAAGAATAACAGTTTATATTTTTGCACCGCGTTTTAAAATGTGGAGGGAAAGGAGAGAAACGTGGGGTGACGGGTTGCCTTTGTGAGGAGCAGAAGTAGGGGGAATCAGAGTGAGGCAATCAAAAGGGGGGAAGGGAGTGATGGGTGGCACTGGAGTGCTTTGCTCTGCTGGAACAGCCTCCAATTACACCGGGGGTGTGAAACCGTCCATAACACCCCGATTAGCCTGTCTGTCATCCTGAGACGGCAGCGAACGGCTGAGCCGGCTCTGGTTGTCGCTGCGCATGCCACTTTGCAGAAACACATTTTCTGCCAGACAAAGTGCACACCAGGGGCCATAAATCCCTGGCCCCAATCAGGGCCCGCTTCTAACAATACGGCAAAAGCCCCGTTTGACCATTAGCGCTACGCCGTCCAACCTCCCAGAGCAAATCCATCCCAGGCACCTATGCCCATCTCCTCAGCGAGCTCTCCTCCATTAGCTGCTCAAAATGCCATGTTTCAGAGAGAGGTGCAGGCAGCAGACACCACCAGCTGCTTATGGTAGCAGATGCCCGGGTGCAGAGGGAGAACAAATGACTCGTGCATCCTTTATACTGCATAGGAGAGCTAAAAACAGATACCAGGGGTTTCAGTGAGAGTTCAAAGGCAAAACCCGAAAGCTGTGTAAGAAGAAAAACGAGAAAAGACGAGGAATAATAGGGCTGAGATGTCCACAAA
Organism: Poeciliopsis prolifica; assembly: GCF_027474105.1. NCBI lineage: Eukaryota > Metazoa > Chordata > Actinopteri > Cyprinodontiformes > Poeciliidae > Poeciliopsis > Poeciliopsis prolifica. The sequence continues at coordinate 1,830,630 of NW_026562383.1, forward strand.
GAAAAGACTTTGAAAGAAGAGATGAGTCATGGTCCAGCTGAGTACTCAAACTGCTTTTTTGTGCCAGTTGGCACAAAATCTACAAATCTGTGGGTGTTACTAAAGGAAGAATGGTGCACACATTGGCAGCAGTGTCCGATACAGTATCAGCAACAAGATGAACGACGTCCGGCGGCGAACTGAGCTGCAATCAATGTCTGTGCTGTGTGCGCCTGAGGACAGACTGGTAATGCCTGGCCGATGTCCTTTCAAGAGGAAATTCCTGACCAGATCTCCAGGTCCCCGAGCAGCGGGAGTGTGTGGGTGGGCCGCAAGAGTCAAGCATGACAATCAAAGTCAAACTGGGGACTGACAGCGATGGAGCTGCGCCAGGAAATGAATGCTTAAAAAGTATTGCATCAGCTCGGCGAATGCCTCGACAACGGCCGCACGCACCCTCCTCTCCGTGGGCATTCGACAGCACGTCTCGGCTCTCCCAGAGCTCATCACAGGGCCACTTGTGTCTGGAAGCAGATACCGCCACGCAACAGATGGAAATTGAATTTCTTTAATCGTGCCGACTCGCTGCCCGCAGATAGAAAGCCGCTGATGCTGGGTGGAAAAAGAAAGAAAGCAAGAAAAGTCTTTTGAGATTCCGTCCTGCTGGGAGACAAACAGACCTCACCGGGCCTGGAGGGCAGGGGCTAACTCAGGGCCGTCTATTTTTCTCCCCTTACGAGGGCCGCGAGGTGACGCTTTTATAAGCAACATTCCCATTTCTGACGGGACATGAAGTGCCACCTGAAACCACACATCTTAAGAGTTTACAGGGCTTTAAAAATTAATAGCCACACTGATTTTACATGGACAGGGGCTTCTCCGGAAGGAATAACCTTTTAATAGCGTTTGGCAACCATCTCCCTTTAATCGCAACTCAGAAGGACAGATGTTATGCAACGCCGATGCATCCATTTGTGTAATGAACTCAGTGGAGCAAACCAACGTGACTGGCAGAGATATCAGTTTATCAAACCATTTAAACCCCTATGCTTAAAAACTTTATTTTAGCTCTTTATGCAGCTCATTAGATACCAGCAGCCGGATAACGAATGTCTAGTTTTCACAAGCCACACACGGAGAAGTTGGCTGGTGAGCAGAATGAGACAATTTTTGATTTGTGCTTTATGTATATATAAAGTTATACATAAAGTACTAAAGTACTGAATGACTGAACAAGCTAATGCGTTACAGTAAATCAGAGCTTATTCACTCAAATATTAAACGTTTTATCATTTGAAATGATCTGGTCACTTCCAGATCGAGTCTTGCATTAGAGAACGAAACATGCTAATCTAGGTTCGACCTGTTCAGGCTCTGTAATTAGAAATCCGCCAAAAATCTGTGATTGGTGCGTCGCTCCTTCTCACAGAGCTGCTTCAGGCTCACCAACTCCTTCAGTTTCAACAAAGTGACTGCTATATGTAGACTTCTCGAGTCACATTTACTTCTAAATGCTGGTCTGAAACGTCAAATTGAACCAATAAATCCATTCAATTGGACAACCTTAAACTCTCTGAAATATGGGAAAGGTAACAGCAATCTTAGCAAGGACAGGCGAGCCATGAATTCAAATCTATAGTTCAGCAATTAAGAATTTTTATTTCCTTTATTTCCTTCCTCCTTTTTATCAAACCAGTGAGCAGCCGGTGGACGATGCTTCCAGAATACTGGATTAGAGTCCGCTGCAGGAGTTTTGGAAGTTAGCAATGCCAGATGCATCGCAGCTAACGTTGGGATGATGAATAGTTGGAGCAAACCAGAGGTCATATGCCCTGCAGGAGGTGTGTAATGCAGGGAATTAACCAACCTGTGCAGCAACACAATCTCACACTGCTAGAGGAGAATAATGCTAGGCTAAAAAACAAAACAAAACTGTAGCTGAGACTCCACAGACTTTATTTCAGGTGTAACAAAATGTCTGAAAAACAAAAGAGTCAAGGTGTGGGAATTAAAGAGAGAAATCAATCCAACAAAGCAACAGTAAAGAGATGGAGCTTTTTGTTCTACATCAAAGAGATGACTCACATGATTAACAATTGGTTCAATATTAAATGATCCTTTAGTTTCTACCTTCTATTTATTTATTTTTTTTGCTTTACACATTTATGCTTCAAACCAGATTTTTATATTCACCTGAGAAAACATAAAAAGCAGTTTTCAGATCACAATTTTAGTCATCCATTTACTTATTTATTGAAAATATGACAATGAATGTAATTTTTTGGTTCATCTTCAGGTTTCTGCGTTAGGATGACGTATCGAACGACGTTAGTCAAATATCGCAAAACAGTCAAATATGTCTATAGCATTTTTTGGCATCACACCAGTCATGTGATCAACAGACAGATGTCACTGCTGGCAAAAACGAGGAAGAAGACAACAGGAAGTGGTAGGAGGATGATGGTTTGTTTTTGTTATTTTTTTCTAGCGAGTTATCCACCAGAGCTCTCACAGCATCAACACAATTCATGAAATGTTTTTTGTCAATCCAACGTGTTGAATCCACAACTCTTCAGTAAAATCATACTAAATTTTTCCAAAAAAAAACACATATGGAGCCTCTCCCATTTTTTATTTAATGGAAATGCTCCAAATGTGAAATTGCAATTTTTTTTTTTTTGACATTAAAAGAATATAGACAAAGATTTCCATTTGAAACGGAAACTCAGCTGGTGTTGTGAACAGTTGATGGCAACTGTTGCTACTAAGCAAGAAATAGGTTATTAGATTTAAAGGCCAATTGCCTTCAACCTAAAGGCTGATTGCCTTTAAGGATGTTTTTGATTGTTTTATTTCCTCACTAAATCAAATTATTGTTTAAAAAAAATTTAAATTGTATTTACTTAAGTCATCTTTGTCTGATATTAATATTTGTTTGAGCTTTTATTGTGTGAAAAAACAGCAGCATCATAGAAGTCCTATCTGCAGACGCCGTCATTGTAACCTGACAATGCGCTGCAGTTTCCAGCTTCATCATGGTGTGTGGAGATGATTTGTGGAATCTCCATGTGGGTTTGGACACCACCTGTCCCTTCTAATGGCCCGTGTGCAGCCTTGCAGGATGGCACAGATGGATCTACAGCAGGCGTACCTGCCTTCAGGTCAGCATCGTGACCGTCAGCCCCCACATAACTCGCTGCTCCCATACACAGACGTCTGCCCGCTGCCGTCATTCATCAGAGTTTTCACGCCAAGTCAACAGATTCTTGTTGTGGTGGGCAGCGAGGGAAGCGCCTCCCGGGTTCATTTCCAGCAGTAACGACGAGTGTGTGGATGTTTTTAAAGGAGGAGGTGAACGATAGAGCTCACCTGTCCATGCAGGTGACCTGATATCACCAGCAGGACAGAATCTATTGCAGTTAAGACAACAGCTGTAACAGATTTGATTCAAAATTTGGTTTAAAATTCAACCCAGTAATCATAGCCTTGACTTATATATTACTTCTAACTGCCAATTTGAAAGTTCTCTTAACAAATATACCAAATTATGCATTAATACACACAGCTGACATCTGAATCTCTGCTCTTGTGGTTCAGCCATCGGCGTGGCGTTCCTGGATTGGTTGCTCTGCAACATGGTGCCTATAGGCGTTTAAGCATCAAAGTTGAATTTTCTTTTCAATATTTTAGAAAAATACTTTGCAAACACACAAATCTGCAAATAATTTGGACCTACGTTCCACGAAAAAACACACACAAATAAGAATCTGCACATACTGGCCCACTGTTGGACTTTTTGGGACTTTATGGGTTTTTTTCGGCGACAACTAGGAAAAAAATTATAAATTTATGACATCCTCTAAGTCTTGATTTATAGCTCTAATTGCATCTGAAGAACCAAATTAGAATTACATTTAATCACACCATAACTAGGGTCAGAACTTTAACAAGTTATTTCGATTAATTCATTACACTGATAATTTGCAGTTTTCATTATAATTTTCCATCCACTTCACAATTAACCTTTACTTTTTGGTCTATATGATCATGTGTGTCCTGAACCAGCCGAGGTGTTTCTGCCTTCCCCAGGCCGATAAGGCGCCTCTTCATATCCGTCCAAAACACTGCTGACCGACGCGCCTTGGCGTCCCGAAGCCGAGCTCAGCTGGCGATCGTGCGAGCCCAGACCGACTCCATCATCTTCTGTGTGACCCTGCACAGCTCTAAGCTGCCACAAGGAAAACAACTGTGTGGGAGAGCAGGAAATATAAATAGATGTCTAAGCTGCGCATCAACTGGGCCCGGCAAGGGAAGCAGAGGTGCTACTTGATGTGTTTGAGCCGCTGATGACCTTTTCAGACACATGCCAGGCAACGCTAACGGCTTCATCAGTCCGTCTCGCAGAAACGGTTGTTATCCCCTCACTGCCTCAGAAAGCCACAGGGCAACATGTGTGGCTTGTGCAAAAGTGGAAACAGTTCCAGAGTTTTTCTCTATGGGATATTTCTCTCTCTCTCTTCCTCACTTCAGCACCAGGAGCATTTCCATCAACAGAGAGGACTACAGGTGCAGCTTTCTGACCGATTTTAAAAAGCCTGACCTGCGCATTCATTTATCTCTCCTCCTTATCCTGTGTAGTTAAATTATAGTTATTATTAATGCTGCAAAGCACTTCATCATCAGCAACATAATGAAGGACGTTTATGTATTCATTTATTTTTCTGTTTTTTTTGCTTCATTCTTTCTGGTTCTCCTGACCCTTCAGAGTAAGAGCCCTCAGGCTGCAGCGCCTAACCGGAATGCATCCCTGCTGTGACCAGTCACACCTGCGCTTCTCCTGCTGGAACTTGTCTGAACGCTGCCGGTCTGGAATCCCCTCTGCGCCAAACTCGCGGTCTCATCAAAAAAAGAAAAAAACAGCTCGGATGTGGTGTGAATCCCTCCGAGACGCCTCGGCTGCACCCATCACTGCGACTGCTCCTCAAAAATCCCCTCAGTGGAGACGCTGCACAGATAATCCTGCAACGTCCCAGATCTTTTCTGGGATTGAACCCCGGTGGGAGCTGGCGATGAGATTTCAGAGGGCACCGCCGGCCACTTTTTTGTTTTTTTCTTTTAATCAGAGGAGAATTTGGTTAAAGGGGCCAGGGGAGGATTTGCAGTGTCCCCACAAATCCAGGTTATTACCAAGCATGTCTCAATAAGCAATTAATCAATTAATTTTCTAGTATATCATTAAATAAATTATAATTTCCGTTCTGATGGTTAATATTTTTGAAAGGCGGTTTTGTTGACAGGGACATTGTTATGTTTTTTTTTATGTGTGTGTGTGTGTGTGGGAGTGTGTGTGTGTGTGGGAGTGTGTGTGTGTGTGGGAGTGTGTGTGTGTGCTCGTCTTATTTCTTGTCTTTGGTTGGTTTTATTTTCCATTTAAAATGTCTTCCAGCTGCAGTGTGGAGTGCTGTGAGCAAAATTAACTTGTAGTCTTGCATTATTGTGCCGTTCTCGTTATTTTAGTAAAAAACTGTCTCGATACAGCGATATTATTGTTTATCGCAATCATTTCTGGGACAGTTTATTCTCCAGCAAAATTAGTTACAGTGGCCGGCCACGTTATGATTGAAATGTTTTACTCCAGTAGTTCAAACATGAATCGAGAGTTGGGAAACTTCTACACGGCTTCAACATGAAGCAGAAGTAACGTGTTGTGAAACTGCGCTGTATTAAACATGGCAGCCAGACTTTTCTGCAAACAAACTCACTTCAAATATCTGCACAACATGCATGATCAGCTTTTTCTTTTATTTTGCTATTTCGCTGTAAATTGTAACTTAAGTTAAATTCCACTTTTCCAAAACCAAGCTTCCACAGCTGCATGATAACATCGCATAAGGCAGCTGATCACAGTTGGTCGCCTTTTCTTGCCTGCTGTATTTTCAGGTTTTTAAATTGGATTCCCTGATCAGAAGTATCTAATTTTTCTTCCTCCTGTTTATTGGTGGCACATGTGGTTTATCTTGGAAGTCGGAATGACATCACACCTAAATCAAGCGTATTCCAGTTGCAAGTGAAGAAACTGTGGGATCTGCTAACAGTTAGTGTAACTTTTTTAATTATTATGGCTTTTCGTCAGTACTCTGCGTTGTGTGAATATGGCAGCAATACGTATTGCTGATACGCAATACAAACTGATGGGAAGGGAATGATGAAAAGACAAAAAAAAAAGTGCTAATAAGTAGTTTGTACCGGTTCCGGCCGTATCTGTTATGACTTTTGACCTCAGATGTTGAAATGTTTCATTTCTGAGTGAAAACTGAAAAATCTCATTTCTGAGTGAAAACTGAAAAATCTCACTTCTCAGCAGAAACACCATGAAACTGCATTGGATTTCTTCAGAACTCTGGAGGTGAGCATGTTCTGGCAAGTCGGATAAGATTCAATCATTGTGGTGCTACGAAGCACGAACAACATGAGCTCAAACACTGAAGGAAGGCTCACATTTTACTGCACTGTGAGTGACACTGCTCAATGCTCAACTGAAGGTTTTCTTGGCGATAAGCTCTGACCTGCTCAGCTCTGACTCTGTGGTCTTTCTCGATTGGAAACTCTGAAATTCCTGCTTATGAGAGCAAACACAACATCAGCTCGATTCATTTGCCTCTTGTGATGTCATGACCCAAATACACACAATTTGATGGAAGTTTTTTTTTTTCCTTCACAGCACTTCTTTAAAATATATTTTATGAAATATTACAGCGGGAATCCACTTTAACAACCAGCTGTGTTTTGTTGGAAGTTTAGATGTGTTAGTGATTATATCCTAAAAGTATGATCACTGCCTTTAAAATGGACCAAGATGTCACTTGGTATTTTCTAGTACCGATCAATCAGGGATGAAAACCACTGCAACCTGCTGTCCCTTATTCTGTACTGAACCACGGAACTGCTCCTCCCTGACTCATCGCTCAGGTCTGTTGAACGTGATCACCAATCCCCACGCCGCGTAAAATATGTTCATATCAGTCATGCAAAGTTCAGTATCTCCTGCATCAGTAAATAATGAAAGACTGTGTGCCATTTTCTGAGGAGCAAGACGGAGCATGCTTGATGGATGAGGCGCAGCTCGCGTCTCTAACTGACCCACATGCACAACAATGAGGGCTCGCCCGCATCTCTCTGCCCGCGCGCCTCCCGTGCCGCGGTCCCGTTTTGGGGCCGCGTTCCGCCGGGAATCGCTTTCAACTCACCGAGCTTTCCCCGGGACTCCTCCAGCTTCTGGATCTGGTTCTCCAGGAAGAACATGGCCACTGCGAACGCAAGCAGCGCCAGCAGCTGCAACTTGGGCGGCATCATGACTCTGAGCAACCCCATCAAATCATCCGGAGGGGGATTTGGTCACTCCATCCTCGGAAGAGACAACACCGAAACAAACAGCGGCTGCGGCGGGGGGTTCACTCAGCGGCTGGGGAGTGTGAGCATGGCCCCCTCTCTCGCTCTCTCTGTTTCTCTCTCTCTTTCTCTCCGTCGTTTCTCAGAAGCGTGTGTGGATATCTCGTAACATCTAGATCCTCCAGTCACCTCAAATGGTAGACCCCCATGCTTCATTAATTGTCCCAGATTGTAAATCGCCTCAAAACCCAGAAGATTTGGCCAGAATGCGAACTTCTCCAGTCGGATTGGGGAACCAGACTGGTACCAGTCGGTGTTGCCAGTGTCCCCTATCACACCGAGTGTGGCTACCACCGCACTACGGACACATTACCCCTGTGTGCCACCCAGACTATTGGCCGTATGAGCAGTCCACCAGCCAGCAGTGGCTTTTCATTCGTTCACTATTCCTGCCTATTCAATCCGGATTGGACAGTTTCATCTGATTTACCTCAACCAGACGGCAGGTGTCGCCCTTTTTTCATCATCCTCGAAATTCAATAAAGACAAGGAAGAGATTTTTAGTCGGCTTTAGTTAATGCCAACATAGAAAAGATTAAAGAAAATTACAAAATGAAAGGAATAGAAAAGAAAATTTTCATTAAAAAAATCAAACAAAATATTTCAAGCGAAAGTGTTTATTTTCTGACAATAAGCTGAAAAATAAAGGACAAATCTATTTTTCAAACTGAACATTACTCAGGCGAGTATAGCTTTCCCTGAGTGGAATAATAAAGGGCCATAGTAGAAGTTTCGCTAACAAAGCAGGCTGCAAAATGTCGGGAGAGGTGTATCTCCTGTGGCTGCTGTCGTTGCTGCAGACGGTGAGTTTATTAACGCTGAGAGAGCCGGTGTTAGCCACAGGGAGACTCCCTACAAGCTTACAGCCATCACCGGCCGCGTACAGTCGGCTGGTGGTTCTTACAGTCCGTCGTTCAGCTTCGAGCACCGCATCCTGTTGTTCCAGGAGTCGCTACATGACGTGGCTCTTCCAATGAATAGCTGCGAACCAAGAGGAGAAATTGAGTTTTTATTCGTTCAACGCTGTAAATCTGGATGACGCTGCTATCAGAAATGAACTGAACAGTTCATGTACAGGTTTTTGGCGCCGAGAGGCAACGTTGACGTTTGACTTCCGGCGTTCCAAACTCTCAATCTGTATAAAAGCTGAACGACAACCGAGATTTAAAATGACGTTTAGCGTTAAAGTGACGTGGCACGGAGGGCGCTCGTGGTCTACGGTGTTTTCGTATTCCGAAAATGAAAGGAGACCTTCTGTGAAGCGTTAACATAAACTCCGCTGAAAACGAAAACAAATGAGTGGAGCGTGACGTGTCTGCTGGACACAGCGAACCACACAAGATGACAAGAAGCAGAACTTACTGTTTGGATATTTTTTGCGAGCGGAAATGTTTTTTTCTATCTAATGAAATTTTATAACACCAAATACAAGTTGTTTTTTTGTGAGTGTGCTTTATTGCTTATAAAAGCTTAATTTGGCCAACATATTTACAAAGAGATGCATTTTCAACTCATTAAAGTCCGTACAAAAATATTCAAGGACAACATCTTCCATTTTCATGTCAAAGGAAATAAAAAACCAGTTCAAGCGCACGAGACTGTATAGTTGAAATCTGTTATTTCCGGTCACTTAATGAAAAACAGGAAAGTGGGTTCGATTCCAGGTCTCGTGCCATTTCTTCTCTCTCCTTCCTGTTTTCTGACGAAATTACTGTTCAATAACTGTAACGAGCCAAAAACAAGAATTAAAATATGTATTTCTTGTTTTCCCTCAGTAAGAAGGTTTCTTATTTAATATTGATTATAATTACCAAACTTATTTCTATTTGAGATATATATATATATAAATTTTTTCCCAACTTTGGAAGTTTACATACATTTTCTTTGTATTTTGTGGAAACGCCCCTGATGATTTGAGTTAGACATGTGGGGTACCTTCCAGGTTTTTGATGACGACTCCAAACATTGCCCTTGTTTGGTGTGGCCGTCACCATCTTAACTAATTTTGTGATATGCTTCTAGGTTTGTTTGTTTTTAATTCTTATTTTAAAAGGCATTGTAATCTTATTCAGTGGCATCTTGATAGTCCAGACCTACACAAAGGAAATAAATGTGTGATTTGCAGTAGCTTATTGCTGCAAATTCTCATGTCTTAGTTTGTGGTGTTGGTCCAAAACTTGTGCATTCATACTTGTATGAAAATGATCAGATCATTATCAGGTGTAGGTAGAAAAGGGGCAATTTAACCACCTGCCTTTTTCCCCCATTTCACATCGACGATCACTACGGCTGCATTCACACCAGTCCTGTTTAAAGCTCCATTTCTTTTCTCTATAAAGTCTGGTTTGTTCAGTCAGGTGTGAATGTGTAATCAAGCCCCAATGTCTCCAAAAGCAGGAAGTGCAGTATAAAACAGGGCCTTCTGGGTAAATACAACCAAAACAAACAAAACTGGGATTCTAGTGCTAGTGTGAGAAGGGTTAGGGGTCAGGCTCGTGATCTTTTACCGAAGACAAAACAAATCCTACAACCACTAAGATTTGATGTCGCTCCATTTTTATTTACATTTTATAAAGGTAAAAGTGGTCTTCAGAGGTTTTCATGTTGTTTCCTTCAGTTGTCGTCCCACAGGTGAGGAGAGGAACAGGTATTTTTCAATTAGCTTACAGTGCCATGTGAATTTGAACTGCAGCAAATGAAAATGGAACAAATGTCACAATTTGTCCCCAGTCGAGCAGAGTCTACCGGATTATCAGATGTAAAAAACTCTGTTTACCATTAACGGCTCTTTATAGATAAATATTGTAAAATCAAATGTCAGGGTCTATATGTCCAAAAAGCTGGTGTCTGGCTCAATCTGGGTCACCAACATATCTGATCATACACTGATATTTAGTAACGTTAGACAGAAATTTAAATTATTGTTGCTAAACATAAATTGAACATTTCGGAGTGATTTGTCTAATAGACTGAAATCTGTTGCATGTTTTTGTACACTCAAGGCGAGCTTCAAATGGTGTTCAAAGGTGATAAAGACCATCTCATTCTCATACAGACTGAGTTCCACTTGAGACTGTATGATGAACGTATTTGGTTCCTAATTGAATCTCCTTCTCATGTAACCTGCGTATCCTTACAGCTGTCTGCGTATGGGGCCGAGCTGTCGTCCGAGGCTTGCAGGGAGCTGGGCTTCTCCAGTAACCTCCTGTGCAGCTCCTGCGACCTGCTGGGGGAGTTCAGCCTCACCAAGCTGCAGCCCATCTGCCGGCAGTGCTGCCAGCAGGAGGCTCAGATGGAATCACGCAAGGTAAGGCTGGGCTGGGCTACATGAGAGCTTATTTAGAGAACAGAGGGAATGCCTGTAAAAATAAGAATAGTTTACTATGTCAGAGGTGCAAACTGAAGACGGTGTAAGGAATGCAGGACAATCTGTCAGAATGCGTCAGCTTTTATTGACAGAGGGTCGCATTCTTTAGCATTCTGCCGCTACTAAAAGCAGCTCAGTTTGCCATCTGTCTGTGGGTTTGTTGACACTTTGCAACTGTGCATCATCTCTGAGCCGTCTGTCACCAGCTGAGATTCCTTTGACCATAGAACACAGTTTGACATTGCGAAAATAAATTAGCTTAATGGACGCATGAATTTGGTTTATTTTGCAAAACTGCAAGGGAATCATTTATTTCACATCACACAAGTCATATTATGAACAACTGGATGTTGCTACTGATGCAAACCCTGAAGAAGAGCACAGGAACTAGTAGGAGGATGCCGTTTTGTAATGATTTATAGGCCTGAACAAGCTTCTTCACATGTGATTTTCGACTGTGTTTCTTATTTAATGGAAATAAGAATTGCAAAATTGTGGGGGTTTTCGGCATTATTGGAATACTGAGGAAACTTGGCACACATTTGTAACTACTCTGAAACTCCATCATGACAAAGCTTTCCCAGCCTCTGTTAACACCCCTGTGACGGGCTGAATTGGCAGGTTTTGCCCCGGGACCGTCTCCGTGGCGATCCCCTCTGTGATTACAGCAGGAATCATTGCAACCCTCGCTGAGCTCTGATGGATAAACGCACAGTCGACTGATGGTGGGAAAACAGCATTCTTTTTTTTTTTTTCTCTCTTTTGATTTAAGCAAATCCCCTGGAGCGCGTGTGTAGTATCCTAGCAACAGTACATTCTCAGAAGTGTAGTGAACACCTCATTACACCTCTTGATGATAACTCTATTCCAGAAAGACGCTTACAGCCAAGATTACCTCTTTCCGCTTCCTCCTTCTCCTCCCTACGATTTGAGTAAAAACTGTCACTTGAAGAGCAATCGGCCTCCTCCTGCTGCTCTCCATCCCCTCGTTGTACCTGCTGAAACCACACCGCCTCTCAGCACATTCCCCCTCAGACAGCAACAATAATGTCCCTTAAGAATCCGTTTAATTGTTGGATTGGACATGAGTGGTGAGTCGTTAGGCTCTCTGCAGAGCCCTGTTGGTTAGTGAGCAGGTTGAGTTCAGCTAACCTGACTTATCTCCGTCTTTTAGGCCTCTTTGCAGAACAATCGATGATAATACCTGTGAGACACTCATTTCAGAGCGTGGAAACCTGCTGTGTGATGACCTTCGATGAGAAACGCTGGAAAACATACATTTTCATTCATACATACACATTTTTAATTCTCCCTATGTATTCTGGAGATCCATCATGGTTTCTCCTGGCTGATACCGTTTTCAAGTTGTCCTTGTCAGATCTTTTATAACCTTAACAGAAACCGTGTGAGAACATGCTGTTGGTTAGTTTTCAAGTGTTTACAGAACACTCAAAATCACATCGTTCTTCTTATATTTTGCCTGTCATGAGTGACTGAAGAGACTTAAGGTTTAAACATAAAATCTTTTTTTTCTCCATACTAAATCTGATTTCTGATTTGAATAGATTTTTTTTTCTCCCTTTTAATAAAAATCAGCTTTTTTTTTACAGTTTTTTACCCCTTTAATAAATATTGTTGTGCTCTTGGAGGCCGGAGCAGTGCAGAAACGTTGAATTCAGTCTCTCTTAGTGAATCGTTTATATCTTTATATTCCATCTGGGTAATATTTGTTCGATCTGTTCAGTGTTCTCTTTTCCCTGTTAAATTTTTTTTAAACAGTTTCCATCGCAGTATTTGTTGTGGAACTTCCAAACAGCTTTATGGAGTCGGTTTTGTGACTCTATTTTTATTTCTGTATTCCAAATTCAATGATGCCAAAGCAAAATGTTCTGTTGTGGTGTGGTGTGTATTAACACACACGACTCCTTCCACTATCTCCCAGCATCAGGAAACATTACAAACCTGATCCCTGATGGATTGATGGTCATTTCATTCTGTCCATGGAAAGACAGACACACTATGAAGTGAAAGTAGTACATTAGTGAAAATATATCTTCATTTTTCTAAAAATTAAATCTCCATAAAAAAGCTATTCGATTGACTTAATAAATTTATGGCCCAACCATAGTATGACTGGATCATTTTGATTGGCTCATCTCATCTATATATTTAATCAAAACCAAAACTATAAATGTGTCACTGACGTCTTTACTGACTAACTGGTTGTTGAAAAGCTCATCTTCATCTTCGTCATCCATCAGGCCTGCTGCATATGCTCAGATTTGCTGCTTATTGATCTTGAAGATGCCACGGCTTGTTTATGGCTCTGCTCCTCCACGCTAAGCTCCGCCCCTCCAGCGGAGACTCAAACACATCTCTTTATTTTTTTTATCTTTTTCATTTCCCCCTGCAGCTCTACGCCGGAGCGATCCTGGAGGTGTGTGGATGAAAACTGGGGAGGTTCCCTCAAGTCCAGGGTAAGTTCTGCAGAGAGACGAAGGACGTCCATCTGTTGTTTATTTACCTCAGCTGTGTCCCCTCAGCTGTTTCTGCCGCATTCTCAAGATGTCCGTCCATCTGTCTGTCCACATGACCTCTGACTCTGCTTTTTCCCCTCAGCTTTTGTCAGGAGCGAGATGCCCAAGATGTTTAAAGGTCTTCAGATCAAGGTAACCCTGAAGAGTTATGTTCTTCTGTTGTGTAGGGCTGCAACTAACGATTATTTTAGTGAACGATTAATCGATTATTCTGACGGTTGATTGATCAGATTGAAAAATGTCACATTTAATTTAAACACTTTTTTAAATATTAAAAATTCAAAAATGCAAACAAACAAATAATTAATTTCTCTTTTTAAATAATAAAAATATTCAATGCCTAAAATGAAACATCGTAACATTCCTTTAGCTGGACTGGGTGAAGATAAAACTGTACCACTAGAGGAAACACTTTTACAGACTGAGGTGTTTTTATCTTGTATATGTTTTTTGTACCCTTTTGGCTTAATTACTGCTCTGAATATGTTATTTTTAAACACCAATTTGCATTTTTTGTGTCTGTATTCTTCAGTTAAGATTAATCAGTTATCAAATTAGTTGGCAATTATTTCAAGAATTTATTAATCGCGACTAATCCAATCGTTTTCAGCCCTCATCTTATCATTCTCTGGCATCATCTATTTTTACCAAGCGTTGATGTGCGTTTCTAACACGGCTCGTGTCTTCTGTCTCCCGTTTCCATGGCGCAGTACGTCAGAGGCTCCGATCCCATCCTGAAGCTCCTGGACGATAACGGGAACATCGCTGAAGAGCTCAGCATCACCAAGTGGAACACCGACAGCGTAGAAGAGTTTCTGAGTGAGAAGTTAGACCGAATATAGACACACACAAAAAAATATAATTTTTTAAAAAATATGTATAGAACTTAAGTGGTCTCTTAAATTACCAAGAAAATGGACTTTATTTTGGGCAAAAATGTTGCTTTTTGTTTCATTGGATTTCTGTCATCGTTTAGCTGTTTGTATAAAACCTGGGCTCGACAGCTGTTTAAATCATTAATCTGTGTTTTTGTATCTGATTATAATCAGTGTGTCTGCGTGGATCTCACCAGATGACTCGACTAAAACCCTAAAACACGTCCATAAAATCAATTTCACAAAGGAATCATCTTTTGCTAAGATAAACGTTCCTCTTTTTGTCTGTCGGATATTGTTGTGAGATGATTATTTTTATGATGCTTACTGTTGTGACCAGCAGTAAGAGAGAGTGAATCCCCTTTCCTCAGCGAACGCACCCGGCCTTGATGAGACACACGTCAGTGAAGAGCTCACAGTAAACCGGTTCTGGGATGTGAGCTCTGATGGAAATCTGTGTGTTTCTTCAGCGGCTGCTTTTGAAGAGGAACTGGTTTTCTTTTCAGGGTTCGTTTTTGAGCTGGTTGATGGGATAAATATGCAACAATAAACAGAATCTTCAATTTCTCCTTTAAGGTGTTGGGTTTTTTTTCCTCTGATGCCAACAAACGCATCAGATTGTTCCTGGACAGAAGTGTCTATTTTAGATGATGTGCTGACATCTAGTGGTGTTTTTGTGTATTGCAGCTATGTTTTGCATCAGGTTGCTACTTTGTGTTGACGCTTGTTTGAAACCTGTTGGATTTTCATATAACTACATTTATCTACAAAATCTATGATGAAAATAGATTATCTGTTGTAAGTTTTAGGAACTTTGAGTCAGCAGAGGTGAAAGTCCACAGTAATGTCAGTCTCGCCACCCGCGACCTTCAAAGAGTTGGCACTTTGAAGATTTACCATGCTGAAAAATGACCTGAAGTTTAAAGGGACAGTATTATGTGTTTTCAAGGCACATAGTGCCATTTTACTGCACACTCAGATAACTGTTACCTTCAGTTGTTATAAAAATTATTTAAAATAACAGGACAGGAAGTTTTCTGTTCCTGTTCTCCTCCTGTTGGCATAGAGTCAGATTGCTGTCTCAGCTCTCGGTCTTTGAAATGTTAGAAAGACGCAGAACTGAGGCTGATCAAAATTCATTTTCTGACTGCGGAAACAAAGACTAACTAAATAACCCTGATTAACAAATTCTTGAAATAATTAATCTAGTAATCGAATTATTGGAGTTTACAGACTAATAAAAATGCCATTTGCTAAACAAAACACACTCAGATGCAATAATTAAGGTGAAACTGCACAAAACTGTACATCTTGGAATTAAGACAGATAGGAAACATGCTCTTCCCAGAAACTTAAGTGATATGATTTTAATTTCACCTGGTTCAAATTCTATAGTAAAAAAAGAAGAAACATCTTACTAAACACCCTTTCCTATCAAATTACAAATTGGTTAGTAAATAATATCCACCAGATTAGTTCTACACTGTATTTATGTTAAGTTTAGAACGAGTTTATCTTTTCACATGTTGATGTTCAAAGTATTTTGTTAGCTGCAAATCTTTTGCTCCAAATGATCAAGCGATGGCTAAAGGAATGTTAAGTTAATGCAATTTAGAAAGTGAAATATTTATTTTCCTATTTAAGAAAGGACATGAATTATTTGCTAATTTGCATTTTATAGTTGTTCAATACTGCATAAAAACAGATTCGGAGGTTAAAATGAAAAATCAGCCAAACATGCCAATTTCTTTTGTCCAATTAATCGATTAATTACATCCCCAAAATAATCATTAGTTGCACCTTTATCACATATAACAATGAATGTATAGATTTTTATTCTGTTTGAGCTCCAAACTAACGTGCTCTACACAGAGTGTGGTCAGGTTGATTTTTCCAAAGATGTCTGGAAGAAGTGGCTGCACTTTTTGGGGGGGGGATGTGCACAAATACATAACTTTCATCAGTATAAATAGAGAAAATTGTTCATGGTTTTCTTCATCTTAACAATTGTGCACTAATTTATTACATGGAATTATTATATAGATAGATAGATAGATAGATAGATAGATAGATAGATAGATAGATAGATAGATAGATAGATAGATAGATAGATAGATAGATAGATAGATAGATAGATAGACAGACAGACAGACAGACAGACAGACAGACAGACAGACAGACAGACAGACAGATAGATAGATAGATACTAAAGTTCATTTTAAATGCTGTTTTCTTTGAATGGCAGCAGATTCATAGATTTTCAGCTCCAGTGATACAATCTAAATATCGGTTTTATTCGTTTTATTCGATGTGAAAACAAAGAAGCATACCGTAACCTTGATATGAATCGCGTTCAGGTGAGGAACAGGAGTAAATTTACCAAAAGTCCTTCAGAACAGTGTTTTTCTTCCCTCCTTGGGTTTAAAGCAACATATGAAAGTGATCACATTGTCTTAGCGCATTTTGAGTGATAAAAAAAGACATCTGTTCGCAGACATGAAACTTCCTTCAGCTGGTTTTAGTTTGTTTCTTTTAAAGCTTGGAGTTATTGTAAGATGTTCCTCCTCCTTTGTACACCTTTCCAGCCACTTTAGTAGAATCTTCCTTCAGAGGAATATTTGATAGTGTTTGGTTTTCCAGTCTCACATGCTGGGGGAGTTTGGTGGCGCGTATGATGCAGCCTTGCTCATCCCTCCTGGAAGCAGGATGTACGCCACCTGAGGGTGCAGGGAGGCTGCGGACCAGGCGCTGCAGCTGCAGGGAACCACGTACCCGGCTGGGCTGGACGGAGGCTGGTGCTGCCCGGGGCTCGCCAGCCCCCCGAACCCTGCGCCCTGGTAGCCGAAGGCGTGCGCGCCGTAGGGCAGCGCGCCTGCGGCCAGAGCGCGCGGCACTTCCGCAGTCCGCTGGACAGCTCCGGTGCTGAACTGCGTGAGCGGCTCACAGAGCGAGAACGGAGAGGGGGATGAGGGGGAAGGAGAAAGCAGAGTTCTGGGTTTGTCCCCGGAAACGATCAAAGAGTCCAGGTGAACCCCCTTCAGGTGTTCCGCCGCGTCGCCGAGCAAAGACGGCAGCGGGAAAACCAAGCGGTCCCTCTTCAGGGGACCCCGGGGTTTGCGCCGGGGCCGGTACTTGTAGTCCGGATGCTCCTTCATGTGCTGAGCCCGCAGCCGCTTCGCCTCGTCGATGTACGGCCGCTTCTCCGGGTCAGAGAGCCGCTTCCACTCCGCGCCCAGCCGCTTGCTGATTTCAGAGTTGTGCATCTTGGGGTTTTCCCGGGCCATGCGCCTCCTCTGCCCTCTGGACCAAACCATGAAGGCGTTCATGGGCCTCTTAATGTGATCCAAAGGTTTTGCCATTTTTACGGGCTGATGTTGGAAATGTAAAGGGAATCAAGTCACCGCTTGGAAAAGCTCATGCTCCTCTCGTGCGTAAAAGCAAAAGCTGCTGAGGAGGGAAAAAAAAAGTCCAGAAGCTGGTTTAGTTCTGGAGGATTCGGGGAACAAAAAGTCCAAACTGACTGGAGGAAAACTTGAACAGTGAAGCCGAAAGCCTGAATGAGTGAATGAAAGGGGGCCACGCGGGACCGAGTGGGAGCTTGTTGTTGATGACGCAGAGCATGTCATCCACTCATCACCGCTGACAGGGAGGAGGGAGATGGAGGGGGAGGGGGGTGGGGCACAGGGGGATTAAAGAGACCATATAATCCTTTAAGACAAAATAGGAGAATAACTACAACTTTTTCTCACATTGTCTAGAAACTTTGCTGGATTTTATTGGAATTTTCTGTGATGACCAAAACAAAACGGGGAAAAAATCTCAAGAGAGTTTTTACATTTTTTTACAAATACATGTTTCTATGCAGCCTCCTTTACTCTGATACCTCTAAACTGTGGAATGGTTTACCTTTACAAATCAGACAAACTGAGTTTCTTCATGCTTTTTTCAAAAGTCTTCTTAAAGTTGATCTTTTCTCACTGACTTTGAACTTGAAGTTTCGATTTTTACTCTTATCGTTAATGAATTTATTCTTGGTTTTTTTTATGTCTGGGTGTGATGTACAGGACTCTGGTCAGCTGTGTTGTTTTTAAAGTGTTTTAATTGTGAAATATTTTGGAAACCCCAACATTTCTGAATTATGCAGAACTTTTGTTCCTCTGTCACATGAAATTGGAATGAAACTCCACACAGTACATGGTTCTAACCTGACAAAATGGAAAAAGAAAAAAATATCAAACTAGCACAATCAATTTACAGAAAAGATACATTTCTTTCTGTGAACTGAAGTGGAAACTGCCTCAAAAAAAAAAAAAAAATAGCCAAAATGGCTCCAGAGGGATTATTCCTTGAACAAGGTGGGGTGTGTTTTCCTGTGGACAGGCCTGCTGTGGCTGGTGGATGATCGGCGTTCGGCTTTCCGTTGTCTTAGCGATGTCAGGGCAACCACTGATGAAGAGGAGGAGGGGAGAGAGGGTGGTCTTTATTCCAATTTGCCTCAAATCATCTAAAGCAATCCAGGTCTCTTCAAGGGCAAAATAACCTGACATAAAAGATTCGGTGGAGCACAAGAGACTGGAGGTGGGGGCGATAAGATGTTTTCCTCTCCCTGTCCGGAGGCTGGGAGGACAGCCGGGCTCAGGCAGCTCATCTTCCTCCTTGCAGCTGCCGTTATCTGTTTTGGGGCGTCTGCAGGCAGGCAGGCCTCCACACGGGAGGCGCAGAGACAATCACCCTGCAGAAGAACAGCAGCTGGAGGACGGCAACGTGTGCAGAAATGATCCGCTTCTTTTTGCTCTCCACAAAGGCTTTGGTTGTTTTAAGTGGAAAAATTGTCTTGTGTTGTTTTGTACCTATAAGTGTTTAGAGGGACTTCTAAGAAAGGGCAACGTTTCAACTCCAAAGAGATGAGGTTGGTGGTGTGTGTGTGTGTGTGTGTGGGGGGGGGGGGGGGGGGGAGTGGTGCAGGAGAGGATAAAAAGGGGGGGGGGGTGCCTGCAGCTCAAAATGGGTGGCCATAATCCGGTTATCCTCTCGGCTCTAAAGATACTGGTCCTCTCTTTAGGAGACTATCTTTTCTTCTTATGTCAAAACTGTCCTCTATGCACTCAGGTGGATTAGGGAGTCACAGTGTAGAAAGAGGCTGGCAGGTAGGTGAAAAAGCAAATAAAGGACGAGATAGAGAGACAGGCTGTACGTCTGTGAATAAAAGAGGAATCTAACAAAACAAATCAGCTCTGATCAATAGTAGAACAGCTTCTTTATTTTGTCCAGCAGTCCCCAGTCACTTCACCGTCTCCAACAATTCATCATGAATCTTTTTGATTTGTCTTTCTAGTTTCATGTTCCCAACAAGCAGAACCTCTCCAATGGGTTTCCTCATTCTCCGTCGGCCTTTACCAGTCAAAGGTCATCTGGATTCTAGAAACATCATCCTCAAAGTGTTTCAGAGTCCAATGTATTGAATTTGATTGAGATCCTGAAAAAACGGCATAACAGCAGACGCATCACGAAAACTGGAGGTTTTTCCCAAAGTAATGAGAAGATAAGACAGAAACTGTTTGGGGACAAGTGATCATTTCTACAGCGTTCTGGTTAGGTGACTAAACTCTGCTGCATTCTTCTCAAGTGTCTGGACTAAAAGGTGGGGCTAAACCACAGACATGTCTCTAAAAGCATTAGCCTTTGTCCACAATTCTGAAAGTTAACTTTGATTCAACGACATTATCATCTATAGAGTGAAACAAGGTGGAAGCAGAATCATGACCTTGGAACAGAGTTTTTGTTAAAGGGGCAATACTATGTATTTTCTAGGCACATAATACCATATTAAAGCACAACCAAGAACTATGTAACCTTCGGTCATAAAATACTGTATATGTCAAGTATTAATTGAAGGAAATTTCACTTTGTAACAATGCTATGAAATTGGAGCGCTGTCTCTTTAAGAAACTCCTGCTCTTTCTGAACCTTATCATTTTTACTGAGAAGGTAAATAATGAGCTCAGCAGATGAGTAGTTCCACCAGATGTTTGCTAATTGCTGCTGGCTAGTCTGAAGGAGCTAAGGGGGGAAAATTGTGGGAAAAGGCTCAAAAAGGTGGATTTTCCATAATATCTTACATATATTGATAAATCTAAAATATAGTGAGGACAACAGTCTCAATAAGCTGAAGCAATGTTGGAATAAAGAGTGTCAAATTCCCTGCTGATGAAGTATTACTTTCTATGCAATGCTTTTAAATATTTGAACTTAAGCATTTTAAAAAAAAATAATGATCCTGTGGAATCTGTTGCGTGCTTTTGTAAACTTAAAGTTACATTTAAATAGTTTTACGACCTGGCAGAGCAATGATTGTTTATTAAAACGTTTGTAATGTTTGTTGTTGTAAAAGTAAAGTGCTCTGAACTACCCATCATTGTCAATTTGTTGCTGTAAAACAGACTGAAATAAGAAGTGGTCGGGTTGCTTTCTTTTTTTGGAGAACCCTGCAGTCTGCACTGATGAGAGCTGACTAAAGGATTTTGTGTTAGATTTAGAAAAGTTCCAATTTGCTTCCACTCAAAATTCTGTCACTTCAGCTCCAAATAAAAACTTTAAAGTCCAAAAAACACATTGGAGTTTAACGGGGCTTCTGACACCTCTGAGTAGTCCATTAGGATACATTTCAGGGGGGAAAATCCCCCCAAGATTTTCAGTGCTCTGGGAAGGATTTCACTAAATCTTGTGCTTATACTCACCATACTTAGGAAAAGTAAAGCGCTTATTAATAGCTTTCCTACTGACACATTGATGGAGGAATACGGTTCTGGCTTTGTGGCTGAAAGCTTCAATCCCAGTTTGAGGGTGGGGCCTCTGCTTGATATTAACACACTCCCTCCAACATTCGGGGATAAACCTGGGGGCCACATTACTGCGGTGGCCCCTTTAAGCCACCATGTAATACAACCGAGTCAGCAGTCAATGAGATGCATTTTACAACTGGGCATTTGTCAGCGACTCAGTGCCACAGAAGAAAGAGATTTAAAACATCCTGCAGGAAATGAAAGTGCTGCTTGGAGAGTCTGAGCAGGCGGCTGCTTCCTTCTAAAAGGACATTTTGGTTATGATAGGAGAATGAAAGTAAATATTATTTTCAACAAAATAGTGGTGAAGAGCCTTTCACAAATACATTACATGTTATGTCCAGATTTGTAAAGTAGGTTTGAAATAGAAATAGAAATCCTCCTCCTGTCACACAAAGGTCAACGTATTTTATTAAAGGGACAGTGTCATGTAAAATTAACTTTTTGAGATTTATATCATGTCAGAATATTATTCCCTGATCAAAAACATGCCTGGAGTGTTGCCTTGATTTTTATCATGCATGTTTGAGAAATTCTTGAATCTCCCATGGTAACTATTCAGAGGGCTAAACGCCTGGGTGAACCTAGCCCCACCTTCAGGGACGAAGCTCCTCCACGGAGCTGCAGGTTCCAAGCTTCTCAGCTTCCACCTCACAGAGTAGCCCCTATTCAGCTCCTTCAGACTAGTCAGCATCATTTAGTGGACACCTAGTGAAACTGTGCATCTGAGCTCGTTATAGCAACACTGGTAAAAACATTGTTCAAGGGTTAATAAAGGAGCCATGTTGTGATGGCTTCCTGAAGGCGGAGTTTCAGAAAGTTCAGAAGTTTCTTAAAGAAACAGAGGCCCAATTTCAAGATGTTACATTGCAAAGTCAAATTTCATTTATATATTTAGCATTTTCATGACAACTGCATATGACATAGTTACTTGATTGTGCTTTAAAATGGCACCATGTACCAGGAAAACACATAATACAGCCCTTAGAAGATTTTAGGCAACAATAAGTTTGGCTATAAAGGCAATTATTAACAAAACTACTCATTTAGATCAAAAGCAAGTTAGGACATTACCTGACTAACAGGAGATCATGGGCAAATAGTTTTCAGTGTCTGTTATTGTTTAGCATTGTCAGGATCCTGGGTTGTTTAAAAAAAAAATTCAAACCTCTATTGTCTTTCATCCTTTTTTGAAATTCTGAGATTAAATTTGTATTTTTAAACTGCTATTTTATTTATTTGTTTTATTTATTTGTTTTATTTTTTGCTTTTTAAGAGGAAAACAGCAAAAACACTCTGTGCTGTGAAAAAGAAGGGAAACATCATTGATACTGTCTTTTCTCTCTCTCTCTCTGGAGAACAGGATTAGAGCATCAGTGTAAAACACAGGAATTATCAGCAATTTCTTCTGCTATATAACCAGGGTGGATAAAGGGAAGATGTACTCAAAAAATATATAGAAACTCATGCGTATCACAATATGAGTGGGCTCTACAACTGGTGAAGCATTGCGCCAGTAAGAAGCTTATGGAAAATAATAGGAAGAGCGTGGGTCCTGTGAAGATGCTGCTGCACCGTAACAGAAGGAGAAAAGGAGCGAACTGTCCTGAACTCTTTTTATAGTTCAGGACTGAGCCGGGACGGAGGGGGTCTGGGGTTTGAGACGCTGTCACAACAGCAAGCTCAGATAAGCTCCCAGAGAGGAGACAGAAAAGCATCTTTTTTTTTTAAGTCGCCTCATGCACTTTCTGAGCAACTAGACAAAGATTTTGTACAAATAGTCCCAGGAAGACATATCAGTCTCAACTGACATCTTGAAAATCATTGGAACTATTTGCTGTTACATGATGTGTAGAGGGAGAAAGAAGTGTCAACGACTCAAAACTGCTACTCAAGTGCCACATTTCTTTTCTTGAAAGCAGAAACATCTTTCTCTTGAGCTTAAATGTATTGCAGAGTCGTTTAACCAGGTTACAACATCCTGCCTCGTTCTGGTACCAAAGAAACTCCCACATCAGTCATCAACGGGTGAAGATCTGTATAGAGTTGGAGTTGAAGATGTCATCATACACCTGATTCAAGAACCTCACCTTCAGGTCTGATCTGTCAATTTCCCTAAAGATCTAGTTCATTAACAAGTCTATGTTTCAACAAACCCATCGAAACAGGCTACACAGTGAGGAACCGATTTTAATTCCAGTGTATTTAACACAATTCAGCCTGATCTGCTTTGTCAGAAGCTCCAGGCAGAAGCCTCAACAATCACCTCACAAACAGACCACAGTTCACCTCTGAAAAATCTTTATAAGTTACAATATTTTATTTCATTTTGGTATTAGTAATGTATTTTGGATGTGAGCCGAATTAAAAAGAAAACAAATTAAGCTCTTTCATAAATGAGCCATTATACGTGCGGTAATTAGTTCATCCAATGAACAGAAACGAAACAATAAACAGTAATTCCATCAGAGTCCACTAGAGGTCAGGATAAACTCAATTCTACTGGCAAACACACCCCTTTTACGTTTCAGCGTTTAGATCCTTGAAATTATGCTTTTATTCTAATTTTATATTCAAGAAGAAAGTAAAAAATTATCAAGTATTTTCCGTGTGCACTAACAGCTAAATTTTATTCGTAAAAAAATACACATACAGAAAAACTGGGCTCGTCCGGGATTTGAACCCGGGACCTCTCGCACCCAAAGCGAGAATCATACCCCTAGACCAACGAGCCGGATGCATGTGAAACCTGAAGTACAACATATGAAATTGGTAAAAGCCATATATACCGGCAATAGAGTCATGTATTTCTTGTCATTACGCATTTTTATCTATTAGAGAAGCATTAGATGTATTTGATTTGTGGAAATGACAACTGTTTTTAAAGCATTGCTACAGATGAGTTTTACATACTCATAACTCATAACATAAAAAAGCCAAATACAGAAGCACCTCTTAGTTAAATTATTACTTGAACTTTGAAGGGATTCCGATCTCTGGTACATCTGGTACATTTCTACAAACTGAGCAGGAACCAGGACCTATCAAGAATTTTTTTCAAACAAACTTTCTCTCAATTCAAAGCATTAGACTATTAATTTATCCCATATAGAAATGAAGTGTCATAACTGATTCCACCCAAGTCTTCAGAGAACGGATAGTGACGCTTCGAGCAAAAGAATCTCTGGTAGCAGTCAGTCTCGCAACGAGTCTGAAGCGGCCTCTGGCTGAAGACTGTTGCTGTATGACAGTATCTTAACTCTAATGGCATCGGGGCAGCAGAGACTATATGTCCTGCTGACATCATCAGTTGCTCTGCTAGTCCACCTCATTTGCTTTAGATCATTTTTACAAAATATTTGTCAATGCTATTTATTTATTTACTATTTTTGGATTCTTGCAATTGAATTTCTCTCGATTTTAAATGTGAATAATGAGTGTGTCTGCCAATAAATTGATTATTTATAGCCAAAAATATGGATATATTTATAGTGAACTGTAATTTACTTCAAATAAACTAAAAAGCTTTAGCATAATGAATACAGTGCTGGTTTTACAAACTGAGCTGAATTTCAGAAATGTATCCATCGCAGGCTTGAAATGAATTTTTTACATCACACTATTTCCTTTTGTTGATATGTTATAACTCTAATTCCGCGCTTTTTAAGGACCATGCAACAGTTAAAATGCACTATTAAATGAAAGAGCAGATATGTTTGCATTGTGATGTGTTGAGCAGAGCTAACGGTGCTGGCTGCTGCTGCTCCGCTCTCCCTCCTGGTGCATTGTGGTCTCTGTGCTAAAGGAAGCTGCTTGCGCCGGAATCTGAAGAATTCGAGGTGTCCGCCAAGTCTGCGTTACCTCGGCAGCTCGTCTTTCCTCTCCCCGCACCTCTGTCTTATTCTTCAGCCCCCTCCCTGCTGGCACACTGTAAGTTTACCCGACCCTGTTCGGGACTTCATCTCTTATTTATCACCGAATGTCTCTGGCGCGGCGTTAATCTCGGCTCGGTGGACGGGCGTCGCTAACGTTAGCCATGCGAGATAACGTCCCGCAGCAGAAGCTACGCGGCTACATAACGCGGAACTGTCTAATGAAGCCTTAGCATGGGTCGGTAGTTCAGCAAACACGACGGTTTATCTGTCCCGTTGACCTTCGTTAATGTAACTTAGTAGCTGGGGGCTAATTACCCGGCTAACTTCAGTGCGCATTACAGCATTAGCTAGCTAATAATGCTCATTCTAAACAAAATTAGCCAAAATGAAACTAACTCAACCCCCAGCGCAAACAAAACTGCACATCTTTTCAAACTCATTATAATATAAACGTCATTTTCCACGTTTATCTCGCATTGTTTGACTTTGATTGTCGGTGTGGGTGTGTGCACGTCCCAGCTCCAGCTCATTAAGACCGTTTTTGATAAAGTATACAAGATTACAGTAATCGGATACACAGAAGAAAGACTCGTGAGGCAAATTACAGGGATGGGTGGATTAATTTAAGAGGCATATCTCAGTCTCTGAGGCTTAAAGTCGTAGTGCGGAATGGGGGAGGCAGCTGTGATGAAGGGAAGCAGCTTTTTGTGGTGAGATGCAGCACTCTCTCAGCCAGTCTGAGCAGACTTCCTGTCTCTCACACACTGAAGGCTTTAACTGACAACATGAATAACTTGCAAGGCAGGAAATCGTTCAGAGGTGAACCGTGGGGACGCATTTTCAGGATTAATGGTGTTTCAGTCACTTTGTTCTTTAAGCAATCTGTTCATTTTTCTCTTTTTCCCCCAGGTTGATCAAGGAGGAAAGAAAAAAATGTCTCAGGCGGACAAAATGAAGGTGAGCCGTCAAAATGTCAAGGCTTGTTGTATCTCATGGCCTCGTGAGGTGCGGGCATTACCAGATTCCTACTTCTCGTGATGCTCTGCTCTGCTTCGCTGCCAGATCGACCTGATATAGCTTCTCTTTGTGGCTAAGTTTTTAGATATTCCAGTTTATTCACTCTGAATCAGAACTGCATGCTAGGTTGTGCAGGTCTCATGACCACACCAAACAACTTCTTGTAAAATCACACAAAATGGATCTGTTACAATAAGAGTTTAAAAAAAATCAAAGAAAAAATGTATCTTTGATATAGTTCAAACAGGAACAGTGCATCTAGAAGTATTCACCCCCCTTGTATGTTTTACCCTTTTATTGCTTTTACAAATCAATCGTGATAAACAAAAAAACTCCGTAATGTCAAAGTGAAAATATGCAGCATAAAAAAGTGTGTAAATATTCACCCCTTTTAAAGTCTGTTTTTAGTTTTTGTTTGCAATCGCAGTAACTGAATGAATGACTGGACCTAGCGTGAAGCACTTTGGGGTCTTCTGGACTTGATCAGTACAAGTGTGGGCTGGTAGCCATTTTTTATGATCCAATGTTCGACCCGAGATGATTTTGTCCATTGCAATAAAACTTTGCATGATCTGTTTATTGTTAAACAGATAGAAATGACAAAATTGATAATTTTAATGTTTTTGAGATGGAAATTAGCACCTCATTGAATCCATGAGTCGTCCAGCATGTTCAGACAGAATTGGACTAAATATCGGATTGAACTTTGAACTTTGCTCTGCAATGTTTGGATTCCTGTTTTAAGTGTTTAAATGCACCAGCTGAAAATTCCTGCTTTTCCAGAAGATTCTTACGTCTTTTGTGCTTCCTCTGACTTCATGCTTCAACAACTCTCCAGCTGCATTACCATTGCAAATAATGCACAAAAGTTTGTCAGCATTTTGCTAATGTCGAAAAAAAAAAACAAATTCTGCATTTTCCATTAAATGAGAAGCGTAATTAAAATCTCACGTGGAGAAGTTTATCCACGAGGTAAGTCATTAAAAACCGTGCAGCACCATCATTCTTCGACTGTCGTCCTCAGCGGCAACATCAAGTTGTTGATCATGTGACTCGTGTGATGTGAAGAAAGTGTTTCCATTGTAGTTTTGTGAAATCAAATTTGATGCTGGCAAAAATAAAAATAAAATAATACTTCATCCTAATGCCGATATTTTTTATGAAAAATTTTTTTCTCTCTCACAATTGGCGTGTTTCCATTAAGCAAATTTTTTTCAAAATATCAAATTATATGGTCACCGGAAATGCAGCCATAGACAGAAAATGGCATTCTCAGCATTGAACATCTATACTGTAGACTGATGCTTTTGGCGCTAAGTTTCAGTTTGTTCACAGATTTTGAAAAATGTTGGACTGGCTGGTCAAGCGTAAAATCTGCTTTACAAAACCAAATGGTCAAACGTCGACTTCTCCTCGTTTCTGTGGAATGAATACACACTGTAGTTACGTTTTAACCCGGAAACATGCAGCTCAGTAGCTCAGTGAGTGAGGGGTGACATCCATGGCTTTGACTTCATGGTGTTTGAAATGGCCTAATCTTGAGCCTTTGGGAACAGCTAATGTCTTGTGGAAATAATGCAGAGATGTTCCAGCTGCCCTGCTTCTGTAAATATAAAGTTTTTTCATCTCTCGGTGTTTCCTATGTGATGGGAGATGTAGGTCTTCTAATTGGCTGTCATACTATTGCCTGATTACATTCTGGTCTGGATCTAACTCCCAGCAAGAATGTAAAAGGCCTCTGCACTCAGTGTAGTTTTGGAACAGTCCTAACTTTCTCCTCTAACTCTCACAGCAGGGGCAGTTCACCAACCCAGAGACCCCGGGGTACGTTGGATTCGCCAACCTTCCAAATCAGGTTCACCGCAAGTCAGTCAAGAAAGGTTTTGAGTTCACCCTTATGGTTGTAGGTGAGTATATTGTTACTTCCTGTTGTGCGAAACTGGTTTTGTCTGTCCTGAGGAGCGATAGTGATAGCAAGTTTTTCACTGGGTAGTCCCAGATTTTGTTCATATCTTCGAGTCTCTTGAATGTAGCTGCTCAGCCGGCTGAGCGGCGTTGTTAACTCCTGATGTGTGTGTTTGTGTGAACCTCTGGGATTGTTGGGAAAGGGGAGGAAAACGGGGGTGTGTGGAGGCAGGGTAGAAACTACCCTGAACACGGCTCATCCTTCTGCTTTAAAATAAACCAGAGGAATGCAGCCTGTGGGCCTCGTGGGACAGATTCACACAGCCAGGCCTTCTGCTCTGTTCACTGCAAGAATCCTCACTTAGTGCTTATCTCGAGCAGGAATCTGGATCATGAGCAAATAGCCGTTTCCTGTTTCTTCAGCATAGCTTATAATTCTTCCTGACAAGTAGCAGTGACAAAGTTACAATGAAAACAATAAATCACCAAATGAAGACAGTGTTGGAGTTTTGTCTGCATATGATAATGATAACAAAGAAACTTTCTACGTGTTTCAGACATTTTGATTCTGTCACTTGGTAAAGATTTAGTTGGAACCTCTGGACAACCATTACTTAAAATCCAAGCTGAGACACAGTATCTTGACTTGTTTCATTTGGACTATTTAAGCTATTTGGGCCATTCAGTTTATGTTGAAGGTATGTTGTCACATGAAGGTAGAAATATTCCAGATGTTTTTAGTCACTTGCCTAAAACTGGAAATTTAAGCAAATTAGTTGGAAAGGCTGATAAATATTTGTAAAACTCATTAGCCTATCCGCTAATGTTCTAATTTTGCGTTTTGTATCTTTGACAACATTTAGTGTAATTAGCTTCCCCTAAATTATTTTGTCTGGATAAATTCTAAAGTGCATATTGACTTAGCTGTTTATTAAATTTCATTTAAGTAAAGTTTGACATCTGTGTCGAAGTTTTATTTAAGAATTTTTCAAATAATAGATGGTCACATTCATGCTCTTATTTTGGAGAGGGTGAATGTTTACCCAGCCGTTCCGTTTCCTCTCCTCGTTCTCCACCGGTGATGCGGTGCAGCAAATGACCTTTAATCTGTTCCCAGCAACAGAGTTAGCAAAACGTAACTGAAACCATGAGTGAAAGGTTTGTTCTAAAATCACTTCCTGAGTCACAAACCACAAGGGGAGTGTCAGTTAAAAATATTAGTGAGAGAAACAGACGGGAAGAAATAATAACAATGAGATTAAGAGTAGGTCATGCCTTTCTAAATGATCTAAATTGTATGTTTAATTGGGAGGAAAAAAATAATGATAAACATGAAGAATGTGGAAGGAATAAAAATGTAGAACATGTATTGATGAATTGTGAAATATGAAAGGGAGAGACTGAGAAAAATAATAAGATGGATAGCAAGAGTGACATCACCTAACATCAGCGATGGATGATAAAACCGTCTCTCTTGACTCACTGAGGGTTACATTTTGCTTCCAAAAGTCTGATGGGACTCTGGAAAAGACTGTTGATGTGTTCATGTTGTGCTAAAAGCAGTTAGACTATCAGTGAAGCTATTCAAACCTAAGGTAGCATCACAATGCTAAACATGTAGCAGCAGCACAGATGTCTCCATCGCTAATGTCAGCGTTCACAGTCTACATTTCTAAAGAAGCTCCATGAATGATCAGGAGGTCCTGAAACTCTGGAAAGCTGTTTGAGTAGAGCAGAACTTTGCTCCTGTCTGATGGTTGAATAACCTGAAAAACATTACAAGCAACACATTTCTTAGTTGTTGGGCTTGTATGTCAGTTTATTCTGTAATTTAGCACCAGAAAGAGTTTCTGAATTGAATATATTGCTGATTTCTTCGATACAATTTTTGATTTAGTTAGTCATCTGGGTTAGAGGAGTCAGACGGAGTCAGCAGCATTAATCTCTGCTGCTGCCAGTACAGTAATGTCATGTAAAAAGCAGTTAAGGAAGAACGATTTTTAGTTTCACTTCAGCATCGTCTGTGAATGTGGAATCGAGAGACAGTTTCAGGGTCTGACTTTTTGGGTTGTGAATAAACCGAGGCTTGAAAAAAATCAGACGTACTTTATTGACATTACACAAATGCAGAACTGTTGTTGGAAACAAAAGGTTGCTTGGCTACTGAAGTACACAGAAAAACTATAAGTGTTCCTAAACTCCCCTTTTATGCTACAGACTGTTTCTTCAGCAGTTGTGAGGATTTATAGGAAAAATTCCTATTAATTTCATGTTTCAGGTTTTCCTGAAACTAAAACTTGTTAAACTCGGTGGTAGGGGCACCAGGTCAGTCATCCAGCAGCATTCCATGTTTTTGAGTTATAAAAATGTTTATAAAGTTGACAGGAAATTGGAATACTTATTTTAGTTTGGTTATGTTTGTCATTATAAGGCTTTATAAACTGTGTTCAGGTATTGTTAGCACATAAGTAGAACAAACAGTTCTCAACCTTGTGGGGGCGCAACTAAAGCCTGGTGGCCCTCCAGGTGCAGACGACCTGCCCTGTGTTTCTACATGATGGGAGGCCTCATGCAGAGTCATTTCTGTTTAGTTTTCAGCCATTTCTCGTTGAACCAAATTTGTTTCTGCAGTTAATGTCGTGTAGCACGGATTTAAAGCGTGTTATCTTTTTGTTTAAAGGTGAGTCTGGGCTTGGAAAATCCACCTTGATCAACAGCCTCTTCCTTACTGATCTTTATCCTGAAAGAGTCATCCCTGGGGCAGCAGGTAGAACACACACCTACACACACTTTTAATTCCATCTTAAATCTGCAGTTCAAGTCCTGTACCGCCTGCTTTGTATTTTGTCTCTGCAATAGAAAAGATTGAGAGGACGGTTCAGATCGAAGCATCAACTGTAGAAATAGAGGAGAGAGGGGTGAAGCTCCGCCTCACCGTCGTAGATACTCCGGGATACGGAGACGCCATCAATAGCCAAGACTGGTAGGAAATCACTTTCACATCTAATAAGTAGATATAGTTTTTACTTGCTCTGTGTTCAGATTTTATTGCCAGTGTTTCCTTCTGTTGATCCAGTTTCAGCACCATCATCGCCTACATTGACGACCAGTTTGAGCGCTACCTCCATGATGAAAGTGGCCTAAACCGCAGACACATTGTAGACAACAGGGTTCACTGCTGCTTCTACTTCATCTCCCCTCTGGGCCATGGGTGTGTGCCTCCTGACATGCAAACACCGCTTATGTTAGAGCAAACGCTTCAATAAGTCAGCCCAATGTTCTTAATTTTAGGAAATCAGCTGGTGTTTAAATGTGAAAGTGATCTTATGTATCTTTGCGAAATCAACCACTGTCCCCTTTTTGCTCTCCAATGATAGACTGCTGACTGTAAGCTCCGCCCACCAGGTCACATCTGCATGCGCTCAGTTAACAATACTTACCATCTTAGCAACCTTGTTGCTATGTTTAGCAACTTTTCAGACTGAAAAATTGGTATCAGCCGAAACGGGAACCGTCAGGTCAGACTTTTTAAAGATTGGTGATCAGGGCCTGAAAAGCTGAAATGACTGGCACCAGATCATGTGTGATTTATATGGGATGGAAAGAATGACTTTTCCAGGTAGATTGCAAAATTTGAAAAGATCTGCGTTAAATAGATCTGGTAAATTGCTCAGGATTTGTCTCTTTGTACTAATTGCATTGCAGTTTGAGTTATTTAGATGTTAAATGTACACCACCACTCCTGTTTGATCAGCCTGGAAACTGCAAAATAATTTTTCTCTAATATTTGCTGACTTCTTGGTTTCCTGTCCAAACCAGCCTGAAACCTCTGGATGTCCAGTTCATGAAGGCCATCCACAACAAGGTGAACGTGGTTCCGGTCATCGCCAAGGCCGACACGCTCACCCTGAGAGAGAGGGAGAGGCTGAAGCGCAGGGTAAAGAGTTTACCACGGCTCCACTTCCTGACTCACCATCACAGCAACTGGGAATTGGATCTGGAATGGCTTCATAACTCACTTTTTTGTCTCCTTCTCTTTTTTTAAAATAATGCTAAGATTCTTGATGAGATCGATGAGCACGGTATCAAGATCTATCACCTTCCTGACGCCGAGTCGGATGAAGATGAAGACTTCAAAGAGCAGACCAGGATCCTCAAGGTTGTTGATTCTCTACACAGCAGCTCATTTATCACATTCTGCATCGAGATTCCTAAAGTCGTCTTTTCACTTCAGGACGCGTTCCATTTGTAATATGATATGCTACTTCTCTTGTTCAGGCTAGCATCCCGTTTGCAGTGGTGGGCTCCAACCAGCAGATTGAGGCCAAAGGGAAGAAGGTCAGAGGTCGCCTGTACCCGTGGGGCGTGGTGGAGGTGGAGAACCCAGAACACAACGACTTCCTGAAGCTGCGGACCATGCTGATGTAAGAGAGCAAAGAGCTGAAACTACAACTGCAAGAACAGTTGTCCCAGAAATGATTGTGATCAACAATAATGTTGTTGCTTTCAGATAATTTTCAAGTAATATATTGAAAATTGCATAATAATGCAAATTTATTGTCGGTGATTTCTACAAAATGATAGTTTATCCAGATGTTTCAGACAGTAACGATCAGAGAGCACTGTCTTTACTGTGCTCATTTTAACACTTTGTTTTTTAAGGTGCCTGAACTCTGTTAACATTTGTTTTTGGGAAATTCTCTGGAATCCAGCAAGGGTATTTGTTGAGATTGCAAAGCTTCATTTTTTAAATTTGGGACCTCTTGTACTCAAGGTTTTTATTACATACTGTATGCACTGTTTGAAGAAATAAAAACAGTGCATACAGTAAAGCAGAGCAGGACCGAACTTCCTGTTTTTACTGTAGAGTTACTCTGTCACTCTGCTAGTAGCATAGAGCTCTTGAAAAGAGGAAAACGACATTCCTCCCATGGCATAATTGACTCCATTGACTTCAGGCTGCTGCCATCTTAAAGAAACACAGATGACAAATCTTTGATTCTCCCTTAAAGGGGAAACCGTCCGGCCTAAGTCTGTAAATATCTGTGAAGCTCCTAACTTGGTCGCTGTTTTCCCACAGAACCCACATGCAGGATCTGCAGGAAGTGACCCAGGACCTGCACTATGAGAACTTCCGCTCGGACCGCCTCAAGCGGGGTGGCAGGTTGTCCTCCCATGGTTACGTTCTGCCTCTGTCTCCTGCGTACGTAGCTGTCTGCCTGCCTGCTCTGTCTCACCTCCCCCACCTCCAAACAGCATCCCTCCACCGATGACATGTTAGGGTTCACAAGCTGCATTTCCATCGCAAATGTGCACAAATCTGTTGATATTCTGCTAATGTTGGGGAAAAACACAATTTTGCAGTTGCTACATTTCAGTTAAAAAGGAAAATGAAATCAAAACCACATGTGAATAGGCTAGATCACGTGATAAGTCATTAAAAATAATGGCAGCCACAGATGTTAACCTGGATTCAATAAGTTGGAATGAAACCTAGCCTTGGTAAAGCCAACTGCACATTGTCTGAAGAAAACACAAACAAACCATCGTCCCGCTACCACTTCCTGTCATCTTCATTGTTTCTGCCAGTAGCAACATCCGACTGTTGATTATGTTACTCGTGATGCAAAAAAAGTGTTCTACTGCACTTTTGAGGAATACATCCATTTCAATTTGGCTGAAAACCAACCTCATCCTAGTGAAAAAATGTTTTATCAAAAAACATGAGTTTCATTTCTAAACTGGTGCGTTTCAGTTAAACAAATTTATTTTCGTAATTTCAATTTGCACAATTCTGTACTGAACGGCAAACACAGCTATGGACACCTGGTGGGTATCAACATGGTTGAATTTAGCTAAATAATACGTTAGCATTAGCAAAACTACTTGAGGTGTAGCTCAGCTAACTTTTTAGGTAGCTGCATCCATTTTCCTTTGATATCTGTATGTACAACTGATGCTAGGAGTCTTTTTTTTTTAAAGAATTAGTTCTGCTGTTGATGACAAAGCATGTGTAGTTTGTGTCTGTAGATTAGAATCAGGATGAGTGTGTGTGGAGTAACATAGTGTGGTTCCATCACCGTTTAACCCCTGAATAGTCGAGTCGGTTTAGCTCTGTGTTCTGACGTCAACCACAGGAAGTGGTTTTTGCTGTCCGACTGCTCCGCCATCTGTCCACTGATGGCTGTGCTGGTCTCCACTTGTGGCGAGGGGGAGGTAATGTTTTTATCTTTAGAGGGGAGGCAAGCTGTTCCCCGGACCTCGGCACTAATTACTGCTTCTTCTGGATCTTCCTGCTTTAGACTCTTTTAGATATTTGTCTTAGAGCCAAACGTTTCCCTCTGCAAAAAGAAGACTGACACACTAACCGTTTTCCCTCTCTCAATGTGGCTTTTGTCTTATTTCCCTAAAGCTGCTTAAAGCTGGATAACAAGCGCTTCCTCACATAGTGTTTCTGAGCACTCTGTGTTAATAATCAATAAATCAGTGCACAAAGCGAATGGCACCATATTAACCTCCCTTACTGCTTTCAGCTTCATTTGTTGAGTGTTGAGATAAAATATTACATGTTGGTAATGCAGCCCATGTTGAGTGAACAGAGGAAAATTACAATGAATGACAAACTTATGAAACAGTTATTAAAATTAGGAATGAACCGATCCACTTTTCTCACTTTTGATATTGATATCTGCAGATCGGTATCGGCCAATACAATCCGATACTGAAACACGGCTGCATTGACTTAAAATGTTTACCTTTTTAAACATAGACATAAATGCACTGAAATATAAATGGATTTGATAACTGCACCAACAGCTTCACAAGCTCGGTCAAAACTGTAAAACAACTTTCATTTGTTCACTCAGAATAAAACATCCAATGTAAAATAAATAATAATCAAACTGAAATTGACAAAACCAACAGATTATGTTGATCATATAAATAATAAAACTCCAACAAACCTTTTAAATGGTTCAGAAAATGAAAATAGGAATTCTAAATATCATGTAAAATAAGTAATAAGGCATGATGTCACTCCAAGCACAAAGCATAGAAGTAGACTGAATAGATCTGCTCTTGTGCACATTGTCACCGATACCTGATCTAAAGGGGTTTTTTATTAATATTAATATTGGATCTCTTTAATCTTTCATTTCAATAAATACACAAATTATCAATTAAATGTAGAATTAATTACACATTCCTCAAATAAATGTATTGATTTCATTTTAAAACCAGATATAAGAATTTTATGTTCGAATAAATTATTTCAAGTTTCTTTTTTTTTTTCTTTATTGAAATCTAAACGTGTAATTCTTTATCCAATTATTTTATTTATTTATTTTCAGTTTTAGACAAATTAGCACATTTAAAGGAATTCCTTCATAAATTATTTGTTCATTGTAATTTGCCTCTTTTCACTCTCCATCTCCATGGCAACCAACAATAACATGAGGCATGACTGAGGTTGTGTCTCCTGTGCAGGAAGGCCCCCGAGCCGGAGGAAATGGACAAGGACATGATTCTGCAGGAGAAGGAGGCCGAGGTTAGAGGCTGACCAATGTCTGACCACTTTGTCAAGTGCAACATTCACTCATTCTTCCTTCTTTATGTTCATAGTGGCCATACTTTTTGTCGGTACACTTCTCATATATTGGAAAAACTGAGAATTTGCCAGAAAAAAATCTAAATCAAATTTTCAATTTTTGGAGCTCAGAAATGTCAGATTTTCTGGAGACATTTGCTCTTTTATTTTTATACACAGAGGCCCTGATAAGCCATCATACTTATGCCTTTATTTTAGGAAGGTGACGATATAAAAACCTTTCCGGTGCTGGCCTAGAAACAATCCCGGAGGTTTTTCCCATCCTCCTCATCTCCCATGAAAACCTTGAGTTCCAGTAACACAGATTCATTCGGTGCCGCTTCCTGCACGGCATCGGGCCATTCCGTCAGACTGAACCGAACAGACCCACCACAACAAAAAGCCGGATTCGTCAGAGCCATATTGGAAACTAAGAGATCCGGACCAGGAATCTGCACCGTTTATAATCTAAATAGACATTTTTGTTTTCAGTCCAGCTGAATAAAAATCATTTAGAGCCACTACTGGTACATGACCTCTCAGTTAAACAAATAGACATTATCAACAGCTCACCTGAATGAAGGATTGATTTCTATTATGTTTGAATGGTTTCTCCAATCTCTGATTGGCTGCTAATTGGTTCTGACTGATTCAAGTGGAAAATCAATCAATTCCTTTCATTTATTTAGGCTAATTTAAATAAAAGGAATATAATATAATAGTAAGAACCCATTGTCCATTTTAGTGTTTTACACATTCATTTGAGTTTGCGTTTTGCCTGAACAGTGGTAGATTTTGTCGTTAGTCGGGGATCTGTGATGTGTTGGATTTGCAGGCTTTTTAGCTCCTTGTTTTAAGTTCAGATTTCCCGTCACACCTCTGCATGTTCTGTGTCGTGCAGCTGAGGAGAATGCAAGAGATGATCGCTAAGATGCAGGCCCAAATGCAGAACCAAGGAGAGGGAGATGGTCAACACGTGTAGAAGGAAAGAAAACACGGGCAAACATCATCTTTGGTAAGCGTCAAACCAGGAAGCGCGCTCCGGTTTCTGTTCCCATAGCGATGTAACTTTTTTTATCGTCTCCTTTCAGGTGGATTTTAACCGGCAACCAACTGACCCCTAATGTTTAGTTCCAGATAGTCTGAAGTCCTTTTTTTTCTTTTCTTTTTTTTTACATTTAGTTTGATATACTCAGTGTTATGTTTATATATTTACATATAAAACTTTATTTTCTTTCTATTTTTTTATGTATCTTTTTTTTTTTTTTTTTTACATTTGCTTAGAAGAAATCAAGTCATCCATCTCACTACGATGGTGACTCATGTTTCTGTTACGTTTATTTAATTTGTGGACCACTTCTGTTCAGAAAGCCAAAGTTTTGCTGCATCTTTTCACAAGTTTGTGAAAAATAATTCCTGGGAGAACCAACTATGGTGGGAACTACTAAAAATGCCTATAACCTTCCCCCCTTTTTTAACCCAATATGTGAATTTCCATTTAATAGGACATGTCCTGCTCAGTGTTACCCAGTTCAAACTCTCTAACTGGTCCCATCCTCTAACCTGTAAGCGTTCAGAAGGCGACAGTTTAAACGCATTCAGCCTTCAGCCTCGTCAAAGGTTTTTATTCAGGCATAGTTGAAGTCAGGTTTTTATCCAGTAGTGCTGTTCTCAGATCAGTGTAGCCATATTAAAACTGCCTTTCACTGTGGTTAAGCTGAGGCTTCTGACAGTCTTCCTGTGCACCTGACTGGAGTACCGAGGCGTGACGTCTGCTTGGTGCTTTAAACTAACCGGGTGCTTTTCCTCTCATGTGAAGTGTGACGTGGCGCAGCAGTAGCAGTGAGTGTGTTCTGTTTTAGGTGGAAGTGGTGAATTGTGATGGTTTAACCCTGAACTCCTCCCAGCTGCTGAGAGCTCTGGGGTCGGGAGGCGACCCGGCAGGACCAATGTTCCTCAAACCTGCCAAGATTTGGGTTCTTCACATTCGTCTTTGTGCTGTTTCTACCCACCATTTTAAGTACCAAATATTGTTCTTTATGCATATATTGAATAAAACAAATGTTTATTAAACTTTCAACAAACTCTCTTGTAATTTGGATTTTTATTCATCTTTACAATCTTTGAAATAGTGCAGGGCATGTTTCCCCGTCAGGCCAACTGAGACTCATCACACAAACGGCCCCAAACCTTTAAAGGGCCAGTATTATGTAAAATCCTCTTTATTTTTAACATGTTATGTCACTACCCCATCACAAACATACCTGAGTAACACTTTGATTTTTTTCATGCATGTTTGAGTAATCTTTTAATCTCCCTTAGCAACCAATTGAGCTATTAGAGACACCAGGGTGGACAAAGTTCTGTCTCAGTGCTGCAGCTTCCAGGCTTCCAAACAGGATCCCACCCTCCACTCGGCTCCTTCAGACTAGCAAGCAGCAATTAGC
This sequence comes from Poeciliopsis prolifica, assembly GCF_027474105.1. NCBI lineage: Eukaryota > Metazoa > Chordata > Actinopteri > Cyprinodontiformes > Poeciliidae > Poeciliopsis > Poeciliopsis prolifica. The sequence goes on from NW_026562383.1 coordinate 1,868,508, forward strand.
GAACTCCAGGTGGAACAGCGCTTCTGCTGAGCTCATTATTAATGCTGATGTGATGAAGGTGAAGTTTCAGAGGAGTATTTAAAGAGACAGGCCCAGTTTCAAGGCATTAAATTACACAAATTTGTAAGTCATATTTGATACATATGAAGCATTTTTATAGCAACTGAAGGTCGAGTCTGGAAAATACCATCCATCATATCACCCAAGTTTCTACTAATATTTAATGTTGCAGGGATTTCACACTAGATGCCCCTAAACATGACGGTGATCAGTAATCACTGTGCTCCAAAGCCCCAGCTCACTGATTGGAGGGAGAAAATGTCAGTGGAATGAACAAATTTAATTTTGTCATGTCAACTTGTCCCTTTTTAATGGCGTTTCAAAGAATGAAAGGCGTGATAAAAGGCTCCATAGAGCAAGAAAAAAAAAGACAGGAGATCATTTTCAATAGTCTTTATGATAGCAGATTTCTTCTCACTAACAGGTATACACAACGGTCTAAATGGCATGGCTTTTTTTTCTTTTTGTTTTAGTGTTAAATACTCTTTGTTCTTAAAGAAAAACTGTAAAAATATTTAATTGTAACTAATTATAAGATCTCTTTCAGGGTGTAGAAGGAAGATGGCAGTGGTACGACAGGTGGTCTGTTTGTGGTTGTCAGAGCTGTTGTGTTCAGGGACAGACAACGGACAAAAAACAAAAAAAACAAAAACGAGGCCGGGTCACATTACATCCAGTAGGGGGTTTCACCGTGAAGATGGAGTCATGTTACCATTTAAAGTAAACCTGAAAGGAGAACGTGGATTAGCAGGTTACAATCAGAGACGTGACGTTGGTTTTAGAACGCCGGCGGCGGAAGCGGCACCTGCACACTCTCTCCATCATGTGTGTGACCAGACGGTCAGAGATGCCTGGGAAGGACTCCTCTGCCAGGCTGAAGGCGTTCTCCAGTTCCTCAATGGCTCCGACTCCACCGCCGCTGGCCCGACGCTTGTCTTTCAACTGGGGGGGAAGGAAAGTATTGTCAAAAACTGGTCCGGTTATGTCAATGAGTTGCAGGCTGTGATGAGGAGGAGTGTGACTTACCTCTCTGAATATGGGCGTTACCAAAGCAGACAAGCACTGTGACTTAGGTTGTCGTTTCATAGAATCTCCAGACTAAAGAGAGGAGGAAGAGGAGAGGTGAGCGACCTGACAGAGCAGCTGCTGGCTGGCTGCCGTGTTCGGCAAGCGGGACGCCTCACCTCTGAGTCTGGCTGTGGGTAGCCTTGCTGTAGCTGGCTTATAGATTTGACTGTAGGGAAGTTCCACAGGGGAGTCTGCTCAACGTCACCGTCGGCGTCCCTGTGAGACGGAGGAGAATGAAACACTGCTGACTCAGCGAGCGGCCAGAAATGCTCTTAAAGCCACGGTGGCACTGACATGTCTGAGTCGTCGGAGCTGGACTCCTCCCCGTGTCCCTCGGATTTCCAGCGCCGGTATCGGTCGATCAGCTCTGTGAGGTACGTCGTCTTCTTGGTGTGACGCGTGATAAACTTATGCTTTAGGAGCTCTTTGGCGGTGGGCCTCTGCAGACACAACACAAGTACAAAAAAATCACAACCCATTTTTTTACTTATTCTCATTAGGACCTCACCGATCCACATTTTTCACTGCCAATAATGATACTGATATCTGAGGTACTGAATTGACTCAAAATGTTCTTTTTTTCTTCTTTTAAGAAACACGGACAAAAAGGAACTGAATCATAAATGAATCTTAGAACTCTGCATCAGTTCAGCTCACAAACAGCTTTGTAAGTTTGGTCAAACGTGTAAAAAAAAAAACTTTCATTTGTTCTGTCCGTGCAATTAGGAATAAAACAGTCAATGTAAAATAAATGATAAAGAAACTGAAACTATCTCAGGTAAACATGCAAAAAAAAAAAAACCTCCAATAAACTTTCTTTTAAATGGTTCAGAAAGTGAATCTAAAAATTCTAAATATAATATAAAATATATATAAGCCGTCATACTTATGCCTTTATTTTAGGAAGACATAAGTAAAATGTATGAAACAAATAATAAAGCATGGCGTCACTCAGAGAATAAAACAAAAAATTAGACTGAATAGATTGGGCACATCGTCACCAAGAATTTTTTGCAATATGGAACCGATACGGATATTAACTTTGGTTTGGTGCATCTCTAATTCTTAAATGTTTTAATTAGTGAAGCTCTTTTTCCACATTGAAAAGCTCCAGAATTGTGAGCTACGAGATCGGACGCAGCTGTGGGACTCACAAAACGAGGGTCTTTGTTTAGGCAGGCCTCCACAAACTCTTTGAAAGGTTTGCTGTAGGGGCCCTCCAGGGTGGGCGGGGGGTTTTTGGGGATGAGGAAGAGTACCCTCATGGGGTGCAGCTCTGAGTTGGGCGGCTCTCCTTTAGCCAGCTCTATGGCCGTTATCCCCAGGGACCAGATGTCGGCCTGAAACAGAGCAGAAACACGTCGTCACGTCATGCGGCACAAAACGCTGCAACTAAGAACTAGACTTCAAATCTAAAGCCCACAATGTTTTCCCACACTGAAACGCACAAGAAAATGAGATTTTAGTAGATCTTTATGTAATAAATCAACTCAAAACAGAGGATCATAAAACGTCCTATGTTTCATCTGGAAGTTTTCAACATTTTGATGCAACAACAATCTGAAAAGTGTGGTGTGCGTTTAATTTTTAGAATTAGTATGAGCCTTTACTGTACAGAAGCAGAACAAAATTTGTCACTAACTCAATATGAACCCAGAGTTTTGTGTGTTTTTCATGTTTAATGATTAATATTATTATAGATTTTTTTTGTTTTCTTAAATATAATTTTTTTGTCTCTGACATTTTGCTTGTTCTAAAAATAAAGTTAGGTTCCAGAACAGTATGCTGAGCTTTAAGCGTCTCTCAGAGAACAGTTCAATCTGTCACTTTATGCTAGTTTACGGTAGCATAAAGTGGTGTGTGCTGTGGAACCTCTGGAGGAGCTGCACCGATCGCATTCAAAGTGTGAAACTCTGAACAGCTGTCAGTCATGCACTCTGAAGGGAGGGGCAAGAAACACAAGCTGCTGGTGAAAGTAACCTCAGAGAGTTTTCTACCCGCCGCCTCAGTAAACATGAGGAAGTGGGAGTTTGGGTCAGATGTGAGCAAATGCTAACTTCCTGCTGTAACCTAAACCTACAGCCAAGTAGTTCAGATCAAAGCCTAGTTCAGTGTTAGCATGTCTGAGGCAAGAGTGGAAAATTACCATTTACCATCTAGTCTGAGTTCAGTTTCTAAAAGTGCAAAGCAGACGCTGTTACAGACGCCCAGCGTCTGTAACAGTGACTCTGTCACGTCAAAATGTCAGTCATGGTGCTTGTGCTTGCCATTTGCTGTTGCTCCTCTCTCACCTTGAAGTCATAAGCCGATTGCTTGATGACCTCCGGCGCCATCCAGAACGGCGTGCCAACAAACGTGTTCCTCTTGATCTGGGTGTCTGTCAGCTGGCCGGCCACTCCGAAATCAGCAAGCTTCACGTCGCCCTGCTCCGACAGCAACACGTTGGCAGCTGGGAGACAGAAGAATAGAGAGAGAGAGAGGGAGAGAGAGAAAGAGAGAGAGAGGGAGAGAGAGAGAGAGAGAGAGACAGCTCAATAAGCTGAGTTAGTCTTTGCTATCTGTTCCAGAGGTCCTAAATGCTCCATGGTGAAACACCTGGTCTGGAGTAAAACTGCGGCAGCCTCATTTGATCAGAGGCACACTTCATCATAAACAACACAGGGCTATGATAAATATGGAAAATGTCAATTTAAATACATAAAATTAAACAAAGTTGTGCTTTTTTTTAATCTGAAGGACGTAGAGTTAGAGGATCTAGATGTCTCTCTTTAAAGGGTGCGCTCCCTGCTACCTACCTACTTGCCTAAGAAATCAGAAGTCAGCAAAGTCTCTTCTTCATCCAGTGTTTAGTCTCCATGGTAACAGTATCATTATACTTCCATTAGCGCTTGGAAGTTTACAGCAGATAGAGGACCAATAAATACCAGGACCATAAAATACCAGCTACTGGTTCTGTCCACTTCTGATCTGCTGTGAGAAAGAAGTGACCGTTAGCCCCGCCCCCCGGGTCACGTCCCGTGGTTGACAATAGGATCTCCACCGTTACCAACCTAGCAACCATTCAGACAAAGTGAAATAAAATAGGAATCTGCAGGTCAGGCTTTTTAAAGATCCACAATCAACCAGAAAACTGCAGTCGGTTCAGCCCTTATATTCAAGTATAAGAAAAAACTATTTTACCTTTTCACACGAAAATAGCCAATATACATATATATAACAGTATGTAATACTGATTAAAAGCACTCTAAAAGTTTATCATAAGTTAGTTTAAGTTTGTACTGGTTTAAACTAAGTGGGTTTTTCTCCCGGTTGGCAGTAGGCTAATCCCTAACTTTTATATTTAGTTATTTTTTGCAGCTCTTTTGTTTTATGTATCACTGGAAGATTCCAGAGAGAAACTAACGCCTCCTGCATGCCCCCAAAAAATAAAACCCCTTTAGCCATTTGAATGTTTTTGGAAGGTCTAAGGAAGGAAAATCTCATAAAAGCAACAGCTGTGCATGTATGGCCCAAATGTAAAGAAATCTACATTTGACCCCTGAGAAAGACGGCAAAATCCTCACATTTGGTCTTTTTTTTTTCCTACTTTCAACACATTGGATTTTAAGACATTATGAAACTAAATGATCCACATCTTTCACTTCAGCTGTCTCAACAGAAGCACTAACCTGAACGGCTAAACTCTCCAGGCCACACCCTGCAGAAGAGCAATCCCTGAAACATGCTGCTGAGACCAAGACCCTGAATCTGACCCTGGATTCAGCACTAAAAAGCACAAACACTCTACAGAGGAGTCAGGAAGCAGGGAGGAACGACGCCTTCATTTTTCTGCTAAATATTAAACACACTAATAGTCCAACTTATTAAAGGTCTCACTGTGGGTTTACCACAATCCATCTGTTTCAGGAGTAACAAAAACATTTAAAGGCGCAGAGTGATGGGTTTTTCAGTTGTTACTAAAACGCTTCATATTTCAAATTTGACTTTTTAAGTGAGATGCTTTACACAGCTGAATGGTTGCCAGGGAGATTAATGGTTTTCTACATCAAGGCAACACTCCTGGTATGTTTTTCATGAGGGAATAACGCTGTCTCATGATGGAGAGCTAAAAGAAATGTCAATTAAAAAAAAAAGAGATGTAAATGAAAATAAAATACCAATGTGAATATGTTTAGCGCCTACATTACAGCCTCACACACGCTTGTGAAATCAAGCAGGAGAATGTGTGCAGTATGGCAGAGTGTGAAGCATCTGGTTCTGGCTCGGCCAGCACCAGGCTGTAGTCACACGTCTTCCTCTACCTTTGATGTCTCTGTGAATCTTCCTCTCCGAATGCAGATACTCGAGGCCTTTGAGAATCTCCCGCAGTATCGTGGCGATGTAGGTCTCCTCCAGAGGTCCGGGGCAGAGCTGGGCCGGCGAGAGACGGGACGGTTTGGATTCTCGTTTTCAGTCTGGCCGCAACAACAACGGGCTGCGCGAAATGTAGAAAAGTGTCTTACCAGATCCAGAGCTGATCCTCCACCTAAATACTCCATGATGATCCACAGCTTGGTCCCCTGCAGTGGGAAAAGAAAGAATAGAGTATTAACTGACTGTTGTTTCACATCGTCTTTAACTTATTTTAGAGCGCCTGACAATTTATCTCCTGGTTCTTATTTCAACTTTCTGTCAGGTTACAACCACATTAGACTTATTTTTTCACTTTTCTATTTATTCAGATTTTTCTATTTTGTTTTTTAAATAATAATGACAGTATTTCATTTATATTAACTTATGGATAAATTGTTGCTCCTTCTTTCTTTGATTTTATTTTTTTACATTGTTTAGTTCATTTTAACTCTTTGGTTTCCTTTAAAGGAAACCAAAGACTGTCGTTCCTGTGCAGCACTTTGGTGCAGTTTTATACTTGTTTTAAAGTGCTATATAAATAAATTTGACATTGACATATTTGGATGTCAACACAACGATTTGACCTAAGTCACATGAAATAAGTCTCGATTATGCTATAATTGTTTATTTTTTTTTATTTGTTAGCATAAAAACACAATTGGGATTATAGGGATTTTGTGTAATAAAATTAGGCTGGAACAATTAATTGTGATTAATCAATTACTGAAATAATTTTGTAATTGATTGATCGTTAAGTGCAGTATACAGACTCACAAGAAGGCAACTTGCTGAAAGAACAACATGGTCAGAGCAATAATAAAGCCACAACTGCACAGAAAATATAGAAATGTAGCATTTAGGATAAATATCTGTAAATATGCTCTAATCAATACTTTTCAAGTGACAGTTTTAGTTTCAACTGGTTCAAGTTCTGTAAAAAAAAAAAAAAAAAAAAAAAAAAATATATCTATATATATATATATATAGATAGATATATATATATAGATATATATAGATATATATATAGATATAGATATAAAACGATATATATATATACACACACACACACACAGCACCTTTAGCTATCCATTTATTAACGAGTTTATGTGAAGCAGAAGGGTCTGAGGGAACGCTTGGCATTTTGCATGCCAGCTTCACTTCAGTCTAATCTTTTTCCACATCTATGGTGTGGAAATGAAAACTTGTCTGGGCCCAGATTTTCTCACCTGAGCTACAGTTCTCTGCAACTCCTCCACAGTTAGCACGAGTGCGACAGTTAGCCTCAGCGAAGCCGTTTGCTCTCCAAAGTCCTAACGCAAAACTCTGCAATATTCTCAGATCGATTACATTTATGCTGAGACCAAGTTACATGCTGGTGAACTCTGTTTACTGAATTCTTAAGCCAGTTTGTTCTAGTTCATTTTATTTAGGGGTGTCAGAGAGAATGGGGCAGAAAACAAAATTGTGCCTGCCTTGCTATTTAATTTTCATTCATGAAGGATTTTGAAAAGGAGAGACACTTCACAGTTCTGTGCTACTGAGTGTTGGTCTATTTCATAAAACGCCTGAATAAGACATTATTGTTTGTAGTTGTGACATAAAATGTGAAAAACTGAAATTATTGCGAGGCTCTTTGTGTACTGATCCCGTTGTTGTTGTGGGTGGTTTTTGTTTTGTTGTTAATCATCTCACCTTCAAATATGATCCATAATACTTGGTAACAAACGGACTATCACATTGGCTCAGGACTGTGATCTCCTGCTGAATGTCTTCTATTTCATCCTCGGCTTCTTCCAGGTCAATAATTTTAATAGCCACCACCTCCTTGGTGCGGTTGTTGAGGCCCTTGTAAACTTCTCCAAAAGATCCCTTTCCAATCCGCTCCTGCCGGGTGAAGTACTCCTCCGGGTCCAGCTTGGTGTTCTGGATGAGTGACAGACAAATCTAAGCATCTTGTGTGCTGATAAAAGTGCTTATGTTTTATTGTGTGTGTGTGTGTGTGTGTGTATACAGTGAGCTTGTCTGTAATTGACACAAAAAGCACAGAAAGCAATACTGCTATTGCTGCCTTAAACGTGTATTTGACGTGCTACAGTGCTGTGCTGCAAAATGTTAATAGAAAATATGATCAGCTGTGTCTGTTCTACGTCACCATATTAATCATTTGAAATACCAGCAGCAAATAAACTCAAAGCTACGAGGTTGTCTCAGCGTACAAATGCATCAACTGCAAATGCAAAATCATTGAGAATTTAAATGATAAAACAGCACATTACATTTTAAATGGTCGTACAAAGTGTCTCCAATCCTGTTTCTTGCAAAATGTAATGGCAATAAAAATGGTACATGTTGTGACAATTGGTTTAACCGTGTGCCCCGATGTCTTGGACCCCCACCCATCCTTATTCCTGAAAAGCCTGACAGCCACAGGAATCCACTAAACAAAGGATCAGAAAGGTGCCAGGAGGTTCTGTACCTGGTTCTGCAAGTCTCCAAGGTGTGCCATCCCTTCTGCCGGGTCGGACAGAGCGACGGTCACGGCTCTGTCTTTCCAAACTTATCAGTCCTGACTGTTTCCGTCGCTGTTCTCTAGGAAGCTAGCTGAGAGGCTAGCCGAGCAGATAAACACCCAAACTGCTGCCTTTTAACGGGGCTGTCACCCCGCGTACCGTTTTCGGCCTTCAAGCCCAACTGAGGACCGAGCAGGCCCGGCGAGACAGCGAGCTACTGACCGGCACGCTCCATGGTATGTTCTCGGTGAGGACGGAGGGAGAGGGGAAAAAAAATCTCTTTCCGTGAATTAATATTTAATTCATTTCAGGGAGCGCTTAGCCTGTTGTTCATTTAAAGCTTGAGGAGGACAAAATAATGGCTCAGACCGACTGCGCATGCGCTCTGTGTAGGAAACCGATGGAATTCTGGGAGGTGTATTTCCACACTTGTAGCAGAAAGTTCTCAACCTGATATTTTTAATCGTTTCATTAATATTTTAGAGCTGATTGGAGCTATTAAAGGGATGTTTTTTATGAAGTAGTGCGAGGTTATTTTCAATATTAAAAAATAATAAAAATATGAAAAATAATTGTGCGCAAAGAACGACAGGTAGTCAGATCTCCCCCAGTAGGATATTGCTGTGTACATTTTAGAAACATTTTTCTGTGTCTTCTAATTGTTCTCCAGATTTCAAACTTTAAAAGATTTTCTTCAACATAGGATTATATAAGTATCTAATCCTATTTCGACAATAGGATGCTTACATAATAATCGTAATATTAGAACTGGATACTTATGTAAATAAGAGGATAACACGGGTGAATACAAAATTATGGAAATAGTGACCTAATGGATGTGTTAATGTTACTCTTCCAAATAAATAAAAAAAACTGAACAATAAGCAGAAGGCATGTTGCAGATAGCCATTCTCTATTATTTATTCAGCCGGATGATTCCTTAATACAGAAACCGCCTGCTGTAATGAGAGTAGTGTGCGTTTGTTTTATAACCTCTTTACCACCTGTTATTGCGGCTCTCCGCGAGCAATACAAAGTCTCAAGCTCCGCCCCCCTCAGTCATGCACGCGATTGTGATTGGCGCAACATCCACTCTTTTCTTGCGTTTGGAGCTGTATCGTTGCTCGCTGATTGTCTCGGGGAGAAGCTGTTAATTTAACAAGTGGAACACGAATTTGACATGACATTTTAAAGCGTGGACCAAAAAAATATCCCCCCAACAGTAAGTAGTCACGCAGGGTTCATAGCTCTGTACGCGGTTCTCAGCTGACGGCTTTGCTAACATTCTAACGCGGGTTGCTGTTCGTGGCTTGCTAATGTTGAATAGCATGTTAGCCAATTTGAGTTAATTAGCGTAATGCTAGTTTATATTCAGGCTGAACATGGCGTCTTTCATTCTGTGACATTGAAACCGCGTGTCAGCAACAGCTATACTCATGTCAGTGTTATGTAATTCAACGCAGCAGCGCTGCGAGAAACGCTGTTTTTCATCCAGTATTTATGAAGCGCCTCACATCGCCTCACATCTTTCATAGCAGGACGCGACTCGACCACCGGACAGTCTGTTCAGACGAGCCAGACATCATGTTGTGACCACACGGCAGCTCCTCGGCGGGGCTAATGCTAAGCATGTCCGGATCAGCCGTAAATGATTCTGCCCGAAGTAAATTCAACCGCTTCATCAGTTGTTATCCACTGGGATGGAGAAGGGCAGCGTGATTGAAATCGTGTGACGTAATCATTTTTACCATTAGATGTTATATTATGTGTGTGTGAGGTTACAAGAAGAATAATCTAAGAGTTATTGATAATTGAAAAGATTAATTGTTGATTCCCCTGTGATGGATACCATGCCAGGCTTCTCCTCCTGCCTCACCCAGAGAGCCTCCTGCTATCTGTCAGAGTGGGACTGGGGCCTACCAGACGGGGATTAGTGGGTGCCATTTAAACCCAAACATTTGATCGTACCCACTCTATTGTTTTGCTTCTAGAAAATATGTGGCAGTGGAATTGGTAGAGAAATATCTTCAGGTTCAGTCTTAACATGTCTTGGTCTCTAGCTACAGTCTTGTGTTGGACAGTGGCACCAGACTGCAGTGGAGAATCGGGTCTACAGAGAAGATCGTCAGGGCTGATTTTCTCTCCATCCTGGACTTGTACAGGAACAGGGTCAGGAAAAGGGAAGCTAACATCTGTGCAGACCCCACACATCCAGGACACAAACAGTTTACTTTCAAGTCAACGTTACAGAGCGCAGTTTGTTTAAAAAAAAAAAAAAAAGTTCAGTACTGCAACAGTTTCTTCCCTCAGGTTGTCTGATGAACACCCTAGTTCATCAGACTATAAAACCTATGACCATATTTTACACCATTTTAAACAAAACCCATCAAGTGTGCATATTTATTTTAATCTCAAAAGTTTTTATATTTAAAAAAATATATTCTTATATCAGATTTCTCTTTTTTCGCTCTCTTGTGGTCACAGGCATGTGCTTCTTCTGATTTCATTTTGAACATGTTGCTGACACAGGAAGCAGCTAACTTCTGTAACAACATCCACAATGAAGAGTGTTTTAGTCACTGTTACATAGCCATGCCTAGGTGTGTTGTGATCCTCTGATAGAGAAAACATTAAAGTTTTGAATTTTTCTGATTGCCCGTGAGAAATCTGGCTGATTTGTACTTAAGTTCATCTTAAAGTAAAATAACTTGAAGGCTCCATCCGCATCTGTAATTCTGTTGGTAAGATAATTCAAATGTCTATATGTGAAAGACATCGAATCCAAGCAACGTATATTCAGAGAAAATTTTTTTTTTTTTTTTTTTTTTCTTTTTTTTTTGTCCATTTGACAACAGGCTGGATGAGTGGGCCAAGTTTCACCCCGCCTTCTGAAGTGGCAGAGATAAACCGCATCCATTATGAGCTGGAGTACACAGAGGGCATAAGCCAGCGCATGCGAATCCCTGACACCCTCAAGGTGGCGCTGGAGAGCGGATCGGGGGCCGCTCTGCTTCAGCCACCTCTGCCAGTTCACACAACTCTGATGCAGGTTCCTGAAAGAATTGTCGTTGCAGGTAAGACACTGGGTTAGTGTCATTAATAATAAACATTTAAAGTAAAACATAGATGGAGCAGTTCAAGTTGTGGAGCTGTTGCAGACCATGCAGGACAAACGGCTCTAAAACCATCATCAGTGGGATGCTAGAAGTGGTAAAAGAAATGTCTCTTTAATTTCTTTCTTTTTGTTTTTCTTTCAGGTGATGATGAGGAGTCGAGGTTTGTTCAACCAAGAGATTTAGATCTAATTCAGTCGGTTCCATCGGTGGATCTCCTGAACATGAAGGCCCCGCCGCGTGTCCTCACCCTGACAGAACAGCCCCTGGACTCTCTGGAAACTGACCAAGCTGCCAACTCACAGAGTAATCCCAGCCAAACTGTAAGTACAATCATACTCTAGCTTTATGGATTGTAATAAAAACTCGAAAAATTGCTTATTGAGCTTTCAGCGTCTATGCACCAAAATCTGGAACAAACTTCCAGAAAATTGCAAAATGGCTGAAACACTGAGTTCCTTTAAATCTAGACTTAAAACTCAGGTTTTTAGAGTTGCTTTTGAAATCTAAATATGAAACTATCAGTAATCTGATGTGCAAAATGTAATGTGTTCGCTGACTTTGTATTTTTAAGATGTACAGCACTTTGAAATGCCTTGTTGCTTAAAGGCGCTATACAAATAAAATTTGATTGATTCTATTCATAATGTCTGATAGTTCTAGTTTATTGGAAATTTTACATTTCATGTTGAAATCCCAGTAATATCTGGAAGCTTCTCTGGAGAGAGCAGTGCATACAAGCCCAGTCAGTACAGCCAGAGATGGACGTCTGTTGTAGCTGTCAGTTTTGTCACCCTGGTCATTGAAAATCTGAAGTGGAGTGTTACCAAAGAGGGATCCTCAGGATCTGATCTTTAGGCGTTTCCCTTCTGTCACACACCTGACTTGCATGAATGTCTGATAAGTCTTCTGCTTCATGTGGTGGCATGCTGAGACGATCATTAGCAGGAAAGCTGTTGATTTTGGCTATTTAATGATTCAGGATTTTCAATGACAATTGATCACTAAATGTTAGCTTTAATGTGAGCCTGGAATTCATTGATCTCTTTCCGCGTGTTACAGACCAGTTATAACACCCGCTCTCGGAGGGAACGCGGTGCAAGTGAGAACACACCAAGTCGTCATGGCAGCCGTTGTAACAAAGGGGATGTAAAGTAAGAAAACCTGAATCGCTGTTCATCCCCAAAGGTCTTTAAAGTCTATTTTTCATCATTGTTTATTAATCTATAGGTTCTTCCAACCTTCCCCCTGTGCTAGCGTAAGCCCCTCCCCCTCTGGCCCCACTGTCCGCCTCTGTCCTCCCCTCTGTTCTCCAGAAGACGCAAACATCAACCTGTTTACAGCTGCTGGGTTTCTGTCTTACGTTCAGTCAACAACACGCCGTGCTTACCAGCAGGTCCTTGAACTCTTGGACAATAGCCGCCGGAGGTGAGTTTTGTTTGGCTGTTTTCTCATTAATCATTACATTCTTTATGTTTCTCCATATAGATGGCCAGCTCTGATTATTTGAATTGAATGTATTTTCAAACCTTGGCAGCAACAACTTCCATCAACTGTTTGTAATTTTTTGTAAAGGGTATTACATTGTATCTAGTGTAGCGTGATGACTGTTTGTTCAAACAGTTTTTTACATCAATTTGGAGGAATTGGGGATCACTTTTCTTTGCAGAATTGGTTTATATCAACTGCAATGGAAGGTTCTTAAGTTTGAATGTTCTGCATAAGGTCAGGCCACATCATCTTAATCAAATACAAGTCTGGATTTTGACTGAGCTGCTTCATAGATTCATTTTGGTTTAGATTTTTTTTAAAGGTAATCAGAGGTGGACATGCTGGTTTGCTTTGAAACATGCTTCCAATGAAAGCTTGAGCTAAAGGTCAAGAGCTCATAGTCAGACATTGTCCTTCAATAGTTTTTTGCTAGAGAGCAGAATTCACTGTTCCATCACTTAACCTCTAAACCACTCCAGCTGTCATCACTCTATACTAGATATAATGCAATATGCTTTCTAAAACCTTCAGCCTTTTTGGCAATTTCCCCCAAACTCTTGAGGATCATCGATGTTTTTAGGCTTTTGTTTAGTCTTTTTGCTCTGCAGTGGCTCTTGGTCGTGGTCCTCTAATGAATGTGATTTTTAGCTTGCTTTCCTATTGTTGAATCATGACTCCTGAACTTGCTTGAGCCAGGTAAGGACAGCAGAACTTTAAGTGTTCTGGATCCTACAAAATTGCCAAAAAACAAACAAACTGTGGCGATTAATTAATGAAAGCAGTTGGGATACTGGTCTAAAAGAACAAGAAAATTTGTGTTGGAAAAATATCGAATTTCAGAATATTGTTCAGGCTGCTGGTTATGTTATTAATTGAACCAAAGATGTGTTAATTTCCACAGAACCCACTTGGACTTGGCTTTTGATATGAACCCTGACGAATCTGGCTTAGTTGATGCTTCATCGCTGCGGCGTCAGGTAATGAATCCCGTAATCTTAAGCGCTGTCTTTGTCAACGTTGAACTCTTTTTCATTTGAAATGATTAGGTCTGAAACAGGGACTGGATGTGTCGGTGTTTGGGGAGTTTGTTAGGTTCCCTATCACAGCCCAGCAGAGTTAGTGCTCAACATAAAAAAAAAAAAAAAAAAAAAGGTGTGCAAGTAAATATTCACATTCTTGTGCTCACCAGATTGTGAAGCTCAACAGACGTCTGCAGCTGCTGGAGGAAGAAAACAAAGAACGCTCCAAGAGGGAGGTGGTCCTGTACTCGACCACGTTGACATTCTGGCTCATTAACACGTGGATTTGGTTGCGTCGCTAAACCAGGATCCAACCCAAAGCTCCAAAAACACTGGAAGCCAAAGTAAATCCTTGTTCAGTCAGCATAGGTCTCCTCTGGCATTCCACAATAATTAAATAATTAATTTAATTAAAGAAAACCAATGTTTTGTTTGCTTTGTTTTTATTTCAGATTTCAAGATTATCTTTGACTAGGTAACACCTGAACCAATGAAACCAGAAAGTGCTCAAAATGTGGAAAAAGTGAAGAGCTGTAGATGCTTTCTGGATCTGCTCTGTATACTCTGTATAGCACCATTTCTTGCTAGTTATTATCCACAAAATGAAGGCCAGCCATCTTGATTTTTGTGTGTATGTGTGCTGTTGCCACTGTTGTCAAATTTAAAACTAGTTGTCTGAGTTAAAATATTTTTACTGTGGGTATTAATAAATAATCCTGACACCAAACACTGAGACAAAGCTCACGACAAGTCAGCTAAAATGTTCAAATGTTACAAAAAAGGGTGAAATTATAAAATAAAAAATAACAATGGTGTTCAATTGACAACAACAATCACTTTGCAGATATTTGTAGTACTAAATATTCCATTATATAATCTAAAGGAAGTGTCCATAATATCAATTCCCATTGTACACTAATTATTTTTAATCTATTTGCATATTTTGGACAACAGTTTTTACCTTTGTTTGAGCAAAGTGGCCTTTACACAGGTAAGGGAATTTAAAGGCTTGAACAGAAAAAAGAGACTTGTACTAGTAAGAACCAAACTCATCTGTTACTGACACACATATGTTAAACTGAGCAGCAGTTTGAAAAGACTCACAAGGATTTCTTCAGTGACAAAAGTTTTAGGTCTCGGACCCAGGCTGAAATGTAGGTCCCCTGCTGTGGCCATCACTAACCATTTGTAAAGTCTCAAAATATGAATAATTCTGCAGATGCCATAGCCACTTTCCTGCATGTCACATGTTTAGGAGTTTCTCATATGTTTTATATAAACTATCTTTGATGCGGGGGAGGCTTACTATGATCTGTTACATGAAGATTTCACAGAGCTGGAGCTGGGTTTTTGGTTTTGTTTTTTTGTTTCTCAGCTTAAAGCCATTAATCCCATTGTTTTGTTCATCAAAAATTTTGCTGTAAATTCAGGAGCCAATGTGTTCATGCTCAGGTGTAGATGAATACTTGTTTTCGAATGGCATATATTCATCCTTCTTATGTGAACATTACTTACATATGTATTATATATTTAAAGCGATAAAACGTTAGGTTAATATTTGTTTCTAATTTATTCATTTGTGAAATGTCTGTAAATATTATTGCTATAATAAATGCTGGAGGCCCATTTCCTCAAAACCCGTCTGGTTGCTCAGTACTGACCCCTACCGTCCATTTTGGTGAAGTGCCGAGATGAGGAAAACGATGTTGTGTTTAAGTAGGGGAGATTCGTTGGAGATAAAACGCATTTCATCTTACAGTCAACAGCTGTGTTTCTAAACGGATACAAAGTGGATTTACCGTGAGATATACTGAGAACCGGACGCTATTTGTTTCATTTTCCTCCTTTTTTGTTTCAAACCGGAAGTGGAAGAAAAACAAAAGCCCATCTGTGATCAGGAGGATGGGGATCACCAGACTGGCTGATTTAATTCGTTCTGATGCTCCAAATGCAGTGTCTTATAAGGATATCAGTGACTATACAGGTAATACAGGACTGAACGCCGACCAGCTTGATCTGCCTTATCTCTGACAAAGGTTGCTAGCAGCTAACGTTAGCATTCATAAAGTTTCTGAGTTGATTATATAACACTAACCAATCACTTTGGTGCTAATCAGTGAATGATGTCAGTGCTTTCACATGAAGTCAAGTGTTAACTGGTCTCTCCATAGTAAATACTGTAAGCTTAAACTGTTACCATAAGTGGAAAAGAACCTTCTAGTTAAATATCTCTAAGATCTAATTATTTATTAAGAAATTTACAAATTATGTAAATAACAGCCATGTGCTGCTGAGAAAATGCATTAATATTTTACTGATCATCATGAAGTCTAAGCAGCTGTAGCTAAATGTGTGCCATACATGAAATACATTCATCAATAATATTTTTATTATTCTTATGTTATTCTGGGTAGGAATAAAATATATTATTCTGCAGAGAACAGTCATGTATAAATCCACAAATATGCATAAATTGTATCAGTTCACTCACAGATACAATGGTTTATGGAACACCTGTAAGCAACAATAACTTTAGGTAATTATGATTTCACTCACATGCAGGGGCGCAGCTAAGTACTTTCTGAGGCGTATGCAGAGAAATGATCTCAACTTGTCAGATTCAAAAAGAAAATATCAAATATCTTGTGACTCATTAATTTACCTAATGAAATCTTTTGAAACCGATTATTTTTGTCCTGACATCAAGGAAATATCTGTTCAGTTTGTCCTTTGGGAATCTATGTCAGTGGCAGGAGACAGTAAGTGAAGAACTCTTGTGTAGTTTTATGATCATTGTGCTGCCACTGTATTCCACCGCAGGGAAAGTCATCGCCTTGGATACCTCAGTGGTTCTGAGCCAGTTTCGAGCAGCAACACCCTCTTTGAGGTGAGAGACCTTCGAAAAATACCTATCAGAAAAAAATACAAACATCTGTACTGTTAAAAAAAAAAAAGTCCAACAATTCATATATAAATGCCAAAATAGCTTCTCTTCCATGTTGATGATGTTGGGTTTCTTCTCCACAGTCCTCTGACTGGACTCTTTTTCCGCACGCTGACCTTCCTGGAACACGACATAAAGCCGGTCTTTGTATTTGATGGAAAACCTCCCGTGGAAAAGACACCTGTTGTAAGAAACATTTACAGCCTTCGTGTTTTGAATTGTTTTTGGGGAGCATTTTGAGTTTGAGAGCATGTGTGAGGGGCCAAAGACCATTTCCTGTTTTGCTCAAATCAGCAGTTTAACTGGTCTGCTATAGAAACGGCAAATTGACTGATTCCAGATTTTAAAAAATCCCTCTCGCTGATTGAGACTTGCTTTTCTGCAGCTGGAGAGGCGAGCAGCAGCAGCTGGTTGGAGCTCCCCCAAAAGAACAGGAGAAGGTCCACATGCACAAAGAGTGTAAAAGGATCTTTCATTAACATATTTAAATGTTTCCAAATTCTGATGTCATTGAATCATTCTTTTATACAGCATCAGCCCAGACTAAGGATTCCATTGAGCTACTGAAACGTATGGGTGTGCCTGTCATCCAGGTACAACTTGTTTCAGATTCCACCCTCATGCATTTTTAAAAATAATTTTTTTCATACTTCATGCACAGGATTCTGCCTTTCAGGCTGCAGGGGACGCAGAAGCGCAGTGTGCCCGGCTGGTGAGAGACGGGATTGTGGATGCAGTGGCCTCCGAGGACATGGACACACTGCCCTTTGGAGCCAACATTCTCATTCGTCAGTTGAATGCTAAGAAGGACAGGTATGAATTGTTGAAACTGCAGTGTGTAACTTTTATAAAAATTTTACTTTTTCATATTTGTCAAATCTGTCACTATGTTGTAACAGTAAAGTAAGAGACAAATAATCTGAAAAAATCGATCTCCTCCTCCACCTCCTTAAGCTGCTATTGCCGTTTGAAGAAATGCACCAACTCAAACAACCAATCAGAGCCAGGAGGAGGATCCTAGCGCTGTCGGTCATGCTTGTGTACAGGATGATAAATGTGCTAATGGAGGGGTAACAGTTTACTGCTACAGGAAAATTGTTTATCCACCTTCATTGCTAACTACCCTTGGCATTGTCAACAGGCTATGATAGCTGCAGCATGGCAGAGAGCAAGGAGAGGAAGGACAGGGGAGCCTGAGTAGGGCCACACATATTGTGATTGTCAGCCAGAAGACCCGCCTCCTGGCTCTGATTGGCTGTTTCTAATTAGCACTGAGAGAAGGTGGAGGAGCCTGATTTTTTTTCTCAGATTATCGAGATGTGTAGTCTTATCTGATTTTGATTTTATACTCATGTTCCCAGTGAAGTTGTGGAATACTCTTTACCCAAGCTGCTGGAAAAACTGCAGATTACTCATGAGGAGGTAAGAGCAAAACATTAATGAATCTTCAGCATAAGTTTCTGTTATTGGAATTGTTTAAAGCATGTGTGTCAAACTCAAGGCCCGCAGGCCAAATCCAGTCCGCCATAAAGTTAATATGTGGCCCAGAGGCACACTGACATAGAACACTGGGAATAGCTGTTGTATGTTTAAATAATATTTTATCCATCAAATGAAAGCAGTTTTCAGTAGAAGAAGATTAGGTTCACAGGGGGAAAAAAATCTGAATTCTTTTCTTAGAATTTTGACTTTTTTTTCTTAGAATTTGCAAGATTTATTCTCACTTTAATCTTCTAAGATCAAACACCAGGATTCTCAGAAAAGAACATCAAAATTGTGAGGGAAAAGGTGAAAATGTTGACATTTTCCTCAGAATTAGGACGTTTGATCTCAAAAGATTAAAGCCAGAATTTTTTTTTCAGTGCTTACAATCTTCTGCTGAAGTTTTCATATGTAAACTGCCAAATTACATGAATGTGAAATGTTTGTTAATGGGTTTTATCAAAACGTTTTACCACAACTGGCCCCTTGTGGACGTTCATAATCTTGACATAGCCTAAAAAAAAATCAGTCTGACATCCTGGATTAAAGTTGTTTTTTTTTTTTTGATGAATCATCACTTTTTTCCTGTCTTATTTTGCAAAATGCCTTTTAGCTTGTTGACCTTTGCATCCTGCTGGGCTGTGACTACTGCGACAAGATCCCCGGTTTAGGTCCGAAGAGAGCTCTGACTCTCATCCAGAAACATCGCACTATTGAGAATGTGGTGTTGCACATCAACAGAGAGGTAATCTTTAGTTTTGATCTACTTCTCACGATACAGAAATTCTTCAAAAAAAAAAAAAAAAAAAAAAAAAAAAATATATATATATATATATATATATATATATAATATAGTCAAATACTTCCAGACCTATCCTGTACCTGTTTTATGGAAATATGAAGAGGCCAGGAAGATTTTCTTGGACGAAACACAAACTCCAGCTCCTGACTTGGTGTGGAGTGAGCTGGACGAAGAAGCCGTGGTGGACTTCCTGTGTCACACCAAACATGTCAGGTACAGATTCATACAGCCTGTGTTTCTGTTTACGTGGACCTGGACTGATGTGGAGTTGAAGGATTTGTTCCATTTGTTCCCGTGTGCGTTTCTAGGGAGGAGAGGATCCGTCATCGCATGAAGACGTTTCATGAACATCGAGAAAATAGGCGAGAGGAGAGGAGAAAGGAGAAGGCGGCGGGATGTATGAGACAGACGCGCATGGACAACTTCTTCAGAGTTACCAGAAAGAGAGGACAGGTGAGGAGAGCAAAAGGGGAAAATACACAAACGTGGATTTTAGAAAACAGAAATCTTCAACACTTCATCATTGATACGTTTCAACTTAGTCATCCCCAAATATGATTGCAAATGTGTTTGTAGTTTTTAATTGTTTTGATAATTTACTGAAGAATTAAAGAATTTTATTCGATGCAGTGTTTTTTTCTTTCAGCAAAAAAACAAAACAAAACATGCCATTTATCCAGAGAGTAAATATTTACAATATCTTTCTTATCATTTTTCATAACATCTCAAGGCATTTATTCTGACATGCTGGATATCAGCTTCTAATGGTCAGAGGTGTTCCTGAAAGGGTGGCCGGGGGGGCCATGGCCCTCTCAGAAAATGTATGTTAAATTCGATAAACAAATACATAACAATTAGTATACATGAGTTTGGAGTTTACCGCAGTTTGCTGGCTTTTTGTTTAACCACTGCTTTTTGAGAGCAAAGCACGGTTATTAGTGTTTCAAGACGCTGCTCAAGAATGATGTTTTTGATTCCATTCTTTATGGCATTATGCTTGGACGGAAGTGCGAGGAAGAAGTCCACTCCCTTGGAAGATGAGCAACCATATAAATGTATTAGGACGCTTCACAGTTGACACACTTTTTATTTGTTGCACAAACTATTATCCAGATGTCCTAGACAATTAGGATTATTTGTCCGAGAAAATCACTTTGCACCAATCCTCTGCTCTCCATCTGCCCACTGCATAATTTCAGTCAGTCTTTGTTGTTTTTCCTGGACAGAAGAGACTTCTTTGCTTCCCTTCTTGTTACAAAGCCCGACCGCAAAAGTCTTTGTCTTATTGTGTGTTCAGATGCATTCACATCCTTAGAGCAGAGCTGCTATGTTTTTTTCAATGTTTAAATCTGTTATTTTCACATCTAAACATTTTTCCTCTCTTTTTTTCCTCCACAGACAGTGGAATCACTTTCCTCATTAGGTGACAACAAAAAGAAACCTAGATCATAATAAGTCCACCTCTATTTTATAGTTGTTCCTAGATTGGAACAATTATATATGAAAAAAAAACAACAAAAAAAACATTTCAACCTGAAGATTATGCTCCGAGATAAATATTCCATACAAAAATAATCAGGAGGCATTTTCTTAATATAACAGATTATTATCCCAATCCAACAGTTCTGATAGTATAATTCAATCAGCTGCTGATTGATAAATAATGTGAAGCTTAAAAGTGATTTAATTGCCAGAGAGCCTATTTTTGATACAATTAAAAGAAACCCAACTGGAAATCATGAAAGCATACTGACCACAACCCCGGATCTGGAACATCACAGACTCCGACAGTACAGTACTGTGGCCGTGTACGACCAGCGGTGTTCAGAAAACAACACGATTCCATTTGATTTCTTGGTCCATGCAGCAGTTTCCTGCAGAGCCAGTGAGACGAGCAGAGCAGGAGGTGTGCGGCCATGAAAGAGAACAGAGTGACCACTGTCAGGGAGGCCAAAACCAGGGACAGGCGACGTCTCTTCTCTGGATATTCAATGAGCACCTGCTGTGTAACAGGAGCCAAGACAGACACCGAAGGCTTGAATTTTAAACCGTGTACGTTGTTGCGTTAATTTCAGAAAGAGAAAGTGAGATCGCTAAGTTCACATAGTAACATAAATATTATCAAGGAAAAAAGTGTAAATCCTCATATTTTTGTTATCATCTTTTGATGTCTTTATAAGTAATTATTTTTCTTTCACAATTAAAATGACATTGAGTTGTATTTGGTCATGTGGTGTTTTTGTGACTTAATGTGAATTGTTTTAATTGCTCTTTTGTGGGACCATTTACTACAGCGAACCAAAAGTTTTTGTTAAATATATAATGTGCCAGTTTATTAAATACACAAATATCAAAAATATTTAAATCATGTCAAGAGTAAGAGATATATGTTTTTTTCATGCATTTATTTCATCTGCTACATCTCATTATTAAATAATCTAAACTGCCACTATGCCTCTTCAAATAATTCTCGACATCTGATTGGCTCACAAGCAACTACCAATATATGGCTGGTATTTGATTGTATCAAACACAGATCATATTGACACAGTCAAATATGATTACCATATTTGATTGGTGACAAACTATGATTTGTATCAAATATCAATGAGTT
The DNA here is from genome assembly GCF_027474105.1 of Poeciliopsis prolifica. Classification (NCBI taxonomy): domain Eukaryota; kingdom Metazoa; phylum Chordata; class Actinopteri; order Cyprinodontiformes; family Poeciliidae; genus Poeciliopsis; species Poeciliopsis prolifica. The sequence continues at coordinate 1,890,003 of NW_026562383.1, forward strand.
GCAAATAGCAGCTATGGACTCAAGCAGTGACTGAGTTAAAATGAACTGATCACCTACAACAGATGTCTATGAAATAAAATATGAATATAATTTTGTCAGCAAAATTATAGGGTATTAAGATGCTTAATATGTTTAAGCATATTAAATACAATCCATGAAGTAATTATTTATTAACAAGCCCTCCTTGGTGTGTGTTTAGAATCCAGATGAAAAAAAAACACGATGGTTAAAACTATGTAAAACTTTCTACTATTTTTTTTTTTTTTTTTTGTTGGGGGGGGGTGAAGTCAAAAGATTTTAAGGGTCGTCCTCCTCTTTTAATGCTAAATACTTTCAAGAAACTTACAGGGTGACACTGCCTCCCTCATGTTTTCCAGTTAACATGATGTTCTTAAGTTTTATATTTTAATATACCATTTGATTTAAATTATTACAGACATCAATATTTATTTACAAATTCATTTATTACCTTTTGGTTCTTAAAATGTAAAGCTGCACTTAACAAATTCACTATTTTGTTTCAAGTTATTACATACGGGACGCATCTTGGCACTTATGCCCCTTGATCATTTTCTTGCCATTGTGATGAAAACGCAAGGCAGCATTCCAAACCGACAGATGGCGCAGCCTCTGGGGGAGGGGTCTGGTTTTGTCGACGTCTCACTTACAGAAGAAGAAGTTTGTCAGTCGCCCGATCTCCCCGCTGGACCTCTGCAAGGTGTCTCCCCGTTCCCTGCCGTCAGACGCGGCGAGTCTGCTCCCGGAGAAACGCATTCCGCCGCCGGGCCATTTGACCAAACTTTTCCCGGTGATACCAGCTGCCCCATTTTCTCGCCATGGCGACGAGTGCGAAGCGAAAGCAGGAGGAGACTCACCTAAAGATGCTTCGGGAAATGACTAGCCTGCCTGCGAATAGGAAATGCTTCGACTGTGACCAGCGCGGCCCGACTTACGTCAACATGACAGTGGGCTCCTTCGTCTGCACCACCTGCTCCGGGATCCTGTGAGTGTCTCCTTTTAGCTTCCGCGCTCTATTTGTTGCTTATAGCAACCGCCGTGGAGCGACAGGAAGCAGCTGTCGACACGAAGCTCCCGGGAGGTCCGATACCGTTAGCTCATTAGCTAGTGGGGAAGACGGGACAGGTAAAGCCGCCGCTCCCTCCTGTTCAGCCGGAGGGCTGTTGGGCTGGGCTTTATGGTCCTCCAGGAGGGAGACTGGCTTGTTTACAGCCTCCCTTCAGCATGACGAGACGCCTTGTCTTGTGTGTAGGCTCACTGTTTGATCTCTGACTCACACTGCCTCGGTGCTCCAGGTTAGCATCCAATTCCCGAAAACCTCCAGGTGTTCCGCTGAAGGGTCATTAAACCAAGCAGAAGAGAAACACACCGCTCTAATTAGGCCTGATAGGCGTTTGGACTTAGACAGGATGGAAAAAACCCTACAATCAGAAAGTCAGTCATTCCTCAAGTTTGAGCCATCGACTTGGTCTAAACATAAAACACATTTCTGCTTCTTCTCTGTGTGCGTCACATGGGTTTTACTCAAGTGTTGGTTTTGCAGGACACCATCCAGGCAGTGGTATAACTGGCAGGTTCCTGTCTCTAGAGTCAGGTTGCAATATGGAGATGAAGCATTAGTAATTGTTTACCAACCATTTACCTTCATATTTCAAATGACTTGGAGGCTAAAAATGTTCATAAGAGTATCGCAGTATTACGTCACTTTTATGACCTTTCCCTTTGACTCATCCTGTGTGTATATCAGCCAACCATACACACATCGTGTGACTTATACAGGGACAAAGGAGTTATAATCTTCTCCATATAAGGCGATTTGACAATACACATGTGCGGTTTTAAAATCTTTCCTATGTTTTGTGTCTTAATGTAATGTTTGTCATATGTGCAGATTGCTGTAAAACACATTTATAACACCAGATCACAAGACATAGAGGGAAATATACAGATGTGGCTAAAAGTTTACATGAAGTCATTATGGGCATGAACGTCCTATAAATACTGCTGCGTGTTTTTGTAAAACAAGATTTAGGTGCTCAACTTTTAAGCTTAGTGTGGTCAAGATGGCAGCATGTTGTAGTAACTCTGTCACATTAATTCTGATTTGTTCTTTTTGTAGATTTTTTTCTACAGTGTTTTTGATTTATGAGTTGCTTTTTTGGGGGGATGCTGTGGTTTTGGATGCTGTTCACCTGGAATTTGGGTTTTGCTTTTAATTTTCTCTTTTAACTTCAGGACAATTGAGGATAGTAACAACAAGGTACATTTTAGTTTGTTTCTTTAAGCAGCTGATTAAGATCTCAAAGGCTCAAATAATGCTTGCGCTATGACCCCCAAATCCCAGAGGAGCTGCAGTGGAGGCAGAGAGAAGGAGGAAGTTCAAACCATCTCTTCCATCGATCATAGTGGACAAGAAACAAACCTCCGACTGTATCCTCTCTCTACTCAGCTTTCTAACCGTAGAGCCAGACAGATTTAAGTAGGAGCAGCAAAAGCAAATGAGGAGGATTGATAGTTCTTGCTAACGGCTCATGATGTCATCCTGGAAGTATATTCTCTGCTGCCCAGATATGACATGTCATGTCAGTCAGTGTCTTCAGTCAGAAGTTTCTTCATATTTATTGCTACAGTGATTACTACCAGAGATCCACAGCTCCATCATCCACGTTTCTCGGAAGAAGCTTCACGGGCCAACGACTTGATGTAGTGACGGTGAATGTGACCTCCCTGCTCCTGGATTTGAAAGTATAAACAACAACCAGATTATTTAGGACGAGAAGAGGAAAGATATAATTCAGATAGATTTAAAGCCTTTGCCCACAACAGAGTCTTCCGAATGGTGACAACACATCTTTACAAGTTGATGACAGAAAAGTTTTTGACCATAATGTTTTAAGGAGCTAGGCTTTCAAACCTAAGAACATCATATGAACTACTAGCCATTGTGGTGGCAGCATCATGCTATAATGAAGAAGAAGTTCTTCATCTGAAATCGACAGCTGCTTGATTGAAATTTTGATTGTTTTGGTGTTCCAACAGGTACATGATCTTGTAAATGCATCATAGCCGGTTCTAATGCAGAATAACAGCAAGCTTCAGGAATGGCCTTTCTAAAAATCCTAATGTTAATTAGCTCTGGAGAGCTTTGTGGAGGATGGGCGGACCGTTGGCTCCGCCCATCAGGTCACGTCTGCACCTGTTCGGTTAACAGTAGTCACCCCACTGTTACCAACTTTTTGTTACCAACAGGCTATATTTAGTGACTTTTTAGACAAAAACCCCCAACAACTTGGTATCAGCAAAAATCTGAATTAGCAGGCCCAGGCTTTCTAGCAATCAATGATTGGCCAGAAAACTGCAATTGGTGCAACCCTTATAATAAAATTACTAGAAAAATAAAACAATTTTATCTTTTCACATGGACATAGTGTAAGAGGGAACCATATCAATATTCTATGTCTAACAGTAAATATAGGTTACAAAACCACTCCTAAAAGTTAGTTCTCTAGTTTTTACTGGTTGAAACTAAATGTGTTTTTCTCCCAATTGGCAGTCAGTTATTTCCTAACTTTTAGATTTATTTTTTTGCCGTTCTTCTGCTTTCAAAGAAATAAATTTTATGATACATGCGATAAAAAAGTGGCGACAAAGGCAGACCCGGTGAGGTTTGTATGCCAGCTAAGTTAACCTATCACTAGTAATCTAAGTAACAAACTTCATGCATAAACCTATTTTTGCTGAACTATTGGCTGATGGAATTTGGTAAAGCATGGAAGCTTATAAAATAGTTTTAAATAAATTCTCTATTTGCTTGGCAAAAATTGGTTTCTGAATTAAAGCCAGTTTCTGAATCAAATCTCTGGACTCTGAAAGATTCTCCTGTGAATCGTGGCGTTCTGTTCAGCAGCACACCTGCACCTCTTAACACAGAGGTCAGGTTATTTTTAGAAACTGCCTTCTTGGCGTTGGGATTTCAACCCGACATGCTGAGGCTGCACTGAATGCAGGTGGAGTACAAATTGCATTTATAAGCTTGTGTGTGTGTGTTTCATGTATGAAAGTTGCTGTTGTTCTTCAGCTAACGTAAAGTCTTCTTTTCTCCTCCCTGCAGGCGAGGACTGAACCCCCCCCACAGAGTGAAGTCCATCTCTATGACCACATTCACACAACAGGAAATAGAGTTCCTACAGAAACACGGCAACGAGGTGCCCTGCACGTCTTCACTCCTAAGCGTTTTCTGACTTCACTTCCTGAGATTCCTCTCCCCCTTCTTTTTTTCCTCCAATTCCTTTTCTCTCCCTCCTCCTGCCCCCTTTACTGACTTTACTTTCTCTCACCTCTGTCCTTCCTTCCACCCCCACCTCAATCCCTCAACCCTTCTCTCTGTGGCCCCCTCTCCCTGTAGGTCTGTAAACACATCTGGCTGGGCCTTTACGACGACAGGACATCAGTTGTTCCAGATTTCAGAGAACCGCAGAAAGTAAAGGAGTTTCTTCAGGAAAAATATGAGAAGAAAAGATGGTAAGTCCTCCCGCTTGGTCACATCACAAACACAAATTCAATAATTTGTCATAAATCAGGGTCCAAACTTTTGGCCACTTGGGACAAAACTGGTGGGCGATGTGGACTTTGAATTTTATTGCAATATTTTGTGATATTATAGTGATAATGAATAAAAATGATGATGCCAAACTTCTAATTTTTTTTGGGGGGGAGAGGGGGATTTTTAGCAAGTGTAGTCATTCTTGAAAAACGTTCCCATTTTAAGTAGTTCAGGACACCAGTTAAAGAAGTTTGATTTATATCACTAAACTAGACACACTACATGTAATCATATTTTCAAATTTACCAATAGTTCTGGAACAGTGGAAAAAATCATAAATATAACTTTCCAATATCGTTTTTTTTTCCAACATTAATGGATATTCATCAAGATAATAAATAAATCAATTTTCTTATCATTAATTACTTTCAGTAATAAATAATATGCCCGCCACCCATTGAGAGCCAGAAAATGTTTATGTAAAATTTTCTATATTAAAATAAAGATATGTTTTACTCTTACCTGCTCAAATATAAACGCAATTTGTACTAAATTAAAGTAGTAGAAAAGAATCAAGATTATCCTAAATGTTGTTTTTTCCTATTATCTTTATGTGGGTTTTTTGTGTTTATTATCGGCAACAAGAACAGAATTAGGGTCCTATAAAATCTGTCAAATGTTGATTATTTTCTGAATTCAATTTTTTTTTTTAATTTTAGCCATATTTTTTAACCCAAAAAGTAAGTAATTATGGTCTGAATGGAAAAAAAAACATTAGCTAAAGGTCAGCTTTTACTATTGTCTGTTTTCACAAATGAAAGAAACTGCTGTGCATTAAAGAAATATTTTATCCTGGGTAGCGTTGACTCAGAGGGTTAAAAAGAAATGCACACCACACTTTTCAGCTTTTATTTTTTGGAAAGAAAAAAGTTTGGATACTCCGTATTATTTTAAGTCCACTTTACAATTATTCCTGTTATGTAGGTCTCGGCCAGGATGACTCGACACTTCTTGCTTTATCAGTGTCAGCTGTGGTGTGAAGAAAGTGTGCCGTCTAATTGTTACTTCCCTCTGCCAAAAATCTTTAATCATATGTTTCAGTCTGCTAGCATGGAGTCTCTACATTATCCACGTGTCTGCTTTTTTCCCTTTTTTCTTACCGTGTAGTTTGTGAAAGACCTTTTAAAGAAACATTGTCGTATGAGAGATGGCAGGAAGTAAAAGGTTTTAAGAAAGAAATGCAGTGAAAGTGAAAAATCTGGGGAGTAATGCCATGTGTGCGCGCGTGTGTTTTGCAGGTATGTTCCTCCAGACCAGGCGAGGGCGGTAGCGAGCGTTCAGGCCTCGGTGTCGGGCTCGTCAGCGAGCAGCACTGGGAGCACCCCGGAGGTTCAGCCCCTGAAAACCCTGCAGCTCAATAAAACGCCACTACGCCAGGTAGGCCCAGCCACTGCGGCTGAGTGGGCCCGGTAACGTCCTGTCCATTGTGGGTTCTGGTGGTCAGTTGTCCTGTGTGTCTGGTTGTTCCAGTCTCCAGGGCTGAGTCGCCCGCAGCCCCACAGCACTGGCCAGGAGAAGAAGTTCGACCTGCTCTCGGATCTGGGTGGAGATATTTTCGCTGCTCCTCCGACTCAAGCTGGCCCCCCCTCCACCAACTTTGCCAATTTTGCACATTTTCCAAGCCAGTCGAGTAAGTCTGCACCCAACACACTTCTTCATTCATCCATTACTCCGTACAATTTCCTGCCGTGTCTTTTAATTTTTTAAAATTATTATTATTATTTCCACACCCTATTTTCCATCTTATGGTTTCTCACATGGCTGCAGCACTTCAGGGTAATTCAAACACCAACTTTGCCAACTTTGAAGCATTTGGAAACACTGCAATTTCATCCCATCTGAGCACATCACCTCCCTCATCAGGTATCACCTTCCCCATCACCCTTCACCATTTTGCTTTATGTTTCTTCATGTTTTGTTTCATGTTGATGTCTTCCAAATGCACTCAGTATTTAGCAATGTTCAGTGAAATCTCCCCCCAACTTTAGAGCTTTAAACTAAAATCAATGTATCCGTTAGAAAGGAGAAAAACCTACTTACATAATTTTTTGTAAATTTTTATTAGGAGCTAATATACCGGCCCCAATTTTCTCAATTTTGGGTGATTGACTGACACTTCCACATGAAGAAGATGTTATCCACATTGGCAAAGATCTAAAAATCAGCCACTGTCCCTGTTTGCTCTGTCACAAGAGACGGTGGTCTGACACCAGATCACATCTGCACATGTGCAGTTAACAACATTCAACCCACTGTTGGAGGGTTGAAACGAATTCTCAAATGATTTGAGTACCTCGATTATTCAAATTCGTCGAGGAAAATTTACCTGCCACGAAGCTTCATTAATTTATGTTTTAACATTTAGCGCATCGTGTTCCAGCCGGAAAATTATTTGCGTTGCGCCGAGCTCTGACTTCTGTCTCTGAGTTGTTGACGAATGCAACGTGTTAATGGCATAACCCATAAAATTGGTGATCGGCTAGAAAACTGCAATCGGTGCACCCTAATTTTTATAGTAACAGTTTAATTTTGGGGGGGCTTTTCTTGCACATTTTTGTGATGCTTTGTGACACAGTGCTAATATTCCTTGAAAGGTGGAGGTGTGCCAATTCCCTCCAAATCCAGTGCCGCTTCAGCTCATTCCCAGGCAGCGAGGTGCACAGAGGACCGCTACGCTGCGCTGGCCGAGCTGGACAGTGAGCTGAGCTCCTCTGTCACCACAGGCAGCAACATGCAGGGGTGAGAGGCCGACACACACACACACACACACACACACACACACACACACACACACACACACACACACACACACACACACACACACACACATACGTTCATTGCAGCTGCTGCCTTTCACACACAGACTGCATAACATACTGCATGAACTATAATTTTCCAAAGCCTTTGAAAAGCATCCATACCGCTTAAACATGTTGCAACTACAATCTTGAAAGTGTTTCACTGGAATTTTATGTGAGTGACCAACGCCATGTAGTGCAAGATTTGTGACATGGAAGGAAAATGATACAAGATTTTCTAAAAAATAAACATTCTTATCAATAAAAATGTGTTTTTATTGGTTGAAAGTCCCACATGAATTTGAGTCCATCCTTCCTCGGGTTCTAAAACGTCCTACAGAAAGTGACTCTAGCAGCTTTCCACGCCCAGAGTCTGCAGAAAGGCCCGAGCTCAGTTAGGTTGGATGGAGGGTGTCTGTGAACATCACTGTTAATGTTCTGCCACTGAGTCTTCAGTGGATTTATGTTGGACTTTGAGTAGGCCACTCTAAAACATGAATTATGATTTAATCTATACTATTTTACTGTTGCTCTGGCTGTTCAGATAAGAAGTTCGTTTTTGACTAGGAAGTGAGACAAGACTTCCCAAAACAACACAAAACGTCATTTATAGCAAATACTTAAAATAAAAAGACATGATGAAGAATATTTATACTCTACTCAATCTATGAAAAGAAAACATTTATTGGCTTTACACCTTTTTGGCAAGTCACAATAATAAATTTCATTGGACAATAAATTGTCCCAGTAATTATTGATAAAATATAATGTTGTTTCAAGAGCATTTTTAAGTAAGATGATAACAGCATAATAATACAAGTTTGCGCTCTCAAAGACCAATAAACTTTACATTTGTTAAGAACATTTCCCTGGAAAATATTTTTGAATATCCAAAATAAAACGCAACCAATAGCAATAAATAAAACGGTTTCGGAAGTTTCCATTAAAAAAAATGGCCCTTCAAAACACATTAAGCAGAAGAATGAAAATGATCAAGCTCAATTTCATTTATCATGTAATTAACAGATTAATCGCTTATTGTGGCAGTCTTAACCTGAGTAACGTTTTGCATGTTTTCATACGACGTTAGAAGGGCTCCTTGCCATCACATTAATCTTTAGCGCCTCCCACAAATTCTCTGAGATTCAAGCTGGGACTCTGGGTTGACTCCTCCTAAATGTTACCTCCAGTGGGAAGACGCATGTTGATTCAATTAAAATATGAACTTTAACCGATATCTGCAAAAGTTCAGTTATTTTCGCATTCAGCTTCCTCCGTCCAACAACCAGCTTCCCTGCTTTAGCTGGTCCTGAAGAAATATTTTCCCTCAGCATGAAGTTGCCACCACTGTGTTTCACCATGGGGATGGTTTAAGAGTGTTGCGTTTTCACCATATACTAGACTATAAATTTGAATTTTCTCATCAGACCGGAGCACCATCGTTCACATCCGACCTCTGACATGTTCAAAGTCTTTAATAAGTCCATAAACTTTTTTCATTAATGTTCTCTGACCCCTTCATAAAAATATATCTGTATTTCCATTTTTATTTGTAAAAGTTTTTTAAATCTCTGTGTCAGAATTCACCATTATGAACTAAAATTTTAGTAAAGTTCATGGTTGTGTCGTGTAAGCCTGTTGCATTAAACAATACAGCAAATAACAGTGTGATAAATTGAAATGTGCTTGATGATCACAGTGCTGAATGGCATTTTTTCTTGTTTTAACCAGTGTGAGTCTATTGATTAATATGTTTTGAAGGACAATTTTGTTTACAGAGACTTCTTAATTATCTTTATTGTTTTGTTTATGTTTGCTTTTTATTTTCATTTGATTTTTTTGTTTTTGGTTGTTTTGTTTTTTGTAATTTGGGATATTAAAAAAAATCTCTTCTAGTTCTATTGTTAAAAGTTATAAATTAAAGTGTATTTATCTTTGAGAGGATTCACTCGCATCTTTATGCATGTTATATTACTTGAAAATGCTCTCAAAACGACAATATTATTGTTTATAGCAATAATTTCTGCAACAATTTATCATCCAGATAAGTTTAGAATTGCAATAGGCCTAGTGATGTGGAAATCATGCTTTAAGTCTTTCGCTGCCAGGTCATTATTCTTTATTTATGGCCTACGACTGTTAAACAGACATTTAAACTGTATCATGTTGTGTTTTGCTCCCACAGGGCCATGTTTGGACCTGTCCTTGGTTCCTCGCCAGCTCAGAACCAACCTGTGATGGCCAACATGCAGCCCGGCTTTGGAGGTGGCCCATTAATGTTTCAGTCTTGATTACAAAGTTTAATTTTATTAAAAAAAAAAAAAAAAAAAAAAAAATATATATATATATATATATATATATATATATATATATATATATATATATATATATATATATATATATATAAAAATTCCCTTCTCACCCACCGCGGGTGGTTCTTATCCTCTGAGCTCGGGTCCTCTACCAGAGGCCTGGGAGCTTGAGGGTCCTGCAGTATCTTGGCTGTGCCAAGGACTGCACATTTCTGGACTGAGATGTCTGATGTTGTTCCTGGGATCTGTTGTAGCCACTGCTCCAGTTTGGGGGTTACTGCCCCGAGGGCCCCGATGACCTCAGGCACCACTGTGGTCTTCACCTTCCAGGCCCTCTCCAGTTCCTCCCTGAGGCCCTGTATTTCTCCAGTTTCTCGTGCTCCTTTTTCCTGATGTTGCAGTCGCTTGGTATTGCTACATCTACCACAACGGCTTTCCTCTGATGTTTATCCACTACGACAATGTCTGGTTGGTTCGCCATTACCAGATATATATATATATATATATATATATATATATATATATATATATATATATATATATTATATATATATATATATATATATATATATATATATATATATATATATATATATATCACTCAGCTCCTTCAGACTAGCCAGCACCAATCATGGTGGAATTGCACATCTGATGAACTCGTTATAGGCGTTACTTCTCAGTGAAACGCTGGTAAAGACGATGCTAAAGGGTTAATTGAGGAATTTTGTTGTGACTTCTTGACGGCAGAGTTTCTGAAAGAGCAGGTGTTTTTAAAGATTTCAAGGTGTTAAATTATAAAGTCAAATATTTTTAAGCCATACTTCATATATCCACCATTTTTGTAACAACTGAAGAGAATTTTATTATGCTCTGAAATTGTACTATGTGGCTGGAAAATACATAACACTGCCTCTTTAATGAATGGCAGCTCTAAGAAGGTGGGTTTACAATTGATTTAAAGGATGCATGTTTTTGCAGGTCATTATTATTTATTCATTGCTTATGACTTATGAGTAGTTTTATGGAAGTTTGCTCCAGGTTAATGGAGCATAAAAACTGAATGCTGCTTCTCCATGTTTGGTTCTGGTTCTGCTGATGCAGAGCAGACCCATAACCAGAAGACCTGAGAGGTCTGGAAGGTTGACATAATAGCAGCAGAGGATCTTTAATGTATTGTGGCGCTAAGCCGTTCAGTGATTTATAACGTACAGGCTGATTTTTATGACTGTTTCATCGTAGCGGTGCCATCCACAAATCCCTTCGTTGCCGCAGCGATAGCCCCCGACATGACCTCCAACCCCTTCCAGGCCAACGGCAGAGGTCCAGCTGCAGGTAGGAACATTTAGAAAACCTTTGTTATTCTGTGTTTCTGATTAGATACTAGTGGAATTTTAATGTAACTCTGTTACATTGACAAATAGTCTATGCTAAGTATCTAATGTATCTGTGTGTGTGTTGTGGGTATGTGTGTACTGTCGCTGTGCACACATGATGTGTGTGTTTCGTAGCCTCGTTTGGTACTGGCTCTATGAGCATGCCCGCCGGCTTTGGGAATGCGTCTTCCTACTGCCTCCCGACCAGTTTCAGCGGAAACTTCCAGCAGCAATTCCCTGGCCAGGCCCCCATTCCTTACTCCCAGCCTGGGGCCTACCACCCTCAGTCTAATGGTTAGTGCCCTGTCCCCTCTGACCTCACACAGTATTGTACCTGTACAGTACCTGCCTTGTATCTTGTATCTACTTGGTCATAAAGGAATGTCTGGATGGACAGTAATTTGTTTTTTTGTTTTTTTTGTTTTTTGGCAGCTGCTGTACAGTTACTGAAGGTTTGCATTTAGGGTGCAAAGCTTTTTGAGTTATTGTTTTCAACATATAACATAATAATAATAATAATAATTTTAAAAAAGCATTCGTCAACATGGCTCTGTTTACACCTAAATGCAACAGAATATCTCAAGGTTTATTCTCTCATTTTATTTTCCCTATTTCTTTCAAAGTTTTGAATCATTGACTGTTATGGTTTAAATCATTTTAATATTTATGTGTTTGTGTGAAGTGAAGCCATATTCCTTCCTTTCTTTCTGTCCCCCTCAGGGCCCGCCTTCCCAGTCTACGGTCAGAACAAGCCCTCTATTACACCCTTTGGGCAGCCCATGGCTGTTCCTGGCATGTCCAATAACCCATTTATGGTGAGCATGCTCTGTCCCGTGTTTTCCACAGTTCTCTTCAGAACTACCCAATCCCACCAGGGGTCTTTCTTCTGCTGCAGTGCTTGCTTTTTATTTTGTTTTTATTTTTTCTGTTTGTGTTGTGGAATCTGCGATGGCCTTGGAGTGCAAACCACATCAACAAATTACTGAACACAACTAAAGATTGAAAAACACAAGAACATTAGCTAAGCATAATTCCAACTTAAGAAAACACAACAACAATAACTAAACAGAAGAGGTAAGTCCCTGAGGCGTCGCTGATTGGATGACACCACTTTTCATGTTGCGATTTTTGATTTGTAGTCGTGTTTAGTGATTTGCGGAAGCGGTTTGCACTTCAGGGCCACCGCAGGAACCTAATCTTGGATAATTCTTTTTATTTCAGGCTGGAGCGCCAGCGGGGCCGTTCCCCTCTGGAGGTTCATCCACCAACCCTTTCCTGTAGCACAGCTCCTGGCTTCGGCCACCAGAGGGCAGCATGCAGCACATACTCAAACGCACCTGTTCCGTCACGCAACTAGTGACAGTACATTTCTTGAGAAAAGACTTATCTATTTTTTTCTCCATGAAAGAAGTTTACAACACTATGAAGGAGTACAAAGGAATATATTTAGGACTAAGGGACAGTTATGGGGGAAATGTACTGTCTGGACTATACTCCATTATTGTATGCTTTTTATTTTTAATATTTTTTCCGTTCTAACTGTAAGCTTTGTGCATATCACTATTTGTAATCACGAACAAGTACATGTAATGTATAACAAGGACTGAACTAACAAGGATGCGTAACCACAAACCTTGTGTTTAAAAACAACAAAAAAGAAAAGGGGAAGAAAATCACTTCAAACTAATAGATAGGTAACAGTTTACATTTTAACAGGGTCCCATCAAAATCTGCATTTTTGGTAGCGTGAAGCAGTCATAATATTGTTTTTTTGTTTTTGTATGTTTGTTTTTCATTTTCAAAAAAGGGAATTGTTGTTTTCTTGTTAATTTAAGAACTCTTGTTTTTCGCACCAGGTTTTCTGTATTAAGCCGTGTTTCCATTACTGCCATTCTTGAAATATAAAAGTAGGCTTTAGTCTGATAGCTAGGACTTTTAAAAAATACAATGAAATGTAACCTTCAGAGCAGGTTCGTGTAATTTGGCATTGATCTGAGACAATAGGCCAACATTTAAAGATTGTCGATTAGGCGTGGACTGGTGTGAGACTGTCACCATATGAAATTAAGTAAAAAAAAACAAAAAACTGCAGTTTTAATACTTAATTTGCTTATTAATTAATTAGCTTAATTAATGAGACAATAGGCCAATTGTCTCATTAATTAATTAGCTTAATTAATGAGCTAATTAAGTCATATTTCATCTGAAAAGTAATTCCTACAATTTTTACCTATTGGTTTCTACAGAAATAGGAATATTTATGATGGTCCTACAGAGACTAAAGCAGAAATATATAGTAAATACCTGTTAAATTTAGTCATTAAGTGCTTATTAGCCGACCTGCTAAGGTAGTGGATGCTTACCAGAGGAGATTCATAGCTTACCAACTGTAGGTTTAAAACAGTGCTACCCTCAGGGTGGGTGGTTCTGTCTTTGTCTTCACACAAATATTTCCAAACAGCTGAGCTAGTTTTTCTGTTCAGCAACCAGCTGGGGCAGGGCGTCTTACTGTAGGCCCCAGGCCCACGCCTGTTGGCAGTGCACAGCAACTATACTATGTAGATTATGAGGCAGACTGGGGTCTGTCGTGTTTTACTCACAGGTAAAGGAGCAGAAACGGCTCTTAGAGCAGAAACAGAGGAGAACCAAGTAAAGGTTGAGTATTAGTCGGATTTCTTTGTGTCATTTTACCTGAGCTGATAAGTCCTTGTTAAAGTTGATAAGTATACTCTTGTTACTTGGGGAGCATAATTCAGATATTCTCTATATTCTATGAATAAAAGCAGCAGAAAGAGACTGTTATTGAAGGCCTCAGGCTTGTGATCCGGTTTGGGCTACCTCAGAACACATGAAGTCAGGATCCCACGGTTCTGTTGGGGAGCGGCGCTTTAAAAGCAGAACATCTTCAGCATTTGACTGACTAAACATCTGAGCGATCAGGGTTGTGCTCACTGTCCTCTTTTTGAATCTGTCCTCTTTGTCTTCGTTCTTAACGCATCAGATGAGACGAGCAAAAGGTGGAGAGAAGACGGTTTGTGTAGATGAGGCCAAGTTTCAGGACTGCACACATCACTGGACCAGCCCCCCTGACTGTGGGCAATTTGAATTTCAGTTATGTTTTAAGAAAAAAAATGTTTCTTGTTTTTACAAGACTAGGTAGTAAATGTGTACATTTATAAATATATGTATAAATAAATTAAAAGATTTTTAACTACACTGCCTAACTTGTAAGTCTTTATAGCAGATGACATACTTGGCGCTTCAGCAACATGCTGCATGAATTGATGACACATAAACATTTAACAAAGATCATTTCAGGTTCATCTATATGTTGTATATTTATTAGGTTTCTTAAGTCTGGATTTGGTCCTGTAAACATAAAATGTGATCTGGATGATGATCTGGATGATAATCTGGATGATAATCTGGATGATGATCCTTGAATCTCAACAGGACTGAGTCTGGCGTTGTCAGGGCAACGCCCAAACACTCGACATGGCGTCGCTTCTAACAGATCCGTTGTTTGAGACTTGTGGACGGGGTCCTCCGCCAATTAAAGATTATTACCACTTTTTTGTCACCAAGTCAGAAGTAAGTAACCACTGTGTGCGGCACAGAACAGCTTTTGTTTCCTTTTTTGTAGTTGAAAGGGTTGAAACGGCTAGCATAAAGAGCTAAACCTGCGGAGAGACATTTCCAACTTTTCCATCAGTTTTCAAAAATAATAGGCGCGTCTCAATTCGTTTGAAGTCTTCAAAAAGTGAATTACACACAGTAATTTAATGTCAGAATTAAATTACTTTTGAAATTATTTTCACTTTTTATTTTTAATCAGATTTCTGATATATGTTTTTTTTCAGTGACCTTAATCCTTTTATTTTATGTGGAAATGTGGACAGACCTTATGGCTTTAGTATTTCTGTTCCATCATATGTCACAAATGCTTAGATGAAGAAAAAGGGCCTCACTGATATTTAATAAAAAGAACCAGTCTGTGTTTTTTCCCTCCCTGATTTGAACTGGAGCTCCTTTACTCTGACCATTTCCAGATAATATGGAGATGGTGGAAGATCTCCCCCAGAACGGTGGACAGACACAGCAAGCCCGGAGAGGTGAAGGAGTCTCTCAGCGACTTCTTGGAGGACCCTGATCTACAGAGTAAGGCAACGACATCTCGAGATTTGTTAAAACACAGTCAGTGGAAACAAATGTCTCGTCTGACTGCAAAACACAAAAGAGAAAAGGCAAAACTAGTCAGGGGAGTTGGTTAGTGGTTAGTAGAGGCGTCTCTGAGTACCATCAAATTTCTAAAATTTGTGCTTCCTCTGCAAATAACATCAATTTAGAGAGTATAAAAACTTGATTATATTTATTCTTTTAATATTTTATGATCAAATTTATTCTTTACATTTGCCTTTTTTTTTTTCTTTTTTTTTTTTTTGCTATGACAACATTTTTGTATCAGGAGAAGAAAAAATCTATATCAAACATTTAGTAAAAGCACCCAAAAAAATGATTATCATCAATACTAAGCAGTATCTAACACAACTAAAAGACCTTCTCCACTCTGCCTGTCACACACTGCATGGTGAACTGCAGCTCCTGCTGTCTGGGAAGGCATTAAGAGCCACAAGTGAGAACGACGATTTCCTCTAAGGCTTGCTGTTGTAGAATCATCGTGTCTCTGATTGTGTTTCATCTGGTTGCAATAGACTTTTTTTTTTTTTTTTTGTTGCTAATTATAACAAGCAATAAATAATATCAAGCATGTAATCTACAAAAAAAAACAAACAGACTATGGCCTCCTCTTTCAGGAGAAGTCAGAGTGGTTTTTGGAGATCATGTCCTGGAGTTCACCATCGCTTTGTGCGAAGGCCGTTACAATTATCTTGATCGGTTGTCCGACCCCCTCCTCCTACGGATAATAAACTTTCTGGAGCTGGAGGATGTGGATCAGCTTGCACAGACTTCACGCAAGTTTCAGCAGGTGAGCTGCAGAAAAACACAAATCAAATAATTCTATATTATGCACATTTTGTATTGCTTCAATTTTGAGACACTGTACCAAATATTTTACTTTTTTACAAAATTGCTTCCATGAAATCCAATAAAATATAAAGTCAATGAAGATATCATTCGTAAACTGCCTTTTGCATTCACTCTGGTTTTTTGCCTGACGTTAAAATGATGATCTGAAAGATTAAATGTGGCAAAACCATAAACAGAAACAAAATCTCTGAGGTAGAATATCCTTCTTTTACGTCACTGTATCCTACCGTGAAGTGTTTTTCCCTTCAGCTGTGTGGGTCAGAGGAGTTCTGGGAGAAGGCAATGCGTCGCCGTTGCTGCAGCATTTCTGACGAAGTGGCATCTCTGGCAAAGGAAATAGGCTGGCGCACCGTTTTCTTCACCAACAAGTTACATCTGCAGAGGCTGCTCAGCCGCAGGAGGCATTCAGCTAGGGAGCAACAGGAAGGCACCGGCACCGAGGACGTTACAGAGTCACGGGAATCTTCCACTGAAAGCTTTGAGGAAATGATCGCTGGTATTAGAGCTGATCCAGACTCTGACCATAAAGAGCCACACCTTGACAGCACTGAGGTACAAGTTGACAACATTGATCCACAGATTGACAACATCTCCACCCGTGATGCCGCCTCTGGTTCAGAGGGTGGAGTATGATTCCATTAAACTCCTTTGCTGACCGCTTTAAGGACAACATCCAGTTGTCTGAGATTGAGAATTTCCTCCAAACAGAAAGTTGTTCAGGGGGTGGGAGGGAGCACAAAGCCAGTCTGACTGACAAAAGCCTTATTTAAATTTCAGTTGAATTCTTATAGTTGTATCATTAACATGTGTGATTAAATATCTGGTTAGTTGCTCATTTGAATCATCTTTTTCTTCATTTGTCTACATTACTTGTTTGACTACACATAAGAGACTTACTTTACAGTAACAGAAATCATTTTAATGTTAATGTACATTGATATTTACAATTCATAACTCAGAAGAGCCAATTCATTCAAATGAGCTCTTCTGGCCTGTCATAGCAGTTTTAGCTAAATGTAGCTATACACTGTTGTTTACATGTAGATGGAGTATGTTACTGGATATTAATATGCTAGTTATAGCTGTTGTGCTCATGATAGCATTTAAGCTGTCATAAATATGTATGAAATAACAAATTTTGATACTATAAGTTAAAATGATGCCGTAAGCATCATTTTTAGCTTACTGTGGCATTTGAGCTAAAGTTAGCTTATAAAGTTGCTGTTGGCACAATAAAATATGTTGCTATAAGGAAAATAACACTTTAGCTAAAATTAGCATTTTAGTTCATTTTGATATAATTGCAAAACTTAACATATTGAATGGACTAAGTCCATGTTAGTCAACATATAGTACTGGCCCATATCATATTGACATCATTTTATCTCACTGTAGATAAAATGTATGGGTGATACACATTTTATCACCCATATACACTGTTTCTATACCAGAGAGAATAGGTTCTTTAGTATTTTAACTCATTTTGGACATTTTCATGGAACACAGTAAACACACAAAATGTCCTTTTTTAAGGTTTGACTCTCCAGTTTGACGGCTGCAGAACCTTACTCCCCACCTGAACTTGTGATTCGGGTCTTACCGATACACACACTTTTGGAAGGCCTCTTTTAGCTTCCTTCAGAAATGTTCTCATATTGAACATGTCATAGTTAATAATTGCTTCTTGAGAATCAGATCTACAATGGGTTTAAAACTGTCATCAACTATTCCATCCCTGTTAAACAATCTTCTTCAAAAGAAAATCATTCTGTAAGGATGCCAACATTTTTTGGCCGTGTTTGTATTTAATACTTACATCAGCTCCCTCCCTGTCTGAACAGGAGACACATAAAGTAGGAGTGTTTATAGAATTAATGGTGTCTAGGACTCAGAAGAAGCCCCCTAGGGGGCAAAAGCAGCCAAAGCTAATGGACTGGTCTATTCTTAGTGTTCCCTGCCTGCCTGTTTGGACCACTTTATTTTGAAGAAATATAGTGTTTGCAAACATGTAAGGGTTATTTATATTTTTTGATCAGGTTCCAGTTTTCCCCTACACTGAAAAAGTTAGGCTTACAATAGTGAAAGAAAAGCCGGAGACGAAGGAGAAGAAACACAGGCAGACTGTCAGAATGTCCTCCATGTTTTTCTTGAGACATAAGAAGCTTCTTTGCTCCCTGTTTTGCAAACTGCCAGTGCTGAGCAAGCTCTGCACCGGTGGCAACAGGACTCTGTTGCACAGCGCTGTGTTGCAGGTTTTCCTGGAGTTGCTGGAGACTCTTGGGGATCCCGAAGCCTTATTTTGTCATCTGTGATGACCTGGGACAATAACACGCAAGACACATTTAAAAAGAAGACATGTCGGAACACAAACAGAAGAAGAAAAGAAATTGAATAGGATACTGGCTGCTTAAAATCTTTTAACATTCTCCAGAATATAAAATCCTGAACTATCCCTTTAATTTGGCTCCCTGCTCCGCTGGGAATGTGTGCTGCCTCTCTCTCCATGTAGAGCTGTCTGGAGGACTTAAGAAGATTGAGTGAAACAGTGTGAAGACGACATAACATCTTCTGAGGCACTAGCTCAGAGTGGTTAACCTCATCTGAACCCTTGCTAACAACACTCCACCAATCACCATGCTAGGTTAATTACACCGATGTTAAAGCAGCAGGCGACTCATTGAAAAAGCATAAAAACCAACTGAAATAAAACATCAGAGGATCCTTTTTGGAAACAGTCCTGTCAGCGTATCTGACACAGATCTTTATTTGCAACCACTCTCTCCTGTGATCTGATGTGACCAAGTGCCTTGTGACGGTACCAAGGTCCAACGGGAGAGTAACTGAGCAGCAGAAGTCGTGTGTGAGGTAAAAGTGAAACTTATGAAGGGATCTGTGAGCTTTCAGCTTACAGCTCTCTTCCCTCCCTGACCTGGAAACAGATAAAACTCATGGCCTCTTTTCATCCACTCAGGAGGCTTAAGGGCTTCACTGACACTATGATCCATTTACAAGTCCACACTGTCATGGCTGACTTGGGTGCTGGCTCTCTTAGATCAAAATATTCTTAAGCTTTCTTTTAGCCAGTGAGAAAAAAAAGGAAATGTTGGTCTTGTTTTCTTCAGTAAAGTGGTTTAATGAGGACCTTAACTATGACCGATCCCTCTGACTGTTTTTAGAAGCTGGGTGATCTGTGGGGAGTCTTCCCAGGCCACTGGAGGGGGTCAAAAGTTCTTACATTGGTGGTTGTGGACTGCAAGCAAAGCCTTTGATCTTCTGCAGGACACTGACAGCTCGAGACTCTTTGAGAAAGGATTAGCTAATATTATCTCAGGTTTATCAACCTGAACTGGCCCACACATTATCATAGACAAAACGTTGGGATTGCCTGCAGAAGTAGGAATAATATATTAATTGGCATCTAAAGTTTGCGATTCAAATCGTTTCAGAAATGTTAAGGTGAGGTTCTATGAAAAGGCTATAAGCAGCTGATATGCAGAAGATAACCATCTTGGTGATTTATTAAAGGGTCTAGAAGGTGGAAGCTAACGGCTAGTCCCAGAGCGGCCGAGGCCAAACAAAACACAGTGAACTATTTTCCTTAAGACAATTTCAAACTAGAATTTAGTATTTTTTTCTGTTGCCTTTGTAGTATTGGATTCTTCCTCACTGTGTGGCTTTTTTCTCCTCCCTGAAGAATATCAGAGCTGGACATTACCATGGGCTTTATCCTTGCACATAACTGTTCTAACAGGTGAATGTGGCACCTTCACTAATCTTTAAATTGCACCTGCAGCTATTGAACCAAACCACATAGAAAAGCTGCTGTTAGACTACTTTTATTGAATTTCATATGCAATAAAAGCTGCTCTGTTCTACTTGGACTTTGTCCAAAATGATCCGGGCCCAAACAGCCACATGCGGGTCCAGAGCTGCAGTTTGCAGACCGTCAGAGCAGCTAAACACCTGGTTTCAGTCACATCTGTAACATCTGCTGGTTTCACAACCAGGATGTTCTCGGAGACCATCTCACTCAATATGGTCTTCTTTATGACAATAAAAACACAGTATTATTAGAAATGTGCTGCAGATTTATTTATTTATTTTCCTTTTTTAGTGATCAAGAGATGGCCGTTGATGAATTAGAGTAAATATTGCCAGTGAGAGAGGGTTAGTTAATTCAGGGGAGATAAAAAAAGCAAGCAGATTAGAAGTGAGCTGACTGAGGTCCATGTTTTGGTGAGACAGGCAGGAGGAATGTAACGTTGCCCAAGATCTTTTCCCATTCCATGTGCGCACGTGTGACTGATATCTTGTGAAAACAAGATATGATAACGACACAATATCGAATTCAGTTTTACAGTTGTCGTGTTTCAAGTAAATGCACAGATAGACATACTAGATTTATTTAAATTTATCCATGACAAGTCAAAAAAATTTTCTGGCTATTTCTTTCTTTTGATCTTACTGTGCACCTCACTGTTATCTTCATGGTCAACAGAATCCAAAGGACCACTGCTAGACTTTGAAAAATCAGGGACAG
The DNA here is from genome assembly GCF_027474105.1 of Poeciliopsis prolifica. Lineage (NCBI taxonomy): Eukaryota > Metazoa > Chordata > Actinopteri > Cyprinodontiformes > Poeciliidae > Poeciliopsis > Poeciliopsis prolifica. The sequence goes on from NW_026562383.1 coordinate 1,910,696, forward strand.
ATATAGAGGTCTTCAAAGCCTCTTACGACAGAGCCCGCTTACGATTCCCTTTCCGTGTACAGCATCCTTGAATAGACCACACAAAGATCCTTAAGCCAAAATCCCTCCTTGGTATTTAATTCTAAATGAGTAATTACTGGGTGTGTCAGTGTGTCTTAGGTTTGCAGGTGTGCTGTGTGCAGGAGCTCATTTGCACGCTGGCTTTGGGAGAGAAGTGAACTCTTACATAGACGCACAAACTCCAAGTGGGCATCCTTGGGAAGCCACTGAAGAACCCAGTCACGTAGGGGGAGAGAACACATAAAACTGCCAAGATGTGTGACATGGGGGGCTTGGATAACCTGGTGGCCAACACGGCCTACCTGAAAGCACAAGGAGGGGATGACAAGGAGATGAAAAAACGCCGCCGGAGCTTGTCTCTGCCCAAGCCAGAGCAGTGTGCTGCCACCAGAGGAGCCATCGAAAAGGACTTTACATCCATTTGTGAAAGGCAGCCTATAGGGAAAAAGCTTTTCCGTGATTTTCTGTCAAGTACCCCTGAGTTCAAACTTGCTGCAGAGTTCCTGGATGAGCTATATGACTGGGACCTCGCTGAAGGTGCCACCAAAGAGAAGGCTCGGCAAGAAATTATGAAAAAGTACTGCAAAGCTGACTCCAAATCCTTCCTGGCCTTTCTTACCGGGGAACCTGCGGAAAAATGCAAGTCTGTTACAGATGCCAACTTTGAAGAGGTGATGAAGTCCAACGTCCAGGACGGCGTAAGAGAATTTCTGAAAGGAAAGCCTTTTACAGAATACCAGGCCAGCCCATTCTTTGACAAATTCCTTCAATGGAAGGAGTACGAAAAGCAGCCCATCAGTGACAAATACTTTTACGAATTCAGGACTCTGGGAAAAGGGGGCTTTGGTGAGGTAAGCATAAAAACTATATCTTTTCTACCTTAATCATTTTATGTGGTTTCCAAATTCAAGTTCTAAAATCTACTGGCATTTTTGGATTTCTTGGTTGTAATAAATTACTGTTGATTAGAACTTATGAGCAAGAGGATTAACCTCATTTCAAGCTGACTGACAAGCGTGAGCCATAAAATCACAATTTATATTGTTGGTCCAGAATCAAATCTGATGACTCGACAGAAAATAAGGGCCAAAATAAGAAGTCTTTGACTCCCAAAACTAAATATTTGAAACTTATTTTTTTTGAGCCATCCAAGTATTTCAAAAAGGGAAAAGTTTGTCAAACAGAAGCATTAAAAGAATCATCAGTAATAGATGAACACTACTATCCTGTAATGGCTCAGCATTACACTCACATACACAGGTTTTAGAAATGATCCTTGAAGGACTGATTTGGAGTTCGGGATTACCATGACTGAACCTTATAGCTGATACCTCAAATGGCCTTCATTAGTATGTTGTCCATTTTTTTCAACAAAACACTGGAGGTTACTATGACTTAGTGTACATACTGATTGTGCCATGTTTCTACCTACAGCAAAAACTAATGTTGATTAGAATTTTGGTTTAAGATGTTAAGTCTTGCAAAAGTCTCCAGGGTGATGCTAAGTGATGCTAAATGATGCTAAGGATCAGATAGAAAAGTTAGGTTGACTCCTATGTCCAGTTTTCCAATTGCCTTGTACCCAAGCCAATAGATAATTGGATGATTGATGATTAGTATATCATACATAAGGGGATACTAATGAAACGGTTTAACATTCACAATCAGAAAAAGTGTCACTGGCCAAGTTTGTGTGCACAAAAAATTTGACCTTGGTTTCACAAACTCAGAACATATAGACATGAACTATAAAAGTTTATAAGCCTTTTATAATAAACATCACATTGCCCATTAGTGTGAAAATTGTTCAAGAAACAAAAAAGCTTTTCGTCATTCAATCTACATAGATAAATTGGTCTTCAGCTACGCCTGTTAGCTTGCTCTTCCTTCATGCCTGGGCATGAAGTAAGAACAGAAGATGATATTTTGGTTCTGTCTAAAAATTGCAGAAGTTCTAAGCATCTATCATAATGAAGAAAGCCTCATGTTTTCCAAACAATGTTTTTCTCCTTGTAGGTATGTGCTGTTCAGGTCAAGAACACAGGTCAGATGTACGCCTGCAAGAAGTTGTGTAAAAAGCGTCTGAAAAAGAAGGGTGGTGAAAAAATGGCCCTTTTAGAGAAGCAGATCTTGGAGAAGGTCAACAGTCTGTTTCTGGTCAACTTGGCCTATGCGTATGACACCAAGACTCACCTGTGCCTTGTCATGACCCTGATGAATGGAGGAGACCTCAAGTACCACATCTACAACATAGGCTATGATGGCAAAGGTGTGGACAAGGGCATAGAGATGAAACGCATCATTCACTACACTGCACAAATTACCACCGGCATCCTGCACCTCCACGCCATGGATATTGTATACCGTGACATGAAGCCTGAGAATGTTCTGCTGGATAGTCAAGGCCAGTGTCGACTTTCAGATTTGGGTCTGGCAATAGAGGTCACTCCCGGAAAAACTGTCACCCAGATGGTGAGTATTGCGGCTGTGTAGTTTCAAGAACTGAGAAAGCATCTGTGGAAAGAAAGCTATTTAGAATCATCCCTTGTGTCTGTATAACTGGTGTTAAAGCAGTAGTTTTTGTGAGATCACTCTCTTAAGAAACAAAACAAAATCCAAATAACGCAGGCTCAGTGGTCCCTGGGTAGTGGGCTAATGTAAAGAAAAGGTTGAGCTCATTTCAGCCATGATAGCCTTGTCACCCTTGTCACCCAACTCTACCCTTTGGTAGAGTTTCAGTGTAAATCCGGACAGGGATTAGTGGTTTGTTTAAAGATCTTTGCAATTAGAGCCTCTCAATCGATTATATAACTCATTTGATCCTTTAGCAGTCACGACAAAGCTTGAACATTTGTAGGCAACCATTTTGAGATACACTAGGACAAATGCTAATGCTTTTGTGAGCTCCTGGAGGGGAGAGATTTTATTCATTCTATTCAGCTGTGAAAATCAACTCATCTTGGTTGAAGGTCCCCAAGTGAAGGGCACCCTGATGAAACTGAACCAGACTAGATGCCTTTACGACAAGATTATGCACCAACATGTGAAAACAATGGTAGATTTGTGAAATATTTTGAGTAAAAATGCATTTAACAGATAAATAATTGAACATTCTAATAGTATTTTAGTCAGCAGCATTTTTCACCTCAACTGTCAAAAAAAGAAGAGCAGTATTGCCACTCGTTCAGGACTTACTTGCAGGAGCAAAGAGTAAGCTCTCGGCTCTATGAAAGTCCAGTAAGCTCATTATTGAGCACTGCAATGCTCTCCAGTCAGCCAAAGTGACTGGGCTAACCTCCTACAGGCAAGCCTGGCTTTGGTCCCATAATCCTCTTACTGGGCATTACACAAGTCTGTCCCTGATTAGATTGAGAGACTGAAGGAAAACTTGCATTGCATATGTTCAGACATGGTAGTTTGCAATCACTTTCATCTAGAAGACAAAAAATTCCAGAGGTTGCCTCTGTTTTCGTCCTTTGTGTGGACTGGGTTATCATATGTGACATAGTGCTGGTCCAAAACTAGTAGGCATTTAAATCACAACTCAATCTTTGTGAAGAACACATCTAGAGGCGCCAAAGGTGTCCAGTAATCCCAATCATCAGTGCAAAAAACTTAAATAGCACAAATGATGAGGTCTTCAATCAATGTCTACATTTATATATGTTATGCGTTTTCTTGATACTGGCAATGATTCTAGGTCAATTGCCTACCGGCATGGTGCTGAGGGTGGAGCAAAGAATAGAAATGAATGATCTGGGCTGATAGTAATAGTCTTTAAGGTGTTTGGATATGTAAGTGCAGTGACTGACTTGAGGTGGCAAACAGAAATAGTTCAACGCAGGTCTGTGGCTCATGTTCTTTAACTGCCATAATGGGCTCTGTGTTTGGATGTCTGGATGCATTTCTGCTGGAGGCTACAACATCCAGAAATGGCCAGGCCTTATATAAAAGACAGGACAACTCAGGGTGCAGACACACACAACTCTTGACAGCTAGTAGGCTTAGCATTAGGATTAAACTCCTGGCTTTAAGGCTGGCAACAGGGTCACACAAGGAAAGGGAAAGATAAAAAGAAGGGGAAGTGGTGGAGAAAGGCAGTAGGGAAGGAGAATGAAAGGTGGTATTTCATTGGACAGATCAATGTATACATTTGGAAATGTATACATTTGGAAATGCATACTCTTAAGCAGAAATGTATTCCATGACCTAACAACGTTCTCTAAAACATGTCATGCTTTCATTGACACGGACATGACAAAAGTCTTGACTTTGACTTGACTTTTATTATGTTGACCTCAACTTTTCTAAATTACCTACCTTTTATGTCTGCTGTCCAGGCTGGTACAGGAGCCTACATGGCCCCTGAGATTCTGAGCAAAACACCATATCGGACATCAGTGGACTGGTGGGCCCTGGGCTGCAGTATCTATGAGATGGTGGCAGGCTACACACCTTTCAAAGGCCCTGAGAGCAAAAAGGAGAAGGTGGAGAAGGAGGAGGTCCAACGACGCATTCTCAATGAGGAGCCAAAGTGGGAGCACAAGTGCTTTGATGCTCCCACCAAGGACATCATCCAGCTGTTCCTCAAGAAGAAGATAGATGAGCGCCTGGGCATGAAGTAAGAACAGGTTCTTCTGGTTTACATGACTTATTAGGGATGGACAGAAGGTACCACTGCTACCCCAACAGTAGCCTCTTCAAATCAGCCTTAGTCAGGGCGTCAGGCATAAGATTCAGCATTGGTGATTGGCCTTTTGGTAATTCTGGACCTAATTGAATTCACACATGTATTTTTCTCCTTTTGTCAGGAACAACATGGAGGATCCGAGGAAGCACGAGTGGTTCAAGACAATCAACTTCCCTCGCCTGGAGGCAGGGCTCGTGGATCCTCCCTGGGTGCCCAAACCCAATGTCGTCTACGCCAAGGATACAGGCGACATCGCAGAGTTCTCCGAGATCAAAGGCATTGAGTTTGATGCCAAGGATGACAAATTTTTCAAGGAGTTCAGTACGGGCGCAGTGTCTATTCCCTGGCAGCAGGAGATGATCGACACCGGACTGTACGACGAACTCAGTGATCCCAACAGGAAGGAGGGCGGAGGAGGTCTGGATGATGACAAGAAGTCCGGAACATGTGCGGTCCTCTGAGCGAGCTCACGTTACGCTTCTAACACCTCAGTAATTTGCTTTCTCATGGACAATAGCGTCGGTGTAAAAAATGGATCATGTTTCATGAGGGGTAAGGATTGACATCTTTGCAGAGAGAAAGAGCTTGTATGGATGCTGATGGCTTAGAGGTGGGCTGCTCCTGAAACAGAGCTCACAAAAGCATGAACAATGACATGATGATGTATTTTACATATCATTCCTGGTCCACAGCTTCTCTTAAAGACATGCGTATTTAATTCTGTAGACTTGCAACCACGTTGACCATGAGTGACTGCTAGCAATAAGTTGGTTTTTTTTATCCAAAAAGTGTTTGCAGTGAAACCGCAAAAGTAAACTGGTGTTTGCACAGCAATACACTTGGAAACTGTTGTTACATGTACAACTGTTAAGATAGAAACGTAAAGTATCTTCTAGTCTTTGAAATCTGGATTGTGCTGGAATATCTGCGTTTATTTACGCTTCCATAACACCACAGGGTTTCTACAGAGAAGAGTGGGGTTTTCTTACTCCACCGCATTCCACAGAGAAATTTGTAGCATTCCTTTTTCATTGTGATCTTAGACCACGTAGTTACAGCCAAACACAGCATTTACATCCGCCTGACTTCTTAGTTTTATACAAACTATAAAATGTGACTGTATGTGTTGTACATAAAGAGTTATGCAAGTATCTATGCACAGAAAAAAGAAGCTTTATGTAAGTAATTTGAAGTTTAGAATGATATTAGAGAAATTAAATAATACCAAACACCTCCCCACTCCGAGTCTCTCCTGTGTTGGTGCTGTAATGTCCGACATAAGGACGGGGAGTGAAGCCCAGGTATGCTGGGGGACAGAAGAGGGCACAACTGGCAGATCTTTGCTGCGTATGACGGAGGACAATTTAGAGGAGTTGGGCAATAAATTCCTGTACCAGGAGTTCACTGTCCATGACCCTGAAGCTCTGTGATCATTCAGGGCTGTTTTTATTAGCCTAATGATTGTAAAAAAAAAAAAAAACTCAAGCTAATCAGATCAGATGTTATAAATTATTGTATCGTTTATGTTGAGCTGAGTCTAGAGACTTTGAATAGGCCAGTTGTTCTTGTTGATTATCTCAGGGTCTTTATTTGTTTTAAACTGGCAGATATCGGGCAAAGTTGAGTTTTTACCATTTATGTGAATATAATTCAAATGTGCAATCATGTTCCTGTACATATAAATGAAAGAAAATGAAGTAATGCGCTGTGTAAATCTGAAAAAAAAAAGGTCTTTACGTTTGAATCAGTTTGAAGAAATTAAATGTGTCTTTTGAAATCCGTGCTTCTGGTTTTCATGTGTTTTTGTCACCTGCTGCCAGCGTCAGAACAGCCCAGACTGTGGCGCGTTACGCTCTTCACTGTATTTATAGAGACGGTGCTGCTGAGGACTCGGGAGTGAATCCTAAAAATATCCATCGCGCTAATCCCCTCTAAAGATGCTGACTACAGCCAGGTCTTGGTTTCCACAAATTGGCAAGTTAAAGTTTTAGCTGATTAGGTGATAACCCTTCTGCCATCTTAGTTTAAACCAGTTCTAAATCGCCTCAAGGTTCTGGGCGACTCAATGCTTCTGACATGTGCAAGGTGAAGATTTGCATACAGCATTTTTTCTTTTTTCAAAGTGGTGAATAAATGCTAAAAGCAAATATTTGAATTTACACAAGTTTGAATTTACCATGGATTTTCTCCAAATGAGGTTGAAATAATATACAGGTGGAAATTTAGACTCACACTAGTATTTGATTAAATCTCCCTCAACAAGTTGCAGAGAATCAACCTGCTTTCTGGTCTAACAAGAATATTTGACCACAATTGTCAAGTTTGCAATAGCCTGTCAAGAAATGATTGCTTCCAATGACAGCTAGTCCATAACTAACATTTGTCTGTGAGTATTTAATGCACTAGTTGTGTGCTGTGCTGTTAACAACCGACCTCCACTGTGAAGAGAGAAGTGTCCAACATAAAGAGGCTTTTTATGTTGATTCAATGTTTGGAAGTGTGGCCAACACGGACTGAACGGCTTCGTTCACTCCCTCCACTGCCATTAGTGAACTACAGGCAACTGACGTCATCATCACAATTCCTCCTTCTGTTCACTGATTGGCCAGGTTGAAATTCTACCAGAGGAATCAAAGTAAGTGGAAGAAACCTACATTTTTCCACAGGCAGGTAACAGACTGGCTATCGGTTTCCTGGCACTGATACAGATTTTATGCCAGACTTTTTATAATTCTTTAGAATTATAAAAAGTTAGTGCCCGTCCAAAAACTTAAACCTGTTTCATCAATTCTAAAAAACAGTTTTTGATGTTTGCTCCAGCTGACCTGCATTCAGATGCATCAATATTTCAAACATCCAGCTGTTGATTTGAAGTCAAAGAACTCAGAAGTTGTCTTCCTTCACTGTGTCATGCAGTTTGAGTTAGTTTTTGTCTTAACTCATATCATTCAAATATCTTCAGAAAATCCTGGATGGTGACGCTATGGGAAGAAAGGAGCAGTCAGACTTGCAACCAATCTGAGGAGGCTTCTGACTGAAGACTGTTGCAGTCCAGCTCAATAGAGGGCAGCAGAGAGGATGTGCTACAATAATATTGGATTGCATTGCATCATCAGTAGTCGGCTAGCACCGCTAAGCTGCCTCATCAGCTTTAGCCGCTCCACTTTATATTGCTGCCCGGTTAGAACTTCCTTCTCTCTTTGCTCTTTGGTCCTGCTCTGCATCCAGTCAATTTCATTCATCAACTTAGATTTCATTTCTCTTTGAGATCAATAAAGTGTTAAAAAAATTAGTTTTTAATGCTCCCAAGCACAGATCCAAACTGCTCTAATGCCGGTTAATTCAGGATAACTCTAAGCTTATAGAATAGCACTGACTGCCACCTTGTTGAAAATGTATGGATTATGTCTGAAAGCCAGATCTGTGGAAAGAAACCGAGCAAATCAACCGAGTTCTGCCTGAATGGATAATTATCCAGTCAGAACTGGGTCAGGAGATAGTTATGAAAATTCGGTGGATTTTCTACAAGTTGTTCAGGGACATATCAGAATATTTGTGTGTGCATGTGGAAGGCTGACTTAGGTTCACCAAATAATTTTATTTCTTTGAATTTGATGTAATAACCAATAATAATAATAACCGATCCAAAAAGAACTGCATCATCCAAAGGTGTTAAGTTGATGGCATTTGTTTTATTTTGCATGTTGGGAGAAGAAATGAATAAAAACTGTTGATACATTTTATTGGCCTCAATGAAACTTGAGATACCAAGTGGGAAAAGCTTTTATCTCCAACTTCAGCTGTTTACTGTCATCCAAGTCAAGGACAGTAAGAGATTAGGAGACATTAAGTTGGATTCTTGCTGCAGCTAAAGCCCAGGAGATTATCTCACATTTAGCAGGAGCTGCTGCTGCTGCTGTTCCTGCTGCTGTTGCTGCAGCTGAGCGTGAAGGACTGAGCTTCTGCAGAAGATCAGACTTATTCTGCATCCATTCCTGATGTTTTCTGGTCTCTGCACCAAGTAGAGCCTCTAGTAGGGCTCATTACCAACATGACCAGTCTATCTAAATTAGCTTAATGGAAACGCATGAAAAAAAATAATCGTGTTTTAGATTGACCATTGGTGCACTCGGGTGAGGTGGATTTCCAGCTGCATTTAAACGGACGTATTTTCTAAAACTACAATGGAAAATCATTTTTTAAACTGAAAGAGTCACAAGATAAACAACCAGATGTTGCAGCTGTTCTTGCAGCAACAGGTTCGGGTTCTATGAGACACAATCTTCAGATTTTTATTACAAAAGCATGTTGAGAACAACCTGTGTGACCTTTTACTTGACACAAAATACATTTAAGATTGTGATTGCTGCATATGACAACAATCTTGCATGTCATGTTTCTGGTTGTCTTCTGAAGAGGTCAGGGTTCATTCATGTCCAGCTTTGATAGAATTATGATGTGAAGAGTGCAGCTTCAGCCTGTGCTCTGAAAATTGTACAAATGGTTCCATTTTTTATCATGATAATGATCTTAATCCCACCGACCATTTACCAGAAACGTTTATAGAAATATCATCACATTATTGAAGCAGTGATGGATCATTGTGAAATTAACAAAAGCCAACCAAGAGCTACAGCCAAAGAATGTTGTTAAATAATTTAGGTTTACATGTTATATATTAATAATGTTACTCGGTAAGTTGATATCAACGGTAAGGTGGTGACGTGTGTACAATGTTGTCTGTCACTGCGTGGTCTCTCTGGCGGTTCCAGCAGAGTTGTTTCTGGCGCCCTCATGTGGTCACAAACATGTACTACAATAAAAATGAGAGGACGTCAGAAAAAACTCATATTTATGTCTATGAAAAAACCCGAGCTGCAGTCCAGTGACGTCCATCACCCAATTCATAATAACTTATCTGAAGACAAAAATTTCATTTTCATTCTGTCTATGCATAACTCTATGCTGATCTTAGGTCATGACCTTTTGCACCTGCTTCATGGAATCACATACAGGGATCTGGAAGGAAGAGAATTTTCAGAAGATTAGAAATAACTTACTAGAAACAATGATTATGTTTGAAAACCTTCCAATCTCTCTCTGAGGAACCCAAGCTCTCTGACACTCATACTTATTAAAAATAAAAGGATACTTGGAAAAACTAAATATGACTCAAAAAGAAAAGCGTTCGTTTTTGTGTAAGTGGGGTTACGCTGATCTCCTGACAGGTAAGATGCTGTCATAAGCAGACAATATCTTACTCAATGTGTTGCTTAAATCAGGCGAGTGCATAATAAATAATAATATAAAAAAAACTTGTGTCTTTTAAATTAAAAGTTGCTTTGTTATGTCAGTGAAAAAATGAACAATATTCCTTAAACATAAAAAAACTACAAAAACATTTGATTCTTCATCCTTGTCTTGTCAGTTTATCTGATGCTTGACACCATTTCTCAAAAAGAGACTCGGCTTCAATGAATGCCAAAAATATCCCTTTAAGATTGAAATGTTTGGGCTTATTATTGTCCACAGTCACATAACAGTTAAAGTGAATAAGTTAGCGTGCTAACATGCTGGAGACCTTACAAAGGCAAAAACAAGCAAAAATGGAAATGAAACAACAAATCAGGCTTTTTTTTTTTTTTTCTTCAAAATCACAATTTATTTCATCAGGTCTTAAGGCACCCTGAAGAGATGTTACAGGTTGTTCCTTTAAATAGGGGCTCCTTTTAAGACTGTGTAAACATAGCTTTGAATAAGATAATCTTTTGTAAATCTTTGCTTAAATTATATTTCTTTACAGTGCACAGACATTATGTTTGGTGACCAAAAATACAGTGTGACTTCAGTAAATATGGTAGATATTGTGTGTGTGTGTGTGTGTGTGTGAATATATTTATATATATGTACATTAAAGAGTAATAGATCAGTAGACAATCAGATAAACAGGCTGAAGAAGAGAGTAAGCTAAACAAACAATCTTTGAGACCCAGATAGATATACAGATCACGTAGAGACATACAGTACATATTGCAGTGAAGTTATTTCTCTCCGCCTCAAAACAGCAAACCCTCACCGTCCACACACACCCCGCCGCCCTGGGCAACGCAGCTCGCCCGCTCCTGGAGGCACTCACCCAATCGGCTGCAAGAGGTGGACAAACATGAAGACAGGCAGACAGACAGAAGGACGGACAAACACACATGCAGACACACAGACAGACAGACAGACGGACGGCACAAGACTGGCCTGCAGCTTGGTGAGCCGCAAGACCAATTTCTACCTATAGTTCCCTAAATATGCTTAAGTTCACTATGTATTTATAGTTAAAAGGGCGTTTGGAGTTGGCATTTCATATACAAGGATACATTGGCTATACTCGAGTATCAAGACTTGATGAAGTCTTTTGAGATGAAAGATACACTGGACATGTCCTACAGCTCTACATACAGCAAGATCCCACGTCCTCGCAACACCGGCATCGACGAGGTCCTGCTCACAGATTCAGAGGTGGAAACACTCATTCTGACAGGAGGAGGGTTACAAATTAAAAGAAAGAAGTATCAGCAATTACACACGACAGCTCCAAATAGCTTGGCTCCAATGGCTATAGGTTATTAAATCACATCAGCGCTAAAAGAAAAGAAAAAAGATGGGATCTGAGCTAAGAGAGGGATGAACGGTGTGCAACAGGGAATGGAAAGGATCTGGTTCAGAAACTTGTTCTGAGAACATCAGCAAGAAATCAGATGGAAAAAAGAGTCAGGAAGGTCATCAAAGCAACATCTGACACCAAGCGGCTTCCTCTGCTGGAGGCGTCAAACATCTATACCAGACCCAGAACAGAAAGAGAGATGAAATAATAATCTTTGTGACATATTTGACACTTCCTTCGTTTTTTTAATTTAATTTTTAACATTTTTTCGTAATCCCAAATCTGTTTGTAAATTCAGGGGCCGACAAGGTGCGCTGCCCTGATCCGCCTCCGGATCACTTTTACTCCACCACCTTGATCCGGAAGGTGATGCGGCCCAGGAACTTGTCCCTGTCGTCGTTGTTCAAAAGGTTGGAGCCGTTCACCTTGCACTCCACAGCCAGCTCCTTGTTATAGTCCTCCTTGGTGAACAGAAGCTTCACAGCCACCAGCGGCTCCACGTAGTTCTCCTGCAGCGGGGCGGAAACGCTCTTTCAGCAGTTCTGACACCAGTTCTGACACCAGTTCTGACACCAGTTCTGACACCAGTTTCTCAAACTCAACCCACAATTGCTCCCACAACAACCCAACATCACAATATGTACAATCTGAACTGAAAATGTTTGTCTCTGAACTCTTTTATTGCTCTGTTCTTTGGTCATTCCGATGAGAAGGGGGTGTTTGGTAAATGTGACTGGCCAAAAATACTCAAGCGACAGATCTGAACACCGGGACGTCTCCACATCAGAACGTTCAGTAAGACGTCCCTGTGTCTGTGTCCCAGAGTTGAACGTCTTTAAACGTAAAGAGACGCAGAACAAAACCAAAGCCCATGTGAAGAGGCCGTTCACAGAAAGGCCAACCAGTGAAGCCGTTATTCAAAGAGCAACAAAGTGAAACAGACAGATTACAATTAGCCACTCAGGGACAAAGACCTGAATTTCTGGCGACGTGTCCAGTGGACTGGAGGAACTACAGTGGAGCTGTGTTGCCATAACGTCAGGAGGAACATGTGGGAGGCTTGTAAGCCTGGGAACATCATCCCATCTGGGAAGCATGGCAGCATCATGACGTTGGTGCCTTGTTGCTTCAAGAGGGATTATTGATGCATTTTACTAAAATCTTAATAGACATTTCTCAATTATGTGGAAATATCATATTTCTCATGATGTCAATCAGGCAGTTAAAGGTTGTGTGGAAGTGGGTTTTCCAAATGGACACTCTGCCATATTGGCTACAAAAGCTAATTTGTTGATAATTACTGTAAATTAGCTACAAAAGCACCTTGAAAACAACAAAGTCAATGTTCTAAAGTGACCTACAAACCTTCCTCAGTTACACTAGTTCATGTTTTGGGGACATGAATTGTGACGATTTAGTGGGAGGACAGCAGAAACATTTGAACTGAATCACACACTTTCAAAGGGAAATCTTTCAAGGACTAAGGAAATATATGCAAACTTATAACATAAAAATAATAATAAACCAACATCATTGTGGCTGTTATAAAATAAAACATTTGTTTTGGTTATCCTTTTCCCACTTAAAGAGTGGGAAAAAAATATTTTAATACAGTAGAGCGTAAGTGTAAATGCCTGGTTTTAAGTGCAATGCCTCTGTGCGCCTAAAATGTTTGCAGGAACGACCCAATTAACAAGCAGAGCTGTGCTGACGCTCTGTCTGCACTGATGAATACTTCATCACATCAGCGTTTAGAAAAATCAGAGTGGCTCAGACTGTATTGATGAATTCAGTGAGTAAATATTCGCCCGCTAATAAAGAACCTGTAAGCGATTTCATCAGAAACATGATGGTGACGTCGCTGCAAAAGTAACGCACAGCGACACATTTCACACCCTCCCTGCTACACACACCGTGAGAGCAGGTGAACATCAAAAGTGACAGATGTGTGGCAAGATTTGATGTTTCATAAAATGCATTTCATTGCCTCTATTTAGCTTGTCAGTATAATGCTTGCTAACTCAAAATGGAGTTTGGAGCTAAGACATAGATCTATGTCTTAGATCTATGTATCTAAGACATATTCTTAGATACATAGACATGGACCTTTGAAGACAAGATACTTACATGGGCTTTCTTGCCATAGTAGGGGAAATACATCTTGTCAAAGCGTCCCTCTTTGGGGAAATAGTGCATTTGGATCGGGTTCTCTTTCTGCAGGGAAGAATACGTGTCAGTTTAAATTTCTCATTGGATGCAAGCGAGTTTAGAGTTCAATTAAAAGCAAATGGGAAATGTTTTTAATACAACATGACGCAGGACATGAGCAAGCAGAAGCAGCGTCCCTCTGAGGTTGAGGCAAAGAGATTTGAATGAATTAGTTAAATGAGATTGTTCTGTGTTTAGTCTGAAAAACGTGACATTTCCGGGGTAAAGGAACGACACTGGCTGGGCTAAAAATAAACCCTAAAATGCCACTAAGATGGGTTTTGGAGGCGCCCACGTAATGACCCGTTACATAACAGAAATGTGCTCTTACTCCTACTGGCCTTATCCTGATAATTCACATATCCGTCTTACCCTAAAGACGTCAGTGACAGCATGCAAAAAGACATGAGACACACACAGAAATAAAAAACACAAAAAAAGAAGGAAAACATGAAAGATCAACAAAGGAAATACTAAATCCACAGTGGTAATAAATATGTCTTGTTTTTAATGGAAGAACGTAAAAGACACAAATACACATACAAGAAAGTTGCACATGAAATGCTCCAGTTTTTGTTTTTACTTTGACAGTGCAGTTGATGTAGGGATCCCCGCCGGGCTTCAGGCCAATGATCTGTGAAGGCAGAGACACGGGAGGAGGGTCATGTCAGGGCGCCGCGCCGCCGCACGCAAATCACATCATTTAGGAGCCCGAGCTCACAAGCCTATTCAGACCTGTTGTAACTTTTTGTCATATTGCAGCTGCACAATCTGACAAAAGGGACAGCAAGAAGTGGAAGGAAAACAAAAATAAATAAGAGAATGAAAGCCAAAAACCTGTTGATCAGACACATTGCAGAGGCTGCACTGCTAAAGTCACACATTCAAAAGTTAACATCAATAATTTGGGTTATTCAGCCCGTCATCAAAAACACAATGAGGCTTAATTTGGCAGTCATATTTTCACCATCTTATTAATTCATCTATAAATATCATGGTTTAGAACTAAATATCTAATTACCAAGATAAATATATCATTTATAACCTAAATATAGGAGCTACAGATTTATATTGAGGCTAAATATTTAATTTGAAGCTAAATATTTATCATCAAAGTAACTATCTAGTTTCAAACAAAAATGTGAATCTTTGTATATTAATATATAGCTTCAAACTATATTCTTAGATTGCTATATAAATAAATAGTTTGGAGCTATTTGTGTGAATGTTGAGTTTATGGTGTCATATTTAGCTTGTTAAAATAATGCTTGCTAACTCAAAATGGAGTTTGGAGCTAAATGCTGAAAATATAACTTTTTTTTTCATATGACTGGCTAAATAATCCAAATTATTGCTCTTAATTTTTGACTTTACAGCATCCCATACCTTTTATTTTAATATTAGCTGCAAAATCCATCAGGGCATGTCTCTGTACTTCCATAACATAACATTTGTGTCCCAGTTTTTTTCCCGCACAATATCTCAAACTCCATCAGTTTGCATGGAGCGCATCAATAAAAAGCTATTTAAAGCCATCGCACGGATTCAGACTTTGACTGGGCTATTCTAAGACATAAACAAGCTTCGATCTGAACCATGCAGCTCTCTTCTTTCTCACAGCCTCTCACAGTTTTCTATTTGTATTTTTATTTTCCAGTGTTGCCCTGCATTTCCCTTCAACTCTGGCCAGCTTCTCTTTTCTTGCTAAAGAAGAAACATTCCCATGGCATGAGGCTGCCACCGCCGTGCTACACAATAGGAGGCTGTGTTCAGGAGGATGTGCAGTTTTAGTTTTTCCATCATTGAGACCAAAATGTTCAATATTTTGCCACACTAGTTATCTGCGGCAGTCCATCATGCGTGTGGTCATTTATCGTATTGTGTATCATTTATTGTGAAAATTTCTTAAGGAAAGCTGTGAATGCTAAAAAAAAATAAATTTATAAATAATTTTAATCAATTCTAAGTCTTTACACTGGATTAAAAAATATGTTTTGTTAGTTGTCCATGGTTTTCAACGGAATTAGGTTTATTTGCAACGCTGAATCCAAAACTGACATCCATTTTTCTCCGTCAGGTTTTTATGCTGATTTGATTTAGAGAAATTTCATCTTTTGACTAAATTGATGACATTTTGTGACATTATCAGTTCATTTCCATAAATATTTCTCATCCAAAAATGCTTTGTAACATTTAACTGAATGTTATAAACTTGGATTTCTGTAAATTGAATAATAAACACTGATAAGGGTAAGTACATGTGAACTGAACTTCACGTCTTCATTGTGTAAAATTCTTCATCTCTGTTCTGTCCTGATGATATCTGCTCAAAACTCACTGATCCCAGATCCTCCATATATCAGAACAATCATCCATTTTGATGCTCATGATGCTCCACAGTTCAGAAAGATGATCTGATGGAGCAACATGAATGTGATTTTTGGGTTCAGCACATCAAAAACACCCTGAAACAGTTGGAAAACACAAGACGGTTATTTGATCAGCGTCATCACAGAGCATCACAGAAACTCCCAATGAAACACATGAAAGATTTACAATTGTATTCTAACAAGATGTGAAAAAAAGGCAGACTGTGCCATGAAAGCCATTTGGTACCCGGTTCATTTTGAGCAGCACACAGGGTTTTCCTTCATGGTATCCGAAGTTAGTGTCAGACAGGCCGGAGCAGAAACTCAGGAGCGCCCTCCTGAAGCGGCACGCTTTCTGCAACATTCCTTCCCCTTCCTCCCGCAGGGTGTACTCTCCTGGAGAACAGTTTGTGTTTCCCTCCTGCTCCGTGTCATTGTATCCTGACAGAGACATGATGTGGACAAAGGTCTGCTCAGATCCAAGTCCACAAAAACAAAGGACAGCTATTGTTCACCTGCAGAGCTCTTTTTTTTTTTTTTTTTGAGCGCACTCACTCTGAAGGAAAGACTCCAGGTTTCGGACGTACTGCGAATACTTCTGCGGGTCAGATCTGTTGAAGGAGATGTCCAAAGAGTTTGGCCGGATCGCCAGTCCTGCAGAATGGAGACGTCAAGTGGAACAATCAGAAAGTGAGAGTGAAACCAAAACACAGCTATTAGAGGAAGCATCGTCCACTGAGCCGTTCCTATTCTAGGCATCACTCAGGAAGAGACTTCCAAACAGATCAATGCGAAAAGCAGCAATATAAAGTAGCACTTTACAGTGACAGCATCTAGAGAGCATGAATAATGCAGGCCTCAAAGAGAAAACATGGCCGCTCGTAGCAGATGGTGGTGCCAGACCTTTAGGTGGAGCTGGAGGACACTGACCTGGGCTGGGGATGCGGTCCCTGTACCTCGGCACGTAGTCGTCCAGCGTGAGCAGCATCACCCACATGGTGAGGACAAACATGCCGGCCAGGAAGCAGTAGAAGACCAGGTAGAAGAGCAGGATGAGGGCTGCAGGACAGGGAGACACACACAACGTTTTTAAAGGGCCAGTATTATGTGTTCTCCAGCCAGAGTATCATTTTATAAAATAATTTAGTAACTATGTCACCTTCAGGGAAGTCTGGGCCTCCCTGCTTGGCTGCTACCGCCATGACACGACCCCGGATAAATGGAAGAACGTAGATCGATGGATGTCACCTTCAGTGTTATAGACGTGACATATTTATCAAGTAGGCCTATGACTTAAAATAAATCTGAATTTGTAATTAAATGCTATATGAAATTGGACCTCTGTCTGTGAAACTCCACCTTCAGAAAGTCATCACACTACGGCTCCTCCATTAAAACTTAAACAATGTTTTTAACCAGCGTTTCACTGAGAAGCTGCTCCTATAAAGAGCTCAGCAGATGCTGAGTTCCACCAGGTGTTTGCTAATTCCTGGTGGCTAGTCTGAAGGAGCTGAGCCGAGGAGGGCAGACCTGGGAACTCCAGCTCTGAGGAGGAGTTTCGTCCTCGAAGGCGGAGCTTGGTCCAACCAGGCATTTTGCCACGGGAGATGAAAGGATTTGAACATCTAGTTTTTTTCTGAACTGATGTAAATAGTCGGCTTCTTTTCCAAAAATTTACATCATGTACATTATTATGTACAGTATTCAGTGCAGTTATTACAGAAAATAATGAGATACAGTAATAATACTGTATGTTATTATTATCATTATTACTACTACTATTGTTGCAGTCTTGGTTTTTAATATATTGTTTTTACTTCTGTTGTGTGAACCTTGATGCTGCTGAATCTTCTGTCTCTCTGCAGAACATTAAAGTTTGTTTCCATGGAGGCAGAGGGTCCAGCATGATGTGGGACCTGCCTTGGTTTGCTGCTGGTCTACAGAATTACCCACTTGACACCATTTTAAATCCACTACCTCTGACAATCACAGGTATTTTTCTCCTCAGTCTCCCTTCACACCCTCCCCAACTTTTCAGCAGTTTTCTGCTGCTGTAAAGCGAGAAAACATCAGAATCAAAATGGTTCACCAGCACCTCAGAGATGCCCTTTAAGCAGACCAAAAGAGAGAGTGGGGGACTGGGGGGGGGGCAGCCACCCCCTTCCCACAGCGACCCACCCCTCCTATCTTTTTTCCCCTCATTGCTCTCCAGCAGTATCCCACAATGCACCTGTCCAGTGCGAGAAAGACAGAGAAAGAAGAGAGAGGGAATCCCATTTGACCTTGACAGGCATGCTAATGTGGGCGGCCATGCAACTGCAATGGAGCATCCCACTGCACAGCAGCATGGGGGCCCAGGCAGCCTGACTGAAGCCGGCACCAGCCTATAGGAGCCGGCTTCTGAGAGGGGAACAGCGTGTGTGTGTGTGTTTTGTGTGTGTGTGTGTTGGTTGAGTGTTACCACCTCAGCCTGGGGAGAAGCAAGCATTACATAAAAATTTAAAAAATTCTACATCCTGATCAGCTTTGGATGCAGCTGAGGAATTCAGCAGGACCCTGATTATTTGAGAAGGAAGCAGCTCAGTCAGCAGGGGGAGGGGCCATGGGGGGCAGTGGGGGTCTCTGCAGATACATATCATAAATTATATCTGCTTGAAAACCTAAATAGTCTCACGCAGCAAGAGGAGACCTGGGCACACCTTTAGACCATCCTTCACCTCCATGCGGGCCTGGGATGCCTCCACAACTCAGCCTCACAGTCACCTTCATTCAGCCATCCACGCGCACAAATCAATCATAATAATGAATAATAATAATAACAATAATAAAGAAATCAGGCTGCACAGGTTGAATGTCTGGCAGGAGGAGGGCGCATCCTCACCCCAGCTGCTGGCCGTGCGCCCCAGCAGCTCCCCGGTCCTCGGGTTGTAGATGGAGTCCTTCCAGCTGGACGCGCTCTCCTTGCTGGCCGCTTTATCCTCGGCGCTCGCCATGGTGATGAGGAGGGAGGGGGGCCGAGGGCTGCGGGGGGAAACTTTGTGTAGTCCAGGAAATAAAATTTAAAAATAAGTAAATGTATAAAAATACAAATGTTCCGGTTTTCGCGCCCTTAAGAAAAAAAATGTTAAAGAAAAAAAAAAAAAAAAGAAAAATGCGGAAAAGCGCAGCGGGACGATGCGATGATGAGGCGGCGGTGCGGTGAGTGGTCAGGATTAATGGCTGGGAAGAAATGGGCGGTGGAGAAGGAAAGGAGAGCAGAAGGAGAGAGATGCTCCGGTGGAATAAGAGGAGGGGAGGAATAAAGGGACGTGAAGGTGATGAAAGAGAGAGAGAGAGACAGAGAGAGAGAGAGACAGAGCTGTGACGTCAGCTCTGAGTCTGCGCTGGCAGCTGATGCAGTGCGAACTGGGAGATGCGCATTGGTTCATTCCAGAGACGCACCGCGACGCGCACAAATTCTAAGTAGAGCCCTCACCATTATTATCACCACCAGCTATTAGACCGAGATCTTCTGTTTTTTTAGTTGGTTTTTTTTTAGCAATGGCCTCTTCACTCCTTCAGCGGATTATCCATATAAATCAAATCACAACTTGAAGCTCTCAAAGACATTCGAGAGGATTTGCATTTTATTTTATTTATTTATTTCGTGTTTGACATCGTGGTTTCATTGTAGATTCATTGATCCTGCATCAGAGTCGGAAGTGGTGAGTCACTAAACCAGGCCACAGCCTGAGAAATCAGGACACAGATTTGAACCCAAAGTCCATTTAAAGGGCCAGTATGTCATTTCCAACAACATAGAGGCATTTTATAACACAGTCAAGAATACTACCTTCAGTTATATTGAGCATAACTTCAAAGAAATGTAAGCAAATTACCGTCCTGAAATTGGGCCTCTGTCTCTTTAAGAAGCTCATAGTCTGGCCTTGTTTGGGATCTTTTTTTACTGGCTGAGATATTTTCCTAAATTTAAGAAGATTAGGATGTTTCTGCAGCAATTTACACATTTTACAACTAGCTTTACCAGAGTAGTTTCTATTACTGTCATTATTGATTTATTCATGTTTCTTTCCCCCTTTTGATAAGTTTCAATAAAGGTATTTTTGATCTATTTTTTCTGTTTCTTCTGCTGTTTATTTTGCTTTATTTTTACACTCAGATGTATAAAAACATAACTAATTCTGTGCTTTTTTTGTGAAAAAGTGTTTTTTTCTCTCTCTTTATGTTGTCCTGATGTGTTTGTCTGTTTTTTGAGTTTATACCATTTTGTTAACAAGGAAGTTGTACTGTTTGTTTTATTTGTACAATATGATAATCTTCTGAATATACAATTTGTTAAAACCATATAAAGTTAGAAGGGGTAAATAAAAGAAGCTTCTACTCTTTCCAATTAACCCTTTAATGATGTTTTTTACACCAGCATTGCTCCTGTAATGCTCAGTTCCTGCAGGTATTTGCTACTTGCTTCTGGCTAGTCTAAAGGAGCTGAGTGGGGGAGTTGTGGGAGGAGGGGCGGTTTGTGGAGTGGAAGGTACCCCTGAACGAGGAGCTGCATGGAAAATACATCACTTGGTGAAAGCTAGGGTTTCACTCATAATGGTTGCCATGGGAGATTCAAGAATTTCTCAAGGAGGCATGAAAAAAAAATCAGAACACACCAGGTATGTGTTTGATGAGAAAATAACATCATAACATGAGCTCAAAAAGTCAATTTTGCATTAAAGTGCGTCTTTGAAAGCAGCTGCCGTGTGAGAGCAGGCGAGAACAGCCTGAGATGCTGCAACACTTATCATGGAGATTTGTGGGTTAAGCAGATCTCTGAGCATGTGGGTTCTGCCCAGGGGCAACTCCAGGCTATTTTTAGAGTTAGAATTTCTTTACAAGAAATGTGACTGCATGTTTAACACATCATACTGCAAGTGATTGTGAAGTTTTAACCAAAAACAACAAGATCTGAGGATTTGTTTCCCGAAGTACATTTTGCTGAGTTTGTCTTCATTCATCTGAGGAGTTGTAGTGAATAAGACAAAAAGCAGCAAAGCTTTTGTTTTATATAAGGATATTTTTCATGGATCCCCATATTTCAAGTAGATTTTACAGTATATTTTAGTTCAATGAGCAGTGGATCCTTGCAGTTTCTACTCCCTGTAGTATCATCATATTTATATTTAGTATAAAATTGTAAGGTGTTTAATCTTATCTAATATTTACACATGCTCCTGCCACCTCAGGTTACAAGGTAAGGTCAGGTTATAAGGTAAGGTCATTTTACTTACATAGTTCATTTTCAGCAACAAGACAGGTCAAAGTGCTTAACAGGAAATAAGATTATCTACCATATATGCAGATGATACACAGCTCTAGATTTCCATTTTGGCTCTGAACCCGTCCAGTCACTGAACAGATGGATAGAACAAATGTGTGGATGTGCCAAAACTTCTTCCAACTGAACAGAAACAAAACTGAAGTTATTATCTTAGAAACCCACTGTCTTAGAACTGATCAAAATCGCACAGCTTCTAGTTGTAGTTTTCAGTTACTACAACTAAAAACCAGCGATCAGACCTAAAATCGGGATGTAGTGATGGACTCTGACCTGAACCTTCAGAGTCACATAAAGACAGTTCCAAAGTCGGCCTTCTATCACCTGAAGAACATCTCCAAGATTAGAGGACTGTTTCAGCAAGAGCTGGAGAAACTCAACATTTCTCTTTAGTTGCATTGATTACTGCAGCAGTAAAATGATGGTGGATGATTTTTTTAAAAATCATTCACCATGGAGGATGGAGAGCTGCAGCTGATCCAGATCGCTACTGCTGGTGTTCTGACTAAAACCAGGAAGTCAGAGCGCATCACCCCAGTTTTAAAGTCCTTCCACTGACTCAGAAAATAGACTTTAAAATACTTCTGTTTGTTTGAACATGGTGCTCTGTGACAGAATGGCGACCTGTCCAGGGGGTACCCTGCCACTCGCCTGAAATGTTTGCTAGAAGTAGGCACCAGCACCCATCCTGACCCCTCTAGGGACAAGGTTGTACAGAAAATGGATGGATATTTAAACATGGAGAAGAAGCTTCCAGCTTTTGTGCTACAAATTGCCTCGTAGTTTTCAGATACACTGTTTAAAAAAGCCCATCTAGGAACAAGTGCTACAAATTAGCTTAAGTTATAAGCACCATGACATGAGCGTGGGCCTGCCGCTTTATTCAGTTTGTCTATGTTAATGTGTATCTGTCCCTATCAACTAAACCTAACAAGATGAAAATAAATGAAAATTAGAAACAAACATCCAGAAAACTGTGAAACAGCCGAAACACTTACTTTAAATCTCGACTAAAGACCCACCTGTTTAGAGTTGCATTTGAAACGATGGCACTTGACTTAATGTAATGTTTTGATTATTGATTTTTTGTGTTTTTGTGTTTGTTATGATGTAAAGCACTCTGAAATGTCTTGCTGCTGAAAGGTGCTATAAAAATAAAATTTGACTGAAATTTGATTGGTTTGTATTGGGATCAAAGGTGTGGATCTCAGTGTTCTGTTGCTTCAGAACGGGGGGCGTTACCTGAATTGAAACCCTGATTTTTCAGCTGCGGACAGAATGTGCCTGAAGAGCAAAGGGGAAGTTTCAATCTCACGGCAATGAGCTCTGCGGCTGTAACAGTACTCAGATGTTGTTTTTGCCAGAACAACAATCCTGCTCGGCATATTTGGAGCCCTGGAGGATTTGATTTGTGACAGACAAAAATCAAAGGCTACTTGGTATTCCTTTTGAGGGAGCATCGGAGAAAAAAGAAGGAATGTTACTTTATTCAGAGAGCCTAATTGTAAACTGATGTAATAAAGTTAAAAGGAGTAGGGGCAAAATTCCCCTAGAGACTAGAGACGAGTGAAATAAACTGGGCTGGGACAGAACCAACACCCAACTCCCTCTCCTGCCCAACTGCACAATCCCAGTGTGTCACAGAGAGCCAGAGAAGAAGAATGTAGAAGAGACAGTTATATAATGACAAGGGTTCCGCCTGCATGGGGGAAGGGGACTGGAGTAGCGGTCACACAGCACTCACTTCCTGCTGTCACTCTGAATTTGTTGCAAGGCGAAGTCTAACTGAAATCATGCGATGTAGCACTGGCACACACACACACACAATCTCGTGTTTCTAGCAAAGACGTCCCACTACTGATGAGAAGCTTTAGAAGGACTGCTAATGTCCTCATGTTTTAGTGACGAAGCGTTCTGCAGTAAAGCTCCCAGAATGGACAGAGCTACGTGATGCAAACAACACTCGACTATGCTCTCCTTCTGACAGAATGGACACACAATCCTCCCATTGTCAGGATGCCCCCACTGCCCCCCATTTGTCCACTCAATTAGCAACCCCCCCCCACTTTGCTCCACCATACCAGCAGGAACACACACTCCGCTTGTTCTCAGCCACTCCATCCTCAAGCTGCCATAGCAACACTCGTAGCAAGTTTTTTTGTGTGTGTGCGTCACGTCAGAGAGACTCCAGACACATCTGACAGTCTGTGTTTCTGATGATTCCCTGGAGGTGAACATTTTGAGCATCTGCTCACTCGTGTTGTCAGTGACACCTGTGCAGCTGGAGGCAGCGGGACACGTCACCAGAATCCATCATTTATTATTAGCCCTTTAATAAAGTCCTCTTTGGAGAGATTACACAAAAGAATGGGTTGCTTCCCACACATCTGGGCTAACAAATGCCTGTGCGTGGGCAAAATTTCTTCTATCATTGTCTTGATCAATTTACATTAATGTTAACAGACAAGAGAAACAAGTTATGAGATCAATTTAGCTGGAAAATTGTTTATTAATAAATTCCCAGACTTCATCAAAAATAGATGTGTCAGAATTTGTTGCTTGTGTGACGTTTCTTCTGTCCAGTAGTTTTGAATTCATTCCTGCACAAGAGACTGACAAAGTTTGAGTTATGGTTCCAGACTCTGAATGGAGCCCCAACTCAACTACAGAAACTTTAAATGTATTAATAATTCCATTAATAAGTTATTAATCATAGTTAATAATTACATAAGCAAAATATTGATGTAAGTTTTGATTCCCAACACCATTCTTTTTAGATTTATTTGTGAAATGTGTTAAAAGCAATGCATCAGTCTTTCATCTTTGTTTCATCTTCATTGGATTGTGTTGGTCAATTGCATAAAAGGCTACTAAAATTTTACTGAAGTTTGAGGTTGTAACACAAAAAAGTTTGAGACATAAATACTTCTTGCAAGACATATTTCAAAAAATTATGTTTAATCCAAACAGCAGCAGGTCAGAGGTGAAGAAAGAGATTTAGAGTTCTCAGTTACAGAACAATCATGTTAAAAGAAAGGCATCAAAGTTCACACTGATCATGACATCAAAATAAAAAAATCTACAATGATAAGCAGAAATATATTGGAATGCTTCTTTTTTCTGCCAGTTCTACCAATTCCTATATCCCCGTTTCCGTCTTTATAAAACATTATGTAGTACAAACGTTCTTAAATACTGAGAAAAGTGGCTTTCATAGGCTCACAGGAACAATCACATTTTAGCAGTGAGTCATGATTTAACACCGTTATAATTATAACATTATATACAAACATTCACAAAGGGTTTAAAATGAAGTTGCTCCAAATTTCCCAAAGGAAACAAGTATTTTTTAAAATCAGGTCCTCATCTTTTCAAAATGACGATGCAAACATTTTATGTGAAATCACCAAGAAGCAGCTTCATAAAAAAAAATAAAAAATAAAAAAAAAATATTGGTTCTGAAACATTAAGAAGTCAGGTCAGTTTTCTTTTAATCCAAAATGAACTGAAATTTGTGCTTGAATCTGAATGGATTCTGGCTCGAGTCCCAGGATTAAACATTTGGCACTCAGTTGTTGCTATGGAGCGCTCATGAATTAAAAGCTGATAAGCCAGTCGTTGGCGTCATAGCATCGGGTAATATTATTTCATTAACGAGACAAAAGGACTGAGAAGTGAAATCCAATTTAGACTAGAATGAATAAAGTTATCTTCTGAATAAATGGCACTGTTGAGAAGAAATAATGGAGCAGGAACTTCTTCATGCTGTTTGTTCTTTATGGAGCTGGTTCAGACTTGGCAGTAACATTTACCTAGAAACACTTCCTAAATGATCCGATCTCAAGTTCCGGCTTGCTATCAAAAAAAAAAAAAAAAAAAAAAAAAAAAAAAGTACTTAATCCCTTACAGATTTCTTCTGTTTTTGCTTTTTTTGGTCACATTTAAGGTGCCAAATCCAACCATTTTAATATCAGATGACATCAATCTGATAATCATAAAAAAAGGAGAATATATGAACTTCTCATTTTAAGGCTGGGTTTCTTATTTACTCAGATTATCATTGATAATCAAAATCATGAAAGTGTGGCAAAGAAAATTCAGAACACAAGAAATCTGCAGGGAATTCATGGCAACAAGCAGAACATCAGCTGGTCTCCTCATGAAATCCCTAAAAACCTGAACTATAAAATAATCATGAACACATTGGAGGTTTATGTGTTGTTTTTTTTTACACTCACCTCACAAAAACAACAACCCATACATACACACATGTATTGGTGCATTCCTTGATAATCAAGACTCTGGCAGGACTGAAGCTTTTGTCAACTCTAACCACTGTTTTGCTCCAATGCAATTAAATGATTGCATAGCATTTTTTCCTCAGATCTAAATATTTATATGAATTATAAAATAAACTGTCAGAAAAGTGCTTGAATCTGGAGAAACAGCTGATAAAACTTTCTGCTTAAAACATCAATGTGTTGTCACGACAATTACATTTTAGTTGTTTCATTGCCAATCATTTTGTCTATAAGGCACTTTAGCCAACTGTGGTTTACATGTTCTATATAAATGCAGTTATCTTTGACTTGATTTGAATGAAAATATTTGAATATTATCTCCTGAAGGCTTATTTCATCTTAATTTATACTTAATTTTGACCATTTGACTCTTATTGAAATATGACTGATTATGATTAACAAAAAATAGATCTGACCAACCTGCTGCTTGTACTGCATTTGTCTTACAGTAGCAAATTTTTGCCTAAAAATCTACCTCCAGCTGGATACATAGATTAGTCATTCATTTCGTTTTTATTAGTTTTCTTAAAACCAGAAGAATCCGATGTAGAGCTGCTATCCTGAGTCATGAGTGGACCTTCAACTGAGTGTTTGTGTTCAGACTACAATGCAAATAAATTGAAGATATGCTGAGAAGTCAGCTGGTGACCAGAATCTGATTATTTTTAGTTTGATGGTCAGAAATGTAAAAATCTGGTCTGCTACCATTCACAGTGCTTTTGGGTCTACTGAGAAAAGAAGACTCAAAGTTTGCTACTTTCCTTTCCAACACAGATTCATAGGAAGCACAAAAAGTTGTGAGAAATATTTAAAAACAGAGATGTTTTCTTTAGCATTTTGCTTCTTCTTTCTTCCTGAATTTGGAAAAATTGAAGTTAAGGTAAGGCACTGCAGGTTTCCCCCAGAAAACCTGCTAAGCCCAGTGGTCGGGCTTATCAAGTTTGTGTATTAAAAGATGTTAAGCAGACAGGAAAAGTGAAAATATTACTGGGTGATTATATGTTAAGGGAAGACATTGTCAGTGAATTTGCTAAGGTTGCTTTTAGCAAGTCAAACCTCTAAATGAAATGTCAGCAGTTTCTGGTCTGTACTAGGAGAGTTAAGCAAGCAGCTGAGGTTGTTCATGCTTAGCATCATGATCTGATCCCCGGGTTTGGTTGCTAGTGTCTGGTCTGAACAGGGCCTTAGATCAGTTCTGACTTTCCTGGAAAGCTCAGAAGATTTTCATTTTCAAGTAACTTTTGGTCCATTGTACCCCTTCCGTCAGGTCTCCACCTGGTGCAGCTTTAAGTACCGTGTCCTTAAATTACACGGACCATGATTCACAAAGATAAACACTTATATTCTTATGAAGGCACAGACCCTTCCTGTTGGTGCGGCCCAGAGTCAGGGCTTGTACCAGTTCATGGAGCGCCTCAGGGCTCTCTCCCAGCTCTGGAGGACGGGGTTGTATTCCTGACCGGGACCGGCAGCACCTTTAGGCAGGAACACCTCATCGGCGGTCTGCAGCTTCTTCAGCTCTTCACGGGTCATCCAGAAACCTACAGAGATGCAGTTAACATGTCTTACAACTAGGCATCCACTTGATCTCCAATAATCTCATTACATAATGCAGTGAATAAAAAAATAGCAAGACTCATTTCTGCTTTTGTGGCCCTAGTCAACAAAATAAAAATAGGACTTTTGATCAGGAGCTTTCAAATGAACACTTGTCATGAGTTGCAATATATTTAGAGTATGAACGCTGAAAAAAAAGGATTCATAAAGTGTCTTTTTATGTGCTCCATTTAGGTAGAAAAGCATTCCTTCCAAATCTCAGACTCCTGGAATTGTTTATTTAAAGAAGAAACATAAAAAAACCAATACAGACAGAAAAAACAGGAATATGTGACTTCCTAAATAAAATCTAATACCTTAAAATCCACCCAACTAGCAAATAGAGTCCATATTATGAATGCAACTTTTCAGTGAAGGCCTCAGAAGTTTATTAGAGAACATTAGCAAACAAACAGCTTCATGAAGACTGGAGGAACACAGGTCACGGAGGAAGTTGGAGAGATTTAAAGCAGATTTAAGATCTAGAATGATATGCCACGCTTTGATGTCACAGAGCTCCGCTCAATCCATCATCTGGCGAGAGCAAACATCCCAAGATGGACGACCATCTTCACAATTCGATGCCAAGTGGGAGAATCTGTTGACTGGACAACTTGACCACTCCACTACCCTGGTCAAACAAGCAGATGAAGAAATTCTGTCCAAACGAGACCAAAATGAAACTTTTGGGGGCAATAAGCATATCACTGTAAGCATCACCATGAAAACACCATCTCCACATTGGTACATAATAGTAGAAGCATGATGCTGTGGGGATGCTGGTCTTCAGCAGGGACAGGAAAGATGGCTGGAGTTGATATATTGATCAATAAATCCAAGGCAATCCTGGAGGAAAAAACTGCTGCAGGAGGGTGTGGAAGTTCAACCATCCTGATTGTACAAACAGAGTTACAATGGAATGGTTTAGATCAAAGAACATCCAGGTGTTTAAAAGGCTCAGTCAAAGTCCAGACCTAAATCCATTAGAGAATCTTTGAAAAGGTTTCCTGTTCACATCCGATCTCCATCCACAAAGACCAATGGTCACAAATTCCAGTATCCAGATGTGGGAAGACTCTCATCTCAGTTGGTATGGCAACTGAAGGACGTACCATACTTGTCACACAACACAGTCTGTTGATTTGGGGACAGAAAAATGCCACTGCTTGTGTCACGTTAGTCACTAGTATGACATCAAGTTGGGTGTTTGGGTTTAACCTTGCCTCTCCAGGAAGAGTCTAACTGGCTCTCCTGAATATGCCGGACCCTAGAATACCACAGCACACCTTCTCCTGATGTACCGTTCAATGGAAACACGGCAATAGTACTGACTCTGAGGGCTGAATGGAAATGAAAGCCACCAGAAATGTAAAAAATAAAAAATAAAAATTATGCATCTTTTTTTTTCCCACTTCACCATACACTATTTTGTCTTGGTCTCTCACATCAAATCCCTCCAAATAAGAATTAACTAGAGGTATGAATACTTTTGCAATCTGGCATTATGTTTTGAGTGTGTTGGCCTACCCACGCCGAGTCCGGCAACAAAAGCGGCCCCCAGAGACGACATCTCCCGGTGTTGGGGTCGGATCACCTTTCTGCCACACAGGTCTGCAGTCAGCTGCAGGATGAAGTCGTTGGAGGAAACGCCTCCGTTCACTCTGAAACGGAGAGGAGCAGAGTGCTCAGCTATCGCTCAAATCATTTCACTGTAACTATGTCAGAGGAGCATCGAGCCAGATAATGTATTATCGATACGCCTGCATTAGTTGGTCCAGTGAAGTTCAGGCTGACACACCCAGCCTGCTGGAAACAATCCAGGTTCCACATGGAAGACTGGAGCATTAACCTCACCTGATCTTTGTGATGGGGATGCAGGTCTCTCTGAGCATCGTCTCATACAGCTGCTTGTTTCTGAGGTGAAAGTTAAACCAGTAAGCATAAAGGAGATGAGTTCAAACAAGTTCATGCTGATTTGTTTGAAGCCTGCCTAAAGCCAATCACCTGAAGGCGACCGACTCCAGAATGGCTCGGACCAAATGGCTTTTAGACGTGGAAGGTTTGAGGCCCATCAGGGAAGCGCACGCTTTGGGGTCATTCAGAGGAGCCTTTAATAGGACACACACAGGTTAAAGATGGTGCACATTATATAGAAATCCAGGTGGGATAGAAGTGTGGAGCTGAGATATAAAGTGTTTTGGTAGCAACTGATGCAAACCGTATCAAATGTTTAAATAATACGTTATAAACTATTGCTATATCTTGTCAAAAAATAAAGGGGGTGAAGAGAAAAAGTTTTCTATGTCTACCAACTCCTTTTTGGACACTTTGCTTCGTTTTCTTGTCTTGGATTTGACTATTTGTATTAGTGCTTGAAATCAAATCAAATCAAGTCTGATTTGAATGAAATCTGACTTGATTTGATTTGATCAAATCAAATTTGAATCATCTGCCACGCCTGATGGTGGCAACGTTGCAACCCTGCCAGCAGCACAAACTCCTAAAGTTTTTCAGGTATATGGCAGAAGCTAGACTTCTGAAAAGCACTCAGATCATGTCTTCTATAATCACTGAAGTTGACTGTTGTGTAATCACTGCACTCTGAAAATACAGCAGTTCAAACATAAAGAACAAAATGAAGAGATTTCCAGGACAACACTTAAAACCACTTGGTTGGTGTTTTACTGGAAATGTTGATATGGTCATTCAGCCGTTTGATTTGAGCTGAAGGAGGAACATCAACTGAAAACATGCAGGAACGCCGGCCATTTCACGAGGCAACATTCGGCTGGCCAACAAGGGGAGGGGAGACATTTTCTAATCAGAACTAAAATATCAACATCCAGCAGAAAACACTTACTGCCAGTTCAAAACGGAGGGCAGAGGGGGAAAAAGAAAAGCATGTTACAGAGAGACAATGCGAAACCCGTGGCGGCATATTAGGGCCATTGTAGACAGAAAAAAAGAAAAGGAGGAGTAGATTTCTGCTAAACATCTCAAGGAAAAAAAACAAGGAAATATCTGAGTTTGAAAAGTCGCAAATTTGCTAGAAGTCTCAGAATTTTTAAGATAAAAAAATTGTCTAGAAAAACAACTTGGAAATTTCTGAGTTTGAAAACTTGCCAGAAAAAAATTTCACAAATATTCCAGAAAATTTGTGAATTTGTGAGTTTTTTTCTTGAGCAAAAATTCCTGATTGATTTACTACTCTTTTTTTTTCTATCTACTGAGGCCCAAATACACTGTCTTAGAAACCAGATGAAAACCACAAAGCATGTGCTTTTATTAGAGACAATATGCATGTGCATAAAAATATAATATGTCACATGTTAGGAACAAATATATGAGTGCATTTACCTGCAGCCCACTGAAGGAAGGGACGAAGCACACTCCATCAGAGTCGCTGACACTGTAAGCCATGTCGCTGGTCTCTCCGACGTCTGAGAAGAGCTCTGCAATGTCATTTTAGACGTGAAGAGGAATAATTATTGGATTTTTTAAAAAAAAATCAAACATTTTTACAGTTCAGTCCTCACCCAGTTCTTGGGCCCATCTGATGGCAGTGCCTGTGTCTGCTGCGTTGCCCTCTGCCAGGTAAACGACGTCTGAGCCGATCTTCCACCCCACCAGCGGATACAGACCTGCAGCAGATGGGTTGGAATAATCCAGCAGGATTAAAATCTGGATGAAAAAACACAAAACAAAACAAAAACAAAAACTTGTGCTGCTCCTATACCTGCCACAGATGTGTGTGGTTTGCTCCCAGTGTTGATGTCCATGAAGGTGCCGGTTCCCATCGTGATTTTCACGTCGCCCACATCAAAGCAGCACTCTCCAAACATGGCCGCCTGCTGGTCCGCCATCTGCCACAGGAGGGCAGAGCGAGTTGATGGAGCAGGAACGAAAAACGCCAAGACGCGCCACGACTGTTTTGACCAAACTTAGAAAGAGTCTGATGTTTAAAGTAGGGCTGAAACGATTAATTGTGATTAATCTTTAACTAATTGTTAACAAATTTAGTAATTGATTAATTGTTCACTGGACCATACAGACTCCAAAAACAAAACAAAAAACAATTGATGAAAGAGCAATTGTACAAAATATACACACTTTGCGTTTTAAGATTTAAAAAAAACCCCATCTTTGTCTGTAAATCTGTTCTATTCAGAACTCAAGAGGCGTAGTTGTAGCTTTACCTGATTTATTAAAGGAAAGTTGTTATTGTATTCTATGCTATAAAATGTTTATCTTCTTGTTTAAAAAAGGAGTATAACTTTATTGGTCTTTTTTAATGTATTTTCAATATTGCTTAAGAGGCCAAATGAAAAAAGTCTGCAGGATTCTTTATCCAATTCATGTGTTGATCGTCAAACAAAAATGCCTGAGTGAAAATTCTACCGAGTAATTTTTTTAACAACACAGTAAGTGAGATCCGGAGGAACAAATGAGACGCAGATTCATTGTGGCTGTTTATCATATTCATACTGCTGCTGCTGGATTGTGATGCCAGGAACGTTCACTCACCACTGACATGATGGGAATGGACACTCCGAGGACGGACGGATCTGTGGAGCCGAACTTATGGCTGATGGATCATGAAAACAGAAACCATTATCTCCTGCTCTCGTCTCATCCATCAGCAATCTATTCTAATGCAGGAACCGGACTGGGAACATGACATAATGTACAATACACTTCATCATAAAAACATGGTGAAATTATCATTAGCCTGTCCAACAACCTATTAATGTTTCCACCTCACTGGAAATGGAGGTTATGTTATTAATACACAGATATTAGTATGTTAACTTTAAAAAGACAAAAATCTAAATCAAATCCACTTACAAACTAGTAAAAAAAAGAAAAAAAAACTTTCCTACAGTTAAAGGGGCAGTGTTATGTAAAATTGACTCTTTTGAGCTGCAGTGTCCAAGCTTCCACTTCACTGAAAGGCCCTCACCAGCTCTGCTCCTTCAGACTAGCCAGCAGCATTTAGCAAATACCTGGTAGAACTGCATATCTGATTAGCTCATTATACAAGCTACCTCTCAGTGCAACTCTGGTAAAAACGTTGAGGGGTTAATAGAGCCATGTCGTGATGACTTCCTGAAGGTGCATTTTCAAACAGAGCAAGAGATTTTAAAGAGACAGAGGCCCAGTTTTAAGGTGCGAAGTCAAAA
The DNA here is from genome assembly GCF_027474105.1 of Poeciliopsis prolifica. Classification (NCBI taxonomy): domain Eukaryota; kingdom Metazoa; phylum Chordata; class Actinopteri; order Cyprinodontiformes; family Poeciliidae; genus Poeciliopsis; species Poeciliopsis prolifica. Next base: position 1,943,078 of record NW_026562383.1, read on the forward strand.
GAAACATTTATTTTTAATCATATTTGATATATATATATTGCATTTTCATAATAACTGAAGGTAAAATAGTTATATTGCAGTAAAATGGCAATATGTCCCTTGTAAACACATAATACTGCCCCTTTAAGTCTGAATGTAGTCATACCTCCAGTAGTTTTAGATTTGAAATCAATTTTATTGATTTTAGAAGTCTGTATATAAACAAAGCAATGCAGAAGTGCCAATCAGTTTAGAAACAAAAAAAAGTTTTTATTTGCATTTTATTTTTAAATATCATGTTAATGATTTATACTCCTTTCAATGATCAATGGAAACATCTTGATTAGCATTACACCGATCGAAGCCTTCTTCTAATTGCTGAGCAGCTGTTTGGATGTTTCCATGGGGATTTTGGTGATGAGCTGTGAGGTTGGCAGACCTCCTTGCCATCACCCTAGTCTTTAGATCCTCCCACAGATTTTCTGTCAGATTCAAACTAATAGTAAATTCCAACCCTCATCAGCAGCCCGACACCTCCAGGAGAGGAAAGCTTTACAAAAACGAGAAATCAACCACACAGTTCAGATCTATGCTCATCTTGTTTTTAATGTCTCTGTGTTCTTCTACTGGTAAAAACTTCTACTGACCAGAAGCTGAAACGTCTTGACTTGCAGTGAAGGTTTAACTTACCCTGTATTTTCTACTTGGGGGAATATTGAGAGGGGCAGAGAGACAAGAGAGCAGAGAAACCCACTCCAGCACATCTGTGAAACAACACATGACAGAGAGGTAAAAAAATTAAAATACAGTAACCCCGCCATGCTGAGCAGAGAGGAAGCAGCAATGTGATGCACCACACCTGGTAGGAGTCAAAAATCCCAGTTGAACTGGCGTTGGAGTAGTCTGTGGCGTGGACACGACCTGAAACAGATTGGGCAGCAATATGTGAAGGAACTACCTGGAAAAAAAAAAGTCCTAATCGCTTGTTTTCCACTTTGCCTCCTGCAGAGGGCTGAAACATTCCTCAGAAATTGCAGGCAATCAGCGATGCAAGAGAAATGTGTGAGACAAAGAGCGTCCAGTATGGACCTTAATATCCTATTAGAAAGTCCACAGTGTCAAACTGGCAGGTTTGTATCAAACATTTCTACAAATGCTCTGTCTGTGTGTGTGTGTGTGTGTGTGTGTGTGTGTGTGTGTGTGTGTGTGTGTGTGTGTGTGTGTGTGTGTGTGTGTGTGTGTGTGTGAGTGACTGACACCAACCTTTGGTGAGTTTGAACAGGAGCCAGGTGTCTATGGTTCCAAAGCAGCAGTTGCCTTCTTCGATCGCCTGATGGACCTGGAAAAAGAAGAAGCCGTGATGATGAGGAGGAGGAAGAGTACAGTCTGTTCCTGCTGGGATTATTGACCCGGTGTGAAGGTTGGTTTGGAAAATGAGCCACACTGGGATCATGTCTTTTTGTGCTGCTCTCGTTAAAAACTACAATGCCCTGAAAAAGTATTGTTTCAGATCGCTAAACAAATTCTTGTATTAGTGAAACATAACCAGAGCTAATACAAAAACAGTTCTTAAGTGGTGATATAATTTATTAATAGTAAAAAGAAAAAAAAGTAACCCATTAGCACAGGACAGCCAGTCTTTTACATCTCAGTGGATCTCTCAATCTCCTTTTCTTAGCAGGATTGTTTGAATTCACCCCTTTGGGGACGTTTGAGCATGAACAGTCAGCCACCAGGTCTTCACTTTGTGTCTAGAAGCTATTCAGGCTAAAATGGCTGAGGTGCTTTTGTCACTGTCCTGCTGTATTACCCAGCTTGAGCTCAAGTCCTTAAACATTTGGGATTTTATGCTAGATAGAAGCATTCACAGTTATGACATGTTGTCCTGGTCCTAAAGCTGGAAAGTCAAGCCCAGACCATCACACAACCACCACCATGTTTAACTGTTACCAAAATATACTTTTATTTTTATTTTTATATTTAAATTAAAGTTTGTGAATGATGAAGCACCTTCTAAAAAATTTGAGTTGCACCGATTGTAGTTTCCTGGCTGATCGCTGGATGACTTTCAAAAAGCCTGACCTGCCAATTCTGATTTTGGATAATTTTTTTTTTTGGCTATATATTGTGATAAAGTAAAGGAGGAGGAATTCTTTTTTCACAAAGGAACAGATTCAAACTGCATTCTACATGAACTCAGGTTAGCCTTCATGTTAATGTTTGCTTGTTTTGTTTCCCACTAAAAGTTTTAAGAAGTTACCAAACAAACAAAAAGAAGAAATAACAGAACACACTTTGTGAGAGATCTAAAACCTTTGCAGCGTTAGAGCTCAAGACGCTGCAAACCCTGGAGATATTGTTTTAACTCATGCTTGTGGGTTTTTACTTTATCTACCTAGGCAGGAAACAGAAGCACATCAGCAGAGCTTCATTCAACCTTCCTGTTGTGTTCACCGGACGGGTCGTCCACACACCTGCTTGTAGTGGGCCAACACCCACACGAGACGAAAGGTGACATGCTGGGTGGAAAAGACGATCAGGCTCGCTGCGAGCGACCGCTTGTCCCGCGTCAGGAAGTAGGCCACCTTCATTGCGCCGTGGATTATCTGAGAGTGTCAAGAAACACGAATAAAGATAAAAAAAGAGGGTGAATGAGTGGTCATCATGTTCAGCTCCAACTCAGCCATGTTTATCTAAAACCTGAGTCAAAGTCATGTTGCTATCAGCCAATCAGTGGTGGGTACCTGGTAGTTTAGTTCTATGATGTACCCACTGCACTGATAATCAAATACGTTTGGGACTGATTATGTTGCTGACATGGAAACAAAATATTAATGTGATTATCAGCGGGAACAGAGTTCACACACATCGTAAAGTTGTGTTAAACTAGAAGAGCGACAGCCAATCACACGACAGAGTAGAGGTCAGAGTGTATTCCCACAACTTATTATGACACTGTCATTTATACATTCCATGATTACATTAAAGAGTCATTTTATTATTTTTAAACAGTGCCATGTAACAGCACCCTCCACCTTTATGTATCTCTGATACAAATAAAAGAAATTCCACCAACATAACCTCACATTGAAAAGACATTAAGCTCTCTGTTCTTCAGCTCACATGTTTTCTACAGGATTTAGGTCTGAGGACTGAGGTGGGCATGGAACTAGGAGGAGTTAGACTGGTGAAATATCTATGCTCATTTGGTCACGGGTTCTGGGTCATTATCCAGATTCCCACGCAGCTTAGCAAGGTTCTGACGAAAGAGAAGCAGGCCCACAGCGTCACGGATCCTCCACCATACATGACAGTGGCCTTGATTTGCCTTTCTACATCAGTGAGTCTCAGTATACGCAATGTTATATTATTACCCAGAAGGACTGTCATATGGAAAGTTTCTGCAAATGTATTTTATATGTAGCTGCGATTTCTAATTGTTTTAGTAATCGATTAATCAATTAGTTATTCTGTCAATTAATCAGATTAAGAAAAAGTCACATTATGCAGATTTTTCATTTAACCACTTAAGCTTATCTTATACATAATAAATAAGAAAAGAGAAATTGTATTGCCTAAAATGAGGTTACATGGTATGCCTGAAGTGAATGCATTTGTTTTATGAAATGCATCCGCAGCTGAAGTAATGTAAAAAGCTCAGGCCTTTCTGCTTGGCATGGCATCAGTAAAGTGTCACCCAGGTGATGTTGTGATTAGGTTTTTGATTAACCAAATGATAATTGTATATCAAAATCTGCTAAATAGAATAATAATACAACTATTCTACTTAAGGAGTTCTGGTTAGAACATTTCACAGACAAAGAAGTTTTATTATTAGTATTTTCAAATGCAACATTTTTGCTTAATTGCTTCCCTGTATTTGTTGTTCTTTTAACAATTGGCTTTTTTTGAACTTGCATACTTCCTTTAACGATTAATCGATTACTAAATTAGTTGCCATTTATCTCAATAATTGATTCATTTCTCAATCAATGGGCCTGAAATGACATTAATCATTTCAGGCCTGGTTTTACGCACCACAGGTTTCCACTCTGCAGGATATTTAGGTTATGGGATGGAGTGGAAACAGAGTTAAAAATGACTGCCTAACCTGCAGAGCTTGTTGATGAAATCCTCGTTCTTACGCCCCCTTTGGGCTGCTGCTCCAAATTACACACGCAAACATGAACCCTAACCCTATGAATCACTTACTGCTGTATCACACTGGGTGGACATGATGAGAACAAAGTTACTCAGCCTTTTGAGTAAGGGATTTAAAAAGATCTAAAATAATTACACTTAGCAATTCCAATGTCTGGGAAAACGGTTTATAAGCAGAAAACATTCCCAGGTCTGGCTGTTCACCCTGAAAGCAGTCAGCAAGATGCTAAAGGAGGTTACCACACCTCTAAAATGTCCTTATGGGACCAGCATCAGGCTGTTGCTACTGTTTATATGACATTGCATACTTGTACAATAAGAGATACACTAGTTTAACAATCAAGAAGGAAACCTTTGTTCTGTAAGAAGGCCAGAATAATCTTTTGATTGCATTGTGAGATCCTTTGTGTTATTGGCAAACACCGGATTGTAGTCTAAACAAATCAATCTAATGTATGTAGATAAAGCAGGTGATTTATACACCTATTTAATGACTAAAAATAGTTATCAAATATTTTTAATGTTTTTTTATAGTTTTTAATCGCATCACAGAAATTATTGCGCTAAACAATCTTCATTTTTGTGATTACTGTAAATAAATCAGTTCATTCCAGAGAACATCTTTTCTTAACAAAGAAAAGAGGATTTATTTGTGCTTCTTTAAACAATACAAGTCTAAGAGTTTCTTGGAAAATCTCATTTAAAAAATTAAATTTCAAATATTTAAATATTCCAATCCCAATATGGTTACATAAAGTACTACCTCCATGAAAATGTACTTTCTTATATGATGTTTATTAGCGATATATAAGACGTAAAGATGTCAAGGAGCCCATTGATGGACCCGCCTCTGAATGAATGAATGAATGGATGAATGGATGAATGAATGAATGAATGAATGGATGGATGGATGGATGGATGGATGGATGGATGGATGGATGGATGGATGGATGGATGGATGGATGGATATCCACCTTCATAATGCAGGATCTGTTCCAAGACTTCACCAGGTCTGCAGCTCTTTGGTCCTGCCAGCTGATGAAGTTGTGAAAAGGAACCCCCGTCCTCCTGTTAAAGTTCCAACACAACGAGAGAGAAGAGGAATCATAGGAATGTCAAAGCGGAAGCATTCTCGTTCACTTTCCAGCTTCTCAATGAATGGGAAACTGTCAGGCTATTTCATTTCTGTGACCTGTCCCAGGTGGTGAAGGTTGCTCTCTGAGTGGAGATGCCGAGGGCCTCCATCTGGCACATCTGGACTCCTGCATCTGTAACAGGAACGCAGCAACACTTACCAAAGGATTAGCGTAGAACTGTAACAGTTAACGCTGCTCGAATCCTGTTGGCATTGCTGCCCTGACATAGCTGCAGATAGATTCGATAACAGGACTTTGTGTGGCTGTACCTTGCACTGCTCCTTTGACCACAGTGATAAAGCCTTCCCACAATGCATCGGGGTCCATCTCCACATGTCCCACCTCTGGATACAACAGGACAACCTGGAACATTCACAGGGAATAATCTGGCTTTAAATGTGGCAGAAAAACAGGTTTATGCAAAGAGCTTCAAAATACTGAAAATACTTCATAACCATTCTACATTTCTACATTTGCAGTGCATTTTGTTAGTGTGTTAAATAATAAACCAACACAAAGCGGTGCAGCTTAGGTAAGAGGATCTGTTGGCAGTAGGTGTGCCACAATAACAAATGTTGCTCAGACAATAAATTGTTCCAGAAATCGTTGTGATAAACAATAACATTGTCGTTTTCAGACCATTTTCAAGTACTATAATAATAGTGACAGAAAAATGCAAATTCGCCCTCTCAAAAGACCAATAGTTTAATTTTGTAAACAAATGCTTATTACTGAAACTAGAATATGTTTTAAATGACCGTAAATGACAAAAAAATGTATTAATCTGAGTTCGGATCCATCATTTCTGGATCTGAATTCTGTCCTATCTTGATCAAGTGTCTGTTGTGATATTGTTTTTCTGTCAAGTCCATCAATGACCCAGCCAAAGCTAGAGTGAAAAGGTTTAGATCACAATATATCTATGCAGTATATCTATGTGTTAGAACCGCCCAGTCTAGATCCAGATCCTCTCCGTCCAATCTGACAGAGCTTGAACTATTTTGCAAAGAAGAATGGACAAACATCTCAGTTTGTTTTCATCTAGTACTTTCTGTTACTGAACCACATACAATCCCATTTAAAGGTTTACACCCTTATGGAAATAGCGGGTAAAAATTGAAGAATCTATTAAATGTAAATATAATACCTCGCTGCTGCATGACCCTCGAATCCTCGCTTCCTTGTCATACACATGACATCTGATTGACGTTGTACCGACGTCCACAGACAGGATGAAGCTTTCCTTCGTTAAGCCGTTTCTCCGACTGCCCATTATTGTAAACATCAGATGAGTTTACGAAAAGGAAAACCTAATTATGTGTCTCAGAGGAATCCCGGGTCCTCCATGGTCTGCTCCCACCGGCTCTGGTTTGAGCCTGGGCGGATGGTGGGACTGCAACTCGAACCCTGGACTTTGGTTTCTTTGGAGTCCAGTTCCAGTCCAACCTGCTCAGAAACAAACATAGCGCTGCAGATTACATTTCCGGCCATTTAAAGCTCCAATCTGCTCTAATAACATACCGACATCCTGGAAATGTGTGAGAAAAGCTAACGCGATTACGTGTCAGGAGAGTCTCTACAGACTGGGTGGTGAATACAGAGGGGAACTATTAGATTAGACTCAAGCTAAGGCTACATGGCTAACTGTTAGAAATAGACATTTATATGATTATTAGTTGAAAATGAGACTGTTAGAAACCATTTCATGCTACCTAGATAGAGTTTACAACGTCGACGGTTGTCATTAAAGGAGGAATTCAGAAACTGTTCAGTTGTAGTTTTCGCATACCACCTGAGCAGCGCGCTCTCCCTGCCGGCATCCGTAGATTGGTGCAACACATGCGCAGTGTGTAGCATACGCTTTACTTGCATCTGATCCACACGTGTGTTTTTATGTCTACGCTTCCTGTTGCAGCATAACATGGCAAAGAAACAAGTAAGAATAATATTTATGTTCATATTAACTGCTGCTGGCGGTGTTTATAGACAACGTAAGTCAACCGTTGTAAGTAAACCGTCAAGCTAACAAGTTAGCTTGTTATTTAGCAGCTTAGCTTAACAAAACATGGAACCTCTACGTGAAAGCACTATTTTAGATATTAGAATTTTGTAACAAGTTAAATGTATTTTTTTACTAGCGATAACTTTATTAACTCTATTATTTTACTTATAGACCTGTACGTTTTTCAGTCACTTTCTGATTTGACTGACAAACAGCCAGCAATGCAAAACTGTAACTTTCTTGTTTTTTTGTTTGTTCTTTTTTTTTCTTCTTAGAATAAGAGACAGAAAAAAAGCCAAACTAACAACGTAAAGGAAGAGAACACACACAATAATGGTAGGTTATTTTATCTTGATGATTAATATGAAGTATGCTCACGTCTTTCCATTTGCATGGTGATAATAAAAATAGTTTCATTGCATCAGATTGGCAGCCAGAAGAGAACATCGAAGTGGAGATGCGACAGGAGGAGAGTGGAGACGAGCAAGGTACTGTGACTCATAGCATGTAACTCTGAGAGGTATGACAAGCCGGATCCGAGATATGTTTGTCACAGTACACACAATTCAATCTCGACACAATATCAATAATAATAATAATAGCTTTGTTAATAAAGACAAATAGCATAGGGTTAATTTATTTCAATACAAATAAGTTGATTAAGAACAAACAGGCAACATTTTTAGGGAAACGGCTACTTTTGACAGGTCTAATAATTAATGCAAAGTTCTTTTTTTGTTTTTAAAGATCTTCAAATGGACATTGAGGTAAAAAGAAACGTTCCCACGGTGACGGTATCTTGGGAGAAGAAGGATGCAGAAGGAGAAGAAGAAAAGACAGAGACGACAGGTGCTGGTCAGGGTTGGCTCCATTGTGATGCTGAGCTCTTTAATTTGAGGAATTGTAGCTCAGTAATGAATTAATGTAGTTAATGGTCTATTTATTTTTCCAAAGACACATTTTATTTCATAGGTTCAGACTCTTTTAACAGCTGTCATTGGAGAATAAAGTTTTCTTTTACGTGTTGGTTGCTGATTGTCTGAATTTGTGTCTTACAGTAAATAGAAAACGGAAAGCAGACGTTGCCTCTGATTCTTCCCCGTCAAAGAAAACCAAACCGACCAATGACGGTATGAACTCATTCTGTGGTGGACACCCAAACGCCAGTTTCTTTCAGTAAACAGCGCTTCAAATGTTTTCCTCCGTTGCAGGTCTTTGTCTTTATATTGGCAACCTGAACTTCACCAAAACATCGGAGGAAATCAAAAGCTCTCTGGCGAAGTGCTTCATGACGCAAAGTCTGCTGTTTCAGGAAATCCGGTTGGGACATTCCAAGTGAGTTTATTTAGATGTTTACGATTGAGGGGTTTTTTTTGTTGTTGTTTTTTTTAGAGCTGCTGATGCATGGAACGGTTAATAAAACAAACAACTTTCTGCTCTTGTAGGAGGCATGCGTTTGTAGATATGGCCTCAAATATGGACCTGAAAAAAGCTTTGGCTCTGAATGGAGAGGAAATCCTCGACCAGCCCATGATGCTGGCGAAAGCCAAAGTTAAAAGCATCGACCAGGGCAAGTCGAAAGCGCCACCTGTGGATAAGAAAGGTAAACTTGTACAGCAGACCCCAGATATTCGAGGGGGTGAGTGTCTACAGATCAAGACACCCTCTAAAAACACTTATATCTGCTTGTTTGCAAATGCCAGCCAATGCTGTGTCAAGTAGCATTGTGCCTAAATATTTCAGCTTCCCAAGCTGCATTTTCTTTGAATATTTTAGATATCCTCTAAAGAGAAATTTTGAGTTCTGTTGTATAACCTGATGTTATATAATTATTTATTTGTACAAACCAGTGGCACCAGCATTCTGCATGCAGTCAACAGTTTCTCAAAATAGCTTAATAAAATGAGCTGCAATAATGTAAATGCTAAGTTGTTGCAGGTTTTGATCAATTGAAATTGGAAACTGTTTTAACTCAGTTAGCGACATGTAAGCAAAACATGTGATTCTCAAAAGAGAAAAAGAGCAAAATGATTCACTTCAAGTGTTACCATGTTTTGTTAGACTAAATGTCTCCATCCCACCTCCTCTGTCAGCTCTGCACTCTGCGAATAGAAACAGACTCTGCTTTTAGAGTTCCAGTCATATTTTAAATTCAAGTGGTGTTTACATTAACAAAACAACAGTCATATAAAAATATTGCATTTGGTTCATCAAAAATGTGCGTAACAGTGGTGTTTAATTAATTCTTAAATGCTGGAAGTGTTTTTAACCATAAAGTGTTTTTTTTTTTTTTTTTTTTTTTTTTAAAGGGCGTTAAATATGAAAGTATTTTGAACAAAATGAATAAAAAGTTAAAACATTAAGGAGCCTGATGTAAAATTATACAAAAGCCATATTTATTCACAGATTATAACATTTTGAGTTTAATTTGAGTTAAACTTTTGGTCAGTTGATAAAATTCTGCTCCTGTTTCTTCTTTTGGATTTTTGATGGTCAGCTAAGAACCGGTCATGATCCTCCAGCATGAAATGGGGAAAACTTGTCATCTCTTCCCTGGTCTTCCAGTTTTAAACAGATTTGTACATGCGAATGATTGAGTATTTGATGTTTTTTGTTTTGTCAGCGAGAGACAAGCGGTGCTTGTTTCTGAAGAACGTCCCATACGATGCGACTGAAGAAGACATCCGAAAGGTTTTCCGCAAAGCCGTCTCTCTTCGCTTTCCTGGCGGAGCCAAAAGTCCGACTCATGGGTGAGAGTTTGGACGTTTTCATATTTCTCCCTTCTACAGTTGAAACCAAAAGGTTAAATTGTACCAGACAGGTAACTATGGGTGGACAATTTGGACTTTACGTTTCATCACAATGTCTCTTCCTTTACTTACTCACTCTAAAAGTTAAATTAGAAGAACTTCCCCTGTTTTAGGTCAGTTAGATTATTTCTAATAGGATACAGTTGTGAAAATAAAAATGATAATTAGTTTTTCTTTTTTAGGTACCTGTATGGCTGTGACTGCATGACAGCATTCATAACGACACAAACACAAATATTGTTCTTGGAAAAAAGAAATCTTATTTAAAACAGGCTTTTTGAGGACACTACTTAACTAAAGAAGTGTGATTTATATCACTAAACTCCACATAATAACTACATTAATATTTATTGAGACTGTCGTGGAACAAAAACTGGTGAAAATAGTAAAGCAACAGTTCCTAAAATACCGTCAGTTTTTGTCTCTTAACATCTTTAATTCGAATTTATCCGTACAATAATGTGAAAACTGATAAAAATCCTGCAGGTTACTCACTGCAAATAAGTGCTGAAATTGAAAAACAAATCAAGATAAACGGCATAAAAGAACATCGAAAGCAGAAGTGCAAATGTTTTAATGGCTGAGTATCTCAAACTGAACATTTTATGGCTAAATGTCTTATGGAACGAACTCTATCGTAGAGCTTCGTGTGCAATGTGTCTTTTAGTTGCATGATGTTTTTTTAGGCTTTCAGTTCAATGGGAATGTGACCAGATACAGAGGACGTGTATGTAGACATCTGATTTCAAAGATATTGAAGAATAAATCTTTGACTACTTCTTGCTGTTATTATTGTGGCATTTAGCAAAAAGAAAGCATTCTTGTAATTCTGATTGTCAAACAGGTTTTTGATCTGATTTAACTTCAAACAGTAGCTGCATTTTCATACAAATGTGTGCAAAACTATGTCAATATCTTGCTAATGTCGAAAAAACACAATTTCACAATCGCAGCATTTCCTTTAAACAAGAAACAAAACTAAAAAAAAGCATCATCCATCTTTTTATTGATGTTTTATGAGGAAAGCATTTTTCACAAATTTCTCATCTAATGGACATTTTTTTAACAGCATTGCCTTTGTGGAGTTTAAAAACAAAGCCATTGCTGATGAAATGCTTAAGAAAAAACAAAAAGCTCAGATTAAAGGCCGGGACCTGATCGTGGATCGTGTACAACAAAGAGAGGCCGCTAAATCCAAAGCCAGCGGTAAAAAAGCGAAGGGTAAGAAGACCTCATCATCAAATCAAGTCTGTTAGCCGCCTGACAGTTTTAAAAATTAATGAGATCCTTTTAATTCCAACAGCTGCAGCTCCTCCAAGTAACATCTTATTCGTAAGCCATCTGCCTGAAAAAGCAAAAGAAAGCAACCTGAAGTCCGCCTTTAAAAAAGCTGTTAGTGTGAGGATTCTCACACGGCCAGTGGTCACTGCAGGCAAAGATGAAAGAAAACGGTAACCCAACGCTTTCTCCACTCTTTATGCTACGGATTCCCTTCAGGACTCTCACCAGACATTTGCGATTCTCTGCAGGTTTGCCTTTGTCGAGTTTGCAACCGTGGCCAGCGCTGAAAAAGCGCTGCAGCAGTCCAAAACCATCAAGATCTGTAACCAGAAGGTTAAAGTTGAAAGGGCTCGCAGCGGTGTGGAGCCTGAGAAAGCTGAAGGTACTTTAAGGCTTTCTTCATTAGTTGAATGTGCCACGCTCTCCAGAAGCGTTTAAGTGAGCGCTGTCATGTTTAGGTCAGCTGAAAACCCTGTTTATTGCCGGCCTGGCTGAGACGACGACTGCAGAAACTCTTCAGAGCGCTTTCGACGGAGCCGTCAGCGCAAGAGTCGCCACTGATAAGAAAACCAGAGCTTCAAAACGGTTGGTGTCGCATGGTTTTATCAATGGATCGTGTTAGCTTTTTATTTAAAAAAACCCAAAACAAATAAAACTTTCTTTTTTGTTTACTCTGCTTTTTGCTACTTTGCTATTTTTCCTCCAGGTTTGGATTTGTAGAATTTGACAGTGAGGAAAACTGCAAAGCTGCCAAAGACAGCATGGAGGACTGTGAGATCGATGGCAGCAGGGTCACTGTAATGTACGCCGCACCAAGGGGTGAAAGTTCATCTGGGCCTGCAGGCGGGGCGTCGCCTGGCACACACAGCGGGAAACACAAAGGTATACGGGACGACATCATTGTGAACCCAACAAAGAAGGGCTGGAACTAAACATTGTTTTACTAATCAATTATTCGGGTCATTTTATTGGCTAAAATGCAACAACAGCAAAAGATGCTTCATAAGAATTTTTGGTTTTACAGAATTTGAACCTAATACTATACAACGATCTTTATACTGGGCAAAAATTTTTGTCCAATTTTATTTTCTAGCTGAACACAAGCTTGTTTATCAGTTCATTCTATTAATAGACCAAACAAATTGTAAAACTTACTTTTTTTAAAGAAGAAGATGATTTGCTTGTCTTGGTTTTTTTAGGTAAACGACGTGGATCTGCAACACGCCACCAAACTGCTGAAGAAGCGAATACTACAATTTAACTTCTGGAAGACTTTCCTGCTGATATTTCTTTGTTTCAGTTTGTAACACCTTTAAGCTTCTTTCAGTACAACTGTAACTTATTTTTAAACAGATCTTGTAATAGGAAACCATGTTTTTTATTGAAAAACATTCACTGTTCGTTTATTAAAAGTTTGCCAATAAAAACATTGTCAGATGATAAAGTTTTCGACCATTGATGAACTTATTTAAAACCCAACCTGATGTTTTTGGTGTTTAAATATCAAAAAGTCCAGCCTGTAGATGAAGTCTCCAAACAAAGCAATGACCTTCAGGTCCTTTTGACTATTTAAGTATAAATAATTGATTATTTTCTAATACATTTTATAGCTTTAGAATATTCATGAATAGAAGCTCAATGCTTTTTCTCCATGTATGGTTCTGATTCTGGAGATGCAGAGCAGCAGACTTGAGAGAGCTGGAAGGTTGAACAACAGCAGATCTTTAATGTGTTGTGCTAAACCGTTCAGTGAATTATAACCTAGCAGTATTTTAAAGTGTAATGACTAGAAATGGGTGATGTGCTCTGTCTTCCTGGTTGAAGTTTTAGCTGCAGCTGCCTGTGACTAAAAGATAAATGCGTGTTGAGACCAATTCCCCAGACTCAAGTCTTTGGCAGAAAGAGTTAAAGACAAGAAAAAGATACAATCATGCAAATGGAAATAATCCAGGTTGTTTTAATGTGTCATGCAATCAATTATTGTGACGGGCTTATTATGCATGAGACTGAATGGCCCTAATGAAGAACTGTCAACAATTGCTGATATTGGAGAAGCCCAGTGTTGGACCAACTGACTTCGTCAGTGCAGCTCCACCTGTTCCATGCTGCACCATGTTGGAAAGAGAAGACAGCATTTTAAAAAGATGAAACAGTGATCACCATTCAAAGTTGTTTCGTCTAACATCAATACAAGAAATTTCCTGACTATCATTCAGTAGTTGACTAATGCCGGGCATTACTAGATCATAGATGTGGCAATGTTTGTGTGGCACCAAGCTACACTTAGAGGCCCTTTAGAATGACTAATATCAAGATAACAATTCAACATTAAAATATAAATATATGATACATAATAATAAATGTTTTGCCTTGTAAGAGTGATTTGTAACTGAACTATGCAGTACAACACAAGCTGTTCTGCATGAATCTTTGACTATTTAACTGCTGCAATCTGCAACTTCTGTGGACAATTTCTCTGACGCACCAGCGCGCGCATTCGTCATTGAGCCTTCGTCAATGGAAGTCATGGAAAACGACGTCAGTCTCGGCAACCCGATAAATGACGCTGACCTCCTGGAATCTTCCCCTTTGCTACGAGACTTTGAAGGAGACGCCAGAAGACGCATAACGCCTCGGAAGGTCTGAACCTTTGGACAAGTCCGCTTTGCAAAACTCGCTCAAGAAGCTCTTGGTGGAAAACGCATTTGCTGAAGAAGCCGAAAACCCGCGAAGATGGATCCTGGCCCGGAGAAGCACCAGCAGGGTGATCAGCTGGAAGGTTAATATCATTATTCTACTGTTTTTAATAAACAAAAGCAACTTATTACTAACATAACAATGAATTGTTTAGTTTATTTTGTGTTTGTGTCCGGTTTTATAAAGAAATAGTGCCTGCTGAACAAAAAAGACAAGTAGCATTCTTGCTAGCATAGATCTTTCTTAGCCTTTTTCTTGACTCAGTTTCCAGGAAATGTCAGGAATATTAAACTGTGGTGTCGTGATTGAAGTAATATATGTATTTGACCTAATTATAGTCAAAAGTGTTGAATTAATGTCAAATGTTTAAAAAATTGACAGTTATTTTTTTGAAAAATGCAGATAAACACATGGTTTCCATGGATACTCTAAATAAAATACATTAGCTATTTTATGTTACTTTAAAAAAAAGATTTAACAACATGTATTTTCCCCTTTGATAGCCTGTAATCGTTTAGTTTGATCATTTCTTCAAGACAGGGACATGTTGGTTTGTTGTTGTTTTAGCATAGCCAGGAATGCTAACAAGGTGAATTGATTTGAAAAAGAACAATTTTGTTGTCTTCTTTGAAATATGTATCTTCTATCCTCTCTTTTGGATTTGTGGGATGAAACAAATGTGTGAGTTAATTTAAATAGTTTTCTGACTGTATATGTGTTTGCAAATTGGAATTTGTGGATAAATGTCTGGGATGTTAGCACTAGTCCTTGAGAATAACTGTTATGTTAATTTTAAACAAAACAAAACGGGAACGCTAGCTTGTTCTTGATCATTAGTTTTAATTTGGTTTCCATGACAATGCCATCAGACTTGTAGAGGTTTCTTAGGACACTCATAAAGACTTTACATCAAATCAGTTTCCATTCATGCACACATTCACACAATAATGATGATAAGCTCATGGATTGTAGCCACAGATGTTCTATCAAGCCATTGGCCCTTCTGACCAACAGCAGCAGGAAAGGTGGGTGAAATGTCTTGACCAAGGACACAACGCCAGAGGCCGGCCATTGCAGAGCAAACTCCACCACTGTGGCCACCGTGACCAGCATCATATGTGTTCATGTGTGTCTGTGTCAAAATGATCATCAATCAAAGCTGATTTTCAAAATCATTATTTCTTTGTGAAAATCAGCTTTTATGACTTTGGTGTCCAATTCTTGGCAAACTGGATGATTCTTTGTCCATTTTTTGGAAAAATCCACAAACATATTTAGTTTCCATGGATACATTGGATACAAGTGTCATTCAGGAAATCATGACACTTTTAATACAAAGTTGATATTCAAAATGTCTTTGTTATGACAACAAAGATATTTGTTGTCATAACAACAATTATGTTTGTCAAAACATAACAATTATGACATTTGTTGTCATAACAATTATGACAACAAATGTCATAATTGTTATGATATTATCATCATGACAGTCTCATTCACATCCCGTCAAATAAAATGTTTCCACATTTTAGGTGAGATTGTGGAGGTTTAACACTGCTTAAATAAAATCTTCTGTTAAAAGGTTATTTCTGGTTTCAGAAGATCTGTTTTGTTTATTCAGAGTTTTGGAATAAGAAGTCAGAGCTTGTTCCAGGTTTCAGAAAATGCCTCAAAAACACATTTGGTCTCCTTGGATACATTGCTTGAAATAAATCCTTAAAACTTGAAGTTTAGAAAAGTTTTTAGATATATTTCTATTATATATCTTTTCCTGTTTATAAAGTAAATGGTGTCGTTATATTTTTATTATTTTTTGATTTTATTTTTCTAAGAGATAGAAGTTTTGAATAATTAGTGGTTTACGAAATGATGTGTTGGTCCTTTTTCTATTTGTGGCTGTAATATATTTTCACGTTGATTACGTTTTCAGAAAGTATTAAAGTTATGTAAGGACTAATTTAAGTTGAATAGTAATAAATGGCTCATGTATCTTGTTTTGGTTATTAAAATAAAACTTACCTGTTCAGCAGCATTAAAGATTTGTGAGTTATAGGAAGGTAAACTGAGTCACTTGTTGCAGTATTTTATTTTATTCACACTAATAGTACAATGTAAGGTTAAAGGTATTTTATTAGCTGTTAAAAAGTCATCAAGACACAATAAAATGTCTTTCTATTTAGACATTGTCAACCCTAGGTATTGTGGTATTTTAGTGTTCTACTGAAACATTGCTTTGGGTTTTTGTGAAGGTCTTCATACTGAACTATAGTGTTTTTCTTGTTTTCCTTCACAGCTCATAGTGTAGCGCTTCCAGCAGATGGATCCCCAACGTCAGAGGAACATCAGGATGATGGTAAGGATTTGGGTAAGATGTGGTCAAATGTTGACATTTCAGGCAACATGGTTTCTGGAGATCATGGAGAGGAGTCTAGGTGTAGTTCCCCTCCGCAGTCTGTTGACTGTACTAACAGCTCCAGAGGTAGCTCCAGTCAGGATGACTGTTCTAGCAGTTCTGTTGATAGCTGTTTTAGCAGGTCTTGTGGTAGCTCTACGACCAGCTACAGTGGTAGCTCTACTCCTATCTCCAGTGAAGCTGAGGTAGGTAACGAGTTTACTAGCAGCTACGGTAGTATCAGCACTACCAGCTGCAGTCCAACAGTGGACCGTCCTTACGCTGAGCTGGAGATGGCTCAGAAGCTTGAAGAGGGCACTTCTCAGTTGACCTCACTTGAATCCACATGGATTTGTCAAGCGGGAAGAGTCCATTTTGAGCCCAGATGACTCCACACTCGCTGGTATCTCGCACCGTCATCAGGTAGGTCTGGTAGGGGATGTGACTCGTGCGCCATCCATCACCGGCTTAAACAGAAAGAGGACAAATCAAAGTGACTCTGAAGAGGAGCCCCCTGCCAAGAAGACCAGGGACGCTGTTGCAGAAGAGGAGCTCTCTTCCAAGAGGACCAGGGACAGTGAAGATGCTGAAAAGGAGCCCCCAGCAAAGAAGTCTAGGGAGAGTGAATATGCTGAAGAGGAGCCCCCAGCCAAAAGCACCAGGGAGAGTCAACCTAGAGATGGGCTCCCCTCCAAGAGGACCAGGGACAGTGGTGCTGAAGAGGAGGTCCCTGCCAAGAGGTCCAGGAACAGCGACGATGAAGAGGAACCTGTTGTCTGTCCCACCACAATACGTGGTGTGAGGATCCCGTTCCGTCATCCCCTCGCCTCAGTCCCTCTCCCTTGCCATTCTGGGTGGATCCCATTTTTTCACCCATCCGTCTTTCACCTAACAGCGCATGTGAGGATCCCATTTTGCCCTCCCCTGTCTTCAGTCCCTCACCAAGACTGCCCTGTGAAGGTCCCATTGCGTCAGTTCATTCCATCAGTCCCCCAGTCTGTGAAGATCCTGTTTTGTCATCCCCTGTCCTCAGTCGTCCACAAAGGATAGTGTGTGAGGATCCCACTGTGTCTTCCCCCGTCGTTTGTCCTTCACCGTCAACATACTGCGGGTTTCAAAGTTCGTCATTCCCTTGCATGTGTGCCTGGATGAAGTTTCAAATGGACAAAGAAGAGGAACCAGTACCATCAACATCTGGAATTGGATCTGACAGAGCTAGAGGAAGAGAGAGTTCCGGACAAGTGTGGTTTAGACCTCGCTACGACTTGTCAAGCGACGACTCTGATTAGATTGGGATCTTGAAAAACTGAAGACCTACCTGAGAAGTCCCATTACGAGACCATCTTTTCTCTGTTGTTTGTTAAAGCCGATGGCTTTCTAGCAGGACCGAGGATGCCTTAGGTAGCGTCTTGCACCGAGGCTTTTCTTTATCCCGCTGCTAGAGTTTTCATTTCAGACGTTAAGGATTCTAGCAGGACCGAGGATGCCTTAGGTAGCGTCTTGCACCGAGGCTTTTCTTTATCCCGCTGCTAGAGTTTCATTTTAGACGTTAAGGATTCTAGCAGGACCGAGGATGCTTGGGTAGCGTCTTGCACCAAGGCTTTTCTTTATCCCGCTGCTAGAGTTTTCATTTTAGATGTTGAGAATTCTGGTTGAACTGGCAATGCTGATTTTTTTTTGCTATTAATCAATGAATGTCTAGATGCTGCAGGAGGCTAATTTCAATTTGTGAGGAACAAGACCATTCTGATGAACAAAAAACACTAAAAGGACTCGGACATGGCTGGTGCATGAAAGAAAAATGCTAAAAGGAATCAGACATCGCGACAGGATTAATACAAAATCTGAAACAATCTTGCTGGGTAAAAATCAAACCTAAAAACGATTAAGATAACGTGGCTCGGGACACTGGAATTAATAAAATTGAGATAACACTGCTGCAAATTTAAGACATGAAAAATCAAAAATGGAGATAAAATATAATCGGTTGAAAGAGCGGTTTTAAAGTTATTACCTTTCTGGTCTGGACATTATAAAGTGAGGCATTTCTACGTATGAAATAACGTCGGCGACAGTAACAACAGGAGTTGATTCAAATGTTCAAAGATGACAAGTAGAAGAGAGAAATGGGCAGGTCCTTTGGATCCCGGAAATGAACTGTTGATCAACGGATCAATCATTTATCAAGTCCACATGTTAATGTCGTTAAACGCAGGTGATAATGGGTTAAATATTGGTAATGCTGCTGGGCGTCAAACCTAAAATGTCTTAGGACTGAGAAGAGACGATGCTTTTCTGGACAAATTCATCTCTCAACGGACAAATGAAATATTTCAAGCAGTGAGAAATCTAAATGTTTCAGGACTAATATGATGCCATGGTGGACAAATTAAAATGTAGAGGAAATAAAACAACCCGCGGATTACAAATAAAACTCTTTAAGGATAAAAGAAAAAGACAAGAGATAAATCTTTGGTTAAGGCTTGGTCCAGTGACTTGGACCACCATGGATATTTTCTGAGGACCACCAGGATCACCTTTCAAGCAAGGCAAAAGTAAGTATCAGTCCCAGACAGCAGCGCAGTGAGACTGCTTCTTCCAGATTCTCTGTGCTTCTGTCTCTGTTTTCCTCTCTGCTCTCACGTGTTTCATGGTGCAGTAGTGCTGCTTCCCCACACGGTGTTCTCTGATATACTACATTGTCTTCACCTGTTCCTTCATTAATCCACTCTCCCAGTTTTAATCTTTCAGGTTTTAGATGCTCTTCGTTGGATTCTTTTGTCGTTGTCCTCGTGGTTCCTGCTTGTAAGTTTTTGCATTCCACAACACATAATACTGTTTGCCTCCTTCTAGTGTGGGACCATCAGCTTTACTAGATAAACACAGAAAGAAATTCACTATTAGCAGAGTTCAAATTTACATTTAGTAATAAAAGTTTGCCTGATAATATTTTGTATTAGAGACTAAATTAAAGCTTCAAGCCAATAAGAAATAGGAAGACAGAGGAGAACATAGACAAAATGTATTATTTAGGGATTTAATGAAAAACTTTTATTCAGTAGGAAAGTAGAGAACAGGAGAGTATGTGGAGTAAAGATAAAATATTAATCTCATAAAACAAATAGTTTATATAGCCATATTTACATGTTGCAACACAGAAAGATCACAAAAAGAGAATAGACATTTAAAATACAGACACTAGTCTCTGATCACAGGTCCAGACTTCTCAGATCTCTGATGTTCTGATCATCTCAGGTTGGATCTCCTGAACTTGCAATCCTCCACCTTCAACACCACCAGTCAGGTGGAGGAAGATAAGAGAACCCAGTTGACGAAAAAAGTAAGAACATTTATATCTACTCAACATAAGGAAAACATTTCAGATCAAGCTGCATAGAGTTGAGCTTAAAGTTAGAAACTGGTTATGTCTGCTGTCCATGCATATTGTCCTCTAACTCTGTTGTCTTTTCTCTTTGTTTCTTTTCTCCGTCAACTCATGTCACATGACTTGAGTTGACCAACAATTAAAGCAGAAGACCTGCTCCACCTGCTGCTCTACTGGTTGTAAGAGATTGTGAGAAAGGTGAGGACATGATGTTGACTTGATCAGAAAGTCTCCTTCTATCATCTGGTATTTAGACTGAATGTGTTGATTCTCTAGCATCTCATGTTAAAGTTCACCTGTACAGGGGTTAAATATCAAAGAATTTGAGAAACATGATAGAAAACCCAGAGCCGGTTTCGGGTTCCAAATTCAGATTCTGCAGATCAATAATGTTTCTGATCATTCCAGGTTGGATCTCCTGAACCTGCAATCCTCCACCTTCAACACCACCGGTCAGGTGGAGGAAGATAAGAGAACCAAGTTGACGAAAAAAGTAAGAACATTTATATCTACACAACTTAACTAAACATTTCAGATAAAGCTGCATAGAGTTGAGCTGAGATTTATAATCTAGTTCTGTATTTTTCTCTTTAACTCTGTTGTCTTTTCTCTTTGTTTCTTTTCTCCGTCAACTCATGTCACATGACTTGAGTTGACCAACAATTAAAGCAGAAGACCTGCTCCACCTGCTGCTCTACTGGTTGTAAGAGATTGTGGGAAAGGTGAGGACATGATGATGACTTGATCAGAAAGTCTCCTTCTATCATCTGGTATTTAGACTGAAATGAAGGAATGTGTGTCTCATCATGTGTTGGTTCTCTAGCAACAGCACTGGACCAATCAGCAGAGAGAAGACACAGAAAATCCTGCTGGAAATCCAGAGAAGTTTCCTGATGCATCAGGGGGACAGCTGAGGACGAGACACAGAATAAAGAGACTGAGATCATGTGAAGTGGATCATCATCAACCTGCAATCCTCCACCTTCAACACCACCGGTCAGGTGGAGGAAGATAAGAAAACCCAGTTGACGAAAAAAGTAAGAACATTTATATCTACTCAACATAAGGAAACATTTCAGATCAAGCTGCATAGAGTTGAGCTTAAAGTTAGAAAACTGGTTATGTCTGCTGTCCATGCATATTGTCCTCTAACTCTGTTGTCTTTTCTCTTTGTTTCATTTCTCTGTCAACTCATGTCACATGACCTGAGTTGACCAACAATTAAAGTAGAAGACCTGCTCCACCTGATGACCAGAAACATTGTTGATCTGCAGAATCTGAATTTTCCAACAATATAATTATTGTTGGAAAATGTTGTAATGCTTAATTATATTTATGTAATCAGAAATTGTTACAATAAAAAGTGACATACTAACGTGTGATTGATTTTTTTTATTTGTTTTGACCAATTATTTTTGAAAACTGCCAAACAGGCAACAAATTAAGCAGATGTTAAATAAAAGAGAAAAACAACAAGAACAAAAACAGGTTTTTAGGAAGGTGGTGCATGACATCCGGTTCACCAGATGCACCGTGAGACAGTTTAGCAGGCCTGATGGTATTTTATTCCATCTTTCCCTGCTTTCATCAATGTCACATTGCAGCAAACTATGAACACAAACCACACTAGACATGTCTGATCATGTCTCTCCTTCAGATCATTCATCAGATCATCCAGAACTGGAACTAACAACAAACCAGAATTATAACAAATTCAGAAAAATTTCAGAGAAGACAAACAGTCAAGAATGATGTCATTGGTTTCCATAAAAGTGATCAGTTCTTAAATATGCTCGTTAAAGAGCAAAGGTCATGAAACTATGTCTTAATCAGATCCTCTACTGAGAGCGAGTCCAGCACCAACGCTGTAAAAGAAAATAGAGCAGAATAGAAATTGTTTTGCTGTTCAAAAATGGGAGAAACTAACAATGTAACAGAATTAAAGCAGATGGGTTCACATAAAGACAGGAGTTAGCAAAAGGTGCTTCAAAAGAACTTTTGTTTTTACAGAATTTGAAGCTAATTCCATGCAATGATCTTTATATTGGACAATAAATATTGAATTTCCTGTCTGACTATCATTCAGTAGTTGACTAATGCCGGGCATTACTAGATCATAGATGTGGCAATGTTTGTGTGGCACCAAGCTACACTTAGAGGCCCTTTAGAATGACTAGTATCAAGATAACAATTCAACATTAAAAATAAATATATGATACATAATAATAAATGTTTTTGCCTTGTAAGAGTGATTTGTAACTGAACTATGCAGTACAACACAAGCTGTTCTGCATGAATCTTTGACTATTTAACTGCTGCAATCTGCAACTTCTGTGGACAATTTCTCTGACGCACCAGCGCGCGCATTCGTCATTGAGCCTTCGTCAATGGAAGTCATGGAAACGACGTCAGTCTCGGCAACCCGATAAATGACGCTGACCTCCTGGAATCTTCCCCTTTGCTACGAGACTTTTGAAGGAGACGCCAGAAGACGCATAACGCCTCGGAAGGTCTGAACCTTTGGACAAGTCTGCTTTGCAAAACTCGCTCAAGAAGTTCTTGGTGGAAAACGCATTTGCTGAAGAAGCCGAAAACCCGCGAAGATGGATCCTGGAACGGAGAAGCACCAGCAGGGTGATCAGCTGGAAGGTTAATATCATTATTCTACTGTTTTTAATAAACAAAAGCAACTTATTACTAACATAACAATGAATTGTTTAGTTTATTTTGTGTTTGTGTCCGGTTTTATAAAGAAATAGTGCCTGCTGAACAAAAAAGACAAGTAGCATTCTTGCTAGCATAGATCTTCTTAGCCTTTTTCTTGACTCAGTTTCCAGGAAATGTCAGGAATATTAAACTGTGGTGTCGTGATTGAAGTATTATATGTATTTTACCTAATTATAGTCAAAAGTGTTGAATTAATGTCAAATGCTTAAAAAAATTGACAGTTATTTTTTGAAAAATGCAAATAAACACATAGTTTCCATGGATACTCTAAATAAAATACAGCTATTTTATGCTACTTAAAAAAAAAAGATTTATCAACATGTATTTTCCCCTTTGATAGCCTTAATCGTTTAGTTTGATCATTTCTTCAAGACAGGGACATGTTGGTTTGTTGTTGTTTTAGCATAGCCAGGAATGCTAACAAGGTGAATTGATTTGAAAAAGAACAATTTTGTTGTCTTCTTTGAAATAGTATCTTCAATCCTCTCTTTGGATTTGTGGGATGAAACAAATGTGTGAGTTAATTTAAATAGTTTTCTGACTGTATATGTGTTTGCAAATTGGAATTTGTGGATAAATGTCTGGGCTGTTAGCACTAGTCCTTGAGAATAACTGTTATGTTAATTTTAAACAAAACAAAACGGGAACGCTAGCTTGTTCTTGATCATTAGTTTTTAATTTGGTTTCCATGACAATGCCATCAGACTTGTAGAGGTTTCTTAGGACACTCATAAAGACTTTACATCAAATCACTAGTTTCCATTCATGCACACATTCACACAATAATGATGATAAGCTCATGGATTGTAGCCACAGATGTTCTATCAAGCCATTGGCCCTTCTGACCAACAGCAGCAGGAAAGGTGGGTGAAATGTCTTGACCAAGGACACAACGCCAGAGGCCGGCCCATTGCAGAGCAAACTCCACCACTGTGGCCACCGTGACCAGCATCATATGTGTTCATGTGTGTCTGTGTCAAAATGATCATCAATCAAAGCTGATTTTCAAAAACAAAATTGTTATTTCTTTGTGAAAATCAGCTTTTATGACTTTGGTGTCCAATTCTTGGCAAACTGGATGATTCTTTGTCCATTTTTTGGAAAAAATCCACAAAACATATTTAGTTTCCATGGATACATTGGATACAAGTGTCATTCAGGAAATCATGACACTTTTAATACAAAGTTGATATTCAAAATGTCTTTGTTATGACA
Source organism: Poeciliopsis prolifica (assembly GCF_027474105.1). NCBI lineage: Eukaryota > Metazoa > Chordata > Actinopteri > Cyprinodontiformes > Poeciliidae > Poeciliopsis > Poeciliopsis prolifica. The sequence continues at coordinate 1,966,863 of NW_026562383.1, forward strand.
ACAAACACATTTGTTGTCATAACAACAATTATGTTTGTCAAAACATAACAATTATGACATTTGTTGTCATAACAATTATGACAACAAATGTCATAATTGTTATGATATTATCATCATGACAGTCTCATTCACATCCCGTCAAATAAAATGTTTCCACATTTTAGGTGAGATTGTGGAGGTTTAACACTGCTTAAATAAAATCTTCTGTTAAAAGGTTATTTCTGGTTTCAGAAGATCTGTTTTGTTTTATTCAGAGTTTTGGAATAAGAAGTCAGAGCTTGTTCCAGGTTTCAGAAAATGCCTCAAAAACACATTTGGTCTCCTTGGATACATTGCTTGAAATAAATCCTTAAAACTTGAAGTTTAGAAAAGTTTTTAGATATATTTCTATTTATATATCTTTTCCTGTTTATAAAGTAAATAGTGTCGTTTATATTTATTATTTTTTTGATTTTATTTTTCTAAGAGATAGAAGTTTTGAATAATTAGTGGTTTACGAAATGATGTGTTGGTCCTTTTCTATTTGGGGCTGTAATATATTTTCACGTTGATTACATTTTCAGAAAGTATTAAAGTTATGTAAGGACTAATTTAAGTTGAATAGTAATAAATGGCTCATGTATCTTGTTTTGGTTATTAAAAAAAACTTACCTGTTCAGCAGCATTAAAGATTTGTGAGTTATAGGAAGGTAAACTGAGTCACTTGTTGCTGTATTTTATTTTATTCACACTAATAGTACAATGTAAGGTTAAAGGTATTTTATTAGCTGTTAAAAAGTCATCAAGACACAATAAAATGTCTTTCTATTTAGACATTGTCAACCCTAGGTATTGTGGTATTTTAGTGTTCTATTGAAACATTGCTTTGGGTTTTTGTGAAGGTCTTCATACTGAACTATAGTGTTTTTCTTGTTTTCCTTCACAGCTCATAGTGTAGCGCTTCCAGCAGATGGATCCCCAACGTCAGAGGAACATCAGGATGATGGTAAGGATTTGGGTAAGATGTGGTCAAATGTTGACATTTCAGGCAACATGGTTTCTGGAGATCATGGAGAGGAGTCTAGGTGTAGTTCCCCTCGCAGTCTGTTGACTGTACTAACAGCTCCAGAGGTAGCTCCAGTCAGGATGACTGTTCTAGCAGTTCTGTTGATAGCTGTTTTAGCAGGTCTTGTGGTAGCTCTACGACCAGCTACAGTGGTAGCTCTACTCCTATCTCCAGTGAAGCTGAGGTAGGTAACGAGTTTACTAGCAGCTACGGTAGTATCAGCACTACCAGCTGCAGTCCAACAGTGGACCGTCCTTACGCTGAGCTGGAGATGGCTCAGAAGCTTGAAGAGGGCACTTCTCAGTTGACCTCACTTGAATCCACACATGGATTTGTCAAGCGGGAAGAGTCCATTTTGAGCCCAGATGACTCCACACTCGCTGGTATCTCGCACCGTCATCAGGTAGGTCTGGTAGGGGATGTGACTCGTGCGCCATCCGTCACCGGCTTAAACAGAAAGAGGACAAATCAAAGTGACTCTGAAGAGGAGCCCCCTGCCAAGAAGACCAGGGACGCTGTTGCAGAAGAGGAGCTCTCTTCCAAAAGGACCAGGGACAGTGAAGATGCTGAAGAGGAGCCCCCAGCAAAGAAGTCTAGGGAGAGAGAAGATGCTGAAGAGGAGCCCCCAGCAAAGAAGTCTAGGGAGAGAGAAGATGCTGAAGAGGAGCCCCCAGCCAAAAGCACCAGGGAGAGTCAACCTAGAGATGGGCTCCCCTCCAAAAGGACCAGGGACAGTGGTGCTGAAGAGGAGGTCCCTGCCAAGAGGTCCAGGAACAGCGACGATGAAGAGGAACCTGTTGTCTGTCCCACCACAAATACATGGTGTGAGGATCCCGTTCCGTCATCCCCTCGCCTCAGTCCCTCTCCCTTGCCATTCTGGGTGGATCCCATTTTTTCACCCATCCGTCTTTCACCTAACAGCGCATGTGAGGATCCCATTTTGCCCTCCCCTGTCTTCAGTCCCTCACCAAGACTGCCCTGTGAAGGTCCCATTGCGTCAGTTCATTCCATCAGTCCCCCAGTCTGTGAAGATCCTGTTTTGTCATCCCCTGTCCTCAGTCGTCCACAAAGGATAGTGTGTGAGGATCCCACTGTGTCTTCCCCCGTCGTTTGTCCTTCACCGTCAACATACTGCAGGTTTCAAAGTTCGTCATTCCCTTGTATGTGTGCCTGGATGAAGTTTCAAATGGACAAAGAAGAGGAACCAGTACCATCAACATCTGGAATTGGATCTGACAGAGCTAGAGGAAGAGAGAGTTCCGGACAAGTGTGGTTTAGACCTCGCTACGACTTGTCAAGCGACGACTCTGATTAGATTGGGATCATGAAAAACTGAAGACCTACCTGAGATGTCCCATTACGAGACCATCTTTTCTCTGTTGTTTTTATTAAAGCCGATGGCTTTCTAGCAGGACCGAGGATGCCTTAGGTAGCGTCTTGCACCGAGGCTTTTCTTTATCCCGCTGCTAGAGTTTTCATTTTAGACGTTAAGGATTCTAGCAGGACCGAGGATGCCTTAGGTAGCGTCTTGCACCGAGGCTTTTCTTTATCCCGCTGCTAGAGTTTTCATTTTAGACGTTAAGGATTCTAGCAGGACCGAGGATGCCTTAGGTAGCGTCTTGCACCGAGGCTTTTCTTTATCCCGCTGCTAGAGTTTTCATTTTAGACGTTAAGGATTCTAGCAGGACCAAGGATGCCTTAGGTAGCGTCTTGCACCAAGGCTTTTCTTTATCCCGCTGCTAGAGTTTCATTTCAGACGTTAAGGATTCTAGCAGGACCGAGGATGCCTTAGGTAGCGTCTTGCACCAAGGCTTTTCTTTATCCCGCTGCTAGAGTTTTCATTTCAGACGTTAAGGATTCTAGCAGGACCGAGGATGCCTTAGGTAGCGTCTTGCACCAAGGCTTTTCTTTATCCCGCTGCTAGAGTTTTCATTTTAGATGTTGAGAATTCTGGTTGAACTGGCAATGCTGATTTTTTTTGCTATTAATCAATGAATGACTAAATGCTGGAGGAGGCTAATTTCAATTTCTGAGGAACAAGACCATTCTGATGAACAAAAATACTAAAGGAGTCGGGCATGGCTGGTGCATGAAAGAAAAATGCTAAAAGGAATCAGACATCGCGACAGGATTAATACAAAATCTGAAACAATCTTGCTGGGTAAAAATCAAACCTAAAAACGATTAAGATAACGTGGCTCGGGACACTGGAATTAATAAAATTGAGATAACACTGCTGCAAATTTAAGACATGAAAAATCAAAAATGGAGATAAAATATAATCGGATGCTGGTATAAACGGATTGAAAGAGCGGTTTTAAAGTTATTACCTTTCTGGTCTGGACATTATAAAGTGAGGCGTTTCTACGTATGAAATAACAACGTCGGCGACAGTAAAAACAGGAGTTGATTCAAATGTTCAAAGATGACAAGTAGAAGAGAGAAATGGGCAGGTCCTTTGGATCCCGGAAATGAACTGTTGATCAACGGATCAATCATTTATCAAGTCCACATGTTAATATGTCGTTAAACGCAGGCGATAATGGGTTAAATATTGGTAATGCTGCTGGGCGTCAAACCTAAAATGTCTTAGGATTGAGAAGAGACGATGCTTTTCTGGACAAATTCATCTCTCAACGCTTCTGCGGACAAATGAAATATTTCAAGCAGTGAGAAATCTAAATGTTTCAGGACTAATATGATGCCATGGTGGACAAATTAAAATGTAGAGGAAATAAAACAACCCGCGGATTACAAATGAAACTCTTTAAGGATAAAAGAAAAAGACAGAGATAAATCTTTGGTTAAGGCTTGGTCCAGTGACTTGGACCACCATGGATATTTTCTGAGGACCACCAGGATCACCTTTCAAGCAAGGCAAAAGTAAGTATCAGTCCCAGACAGCAGCACAGTGAGACTGCTTCTTCCAGATTCTCTGTGCTTCTGTCTCTGTTTTCCTCTCTGCTCTCACATGTTTCATGGTGCAGTAGTGCTGCTTCCCCACACGGTGTTCTCTGAAATACTACATTGTCTTCACCTGTTCCTTCATTAATCCACTCTCCCAGTTTTAATCTTTCAGGTTTTAGATGCTCTTCGTTGGATTCTTTTGTCGTTGTCCTCGTGGTTCCTGCTTGTAAGTTTTTGCATTCCACAACACATAATACTGTTTGCCTCCTTCTAGTGTTGGGGACCATCAGCTTTACTAGATAAACACAGAAAGAAATTCACTATCAGCAGAGTTCAAATTTACATTTAGTAATGAAAGTTTGCCTGATAATATTTTGTATTAGAGACGAAATTAAAGCTTCAAGCCAATAAGAAATAGGAAGACAGAGGAGAACATAGACAACATTTATTATTTAGGGATTTAATGAAAAACTTTTATTCAGAAGGAAAGTAGAGAACAGGAGAGTGTGTGGAGTAAAGATAAAATATTAATCTCATAAAAACAAATAGTTTATATAGCCATATTTACATGTTGCAACACAGAAAGATCACAAAAAGAGAATAGACATTTAAAATACAGACACTAGTCTCTGATCACAGATCCAGACTTCTCAGATCTCTGATGTTCTGATCATCTCAGGTTGGATCTCCTGAACCTGCAATCCTCCACCTTCAACACCACCAGTCAGGTGGAGGAAGATAAGAGAACCCAGTTGACGAAAAAAGTAAGAACATTTATATCTACTCAACATAAGGAAACATTTCAGATCAAGCTGCATAGAGTTGAGCTTAAAGTTAGAAACTGGTTATGTCTTCTGTCCATGCATATTGTCCTCTAACTCTGTTGTCTTTTCTCTTTGTTTCTTTTCTCCGTCAACTCATGTCACATGACTTGAGTTGACCAACAATTAAAGCAGAAGACCTGCTCCACCTGCTGCTCTACTGGTTTTAAGAGATTGTGAGAAAGGTGAGGACATGATGATGACTTGATCAGAAAGTCTCCTTCTATCATCTGGTATTTAGACTGAATGTGTTGATTCTCTAGCATCTCATGTTAAAGTTCACCTGTACGTGGGTTAAATATCAAAGAGTTCCAAATTCAGATTCTGCAGATCAATAATGTTTCTGATCATTCCAGGTTGGATCTCCTGAACCTGCAATCCTCCACCTTCAACACCACCAGTCAGGTGGAGGAAGATAAGAGAACCCAGTTGACGAAAAAAGTAAGAACATTTATATCTACACAACTTAACTAAACATTTCAGATCAAGCTGCATAGAGTTGAGCTGAGATTTAGAATCTAGTTCTATATTTTCTCTTTAACTCTGTTGTCTTTTCTCTTTGTTTCTTTTCTCCGTCAACTCATGTCACATGACTTGAGTTGACCAACAATTAAATCAGAAGACCTGCTCCACCTGCTGCTCTACTGGTTGTAAGAGATTGTGAGAAAGGTGAGGACATGATGATGACTTGATCAGAAAGTCTCCTTCTATCATCTGGTATTTAGACTGAAATGAAGGAATGTGTGTCTGATCATGTGTTGGTTCTCTAGCAACAGCACTGGACCAATCAGCAGAGAGAAGACACAGAAGATCCTGCTGGAAATCCAGAGAAGTTTCCTGATGCATCAGGGGGACAGCTGAGGACGAGACACAGAATAAAGAGACTGAGATCATGTGAAGTGGATCATCATCAACCTGCAATCCTCCACCTTCAACACCACCAGTCAGGTGGAGGAAGATAAGAGAACCCAGTTGACGAAAAAAGTAAGAACATTTATATCTACTCAACATAAGGAAACATTTCAGATCAAGCTGCATAGAGTTGAGCTTAAAGTTAGAAACTGGTTATGTCTTCTGTCCATGCATGTTGTCCTCTAACTCTGTTGTCTTTTCTCTTTGTTTCTTTTCTCCGTCAACTCATGTCACATGACCTGAGTTGACCAACAATTAAAGTAGAAGACCTGCTCCACCTGATGACCAGAAACATTGTTGATCTGCAGAATCTGAATTTTCCAATAATATAATATTGTTGAAAAATGTTGTCATGCTTAATTGTTGTAATGCTTGATTGTATTTATGAAATTGTTACAATAAAAAGTGACATACTAACGCGTGATTGATTCTTTTTATTTGTTTTGACCAATTATTTTTGAAAACTGCCAAACAGGCAACAAATTAAGCAGATGTTAAATAAAAGAGAAAAACAACAAGTACAAAAACAGGTTTTTAGGAAGGTGGTGCATGACATCCGGTTCACCAGATGCACCGTGAGACAGTTTAGCAGGCCTGATGGTATTTTATTCCATCTTTCCCTGCTTTCATCAATGTCACATTGCAGCAAACTATGAACACAAACCACACTAGACATGTCTGATCATGTCTCTCCTTCAGATCATTCATCAGATCATCCAGAACTGGAAACTAACAACAAACCAGAATTATAACAAATTTAGGAAAATTTCAGAGAAGACAAACAGTCAAGAATGATGTCATTGGTTTCCATAAAAGTGATCAGTTCTTAAATATGCTCGTTAAAGAGCAAAGGTCATGAAACTATGTCTTAATCAGATCCTCTACTGAGAGCGAGTCCAGCACCAACGCTGTAAAAGAAAATAGAGCAGAATAGAAATTGTTTTGCTGTTCAAAAATGGAGAAACTAACAATGTAACAGAATTAAAGCAGATGGGTTCACATAAAGACAGGAGTTAGCAAAAGGTGCTTCAAAAGAACTTTTGTTTTTACAGAATTTGAAGCTAATTCCATGCAATGATCTTTATATTGGACAATAAATATTGAATCTCCTGTCTGACTATCATTCAGTAGTTGACTAATGCCGGGCATTACTAGATCATAGATGTGGCAATGTTTGTGTGGCACCAAGCTACACTTAGAGGCCCTTTAGAATGACTAATATCAAGATAACAATTCAACATTAAAATATAAATATATATACATAATAATAAATGTTTTGCCTTGTAAGAGTGATTTGTAACTGAACTATGCAGTACAACACAAGCTGTTCTGCATGAATCTTTGACTATTTAACTGCTGCAATCTGCAACTTCTGTGGACAATTTCTCTGACGCACCAGCGCGCGCATTCGTCATTGAGCCTTCGTCAATGGAAGTCATGGAAACGACGTCAGTCTCGGCAACCCGATAAATGACGCTGACCTCCTGGAATCTTCCCCTTTGCTACGAGACTTTTGAAGGAGACGCCAGAAGACGCATAACGCCTCGGAAGGTCTGAACCTTTGGACAAGTCCGCTTTGCAAAACTCGCTCAAGAAGCTCTTGGTGGAAAACGCATTTGCTGAAGAAGCCGAAAACCCGCGAAGATGGATCCTGGCCCGGAGAAGCACCAGCAGGGTGATCAGCTGGAAGGTTAATATCATTATTCTACTGTTTTTAATAAACAAAAGCAACTTATTACTAACATAACAATGAATTGTTTAGTTTATTTTGTGTTTGTGTCCGGTTTTATAAAGAAATAGTGCCTGCTGAACAAAAAAGACAAGTAGCATTCTTGCTAGCATAGATCTTTCTTAGCCTTTTCTTGACTCAGTTTCCAGGAAATGTCAGGAATATTAAACTGTGGTGTCATGATTGAAGTAATATATGTATTTTACCTAATTATAGTCAAAAGTGTTGAATTAATGTCAAATGCTTAAAAAAATTGACAGTTATTTTTTGAAAAATGCAAATAAACACATAGTTTCCATGGATACTCTAAATAAAATACATTAGCTATTTTATGTTACTTTAAAAAAAATTATTTAACAACATGTATTTTCCCCTTTGATAGCCTGTAATCGTTTAGTTTGATCATTTCTTCAAGACAGGGACATGTTGGTTTGTTGTTGTTTTAGCATAGCCAGGAATGCTAACAAGGTGAATTGATTTGAAAAAGAACAATTTTGTTGTCTTCTTTGAAATATGTATCTTCTATCCTCTCTTTTGGATTTGTGGGATGAAACAAATGTGTGAGTTAATTTAAATAGTTTTCTGACTGTATATGTGTTTGCAAATTGGAATTTGTGGATAAATGTCTGGGATGTTAGCACTAGTCCTTGAGAATAACTGTTATGTTAATTTTAAACAAAACAAAACGGGAACGCTAGCTTGTTCTTGATCATTAGTTTTTAATTTGGTTTCCATGACAATGCCATCAGACTTGTAGAGGTTTCTTAGGACACTCATAAAGACTTTACATCAAATCACTAGTTTCCATTCATGCACACATTCACACAATAATGATGATAAGCTCATGGATTGTAGCCACAGATGTTCTATCAAGCCATTGGCCCTTCTGACCAACAGCAGCAGGAAAGGTGGGTGAAATGTCTTGACCAAGGACACAACGCCAGAGGCCGGCCATTGCAGAGCAAACTCCACCACTGTGGCCACCGTGACCAGCATCATATGTGTTCATGTGTGTCTGTGTCAAAATGATCATCAATCAAAGCTGATTTTCAAAAACAAAATTATTTCTTTGTGAAAATCAGCTTTTATGACTTTGGTGTCCAATTCTTGGCAAACTGGATGATTCTTTGTCCATTTTTTGGAAAAATCCACAAACATATTTAGTTTCCATGGATACATTGGATACAAGTGACATTAAGGAAATCATGACACTTTTAATACAAAGTTGATATTCAAAATGTCTTTGTTATGACAACAAAGACATTTGTTGTCATAACAACAATTATGTTTGTCAAAACATAACAATTATGACATTTGTTGTCATAACAATTATGACAACAAATGTCATAATTGTTATGATATTATCATCATGACAGTCTCATTCACATCCCGTCAAATAAAATGTTTCCACATTTTAGGTGAGATTGTGGAGGTTTAACACTGCTTAAATAAAATCTTCTGTTAAAAGGTCTTTCAGAAGATCTGTTTTGTTTTATTCAGAGTTTTGGAATAAGAAGTCAGAGCTTGTTCCAGGTTTCAGAAAATGCCTCAAAAACACATTTGGTCTCCTTGGATACATTGCTTGAAATAAATCCTTAAAACTTGAAGTTTAGAAAAGTTTTTAGATATATTTCTATTTATATATCTTTTCCTGTTTATAAAGTAAATGGTGTCGTTTATATTTTTATTATTTTTTGATTTTATTTTTCTAAGAGATAGAAGTTTTGAATAATTAGTGGTTTACGAAATGATGTGTTGGTCCTTTTTCTATTTGGGGCTGTAATATATTTTCAGGTTGATTACGTTTTCAGAAAGTATTAAAGTTATGTAAGGACTAATTTAAGTTGAATAGTAATAAATGGCTCATGTATCTTGTTTTGGTTATTAAAATAAAACTTACCTGTTCAGCAGCATTAAAGATTTGTGAGTTATAGGAAGGTAAACTGAGTCACTTGTTGCAGTATTTTATTTTATTCACACTAATAGTACAATGTAAGGTTAAAGATATTTTATTAGCTGTTAAAAAGTCATCAAGACACAATAAAATGTCTTTCTATTTAGACATTGTCAACCCTAGGTATTGTGGTATTTAGTGTTCTATTGAAACATTGCTTTGGGTTTTTGTGAAGGTCTTCATACTGAACTATAGTGTTTTTCTTGTTTTCCTTCACAGCTAGTGTAGCGCTTCCAGCAGATGGATCCCCAACGTCAGAGGAACATCAGGATGATGGTAAGGATTTGGGTAAGATGTGGTCAAATGTTGACATTTCAGGCAACATGGTTTCTGGAGATCATGGAGAGGAGTCTAGGTGTAGTTCCCCTCCGCAGTCTGTTGACTGTACTAACAGCTCCAGAGGTAGCTCCAGTCAGGATGACTGTTCTAGTTCTTCTGTTGATAGCTGTTTTAGCAGGTCTTGTGGTAGCTCTACGACCAGCTACAGTGGTAGCTCTACTCCTATCTCCAGTGAAGCTGAGGTAGGTAACGAGTTTACTAGCAGCTACGGTAGTATCAGCACTACCAGCTGCAGTCCAACAGTGGACCGTCCTTACGCTGAGCTGGAGATGGCTCAGAAGCTTGAAGAGGGCACTTCTCAGTTGACCTCACTTGAATCCACACATGGATTTGTCAAGCGGGAAGAGTCCATTTTGAGCCCAGATGACTCCACACTTGCTGGTATCTCGCACCGTCATCAGGTAGGTCTGGTAGGGGATGTGACTCGTGCGCCATCCGTCACCGGCTTAAACAGAAAGAGGACAAATCAAAGTGACTCTGAAGAGGAGCCCCTGCCAAGAAGACCAGGGACGCTGTTGCAGAAGAGGAGCTCTCTTCCAAAAGGACCAGGGACAGTGAAGATGCTGAAGAGGAGCCCCCAGCAAAGAAGTCTAGGGAGAGTGAAGATGCTGAAGAGGAGCCCCCAGCCAAAAGCACCAGGGAGAGTCAACCTAGAGATGGGCTCCCCTCCAAGAGGACCAGGGACAGTGGTGCTGATGAGGAGCTCCCTGCCAAGAGGTCCAGGAACAGCGACGATGAAGAGGAACCTGTTGTCTGTCCCACCACAAATACATGGTGTGAGGATCCCGTTCCGTCATCCCCTCGCCTCAGTCCCTCTCCCTTGCCATTCTGGGTGGATCCCATTTTTTCACCCATCCGTCTTTCACCTAACAGCGCATGTGAGGATCCCATTTTGCCCTCCCCTGTCTTCAGTCCCTCACCAAGACTGCCCTGTGAAGGTCCCATTGCGTCAGTTCATTCCATCAGTCCCCCAGTCTGTGAAGATCCTGTTTTGTCATCCCCTGTCCTCAGTCGTCCACAAAGGATAGTGTGTGAGGATCCCACTGTGTCTTCCCCCGTCGTTTGTCCTTCACCGTCAACATACTGCGGGTTTCAAAGTTCGTCATTCCCTTGCATGTGTGCCTGGATGAAGTTTCAAATGGACAAAGAAGAGGAACCAGTACCATCAACATCTGGAATTGGATCTGACAGAGCTAGAGGAAGAGAGAGTTCCGGACAAGTGTGGTTTAGACCTCGCTACGACTTGTCAAGCGACGACTCTGATTAGATTGGGATCATGAAAACTGAAGACCTACCTGAGATGTCCCATTACGAGACCATCTTTTCTCTGTTGTTTTTATTAAAGCCGATGGCTTTCTAGCAGGACCGAGGATGCCTTAGGTAGCGTCTTGCACCGAGGCTTTTCTTTATCCCGCTGCTAGAGTTTTCATTTTAGACGTTAAGGATTCTAGCAGGACCGAGGATGCCTTAGGTAGCGTCTTGCACCGGGGCTTTTCTTTATCCCGCTGCTAGAGTTTTCATTTTAGACGTTAAGGATTCTAGCAGGACCGAGGATGCCTTAGGGCGTCTTGCACCGGGGCTTTTCTTTATCCCGCTGCTAGAGTTTTCATTTTAGACGTCAAGGATTCTAGCAGGACCGAGGATGCCTTGGGTAGCGTCTTGCACCGAGGCTTTTCTTTATCCCGCTGCTAGAATTTTCATTTTAGACGTTAAGGATTCTAGCAGGACGAGGATGCCTTAGGTAGCGTTGCACCAGGCTCTTTATCCGCTGCTAGAGTTTTCATTTTAGACGTCAAGGATTCTAGCAGGACCGAGGATGCCTTGGGTAGCGTCTTGCACCGAGGCTTTTCTTTATCCCGCTGCTAGAGTTTTCATTTTAGATGTTGAGAATTCTGGTTGAACTGGCAATGCTAATTTTTTTTGCTATTAATCAATGAATGACTAAATGCTGGAGGAGGCTAATTTCAATTTCTGAGGAACAAGACCATTCTGATGATCAAAAAACACTAAAAGGAGTCGGGCCTGGCTGGTGCATGAAAGAAAAATGCTAAAAGGAATCAGACATCGCGACAGGATTAATACTAAATCTGAAACACTCTTGCTGGGTAAAAATCAAACCTAAAAACGATTAAGATAACGTGGCTCGGGACACTGGAATCAATAAAATTGAGATAACACTGCTGCAAATTTAAGACATGAAAAATCAAAAATGGAGATAAAATATAATCGGTTGAGCTGGTATAAACGGATTGAAAGAGCGGTTTTAAAGTTATTACCTTTCTGGTCTGGACATTATAAAGTGAGGCGTTTCTACGTATGAAATAACAACGTCGGCGACAGTAACAACAGGAGTTGATTCAAATGTTCAAAGATGACAAGTAGAAGAGAGAAATGGGCAGGTCCTTTGGATCCCGGAAATGAACTGTTGATCAACGGATCAATCATTTATCAAGTCCACATGTTAATATGTCGTTAAACGCAGGTGATAATGGGTTAAATATTGGTAATGCTGCTGGGCGTCAAACCTAAAATGTCTTAGGACTGAGAAGAGACGATGCTTTCTGGACAAATTCATCTCTCAACGCTTCTGCAGACAAATGAATATTTCAAGCAGTGAGAAATCTAAATGTTTCAGGACTAATATGATGCCATGGTGGACAAATTAAAATGTAGAGGAAATAAAACAACCCACGGATTACAAATGAAACTCTTTAAGGATAAAAGAAAAAGACAGAGATAAATATTTGGTTAAGGCTTGGTCCAGTGACTTGGACCACCATGGTTATTTTCTGAGGACCACCAGGATCACCTTTCAAGCAAGGCAAAAGTAAGTATCAGTCCCAGACAGCAGCACAGTGAGACTGCTTCTTCCAGATTCTCTGTGCTTCTGTCTCTGTTTTCCTCTCTGCTCTCACATGTTTCATGGTGCAGTAGTGCTGCTTCCCCACACGGTGTTCTCTGAAATACTACATTGTCTTCACCTGTTCCTTCATTAATCCACTCTCCCAGTTTTAATCTTTCAGGTTTTAGATGCTCTTCGTTGGATTCTTTTGTCGTTGTCCTCGTGGTTCCTGCTTGTAAGTTTTTGCATTCCACAACACATAATACTGTTTGCCTCCTTCTAGTGTTGGGGACCATCAGCTTCACTAGATAAACACAGAAAGAAATTCACTATTAGCAGAGTTCAAATTTACATTTAGTAATGAAAGTTTGCCTGATAAATTTTGTATTAGAGACGAAATTAAAGCTTCAAGCCAATAAGAAATAGGAAGACAGAGGAGAACAGACAACATTTATTATTTAGGGATTTAATGAAAAACTTTTATTCAGAAGGAAAGTAGAGAACAGGAGAGTGTGTGGAGTAAAGATAAAATATTAATCTCATAAAACAAATAGTTTATATAGCCATATTTACATGTTGCAACACAGAAAGATCACAAAAAGAGAATAGACATTTAAAATACAGACACTAGTCTCTGATCACAGTCCAGACTTCTCAGATCTCTGATGTTCTGATCATCTCAGGTTGGATCTCCTGAACCTGCAATCCTCCACCTTCAACACCACCAGTCAGGTGGAGGAAGATAAGAGAACCCAGTTGACGAAAAAAGTAAGAACATTTATATCTACTCAACATAAGGAAACATTTCAGATCAAGCTGCATAGAGTTGAGCTTAAAGTTAGAAACTGGTTATGTCTGCTGTCCATGCATATTGTCCTCTAACTCTGTTGTCTTTTCTCTTTGTTTCTTTTCTCTGTCAACTCATGTCACATGACCTGAGTTGACCAACAATTAAAGTAGAAGACCTGCTCCACCTGCTGCTCTACTGGTTGTAAGAGATTGTGAGAAAGGTGAGGACATGATGATGACTTGATCAGAAAGTCTCCTTCTATCATCTGGTATTTAGACTGAATGTGTTGATTCTCTAGCATCTCATGTTAAAGTTCACCTGTACGTGGGTTAAATATCAAAGATTTGAGAAACATGATTAGAAAACCCAGAGCCGGTTTCGGGTTCCAAATTCAGATTCTGCAGATCAATAATGTTTCTGATCATTCCAGGTTGGATCTCCTGAACCTGCAATCCTCCACCTTCAACACCACCAGTCAGGTGGAGGAAGATAAGAGAACCCAGTTGACGAAAAAAGTAAGAACATTTATATCTACACAACTTAACTAAACATTTCAGATAAAGCTGCATAGAGTTGAGCTGAGATTTATAATCTAGTTCTGTATTTTTCTCTTTAACTCTGTTGTCTTTTCTCTTTGTTTCTTTTCTCCGTCAACTCATGTCACATGACTTGAGTTGACCAACAATTAAAGCAGAAGACCTGCTCCACCTGCTGCTCTACTGGTGTAAGAGATTGTGGGAAAGGTGAGGACATGATGATGACTTGATCAGAAAGTCTCCTTCTATCATCTGGTATTTAGACTGAAATGAAGGAATGTGTGTCTCATCATGTGTTGGTTCTCTAGCAACAGCACTGGACCAATCAGCAGAGAGAAGACACAGAAAATCCTGCTGGAAATCCAGAGAAGTTTCCTGATGCATCAGGGGGACAGCTGAGGACGAGACACAGAATAAAGAGACTGAGATCATGTGAAGTGGATCATCATCAACCTGCAATCCTCCACCTTCAACCCACCAGTCAGGTGGAGGAAGATAAGAGAACCCAGTTGACGAAAAAAGTAAGAACATTTATATCTACTCAACATAAGGAAACATTTCAGATCAAGCTGCATAGAGTTGAGCTTAAAGTTAGAAACTGGTTATGTCTGCTGTCCATGCATGTTGTCCTCTAACTCTGTTGTCTTTTCTCTTTGTTTCATTTCTCTGTCAACTCATGTCACATGACCTGAGTTGACCAACAATTAAAGTAGAAGACCTGCTCCACCTGATGACCAGAAACATTGTTGATCTGCAGAATCTGAATTTTCCAATAATATAATTATTGTTGAAAAATGTTGTCATGCTTAATTGTTGTAATGCTTGATTGTATTTATGAAATTGTTACAATAAAAACTGACATACTAACGCGTGATTGATTCTTTTTATTTGTTTTGACCAATTATTTTTGAAAACTGCCAAACAGGCAACAAATTAAGCAGATGTTAAATAAAAGAGAAAAACAACAAGAACAAAAACAGGTTTTTAGGAAGGTGGTGCATGACAATCCGGTTCACCAGATGCACCGTGAGACAGTTTAGCAGGCCTGATTGTATTTTATTCCATCTTTCCCTGCTTTCATCAATGTCACATTGCAGCAAACTATGAACACAAACCACACTAGACATGTCTGATCATGTCTCTCCTTCAGATCATTCATCAGATCATCCAGAACTGGAACTAACAACAAACCAGAATTATAACAAATTTAGGAAAATTTCAGAGAAGACAAACAGTCAAGAATGATGTCATTGGTTTCCATAAAAGTGATCAGTTCTTAAATATGCTCGTTAAAGAGCAAAGGTCATGAAACTATGTCTTAATCAGATCCCTACTGAGAGCGAGTCCAGCACCGACGCTGTAAAAGAAAATAGAGCAGAATAGAAATTGTTTTGCTGTCCAAAAATGGAGAAACTAACAATGTAACAGAATTAAAGCAGATGGGTTCACATAAAGACAGGAGTTAGCAAAAGGTGCTTCAAAAGAACTTTTGTTTTTACAGAATTTGAAGTTAATTCCATGCAATGATCTTTATATTGGACAATAAATATTGAATTTCCTGTCTGACTATCATTCAGTAGTTGACTAATGCCGGGCATTACTAGATCATAGATGTGGCAATGTTTGTGTGGCACCAAGCTACACTTAGAGGCCCTTTAGAATGACTAATATCAAGATAACAATTCAACATTAAAATATAAATATATGATACATAATAATAAATGTTTTGCCTTGTAAGAGTGATTTGTAACTGAACTATGCAGTACAACACAAGCTGTTCTGCATGAATCTTTGACTATTTAACTGCTGCAATCTGCAACTTCTGTGGACAATTTCTCTGACGCACCAGCGCGCGCATTCGTCATTGAGCCTTCGTCAATGGAAGTCATGGAAACGACGTCAGTCTCGGCAACCCGATAAATGACGCTGACCTCCTGGAATCTTCCCCTTTGCTACGAGACTTTTGAAGGAGACGCCAGAAGACGCATAACGCCTCGGAAGGTCTGAACCTTTGGACAAGTCCGCTTTGCAAAACTCGCTCAAGAAGCTCTTGGTGGAAAACGCATTTGCTGAAGAAGCCGAAAACCCGCGAAGATGGATCCTGGCCCGGAGAAGCACCAGCAGGGTGATCAGCTGGAAGGTTAATATCATTATTCTACTGTTTTTAATAAACAAAAGCAACTTATTACTAACATAACAATGAATTGTTTAGTTTATTTTGTGTTTGTGTCCGGTTTTATAAAGAAATAGTGCCTGCTGAACAAAAAAGACAAGTAGCATTCTTGCTAGCATAGATCTTTCTTAGCCTTTTTCTTGACTCAGTTCCAGGAAATGTCAGGAATATTAAACTGTGGTGTCATGATGAAGTAATATATGTATTTTACCTAATTATAGTCAAAAGTGTTGAATTAATGTCAAATGCTTAAAAATTGACAGTTATTTTTTTGAAAAATGCAGATAAACACATGGTTTCCATGGATACTCTAAATAAAACACATTAGCTATTTTATGTTACTTTAAAAAAAAAAGATTTAACAACATGTATTTTCCCCTTTGATAGCCTGTAATCGTTTAGTTTGATCATTTCTTCAAGACAGGGACATGTTGGTTTGTTGTTGTTTTAGCATAGCCAGGAATGCTAACAAGGGTGAATTGATTTGAAAAAGAACAATTTTGTTGTCTTTTTTGAAATATGTATCTTCTATCCTCTCTTTTGGATTTGTGGGATGAAACAAATGTGTGAGTTAATTTAAATAGTTTTCTGACTGTATATGTGTTTGCAAATTGGAATTTGTGAATAAATGTCTGGGCTGTTAGCACTAGTCCTTGAGAATAATTGTTATGTTAATTTTAAACAAAACAAAACGGGAACGCTAGCTTGTTCTTGATCATTAGTTTTAATTTGGTTTCCATGACAATGCCATCAGACTTGTAGAGGTTTCTTAGGACACTCATAAAGACTTTACATCAAATCACTAGTTTCCATTCATGCACACATTCACACAATAATGATGATAAGCTCATGGATTGTAGCCACAGATGTTCTATCAAGCCATTGGCCCTTCTGACCAACAGCAGCAGGAAAGGTGGGTGAAATGTCTTGACCAAGGACACAACGCCAGAGGCCGGCCATTGCAGAGCAAACTCCACCACTGTGGCCACCGTGACCAGCATCATATGTGTTCATGTGTGTCTGTGTCAAATGATCATCAATCAAAGCTGATTTTCAAAACAAAATCGTTATTTCTTTGTGAAAATCAGCTTTTATGACTTTGGTGTCCAATTCTTGGCAAACTGGATGATTCTTTGTCCATTTTTTGGAAAAATCCACAAACATATTAGTTTCCATGGATACATTGGATACAAGTGTCATTCAGGAAATCATGACACTTTTAATACAAAGTTGATATTCAAAATGTCTTTGTTATGACAACAAACACATTTGTTGTCATAACAACAATTATGTTTGTCAAAACATAACAATTATGACATTTGTTGTCATAACAATTATGACAACAAATGTCATAATTGTTATGATATTATCATCATGACAGTCTCATTCACATCCCGTCAAATAAAATGTTTCCACATTTTAGGTGAGATTGTGGAGGTTTAACACTGCTTAAATAAAATCTTCTGTTAAAAGGTTATTTCTGGTTTTAGAAGATCTGTTTTGTTTTATTCAGAGTTTGGAATAAGAAGTCAGAGCTTGTTCCAGGTTTCAGAAAATGCCTCAAAAACACATTTGGTCTCCTTGGATACATTGCTTGAAATAAATCCTTAAAACTTGAAGTTTAGAAAAGTTTTTAGATATATTTCTATTTATATATTTTTTAAATATGCCCATTCCTGTGTATAAAGTAAATAGTGTAGTTTATATTTTTATGATGTTTGATTTTATTTTTCTGAGATAGAAGTTTTGAATAATTAGTGGTTACGAAATGATGTGTTGGTCCTTTTTCTATTTGGGGCTGTAATATATTTTCAGGTTGATTACGTTTTCAGAAAGTATTAAAGTTATGTAAGGACTAATTTAAGTTGAATAGTAATAAATGGCTCATGTATCTTGTTTTGGTTATAAAATAAAACTTACCTGTTCAGCAGCATTAAAGATTTGTGAGTTATAGGAAGGTAAACTGAGTCACTTGTTGCAGTATTTTATTTTATTCACACTAATAGTACAATGTAAGGTTAAAGATATTTTATTAGCTGTTAAAAAGTCATCAAGACACAATAAAATGTCTTTCTATTTAGACATTGTCAACCCTAGGTATTGTGGTATTTTAGTGTTCTATTGAAACATTGCTTTGGGTTTTTGTGAAGGTCTTCATACTGAACTATAGTGTTTTCTTGTTTTCCTTCACAGCTCATAGTGTAGCGCTTCCAGCAGATGGATCCCCAACGTCAGAGGAACATCAGGATGATGGTAAGGATTTGGGTAAGATGTGGTCAAATGTTGACATTTCAGGCAACAGGTTTCTGGAGATCATGGAGAGGAGTCTAGGTGTAGTTCCCCTCCGCAGTCTGTTGACTGTACTAACAGCTCCAGAGGTAGCTCCAGTCAGGATGACTGTTCTAGCAGTTCTGTTGATAGCTGTTTTAGCAGGTCTTGTGGTAGCTCTACGACCAGCTACAGTGGTAGCTCTACTCCTATCTCCAGTGAAGCTGAGGTAGGTAACGAGTTTACTAGCAGCTACGGTAGTATCAGCACTACCAGCTGCAGTCCAACAGTGGACCGTCCTTACGCTGAGCTGGAGATGGCTCAGAAGCTTGAAGAGGGCACTTCTCAGTTGACCTCACTTGAATCCACACATGGATTTGTCAAGCGGGAAGAGTCCATTTTGAGCCCAGATGACTCCACACTCGCTGGTATCTCGCAGCGTCATCAGGTAGGTCTGGTAGGGGATGTGACTCGTGCGCCATCCGTCACCGGCTTAAACAGAAAGAGGACAAAGGAAAGTGACTCTGAAGAGGAGCCCCCTGCCAAGAAGACCAGGGACGCTGTTGCAGAAGAGGAGCTCTCTTCCAAAAGGACCAGGACAGTGAAGATGCTGAAGAGGAGCCCCCAGCAAAGAAGTCTAGGGAGAGAGAAGATGCTGAAGAGGAGCCCCCAGCCAAAAGCACCAGGGAGAGTCAACTAGAGATGGGCTCCCCTCCAAGAGGACCAGGGACAGTGGTGCTGAAGAGGAGGTCCCTGCCAAGAGGTCCAGGAACAGCGACGATGAAGAGGAACCTGTTGTCTGTCCCACCACAAATACATGGTGTGAGGATCCCGTTCCGTCATCCCCTCGCCTCAGTCCCTCTCCCTTGCCATTCTGGGTGGATCCCATTTTTTCACCCATCCGTCTTTCACCTAACAGCGCATGTGAGGATCCCATTTTGCCCTCCCCTGTCTTCAGTCCCTCACCAAGACTGCCTGTGAAGGTCCCATTGCGTCAGTTCATTCCATCAGTCCCCAGTCTGTGAAGATCCTGTTTTGTCATCCCTGTCCTCAGTCGTCCACAAAGGATAGTGTGTGAGGATCCCACCGTGTCTTCCCCCGTCGTTTGTCCTTCACCGTCAACATACTGCGGGTTTCAAAGTTCGTCATTCCCTTGCATGTGTGCCTGGATGAAGTTTCAAATGGACAAAGAAGAGGAACCAGTACCATCAACATCTGCAATTGGATCTGACAGAGCTAGAGGAAGAGAGAGTTCCGGACAAGTGTGGTTTAGACCTCGCTACGACTTGTCAAGCGACGACTTGATTAGATTGGGATCTTGAAAAACTGAAGACCTACCTGAGATGTCCCATTACGAGACCATCTTTTCTCTGTTGTTTTATTAAAGCCGATGGCTTTCTAGCAGGACCGAGGATGCCTTAGGTAGTGTCTTGCACCGAGGCTTTTCTTTATCCCGCTGCTAGAGTTTTCATTTTACACGTTAAGGATTCTAGCAGGACCGAGGATGCCTTAGGTAGCGTCTTGCACCGAGGCTTCTTTATCCCGCTGCTAGAGTTTTCATTTTACACGTTAAGGATTCTAGCAGGACCGAGGATGCCTTAGGGAGCGTCTTGCACCGAGGCTTTTCTTTATCCCGCTGCTAGAGTTTTCATTTTAGACGTTAAGGATTCTAGCAGGACCGAGGATGCCTTAGAGCGTCTTGCACCGAGGCTTTCTTTATCCCGCTGCTAGAGTTTTCATTTTAGATGTTGAGAATTCTGGTTGAACTGGCAATGCTGATTTTTTTTGCTATTAATCAATGAATGTCTAAATGCTGCAGGAGGCTAATTTCAATTTCTAAGGAACAAGACCATTCTGATGAACAAAAAACACTAAAAGGACTCGGACATGGCTGGTGCATGAAAGAAAAATGCTGAAAGGAATCAGACATCGCGACAGGATTAATACAAAATCTGAAACACTCTTGCTGGGTAAAACTCAAACCTAAAAACGATTAAGATAACGTGGCTCGGGACACTGGAATCAATAAAATTGAGATAACACTGCTGCAAATTTAAGACATGAAAAATCAAAAATTGGAGATAAAATAATCGGTTGAGCTGGTATAAACGGATTGAAAGAGCGGTTTTAAAGTTATTACCTTTCTGCTCTGGACATTATAAAGTGAGGCGTTTCTACGTATGAAATAACAACGTCGGCGACAGTAACAACAGGAGTTGATTCAATGTTCAAAGATGACAAGTAGAAGAGAGAAATGGGCAGGTCCTTTGGATCCCGGAAATGAACTGTTGATCAACGGATCAATCATTTATCAAGTCCACATGTTAATGTCGTTAAACGCAGGCGATAATGGGTTAAATATTGGTAATGCTGCTGGGCGTCAAACCTAAAATGTCTTAGGATTGAGAAGAGACGATGCTTTTCTGGACAAATTCATCTCTCAACGCTTCTGCGGACAAATGAAATATTTCAAGCAGTGAGAAATCTAAATGTTTCAGGACTAATATGATGCCATGGTGGACAAATTAAAATGTAGAGGAAATAAAAAACAACCCGCGGATTACAAATGAAACTCTTTAAGGATAAAAGAAAAAGACAGAGATAAATCTTTGGTTAAGGCTTGGTCCAGTGACTTGGACCACCATGGTTATTTTCTGAGGACCACCAGGATCACCTTTCAAGCAAGGCAAAAGTAAGTATCAGTCCCAGACAGCAGCACAGTGAGACTGCTTCTTCCAGATTCTCTGTGCTTCTGTCTCTGTTTTCCTCTCTGCTCTCACATGTTTCATGGTGCAGTAGTGCTGCTTCCCCACACGGTGTTCTCTGAAATACTACATTGTCTTCACCTGTTCCTTCATTAATCCACTCTCCCAGTTTTAATCTTTCAGGTTTAGATGCTCTTCGTTGGATTCTTTTGTCGTTGTCCTCGTGGTTCCTGCTTGTAAGTTTTTGCATTCCACAACACATAATACTGTTTGCCTCCTTCTAGTGTTGGGGACCATCAGCTTTACTAGATAAACACAGAAAGAAATTCACTATTAGCAGAGTTCAAATTTACATTTAGTAATGAAAGTTTGCCTGATAATATTTTGTATTAGAGACGAAATTAAAGCTTCAAGCCAATAAGAAATAGGAAGACAGAGGAGAACAGACAACATTTATTATTTAGGGATTTAATGAAAAACTTTTATTCAGTAGGAAAGTAGAGAACAGGAGAGTATGTGGAGTAAAGATAAAATATTAATCTCATAAAACAAATAGTTTATATAGCCATATTTACATGTTGCAAACAGAAAGATCACAAAAAGAGAATAGACATTTAAAATACAGACACTAGTCTCTGATCACAGATCCAGACTTCTCAGATCTCTGATGTTCTGATCATCTCAGGTTGGATCTCCTGAACCTGCAATCCTCCACCTTCAACACCACCAGTCAGGTGGAGGAAGATAAGAGAACCCAGTTGACGAAAAAAGTAAGAACATTTATATCTACTCAACATAAGGAAACATTTCAGATCAAGCTGCATAGAGTTGAGCTTAAAGTTAGAAACTGGTTATGTCTGCTGTCCATGCATAATGTCCTCTAACTCTGTTGTCTTTTCTCTTGTTTCTTTTCTCTGTCAACTCATGTCACATGACTTGAGTTGACCAACAATTAAAGTAGAAGACCTGCTCCACCTGCTGCTACTGGTTGTAAGAGATTGTGGGAAAGGTGAGGACATGATGATGACTTGATCAGAAAGTCTCCTTCTATCATCTGGTATTTAGACTGAATGTGTTGATTCTCTAACATCTCATGTTAAAGTTCACCTGTACAGGGGTTAAATATCAAAGAATTTGAGAAACATGATAGAAAACCCAGAGCCGGTTTCGGGTTCCAAATTCAGATTCTGCAGATCAATAATGTTTCTGATCATTCCAGGTTGGATCTCCTGAACCTGCAATCCTCCACCTTCAAACACCACCGGTCAGGTGGAGGAAGATAAGAGAACCCAGTTGACGAAAAAAGTAAGAACATTTATATCTACACAACTTAACTAAACATTTCAGATAAAGCTGCATAGAGTTGAGCTAAAGTTAGAAACTGGTTATGTCTGCTGTCCATGCATATTGTCCTCTAACTCTGTTGTCTTTTCTCTTTGTTTTTCTCTGTCAACTCATGTCACATGACTTGAGTTGACCAACAATTAAAGCAGAAGACCTGCTCCACCTGCTGCTCTACTGGTTGTCAGAGATTGTGGGAAAGGTGAGGACATGATGATGACTTGATCAGAAAGTCTCCTTCTATCATCTGGTATTTAGACTGAAATGAAGGAATGTGTGTCTGATCATGTGTTGGTTCTCTAGCAACAGCACTGGACCAATCAGCAGAGAGAAGACACAGAAGATCCTGCTGGAAATCCAGAGAAGTTTCCTGATGCATCAGGGGGACAGCTGAGGACGAGACACAGAATAAAGAGACTGAGATCATGTGAAGTGGATCATCATCAACCTGCAATCCTCCACCTTCAACACCACCAGTCAGGTGGAGGAAGATAAGAGAACCCAGTTGACGAAAAAAGTAAGAACATTTATATCTACTCAACATAAGGAAACATTTCAGATCAAGCTGCATAGAGTTGAGCTTAAAGTTAGAAACTGGTTATGTCTTCTGTCCATGCATATTGTCCTCTAACTCTGTTGTCTTTCTCTTGTTTCTTTTCTCCGTCAACTCATGTCACATGACTTGAGTTGACCAACAATTAAAGTAGAAGACCTGCTCCACCTGATGACCAGAAACATTGTTGATCTGCAGAATCTGAATTTTCCAATAATATAATTATTGTTGAATGTTGTCATGCTTAATGTTGTAATGCTTGATTGTATTATGAAATTGTTACAATAAAAAGTGACATACTAACGCGTGATTGATTCTTTTTATTTGTTTTGACCAATTATTTTTGAAAACTGCCAAACAGGCAACAAATTAAGCAGATGTTAAATAAAAGAGAAAAACAACAAGAACAAAAACAGGTTTTTAGGAAGGTGGTGCATGACATCCGGTTCACCAGATGCACCGTGAGACAGTTTAGCAGGCCTGATGTATTTTATTCCATCTTTCCCTGCTTTCATCAATGTCACATTGCAGCAAACTATGAACACAAACCACACTAGACATGTCTGATCATGTCTCTCCTTCAGATCATTCATCAGATCATCCAGAACTGGAACTAACAACAAACCAGAATTATAACAAATTTAGGAAAATTTCAGAGAAGACAAACAGTCAAGAATGATGTCATTGGTTTCCATAAAAGTGATCAGTTCTTAAATATGCTCGTTAAAGCAAAGGTCATGAAACTATGTCTTAATCAGATCCTCTACTGAGAGCGAGTCCAGCACCAACGCTGTAAAAGAAAATAGAGCAGAATAGAAATTGTTTTGCTGTTCAAAAATGAGAAAACTAACAATGTAACAGAATTAAAGCAGATGGGTTCACATAAAGACAGGAGTTAGCAAAAGGTGCTTCAAAAGAACTTTTGTTTTTACAGAATTTGAAGCTAATTCCATGCAATGATCTTTATATTAGACAATAAATATTGAATCTCCTGTCTGACTATCATTCAGTAGTTGACTAATGCCGGGCATTACTAGATCATAGATGTGGCAATGTTTGTGTGGCACCAAGCTACACTTAGAGGCCCTTAGAATGACTAATATCAAGATAACAATTCAACATTAAAATATAAATATATGATACATAATAATAAATGTTTTGCCTTGTAAGAGTGATTTGTAACTGAACTATGCAGTACAACACAAGCTGTTCTGCATGAATCTTTGACTATTTAACTGCTGCAATCTGCAACTTCTGTGGACAATTTCTCTGACGCACCAGCGCGCGCATTCGTCATTGAGCCTTCGTCAATGGAAGTCATGGAAACGACGTCAGTCTCGGCAACCGATAAATGACGCTGACCTCCTGGAATCTTCCCCTTTGCTACGAGACTTTTGAAGGAGACGCCAGAAGACGCATAACGCCTCGGAAGGTCTGAACCTTTGGACAAGTCCGCTTTGCAAAACTCGCTCAAGAAGCTTGGTGGAAAAAACGCATTTGCTGAAGAAGCCGAAAACCCGCGAAGATGGATCCTGGCCCGGAGAAGCACCAGCAGGGTGATCAGCTGGAAGGTTAATATCATTATTCTACTGTTTTTAATAAACAAAAGCAACTTATTACTAACATAACAATGAATTGTTTAGTTTATTTTGTGTTTGTGTCCGGTTTTATAAAGAAATAGTGCCTGCTGAACAAAAAAGACAAGTAGCATTCTTGCTAGCATAGATCTTTCTTAGCCTTTTTCTTGACTCAGTTTCCAGGAAATGTCAGGAATATTAAACTGTGGTGTCATGATTGAAGTAATATATGTATTTGACCTAATTATAGTCAAAAGTGTTGAATTAATGTCAAATGCTTAAAAAATTGACAGTTATTTTTTTGAAAAATGCAGATAAACACATGGTTTCCATGGATACTCTAAATAAAATACATTAGCTATTTTATGTTACTTTAAAAAAAATTATTTAACAACATGTATTTTCCCCTTTGATAGCCTGTAATCGTTTAGTTTGATCATTTCTTCAAGACAGGGACATGTTGGTTTGTTGTTGTTTTAGCATAGCCAGGAATGCTAACAAGGGTGAATTGATTTGAAAAAGAACAATTTTGTTGTCTTCTTTGAAATATGTATCTTCTATCCTCTCTTTTGGATTTGTGGGATGAAACAAATGTGTGAGTTAATTTAAATAGTTTTCTGACTGTATATGTGTTTGCAAATTGGAATTTGTGAATAAATGTCTGGGCTGTTAGCACTAGTCCTTGAGAATAATTGTTATGTTAATTTTAAACAAACAAAACGGGAACGCTAGCTTGTTCTTGATCATTAGTTTTTATTTGGTTTCCATGACAATGCCATCAGACTTGTAGAGGTTTCTTAGGACACTCATAAAGACTTTACATCAAATCACTAGTTTCCATTCATGCACACATTCACACAATAATGATGATAAGCTCATGGATTGTAGCCACAGATGTTCTATCAAGCCATTGGCCCTTCTGACCAACAGCAGCAGGAAAGGTGGGTGAAATGTCTTGACCAAGGACACAACGCCAGAGGCCGGCCATTGCAGAGCAAACTCCACCACTGTGGCCACCGTGACCAGCATCATATGTGTTCATGTGTGTCTGTGTCAAAATGATCATCAATCAAAGCTGATTTTAAAACAAAATCGTTATTTCTTTGTGAAAATCAGCTTTTATGACTTTGGTGTCCAATTCTTGGCAAACTGGATGATTCTTTGTCCATTTTTTGGAAAAATCCACAAACATATTAGTTTCCATGGATACATTGGATACAAGTGACATTCAGGAAATCATGACACTTTTAATACAAAGTTGATATTCAAAATGTCTTTGTTATGACAACAAAGACATTTGTTGTCATAACAACAATTATGTTTGTCAAAACATAACAATTATGACATTTGTTGTCATAATTGTTATGATATTATCATCATGACAGTCTCATTCACATCCCGTCAAATAAAATGTTTCCACATTTTAGGTGAGATTGTGGAGGTTTAACACTGCTTAAATAAAATCTTCTGTTAAAAGGTTATTTCTGGTTTTAGAAGATCTGTTTTGTTTTATTCAGAGTTTTGGAATAAGAAGTCAGAGCTTGTTCCAGGTTTCAGAAATGCCTCAAAAACACATTTGGTCTCCTTGGATACATTGCTTGAAATAAATCCTTAAAACTTGAAGTTTAGAAAAGTTTTTAGATATATTTCTATTTATATATTTTTTAAATATGCCCATTTCCTGTGTATAAAGTAAATAGTGTAGTTTATATTTTTATGATTGTTTGATTTTATTTTTCTGAGATAGAAGTTTTGAATAATTAGTGGTTTACGAAATGATGTGTTGGTCCTTTTTCTATTTGGGCTGTAATATATTTTCACGTTGATTACGTTTTCAGAAAGTATTAAAGTTATGTAAGGACTAATTTAAGTTGAATAGTAATAAATGGCTCATGTATCTTGTTTTGGTTATTAAAATAAAAACTTACCTGTTCAGCAGCATTAAAGATTTGTGAGTTATAGGAAGGTAAACTGAGTCACTTGTTGCAGTATTTTATTTTATTCACACTAATAGTACAATGTAAGGTTAAAGATATTTTATTAGCTGTTAAAAAGTCATCAAGACACAATAAAATGTCTTTATATTTAGACATTGTCAACCCTAGGTATTGTGGTATTTTAGTGTTCTATTGAAACATTGCTTTGGGTTTTTGTGAAGGTCTTCATACTGAACTATAGTGTTTTTCTTGTTTTCCTTCACAGCTCATAGTGTAGCGCTTCCAGCAGATGGATCCCCAACGTCAGAGGAACATCAGGATGATGGTAAGGATTTGGGTAAGATGTGTCAAATGTTGACATTTCAGGCAACATGGTTTCTGGAGATCATGGAGAGGAGTCTAGGTGTAGTTCCCCTCCGCAGTCTGTTGACTGTACTAACAGCTCCAGAGGTAGCTCCAGTCAGGATGACTGTTCTAGCAGTTCTGTTGATAGCTGTTTTAGCAGGTCTTGTGGTAGCTCTACGACCAGCTACAGTGGTAGCTCTACTCCTATCTCCAGTGAAGCTGAGGTAGGTAACGAGTTTACTAGCAGCTACGGTAGTATCAGCACTACCAGCTGCAGTCCAACAGTGGACCGTCCTTACGCTGAGCTGGAGATGGCTCAGAAGCTTGAAGAGGGCACTTCTCAGTTGACCTCACTTGAATCCACACATGGATTTGTCAAGCGGGAAGAGTCCATTTTGAGCCCAGAGACTCCACACTTGCTGGTATCTCGCAGCGTCATCAGGTAGGTCTGGTAGGGGATGTGACTCGTGCGCCATCCGTCACCGGCTTAAACAGAAAGAGGACAAAGGAAAGTGACTCTGAAGAGGAGCCCCTGCCAAGAAGACCAGGGACGCTGTTGCAGAAGAGGAGCTCTCTTCCAAAAGGACCAGGGACAGTGAAGATGTGAAGAGGAGCCCCCAGCAAAGAAGTCTAGGGAGAGAGAAGATGCTGAAGAGGAGCCCCCAGCCAAAAGCACCAGGGAGAGTCAACCTAGAGATGGGCTCCCCTCCAAGAGGACCAGGGACAGTGGTGCTGAAGAGGAGGTCCCTGCCAAGAGGTCCAGGAACAGCGACGATGAAGAGGAACCTGTTGTCTGTCCCACCACAAATACATGGTGTGAGGATCCCGTTCCGTCATCCCCTCGCCTCAGTCCCTCTCCCTTGCCATTCTGGGTGGATCCCATTTTTTCACCCATCCGTCTTTCACCTAACAGCGCATGTGAGGATCCCATTTTGCCCTCCCCTGTCTTCAGTCCCTCACCAAGACTGCCCTGTGAAGGTCCCATTGCGTCAGTTCATTCCATCAGTCCCCCAGTCTGTGAAGATCCTGTTTTGTCATCCCCTGTCCTCAGTCGTCCACAAAGGATAGTGTGTGAGGATCCCACCGTGTCTTCCCCCGTCGTTTGTCCTTCACCGTCAACATACTGCGGGTTTCAAAGTTCGTCATTCCCTTGCATGTGTGCCTGGATGAAGTTTCAAATGGACAAAGAAGAGGAACCAGTACCATCAACATCTGCAATTGGATCTGACAGAGCTAGAGGAAGAGAGAGTTCCGGACAAGTGTGGTTTAGACCTCGCTACGACTTGTCAAGCGACGACTCTGATTAGATTGGGATCTTGAAAAACTGAAGACCTACCTGAGATGTCCCATTACGAGACCATCTTTTCTCTGTTGTTTTTATTAAAGCCGATGGCTTTCTAGCAGGACCGAGGATGCCTTAGGTAGTGTCTTGCACCGAGGCTTTTCTTTATCCCGCTGCTAGAGTTTTCATTTTACACGTTAAGGATTCTAGCAGGACCGAGGATGCCTTAGGTAGCGTCTTGCACGAGGCTTTTCTTTATCCCGCTGCTAGAGTTTTCATTTACACGTTAAGGATTCTAGCAGGACCGAGGATGCCTTAGGAGCGTCTTGCACCGAGGCTTTTCTTTATCCCGCTGCTAGAGTTTTCATTTTACACGTTAAGGATTCTAGCAGGACCGAGGATGCCTTAGGGAGCGTCTTGCACCGAGGCTTTTCTTTATCCGCTGCTAGAATTTTCATTTTAGACGTTAAGGATTCTAGCAGGACCGAGGATGCCTTAGGGAGCGTCTTGCACCGAGGCTTTTCTTTATCCCGCTGCTAGAGTTTTCATTTTAGATGTTGAGAATTCTGGTTGAACTGGCAATGCTGATTTTTTTGCTATTAATCAATGAATGACTAAATGCTGCAGGAGGCTAATTCAATTTCTGAGGAACAAGACCATTCTGATGATCAAAAAACACTAAAAGGAGTCGGGCATGGCTGGTGCATGAAAGAAAAATGCTAAAAGGAATCAGACATCGCGACAGGATTAATACAAAATCTGAAACAATCTTGCTGGGTAAAATCAAACCTAAAAACGATTAAGATAACGTGGCTCGGGACACTGGAATCAATAAAATTGAGATAACACTGCTGCAAATTTAAGACATGAAAAATCAAAATTGGAGATAAAATATAATCGGTTGAGCTGGTATAAACGGATTGAAAGAGCGGTTTTAAAGTTATTACCTTTGCTCTGGACATTATAAAGTGAGGCGTTTCTACGTATGAAATAACAACGTCGGCGACAGTAACAACAGGAGTTGATTCAAATGTTCAAAGATGACAAGTAGAAGAGAGAAATGGGCAGGTCCTTTGGATCCCGGAAATGAACTGTTGATCAACGGATCAATCATTTATCAAGTCCACATGTTAATGTCGTTAAACGCAGGCGATAATGGGTTAAATATTGGTAATGCTGCTGGGCGTCAAACCTAAAATGTCTTAGGACTGAGAAGAGACGATGCTTTCTGGACAAATTCATCTCTCAACGCTTCTGCGGACAAATGAAATATTTCAAGCAGTGAGAAATCTAAATGTTTCAGGACTAATATGATGCCATGGTGGACAAATTAAAATGTAGAGGAAATAAAACAACCGCGGATTACAAATGAAACTCTTTAAGGATAAAAGAAAAAGACAGAGATAAATCTTTGGTTAAGGCTTGGTCCAGTGACTTGGACCACCATGGATATTTTCTGAGGACCACCAGGATCACCTTTCAAGCAAGGCAAAAGTAAGTATCAGTCCCAGACAGCAGCACAGTGAGACTGCTTCTTCCAGATTCTCTGTGCTTCTGTCTCTGTTTTCCTCTCTGCTCTCACATGTTTCATGGTGCAGTAGTGCTGCTTCCCCACACGGTGTTCTCTGAAATACTACATTGTCTTCACCTGTTCCTTCATTAATCCACTCTCCCAGTTTTAATCTTTCAGGTTTTAGATGCTCTTCGTTGGATTCTTTTGTCGTTGTCCTCGTGGTTCCTGCTTGTAAGTTTTTGCATCCACAACACATAATACTGTTTGCCTCCTTCTAGTGTTGGGGACCATCAGCTTCACTAGATAAACACAGAAAGAAATTCACTATTAGCAGAGTTCAAATTTACATTTAGTAATGAAAGTTTGCCTGATAATATTTTGTATTAGAGACGAAATTAAAGCTTCAAGCCAATAAGAAATAGGAAGACAGAGGAGAACAGACAACATTTATTATTTAGGGATTTAATGAAAAACTTTTATTCAGTAGGAAAGTAGAGAACAGGAGAGTATGTGGAGTAAAGATAAAATATTAATCTCATAAAACAAATAGTTTATAGCCATATTTACATGTTGCAACACAGAAAGATCACAAAAAGAGAATAGACATTTAAAATACAGACACTAGTCTCTGATCACAGATCCAGACTTCTCAGATCTCTGATGTTCTGATCATCTCAGGTTGGATCTCCTGAACCTGCAATCCTCCACCTTCAACACCACCAGTCAGGTGGAGGAAGATAAGAGAACCCAGTTGACGAAAAAAGTAAGAACATTTATATCTACTCAACATAAGGAAACATTTCAGATCAAGCTGCATAGAGTTGAGCTTAAAGTTAGAAACTGGTTATGTCTGCTGTCCATGCATAATGTCCTCTAACTCTGTTGTCTTTTCTCTTTGTTTCTTTTCTCTGTCAACTCATGTCACATGACTTGAGTTGACCAACAATTAAAGTAGAAGACCTGCTCCACCTGCTGCTCTACTGGTTGTAAGAGATTGTGGGAAAGGTGAGGACATGATGTTGACTTGATCAGAAAGTCTCCTTCTATCATCTGGTATTTAGACTGAATGTGTTGATTCTCTAACATCTCATGTTAAAGTTCACCTGTACGAGGGTTAAATATCAAAGAATTTGAGAAACATGATAGAAAACCCAGAGCCGGTTCGGGTTCCAAATTCAGATTCTGCAGATCAATAATGTTTCTGATCATTCCAGGTTGGATCTCCTGAACCTGCAATCCTCCACCTTCAACACCACCGGTCAGGTGGAGGAAGATAAGAGAACCAAGTTGACGAAAAAAGTAAGAACATTTATATCTACACAACTTAACTAAACATTTCAGATAAAGCTGCATAGAGTTGAGCTTAAAGTTAGATGGTTAT
This sequence comes from Poeciliopsis prolifica, assembly GCF_027474105.1. NCBI lineage: Eukaryota > Metazoa > Chordata > Actinopteri > Cyprinodontiformes > Poeciliidae > Poeciliopsis > Poeciliopsis prolifica. The sequence goes on from NW_026562383.1 coordinate 1,997,813, forward strand.
GTCTGCTGTCCATATTGTCTCTAACTCTGTTGTCTTTTCTCTTTGTTTTTTCTCTGTCAACTCATGTCACATGACTTGAGTTGACCAACAATTAAAGCAGAAGACCTGCTCCACCTGCTGCTCTACTGGTTGTCAGAGATTGTGGGAAAGGTGAGGACATGATGATGACTTGATCAGAAAGTCTCCTTCTATCATCTGGTATTTAGACTGAAATGAAGGAATGTGTGTCTGATCATGTGTTGGTTCTCTAGCAACAGCACTGGACCAATCAGCAGAGAGAAGACACAGAAGATCCTGCTGGAAATCCAGAGAAGTTTCCTGATGCATCAGGGGGACAGCTGAGGACGAGACACAGAATAAAGAGACTGAGATCATGTGAAGTGGATCATCATCAACCTGCAATCCTCCACCTTCAACACCACCAGTCAGGTGGAGGAAGATAAGAGAACCCAGTTGACGAAAAAAGTAAGAACATTTATATCTACTCAACATAAGGAAACATTTCAGATCAAGCTGCATAGAGTTGAGCTTAAAGTTAGAAACTGGTTATGTCTTCTGTCCATGCATATTGTCCTCTAACTCTGTTGTCTTTTCTCTTTGTTTCATTTCTCTGTCAACTCATGTCACATGACTTGAGTGACCAACAATTAAAGTAGAAGACCTGCTCCACCTGATGACCAGAAACATTGTTGATCTGCAGAATCTGAATTTTCCAATAATATAATTATTGTTGAAAAATGTTGTCATGCTTAATTGTTGTAATGCTGATTGTATTTATGAAATTGTTACAATAAAAAGTGACATACTAACGCGTGATTGATTCTTTTTATTTGTTTTGACCAATTATTTTTGAAAACTGCCAAACAGGCAACAAATTAAGCAGATGTTAAATAAAAGAGAAAAACAACAAGAACAAAAACAGGTTTTTAGGAAGGTGGTGCATGACATCCGGTTCACCAGATGCACCGTGAGACAGTTTAGCAGGCCTGATGGTATTTATTCCATCTTTCCCTGCTTTCATCAATGTCACATTGCAGCAAACTATGAACACAAACCACACTAGACATGTCTGATCATGTCTCTCCTTCAGATCATTCATCAGATCATCCAGAACTGGAACTAACAACAAACCAGAATTATAACAAATTTAGGAAAATTTCAGAGAAGACAAACAGTCAAGAATGATGTCATTGGTTTCCATAAAAGTGATCAGTTCTTAAATATGCTCGTTAAAGAGCAAAGGTCATGAAACTATGTCTTAATCAGATCCTCTACTGAGAGCGAGTCCAGCACCAACGCTGTAAAAGAAAATAGAGCAGAATAGAAATTGTTTTGCTGTTCAAAAATGGAGAAACTAACAATGTAACAGAATTAAAGCAGATGGGTTCACATAAAGACAGGAGTTAGCAAAAGGTGCTTCAAAAGAACTTTTGTTTTTACAGAATTTGAAGCTAATTCCATGCAATGATCTTTATATTAGACAATAAATATTGAATCTCCTGTCTGACTGTCATTCAGTAGTTGACTAATGCCGGGCATACTAGATCATAGATGTGGCAATGTTTGTGTGGCACCAAGCTACACTTAGAGGCCCTTTAGAATGACTAATATCAAGATAACAATTCAACATTAAAATATAAATATATGATACATAATAATAAATGTTTTGCCTTGTAAGAGTGATTTGTAACTGAACTATGCAGTACAACACAAGCTGTTCTGCATGAATCTTTGACTATTTAACTGCTGCAATCTGCAACTTCTGTGGACAATTTCTCTGACGCACCAGCGCGCGCATTCGTCATTGAGCCTTCGTCAATGGAAGTCATGGAAACGACGTCAGTCTCGGCAACCCGATAAATGACGCTGACCTCCTGGAATCTTCCCCTTTGCTACGAGACTTTTGAAGGAGACGCCAGAAGACGCATAACGCCTCGGAAGGTCTGAACCTTTGGACAAGTCCGCTTTGCAAAACTCGCTCAAGAAGCTCTTGGTGGAAAACGCATTTGCTGAAGAAGCCGAAAACCGCGAAGATGGATCCTGGCCCGGAGAAGCACCAGCAGGGTGATCAGCTGGAAGGTTAATATCATTATTCTACTGTTTTTAATAAAAAAAGCAACTTATACTAACATAACAATGAATTGTTTAGTTTATTTTGTGTTTGTGTCCGGTTTTATAAAGAAATAGTGCCTGCTGAACAAAAAAGACAAGTAGCATTCTTGCTAGCATAGATCTTTCTTAGCCTTTTTCTTGACTCAGTTTCCAGGAAATGTCAGGAATATTAAACTGTGGTGTCGTGATTGAAGTAATATATGTATTTTACCTAATTATAGTCAAAAGTGTTGAATTAATGTCAAATGCTTAAAAAAGTTGACAGTTATTTTTTGAAAAATGCAAATAAACACATGGTTTCCATGGATACTCTAAATAAAATCCATTAGCTATTTTATGTTACTTTAAAAAAAATTATTTAACAACATGTATTTTCCCCTTTGATAGCCTGTAATCGTTTAGTTTGATCATTTCTTCAAGACAGGGACATGTTGGTTTGTTGTTGTTTAGCATAGCCAGGAATGCTAACAAGGTGAATTGATTTGAAAAAGAACAATTTGTTGTCTTCTTTGAAATATGTATCTTCAATCCTCTCTTTTGGATTTGTGGGATGAAACAAATGTGTGAGTTAATTTAAATAGTTTTCTGACTGTATATGTGTTTGCAAATTGGAATTTGGATAAATGTCTGGGATGTTAGCACTAGTCCTTGAGAATAATTGTTATGTTAATTTTAAACAAAACAAAACAGGAACGCTAGCTTGTTCTTGATCATTAGTTTTTATTTGGTTTCCATGACAATGCCATCAGACTTGTAGAGGTTTCTTAGGACACTCATAAAGACTTTACATCAAATCACTAGTTTCCATTCATGCACACATTCACACAATAATGATGATAAGCTCATGGATTGTAGCCACAGATGTTCTATCAAGCCATTGGCCCTTCTGACCAACAGCAGCAGGAAAGGTGGGTGAAATGTCTTGACCAAGGACACAACGCCAGAGGCCGGCCATTGCAGAGCAAACTCCACCACTGTGGCCACCGTGACCAGCATCATATGTGTTCATGTGTGTCTGTGTCAAAATGATCATCAATCAAAGCTGATTTTCAAAAACAAAATTATTTCTTTGTGAAAATCAGCTTTTATGACTTTGGTGTCCAATTCTTGGCAAACTGGATGATTCTTTGTCCATTTTTGGAAAAATCCACAAAACATATTATTTTCCATGGATACATTGGATACAAAGTGTCATTCAGGAAATCATGACACTTTTAATACAAAGTTGATATTCAAAATGTCTTTGTTATGACAAACAAAGACATTTGTTGTCATAACAACAATTATGTTTGTCAAAACATAACAATTATGACATTTGTTGTCATAACAATTATGACAACAAAATGTCATAATTGTTATGATATTATCATCATGACAGTCTCATTCACATCCCGTCAAATAAAATGTTTCCACATTTTAGGTGAGATTGTGGAGGTTTAACACTGCTTAAATAAAATCTTCTGTTAAAAGGTTATTTCTGGTTTTAGAAGATCTGTTTTGTTTTATTCAGAGTTTTGGAATAAGAAGTCAGAGCTTGTTCCAGGTTTCAGAAAATGCCTCAAAAACACATTTGGTCTCCTTGGATACATTGCTTGAAATAAATCCTTAAAACTTGAAGTTTAGAAAAGTTTTTAGAGATATATTTCTATTTATATATCTTTTCCTGTTTATAAAGTAAATGGTGTCGTTTATATTTTTATTATTTTTTGATTTTATTTTTCTAAGAGATAGAAGTTTTGAATAATTAGTGGTTTACGAAATGATGTGTTGGTCCTTTTTCTATTTGGGGCTGTAATATATTTTCACGTTGATTACGTTTTCAGAAAGTATTAAAGTTATGTAAGGACTAATTTAAGTTGAATAGTAATAAATGGCTCATGTATCTTGTTTTGGTTATTAAAATAAAACTTACCTGTTCAGCAGCATTAAAGATTTGTGAGTTATAGGAAGGTAAACTGAGTCACTTGTTGCAGTATTTTATTTTATTCACACTAATAGTACAATGTAAGGTTAAAGGTATTTTATTAGCTGTTAAAAAGTCATCAAGACACAATAAAATGTCTTTCTATTTAGACATTGTCAACCCTAGGTATTGTGGTATTTAGTGTTTATTGAAACATTGCTTTGGGTTTTTGTGAAGGTCTTCATACTGAACTATAGTGTTTTTCTTGTTTTCCTTCACAGCTCATAGTGTAGCGCTTCCAGCAGATGGATCCCCAACGTCAGAGGAACATCAGGATGATGGTAAGGATTTGGGTAAGATGTGGTCAAATGTTGACATTTCAGGCAACATGGTTTCTGGAGATCATGGAGAGGAGTCTAGGTGTAGTTCCCCTCCGCAGTCTGTTGACTGTACTAACAGCTCCAGAGGTAGCTCCAGTCAGGATGACTGTTCTAGCAGTTCTGTTGATAGCTGTTTTAGCAGGTCTTGTGGTAGCTCTACGACCAGCTACAGTGGTAGCTCTCTCCTATCTCCAGTGAAGCTGAGGTAGGTAACGAGTTTACTAGCAGCTACGGTAGTATCAGCACTACCAGCTGCAGTCCAACAGTGGACCGTCCTTACGCTGAGCTGGAGATGGCTCAGAAGCTTGAAGAGGGCACTTCTCAGTTGACCTCACTTGAATCCACACATGGATTTGTCAAGCGGGAAGAGTCCATTTTGAGCCCAGATGACTCCACACTTGCTGGTATCTCGCACCGTCATCAGGTAGGTCTGGTAGGGGATGTGACTCGTGCGCCATCCGTCACCGGCTTAAACAGAAAGAGGACAAATCAAAGTGACTCTGAAGAGGAGCCCCCTGCCAAGAAGACCAGGGACGCTGTTGCAGAAGAGGAGCTCTCTTCCAAAAGGACCAGGGACAGTGAAGATGCTGAAGAGGAGCCCCCAGCAAAGAAGTCTAGGGAGAGTGAAGATGCTGAAGAGGAGCCCCCAGCCAAAAGCACCAGGGAGAGTCAACCTAGAGATGGGCTCCCCTCCAAGAGGACCAGGGACAGTGGTGCTGAGAGGAGCTCCCTGCCAAGAGGTCCAGGAACAGCGACGATGAAGAGGAACCTGTTGTCTGTCCCACCACAAATACATGGTGTGAGGATCCCGTTCCGTCATCCCCTCGCCTCAGTCCCTCTCCCTTGCCATTCTGGGTGGATCCCATTTTTTCACCCATCCGTCTTTCACCTAACAGCGCATGTGAGGATCCCATTTTGCCCTCCCCTGTCTTCAGTCCCTCACCAAGACTGCCCTGTGAAGGTCCCATTGCGTCAGTTCATTCCATCAGTCCCCCAGTCTGTGAAGATCCTGTTTTGTCATCCCCTGTCCTCAGTCGTCCACAAAGGATAGTGTGTGAGGATCCCACTGTGTCTTCCCCCGTCGTTTGTCCTTCACCGTCAACATACTGCGGGTTTCAAAGTTCGTCATTCCCTTGCATGTGTGCCTGGATGAAGTTTCAAATGGACAAAGAAGAGGAACCAGTACCATCAACATCTGGAATTGGATCTGACAGAGCTAGAGGAAGAGAGAGTTCCGGACAAGTGTGGTTTAGACCTCGCTACGACTTGTCAAGCGACGACTCTGATTAGATTGGGATCATGAAAAACTGAAGACCTACCTGAGATGTCCCATTACGAGACCATCTTTTCTCTGTTGTTTTTATTAAAGCCGATGGCTTTCTAGCAGGACCGAGGATGCCTTAGGTAGCGTCTTGCACCGAGGCTTTTCTTTATCCCGCTGCTAGAGTTTTCATTTTAGACGTTAAGGATTCTAGCAGGACCGAGGATGCCTTAGGTAGCGTCTTGCACCGAGGCTTTTCTTTATCCCGCTGCTAGAGTTTTCATTTTAGACGTTAAGGATTCTAGCAGGACCGAGGATGCCTTAGGTAGCGTCTTGCTTTTCTTTATCCCGCTGCTAGAGTTTTCATTTTAGACGTTAAGGATTCTAGCAGGACCGAGGATGCCTTAGGTAGCGTCTTGCACCGAGGCTTTTCTTTATCCCGCTGCTAGAGTTTTCATTTTAGACGTTAAGGATTCTAGCAGGACCGAGGATGCCTTAGGTAGCGTCTTGCACCAAGGCTTTTCTTTATCCCCTGCTAGAGTTTTCATTTTAGACGTTAAGGATTCTAGCAGGACCGAGGATGCCTTAGGTAGCGTCTTGCACCGAGGCTTTTCTTTATCCCTGCTAGAGTTTTCATTTTAGACGTCAAGGATTTCTAGCAGGACCGAGGATGCCTTGGGTAGCGTCTTGCACCGAGGCTTTTCTTTATCCCGCTGCTAGAATTTTCATTTTAGACGTAAGGATTCTAGCAGGACCGAGGATGCCTTAGGTAGCGTCTTGCACCGAGGCTTTTTCTTTATCCCGCTGCTAGAGTTTTCATTTTAGACGTCAAGGATTCTAGCAGGACCGAGGATGCCTTGGGTAGCGTCTTGCACCGAGGCTTTTCTTTATCCCGCTGCTAGAGTTTTCATTTTAGATGTTGAGAATTCTGGTTGAACTGGCAATGCTAATTTTTTTTGCTATTAATCAATGAATGACTAAATGCTGCAGGAGGCTAATTTCAATTTCTGAGGAACAAGACCATTCTGATGATCAAAAAACACTAAAAGGAGTCGGGCATGGCTGGTGCATGAAAGAAAAATGCTAAAAGGAATCAGACATCGCGACAGGATTAATACAAAATCTGAAACACTCTTGCTGGGTAAAAATCAACCTAAAAACGATTAAGGTAACGTGGCTCGGGACACTGGAATCAATAAAATTGAGATAACACTGCTGCAAATTTAAGACATGAAAAATCAAAAATGGAGATAAAATATAATCGGTTGAGCTGGTATAAACGGATTGAAAGAGCGGTTTTAAAGTTATTACCTTTCTGGTCTGGACATTATAAAGTGAGGCGTTTCTACGTATGAAATAACAACGTCGGCGACAGTAACAACAGAAGTTGATTCAAATGTTCAAAGATGACAAGTAGAAGAGAGAAATGGGCAGGTCCTTTGGATCCCGGAAATGAACTGTTGATCAACGGATCAATCATTTATCAAGTCCACATGTTAATATGTCGTTAAACGCAGGTGATAATGGGTTAAATATTGGTAATGCTGCTGGGCGTCAAACCTAAAATGTCTTAGGATTGAGAAGAGACGATGCTTTTCTGGACAAATTCATCTCTCAACGCTTCTGCGGACAAATGAAATATTTCAAGCAGTGAGAAATCTAAATGTTTCAGGACTAATATGATGCCATGGTGGACAAATTAAAATGTAGAGGAAATAAAACAACCCGCGGATTACAAATGAAACTCTTTAAGGATAAAAGAAAAAGACAGAGATAAATATTTGGTGAAGGCTTGGTCCAGTGACTTGGACCACCATGGTTATTTTCTGAGGACCACCAGGATCACCTTTCAAGCAAGGCAAAAGTAAGTATCAGTCCCAGACAGCAGCACAGTGAGACTGCTTCTTCCAAGATTCTCTGTGCTTCTGTCTCTGTTTTCCTCTCTGCTCTCACATGTTTCATGGTGCAGTAGTGCTGCTTCCCCACACGGTGTTCTCTGAAATACTACATTGTCTTCACCTGTTCCTTCATTAATCCACTCTCCCAGTTTTAATCTTCAGGTTTTAGATGCTCTTCGTTGGATTCTTTTGTCGTTGTCCTCGTGGTTCCTGCTTGTAAGTTTTGCATTCCACAACACATAATACTGTTTGCCTCCTTCTAGTGTTGGGGACCATCAGCTTTACTAGATAAACACAGAAAGAAATTCACTATAGCAGAGTTCAAATTTACATTTAGTAATGAAAGTTTGCCTGATAATATTTTGTATTAGAGACGAAATTAAAGCTTCAAGCCAATAAGAAATAGGAAGACAGATGAGAACAGACAACATTTATTATTTAGGGATTTAATTAAAGACTTTTATTCAGAAGGAAAGTAGAGAACAGGAGAGTATGTGGAGTAAAGATAAAATATTAATCTCATAAAACAAATAGTTTATATAGCCATATTTACATGTTGCAACACAGAAAGATCACAAAAAGAGAATAGACATTTAAAATACAGACACTAGTCTCTGATCACAGATCCAGACTTCTCAGATCTCTGATGTTCTGATCATCTCAGGTTGGATCTCCTGAACCTGCAATCCTCCACCTTCAACACCACCAGTCAGGTGGAGGAAGATAAGAGAACCCAGTTGACGAAAAAAGTAAGAACATTTATATCTACTCAACATAAGGAAACATTTCAGATCAAGCTGCATAGAGTTGAGCTTAAAGTTAGAAACTGGTTATGTCTTCTGTCCATGCATATTGTCCTCTAACTCTGTTGTCTTTTCTCTTTGTTTCTTTTCTCTGTCAACTCATGTCACATGACTTGAGTTGACCAACAATTAAAGTAGAAGACCTGCTCCACCTGCTGCTCTACTGGTTGTAAGAGATTGTGAGAAAGGTGAGGACATGATGTTGACTTGATCAGAAAGTCTCCTTCTATCATCTGGTATTTAGACTGAATGTGTTGATTCTCTAGCATCTCATGTTAAAGTTCACTGTACGTGGGTTAAATATCAAAGAATTTGAGAAACATGATAGAAAACCCAGAGCCGGTTTCGGGTTCCAAATTCAGATTCTGCAGATCAATAATGTTTCTGATCATTCCAGGTTGGATCTCCTGAACCTGCAATCCTCCACCTTCAACACCACCAGTCAGGTGGAGGAAGATAAGAGAACCCAGTTGACGAAAAAGTAAGAACATTTATATCTACACAACTTAACTAACATTTCAGATAAAGCTGCATAGAGTTGAGCTGAGATTTAGAATCTAGTTCTATATTTTCTCTTTAACTCTGTTGTCTTTCTCTTGTTCTTTTCTCTGTCAACTCATGTCACATGACTTGAGTTGACCAACAATTAAAGCAGAAGACCTGCTCCACCTGCTGCTCTACTGGTTGTAAGAGATTGTGGGAAAGGTGAGGACATGATGATGACTTGATCAGAAAGTCTCCTTCTATCATCTGGTATTTAGACTGAAATGAAGGAATGTGTGTCTCATCATGTGTTGGTTCTCTAGCAACAGCACTGGACCAATCAGCAGAGAGAAGACACAGAAAATCCTGCTGGAAATCCAGAGAAGTTTCCTGATGCATCAGGGGGACAGCTGAGGACGAGACACAGAATAAAGAGACTGAGATCATGTGAAGTGGATCATCATCAACCTGCAATCCTCCACCTTCAACACCACCAGTCAGGTGGAGGAAGATAAGAGAACCCAGTTGACGAAAAAAGTAAGAACATTTATATCTACTCAACATGAGGAAACATTTCAGATCAAGCTGCATAGAGTTGAGCTTAAAGTTAGAAACTGGTTATGTCTGCTGTCCATGCATGTTGTCCTCTAACTCTGTTGTCTTTTCTCTTTGTTTCATTTCTCTGTCAACTCATGTCACATGACTTGAGTTGACCAACAATTAAAGTAGAAGACCTGCTCCACCTGATGACCAGAAACATTGTTGATCTGCAGAATCTGAATTTTCCAATAATATAATTATTTGAAAATGTTGTCATGCTTAATTGTTGTAATGCTTGATTGTATTTATGAAATTGTTACAATAAAAAGTGACATACTAACGCGTGATTGATTCTTTTTATTTGTTTTGACCAATTATTTTTGAAAACTGCCAAACAGGCAACAAATTAAGCAGATGTTAAATAAAAGAGAAAACACAAGAACAAAAACAGGTTTTTAGGAAGGTGGTGCATGACATCCGGTTCACCAGATGCACCGTGAGACAGTTTAGCAGGCCTGATGGTATTTTATTCCATCTTTCCCTGCTTTCATCAATGTCACATTGCAGCAAACTATGAACACAAACCACACTAGACATGTCTGATCATGTCTCTCCTTCAGATCATTCATCAGATCATCCAGAACTGAACTAACAACAAACCAGAATTATAACAATTCAGGAAAATTTCAGAGAAGACAAACAGTCAAGAATGATGTCATTGGTTTCCATAAAAGTGATCAGTTCTTAAATATGCTCGTTAAAGAGCAAAGGTCATGAACTATGTCTTAATTAGATCCTCTACTGAGAGCGAGTCCAGCACGACGCTGTAAAGAAAATAGAGCAGAATAGAAATTGTTTTGCTGTTCAAAAATGGAGAAACTAACAATGTAACAGAATTAAAGCAGATGGGTTCACATAAAGACAGGAGTTAGCAAAGGTGCTTCAAAAGAACTTTTGTTTTTACAGAATTTGAAGTTAATTCCATGCAATGATCTTTATATTGGACAATAAATATTGAATTTCCTGTCTGACTATCATTCAGTAGTTGACTAATGCCGGGCATTACTAGATCATAGATGTGGCAATGTTTGTGTGGCACCAAGCTACACTTAGAGGCCCTTTAGAATGACTAATATCAAGATAACAATTCAACATTAAAATATAAATATATGACATAATAATAAATGTTTTGCCTTGTAAGAGTGATTTGTAACTGAACTATGCAGTACAACACAAGCTGTTCTGCATGAATCTTTGACTATTTAACTGCTGCAATCTGCAACTTCTGTGGACAATTTCTCTGACGCACCAGCGCGCGCATTCGTCATTGAGCCTTCGTCAATGGAAGTCATGGAAACGACGTCAGTCTCGGCAACCCGATAAATGACGCTGACCTCCTGGAATCTTCCCCTTTGCTACGAGACTTTTGAAGGAGACGCCAGAAGACGCATAACGCCTCGGAAGGTCTGAACCTTTGGACAAGTCCGCTTTGCAAAACTCGCTCAAGAAGCTCTTGGTGGAAAACGCATTTGCTGAAGAAGCCGAAACCCGCGAAGATGGATCCTGGCCCGGAGAAGCACCAGCAGGGTGATCAGCTGGAAGGTTAATATCATTATTCTACTGTTTTTTAATAACAAAAGCAACTTATTACTAACATAACAATGAATTGTTTAGTTTATTTTGTGTTTGTGTCCGGTTTTATAAAGAAATAGTGCCTGCTGAACAAAAAAGACAAGTAGCATTCTTGCTAGCATAGATCTTTCTTAGCCTTTTTCTTGACTCAGTTTCCAGAAATGTCAGGAATATTAAACTGTGGTGTCATGATTGAAGTAATATATGTATTTGACCTAATTATAGTCAAAAGTGTTGAATTAATGTCAAATGCTTAAAAAATTGACAGTTATTTTTTTGAAAAATGCAGATAAACACATGGTTTCCATGGATACTCTAAATAAAATCCATTAGCTATTTTATGTTACTTTAAAAAAAATTATTTAACAACATGTATTTTCCCCTTTGATAGCCTGTAATCGTTTAGTTTGATCATTTCTTCAAGACAGGGACATGTTGGTTTGTTGTTGTTTTAGCATAGCCAGGAATGCTAACAAGGGTGAATTGATTTGAAAAAGAACAATTTTGTTGTCTTCTTTGAAATATGTATCTTCTATCCTCTCTTTTGGATTTGTGGGATGAAACAAATGTGTGAGTTAATTTAAATAGTTTTCTGACTGTATATGTGTTTGCAAATTGGAATTTGTGAATAAATGTCTGGGCTGTTAGCACTAGTCCTTGAGAATAATTGTTATGTTAATTTTAAACAAAACAAAACGGAACGCTAGCTTGTTCTTGATCATTAGTTTTTAATTTGGTTTCCATGACAATGCCATCAGACTTGTAGAGGTTTCTTAGGACACTCATAAAGACTTTACATCAAATCACTAGTTTCCATTCATGCACACATTCACACAATAATGATGATAAGCTCATGGATTGTAGCCAAGATGTTCTATCAAGCCATTGGCCCTTCTGACCAACAGCAGCAGGAAAGGTGGGTGAAATGTCTTGACCAAGGACACAACGCCAGAGGCCGGCCATTGCAGAGCAAACTCCACCACTGTGGCCACCGTGACCAGCATCATATGTGTTCATGTGTGTCTGTGTCAAAATGATCATCATCAAAGCTGATTTTCAAAACAAAATCGTTATTTCTTTGTGAAAATCAGCTTTTATGACTTTGGTGTCCAATTCTTGGCAAACTGATGATTCTTTGTCCATTTTTTGGAAAAATCCACAAACATATTATTTTCCATGGATACATTGGATACAAGTGTCATTCAGGAAATCATGACACTTTTAATACAAAGTTGATATTCAAATGTCTTTGTTATGACAACAAACACATTTGTTGTCATAACAACAATTATGTTTGTCAAAACATAACAATTATGACATTTGTTGTCATAATTGTTATGATATTATCATCATGACAGTCTCATTCACATCCCGTCAAATAAAATGTTTCCACATTTTAGGTGAGATTGTGGAGTTTAACACTGCTTAAATAAAATCTTCTGTTAAAAGGTTATTTCTGGTTTTAGAAGATCTGTTTTGTTTTATTCAGAGTTTTGGAATAGAAGTCAGAGCTTGTTCCAGTTTTCAGAAAATGCCTCAAAACACATTTGGTCTCCTTGGATACATTGCTTGAATAAATCCTTAAAACTTGAAGTTTAGAAAGTTTTTAGATATATTTCTATTTATATATTTTTTAAATATGCCCATTTCCTGTGTATAAAGTAAATAGTGTAGTTTATATTTTATGATTGTTTGATTTTATTTTTCTGAGATAGAAGTTTGAATAATTAGTGGTTTACGAAATGATGTGTTGGTCCTTTTTCTATTTGGGGCTGTAATATATTTTCAGGTTGATTACGTTTTCAGAAAGTATTAAAGTTATGTAAGGACTAATTTAAGTTGAATAGTATAAATGGCTCATGTATCTTGTTTTGGTTATTAAAATAAAACTTACCTGTTCAGCAGCATTAAAGATTTGTGAGTTATAGGAAGGTAAACTGAGTCACTTGTTGCAGTATTTATTTTATTCACACTAATAGTACAATGTAAGGTTAAAGATATTTTATTAGCTGTTAAAAAGTCATCAAGACACAATAAAATGTCTTTATATTTAGACATTGTCAACCCTAGGTATGTGGTATTTTAGTGTTCTATTGAAACATTGCTTTGGGTTTTTGTGAAGGTCTTCATACTGAACTATAGTGTTTTTCTTGTTTTCCTTCACAGCTCATAGTGTAGCGCTTCCAGCAGATGGATCCCCAACGTCAGAGGAACATCAGGATGATGGTAAGGATTTGGGTAAGATGTGGTCAAATGTTGACATTTCAGGCAACATGGTTTCTGGAGATCATGGAGAGGAGTCTAGGTGTAGTTCCCCTCCGCAGTCTGTTGACTGTACTAACAGCTCCAGAGGTAGCTCCAGTCAGGATGACTGTTCTAGCAGTTCTGTTGATAGCTGTTTTAGCAGGTCTTGTGGTAGCTCTACGACCAGCTACAGTGGTAGCTCTACTCCTATCTCCAGTGAAGCTGAGGTAGGTAACGAGTTTACTAGCAGCTACGGTAGTATCAGCACTACCAGCTGCAGTCCAACAGTGGACCGTCCTTACGCTGAGCTGGAGATGGCTCAGAAGCTTGAAGAGGGCACTTCTCAGTTGACCTCACTTGAATCCACACATGGATTTGTCAAGCGGGAAGAGTCCATTTTGAGCCCAGATTACTCCACACTTGCTGGTATCTCGCAGCGTCATCAGGTAGGTCTGGTAGGGGATGTGACTCGTGCGCCATCCGTCACCGGCTTAAACAGAAAGAGGACAAAGGAAAGTGACTCTGAAGAGGAGCCCCCTGCCAAGAAGACCAGGGACGCTGTTGCAGAAGAGGAGCTCTCTTCCAAAAGGACCAGGGACAGTGAAGATGCTGAAGAGGAGCCCCAGCAAAGAAGTCTAGGGAGAGAGAAGATGCTGAAGAGGAGCCCCCAGCCAAAAGCACCAGGGAGAGTCAACCTAGAGATGGGCTCCCTCCAAGAGGACCAGGACAGTGGTGCTGAAGAGGAGTCCCTGCCAAGAGGTCCAGGAACAGCGACGATGAAGAGGAACCTGTTGTCTGTCCCACCACAAATACATGGTGTGAGGATCCCGTTCCGTCATCCCTCGCCTCAGTCCCTCTCCCTTGCCATTCTGGGTGGATCCCATTTTTTCACCCATCCGTCTTTCACCTAACAGCGCATGTGAGGATCCCATTTTGCCTCCCCTGTCTTCAGTCCCTCACCAAGACTGCCCTGTGAAGGTCCCATTGCGTCAGTTCATTCCATCAGTCCCCCAGTCTGTGAAGATCCTGTTTTGTCATCCCCTGTCCTCAGTCGTCCACAAAGGATAGTGTGTGAGGATCCCACCGTGTCTTCCCCCGTCGTTTGTCCTTCACCGTCACATACTGCGGTTTCAAAGTTCGTCATTCCCTTGCATGTGTGCCTGGATGAAGTTTCAAATGGACAAAGAAGAGGAACCAGTACCATCAACATCTGCAATTGGATCTGACAGAGCTAGAGAAGAGAGAGTTCCGGACAAGTGTGGTTTAGACCTCGCTACGACTTGTCAAGCGACGACTCTGATTAGATTGGGATCTTGAAAACTGAAGACCTACCTGAGATGTCCCATTACGAGACCTCTTTTCTCTGTTGTTTTTATTAAGCCGATGCTTTCTAGCAGGACGAGGATGCCTTAGGTAGTGTCTTGCACCGAGGCTTTTCTTTATCCCGCTGCTAGTTTTCATTTTACACGTTAAGGATTCTAGCAGGACCGAGGATGCCTTAGGGAGCGTCTTGCACCGAGGCTTTCTTTATCCCGCTGCTAGAGTTTTCATTTTAGATGTTGAGAATTCTGGTTGAACTGCAATGCTGATTTTTTTTTGCTATTAATCAATGAATGACTAAATGCTGCAGGAGGCTAATTTCAATTTCTGAGGAACAAGACCATTCTGATGATCAAAAACACTAAAAGGAGTCGGGCATGGCTGGTGCATGAAAGAAAAATGCTAAAAGGAATCAGACTCGCGACAGATTAATACAAAATCTGAAACAATCTTGCTGGGTAAAACTCAAACCTAAAAACGTTAGATAACGTGGCTCGGACACTGGAATCATAAAATTGAGATAACACTGCTGCAAATTTAAGACATGAAAAATCAAAATTGGAGATAAATATAATCGGTTTGAGCTGGTATAAACGGATTGAAAGAGCGGTTTTTAAGTTATTACCTTTCTGCTCTGGACATTATAAAGTGAGGCGTTTCTACGTATGAAATAACAACGTCGGCGACAGTAACAACAGGAGTTGATTCAAATGTTCAAAGATGACAAGTAGAAGAGAGAAATGGGCAGGTCCTTTGGATCCCGGAAATGAACTGTTGATCAACGGATCAATCATTTATCAAGTCCACATGTTAATATGTCGTTAAACGCAGGTGATAATGGGTTAAATATTGGTAATGCTGCTGGGCGTCAAACCTAAAATGTCTTAGGACTGAGAAGAGACGATGCTTTTCTGGACAAATTCATCTCTCAACGCTTCTGCGGACAAATGAAATATTTCAAGCAGTGAGAAATCTAAATGTTTCAGGACTAATATGATGCCATGGTGGACAAATTAAAATGTAGAGGAAATAAAACAACCCGCGGATTACAAATGAAACTCTTTAAGGATAAAAGAAAAGACAGAGATAAATCTTTGGTTAAGGCTTGGTCCAGTGACTTGGACCACCATGGATATTTTCTGAGGACCACCAGGATCACCTTTCAAGCAAGGCAAAAGTAAGTATCAGTCCCAGACAGCAGCGCAGTGAGACTGCTTCTCCAGATTCTCTGTGCTTCTGTCTCTGTTTTCCTCTCTGCTCTCACATGTTTCATGGTGCAGTAGTGCTGCTTCCCCACACGGTGTTCTCTGAAATACTACATTGTCTTCACCTGTTCCTTCATTAATCCACTCTCCCAGTTTTTAATCTTTCAGGTTTTAGATGCTCTTCGTTGGATTCTTTTGTCGTTGTCCTCGTGGTTCCTGCTTGTAAGTTTTTGCATTCCACAACACATAATACTGTTTGCCTCCTTCTAGTGTTGCCTCCTTCTAGTTGCCCCATCTAGTAAAGCTGATGGGACCATCAGCTTTACTAGATAAACACAGAAAGAAATTCACTATCAGCAGAGTTCAAATTTACATTTAGTAATGAAAGTTTGCCTGATAATATTTTGTATTAGAGACGAAATTAAAGCTTCAAGCCAATAAGAAATAGGAAGACAGATGAGAACAGACAACATTTATTATTTAGGGATTTAATGAAAAACTTTTATTCAGTAGGAAAGTAGAGAATAGGGGAGTATGTGGAGTAAAGATAAAATATTAATCTCATAAAACAAAGTTTATATAGCCATATTTACATGTTGCAACACAGAAAGATCACAAAAAGAGAATAGACATTTAAAATACAGACACTAGTCTCTGATCACAGGTCCAGACTTCTCAGATCTCTGATGTTCTGATCATCTCAGGTTGGATCTCCTGAAACTGCAATCCTCCACCTTCAAAACCACCAGTCATGTGGAGGAAGATAAGAGCACCCAGTTGACGAAAAAAGTACGAACATTTATATCTACTCAACATAAGGAAACATTTCAGATCAAGCTGCATAGAGTTGAGCTTAAAGTTAGAAACTGGTTATGTCTGCTGTCCATGCATATTGTCCTCTAACTCTGTTGTCTTTTCTCTTTGTTTCTTTTCTCTGTCAACTCATGTCACATGACCTGAGTTGACCAATTAAAGTAGAAGACCTGCTCCACCTGCTGCTCTACTGGTTGTAAGAGATTGTGGGAAAGGTGAGGACATGATGATGACTTGATCAGAAAGTCTCCTTCTATCATCTGGTATTTAGACTGAATGTGTTGATTCTCTAACATCTCATATTAAAGTTCACCTGTACGAGGGTTAAATATCAAAGAATTTGAGAAACATGATAGAAAACCCAGAGCCGGTTTCGGGTTCCAAATTCAGATTCTGCAGATCAATAATGTTTCTGATCATTCCAGGTTGGATCTCCTGAACCTGCAATCCTCCACCTTCAACACCACCAGTCAGGTGGAGGAAGATAAGAGAACCAAGTTGACGAAAAAAGTAAGAACATTTATATCTACACAACTTAACTAAACATTTCAGATAAAGCTGCATAGAGTTGAGCTTAAAGTTAGAAACTGGTTATGTCTGCTGTCCATGCATATTGTCCTCTAACTCTGTTGTCTTTTCTCTTGGTTTCTTTTCTCCGTCAACTCATGTCACATGACTTGAGTTGACCAACAATTAAAGCAGAAGACCTGCTCCACTGCTGCTCTACTGGTTGTAAGAGATTGTGAGAAAGGTGAGGACATGATGTTGACTTGATCAGAAAGTCTCCTTCTATCATCTGGTATTTAGACTGAATGTGTTGATTCTCTAGCATCTCATGTTAAAGTTCACCTGTACAGGGGTTAAATATCAAAGAATTTGAGAAACATGATAGAAAACCCAGAGCCGGTTTCGGGTTCCAAATTCAGATTCTGCAGATCAATAATGTTTCTGATCATTCCAGGTTGGATCTCCTGAACCTGCAATCCTCCACCTTCAACACCACCAGTCAGGTGGAGGAAGATAAGAGAACCCAGTTGACGAAAAAAGTAAGAACATTTATATCTACTCAACATAAGGAAACATTTCAGATCAAGCTGCATAGAGTTGAGCTTAAAGTTAGAAACTGGTTATGTCTGCTGTCCATGCATATTGTCCTCTAACTCTGTTGTCTTTTCTCTTTGTTTCTTTTCTCCGTCAACTCATGTCACATGACTTGAGTTGACCAACAATTAAAGTAGAAGACCTGCTCCACCTGATGACCAGAAACATTGTTGATCTGCAGAATCTGAATTTTCCAATAATATAATTATTGTTGAAAAATGTTGTCATGCTTAATTGTTGTAATGCTTGATTGTATTTATGAAATTGTTACAATAAAAACTGACATACTAACGCGTGATTGATTCTTTTTATTTGTTTTGACCAATTATTTTGAAAACTGCCAAACAGGCAACAAATTAAGCAGATGTTAAATAAAAGAGAAAAACAACAAGTACAAAAACAGGTTTTTAGGAAGGTGGTGCATGACATCCGGTTCACCAGATGCACCGTGAGACAGTTTAGCAGGCCTGATGGTATTTTATTCCATCTTTCCCTGCTTTCATCATCATGTCACATTGCAGCAAACTATGAACACAAACCACACTAGACATGTCTGATCATGTCTCTCCTTCAGATCATTCATCAGATCATCCAGAACTGGAACTAACAACAAACCAGAATTATAACAAATTCAGGAAAATTTCAGAGAAGACAAACAGTCCAGAATGATGTCATTGGTTTCCATAAAAGTGATCAGTTCTTAAATATGCTCGTTAAAGAGCAAAGGTCATGAAACTATGTCTTAATCAGATCCTCTACTGAGAGCGAGTCCAGCACCAACGCTGTAAAAGAAAATAGAGCAGAATAGAAATTGTTTTGCTGTTCAAAAATGGAGAAACTAACAATGTAACAGAATTAAAGCAGATGGGTTCACATAAAGACAGGAGTTAGCAAAAGGTGCTTCAAAAGAACTTTTGTTTTTACAGAATTTGAAGCTAATTCCATGCAATGATCTTTATATTAGACAATAAATATTGAATCTCCTGTCTGACTGTCATTCAGTAGTTGACTAATGCCGGCATTACTAGATCATAGATGTGGCAATGTTTGTGTGGCACCAAGCTACACTTAGAGGCCCTTTAGAATGACTAATATCAAGATAACAATTCAACATTAAAATATAAATATATGATACATAATAATAAATGTTTTGCCTTGTAAGAGTGATTTGTAACTGAACTATGCAGTACAACACAAGCTGTTCTGCATGAATCTTTGACTATTTAACTGCTGCAATCTGCAACTTCTGTGGACAATTTCTCTGACGCACCAGCGCGCGCATTCGTCATTGAGCCTTCGTCAAGGAAGTCATGGAAACGACGTCAGTCTCGGCAACCCGATAAATGACGCTGACCTCCTGGAATCTTCCCCTTTGCTACGAGACTTTTGAAGGAGACGCCAGAAGACGCATAACGCCTCGGAAGGTCTGAACCTTTGGACAAGTCCCGCTTTGCAAAACTCGCTCAAGAAGCTCTTGGTGGAAAACGCATTTGCTGAAGAAGCCGAAAACCCGCGAAGATGGATCCTGGCCCGGAGAAGCACCAGCAGGGTGATCAGCTGGAAGGTTAATATCATTATTCTACTGTTTTTAATAAACAAAAGCAACTTATTACTAACATAACAATGAATTGTTTAGTTTATTTTGTTTTGTGTCCGGTTTTTATAAAGAAATAGTGCCTGCTGAACAAAAAAGACAAGTAGCATTCTTGCTAGCATAGATCTTTCTTAGCCTTTTTC
Source organism: Poeciliopsis prolifica (assembly GCF_027474105.1). NCBI lineage: Eukaryota > Metazoa > Chordata > Actinopteri > Cyprinodontiformes > Poeciliidae > Poeciliopsis > Poeciliopsis prolifica. Next base: position 2,017,245 of record NW_026562383.1, read on the forward strand.
TTGACTCAGTTTCCAGGAAATGTCAGGAATATTAAACTGTGGTGTCGTGATTGAAGTAATATATGTATTTTACCTAATTATAGTCAAAAGTGTTGAAATAATGTCAAATGCTTAAAAAGTTGACAGTTATTTTTTGAAAAATGCAAATAAACACATGGTTTCCATGGATACTCTAAATAAAATCCATTAGCTATTTTATGTTACTTTAAAAAAAATTATTTAACAACATGTATTTTCCCTTTGATAGCCTGTAATCGTTTAGTTTGATCATTTCTTCAAGACAGGGACATGTTGGTTTGTTGTTGTTTTAGCATAGCCAGGAATGCTAACAAGGTGAATTGATTTGAAAAAGAACAATTTTGTTGTCTTTTTTGAAATATGTATCTTCTATCCTCTCTTTTGGATTTGTGGGATGAAACAAATGTGTGAGTTAATTTAAATAGTTTTCTGACTGTATATGTGTTTGCAAATTGGAATTTGTGAATAAATGTCTGGGATGTTAGCACTAGTCCTTGAGAATAACTGTTATGTTAATTTTAAACAAAACAAAACAGGAACGCTAGCTTGTTCTTGATCATTAGTTTTTATTTGGTTTCCATGACAATGCCATCAGTTGTAGAGGTTTCTTAGGACACTCATAAAGACTTTACATCAAATCACTAGTTTCCATTCATGCACACATTCACACAATAATGATGATAAGCTCATGGATTGTAGCACAGATGTTCTATCAAGCCATTGGCCCTTCTGACCAACAGCAGCAGGAAAGGTGGGTGAAATGTCTTGACCAAGGACACAACGCCAGAGGCCGGCCATTGCAGAGCAAACTCCACCACTGTGGCCACCGTGACCAGCATCATATGTGTTCATGTGTGTCTGTGTCAAAATGATCATCAATCAAAGCTGATTTTCAAAACAAAATTGTTATTTCTTTGTGAAAATCAGCTTTTATGACTTTGGTGTCCAATTCTTGGCAAACTGGATGATTCTTTGTCCATTTTTTGGAAAAATCCACAAACATATTTAGTTTCCATGGATACATTGGATACAAGTGTCATTCAGGAAATCATGACACTTTTAATACAAAGTTGATATTCAAAATGTCTTTGTTATGACAACAAAGACATTTGTTGTCATAACAACAATTATGTTTGTCAAAACATAACAATTATGACATTTGTTGTCATAACAATTATGACAACAAATGTCATAATTGTTATGATATTATCATCATGACAGTCATTCACATCCCGTCAAATAAAATGTTTCCACATTTTAGGTGAGATTGTGGAGGTTTAACACTGCTTAAATAAAATCTTCTGTTAAAAGGTTATTTCTGGTTTTAGAAGATCTGTTTTGTTTTATTCAGAGTTTTGGAATAAGAAGTCAGAGCTTGTTCCAGGTTTCAGAAAATGCCTCAAAAACACATTTGGTCTCCTTGGATACATTGCTTGAAATAAATCCTTAAAACTTGAAGTTTAGAAAAGTTTTTAGAGATATATTTCTATTTATATATTTTCCTGTTTATAAAGTAAATGGTGTCGTTTATATTTTTATTATTTTTTGATTTTATTTTTCTAAGAGATAGAAGTTTTGAATAATTAGTGGTTTACGAAATGATGTGTTGGTCCTTTTTTCTATTTGGGGCTGTAATATATTTTCAGGTTGATTACGTTTTCAGAAAGTATTAAAGTTATGTAAGGACTAATTTAAGTTGAATAGTAATAAATGGCTCATGTATCTTGTTTTGGTTATTAAAATAAAACTTACCTGTTCAGCAGCATTAAAGATTTGTGAGTTATAGGAAGGTAAACTGAGTCACTTGTTGCAGTATTTTATTTTATTCACACTAATAGTACAATGTAAGGTTAAAGGTATTTTATTAGCTGTTAAAAAGTCATCAAGACACAATAAAATGTCTTTCTATTTAGACATTGTCAACCCTATGTATTGTGGTATTTTAGTGTTCTATTGAAACATTGCTTTGGGTTTTTGTGAAGGTCTTCATACTGAACTATAGTGTTTTTCTTGTTTTCCTTCACAGCTCATAGTGTAGCGCTTCCAGCAGATGGATCCCCAACGTCAGAGGAACATCAGGATGATGGTAAGGATTTGGGTAAGATGTGGTCAAATGTTGACATTTCAGGCAACATGGTTTCTGGAGATCATGGAGAGGAGTCTAGGTGTAGTTCCCCTCCGCAGTCTGTTGACTGTACTAACAGCTCCAGAGGTAGCTCCAGTCAGGATGACTGTTCTAGCAGTTCTGTTGATAGCTGTTTTAGCAGGTCTTGTGGTAGCTCTACGACCAGCTACAGTGGTAGCTCTACTCCTATCTCCAGTGAAGCTGAGGTAGGTAACGAGTTTACTAGCAGCTACGGTAGTATCAGCACTACCAGCTGCAGTCCAACAGTGGACCGTCCTTACGCTGAGCTGGAGATGGCTCAGAAGCTTGAAGAGGGCACTTCTCAGTTGACCTCACTTGAATCCACACATGGATTTGTCAAGCGGGAAGAGTCCATTTTGAGCCCAGATGACTCCACACTCGCTGGTATCTCGCAGCGTCATCAGGTAGGTCTGGTAGGGGATGTGACTCGTGCGCCATCCGTCACCGGCTTAAACAGAAAGAGGACAAATCAAAGTGACTCTGAAGAGGAGCCCCCTGCCAAGAAGACCAGGGACGCTGTTGCAGAAGAGGAGCTCTCTTCCAAGAGGACCAGGGACAGTGAAGATGCTGAAAAGGAGCCCCCAGCAAAGAAGTCTAGGGAGAGAGAAGATGCTGAAGAGGAGCCCCCAGCCAAAAGCACCAGGGAGAGTCAACCTAGAGATGGGCTCCCCTCCAAGAGGACCAGGGACAGTGGTGCTGAAGAGGAGGTCCCTGCCAAGAGGTCCAGGAACAGCGACGATGAAGAGGAACCTGTTGTCTGTCCCACCACAAATACATGGTGTGAGGATCCCGTTCCGTCATCCCTCGCCTCAGTCCCTCTCCCTTGCCATTCTGGGTGGATCCCATTTTTTCACCCATCCGTCTTTCACCTAACAGCGCATGTGAGGATCCCATTTTGCCCTCCCCTGTCTTCAGTCCCTCACCAAGACTGCCCTGTGAAGGTCCCATTGCGTCAGTTCATTCCATCAGTCCCCCAGTCTGTGAAGATCCTGTTTTGTCATCCCCTGTCCTCAGTCGTCCACAAAGGATAGTGTGTGAGGATCCCACTGTGTCTTCCCCCGTCGTTTGTCCTTCACCGTCAACATACTGCAGGTTTCAAAGTTCGTCATTCCCTTGCATGTGTGCCTGGATGAAGTTTCAAATGGACAAAGAAGAGGAACCAGTACCATCAACATCTGGAATTGGATCTGACAGAGCTAGAGGAAGAGAGAGTTCCGGACAAGTGTGGTTTAGACCTCGCTACGACTTGTCAAGCGACGACTCTGATTAGATTGGGATCTTGAAAAACTGAAGACCTACCTGAGATGTCCCATTACGAGACCATCTTTTCTCTGTTGTTTTTATTAAAGCCGATGGCTTTCTAGCAGGACCGAGGATGCCTTAGGTAGCGTCTTGCACCGAGGCTTTTCTTTATCCCGCTGCTAGAGTTTTCATTTTAGACGTTAAGGATTCTAGCAGGACCGAGGATGCCTTAGGTAGCGTCTTGCACCGAGGCTTTTCTTTATCCCGCTGCTAGAGTTTTCATTTCAGACGTTAAGGATTCTAGCAGGACCGAGGATGCCTTAGGTAGCGTCTTGCTTTTCTTTATCCCGCTGCTAGAGTTTTCATTTTAGACGTTAAGGATTCTAGCAGGACCGAGGATGCCTTAGGTAGCGTCTTGCACCGAGGCTTTTCTTTATCCCGCTGCTAGAGTTTTCATTTTAGATGTTGAGAATTCTGGTTGAACTGGCAATGCTGATTTTTTTTGCTATTAATCAATGAATGTCTAAATGCTGCAGGAGGCTAATTTCAATTTCTAAGGAACAAGACCATTCTGATGAACAAAAAACACTAAAAGGAGTCGGGCATGGCTGGTGCATGAAAGATAAATGCTAAAAGGAATCAGACATCGCAACAGGATTAATACAAAATCTGAAACAATCTTGCTGGGTAAAAATCAGACCTAAAACGATTAAGATAACGTGGCTCGGGACACTGGAATTAATAAAATTGAGATAACACTGCTGCAAATTTAAGACATGAAAAATCAAAAATGGAGATAAAATATAATCGGTTGAGCTGGTATAAACGGATGAAAGAGCAGTTTTAAAGTTATTACCTTTCTGGTCTGGACATTATAAAGTGAGGCGTTTCTACGTATGAAATAACAACGTCGGCGACAGTAACAACAGGAGTTGATTCAAATGTTCAAAGATGACAAGTAGAAGAGAGAAATGGGCAGGTCCTTTGGATCCCGGAAATGAACTGTTGATCAACGGATCAATCATTTATCAAGTCCACATGTTAATATGTCGTTAAACGCAGGCGATAATGGGTTAAATATTGGTAATGCTGCTGGGCGTCAAACCTAAAATGTCTTAGGATTGAGAAGAGACAATGCTTTTCTGGACAAATTCATCTCTCAACACTTCTGCGGACAAATGAAATATTTCAAGCAGTGAGAAATCTAAATGTTTCAGGACTAATATGATGCCATGGTGGACAAATTAAAATGTAGAGGAAATAAAACAACCCGCGGATTACAAATGAAACTCTTTAAGGATAAAAGAAAAAGACAGAGATAAATCTTTGGTTAAGGCTTGGTCCAGTGACTTGGACCACCCTGGATATTTTCTGAGGGACCACCAGGATCACCTTTCAAGCAAGGCAAAAGTAAGTATCAGTCCCAGACAGCAGCAGCACAGTGAGACTGCTTCTTCCAAGAGTCTCTGTGCTTCTGTCTCTGTTTTCCTCTGCTCTCACATGTTTCATGGTGCAGTAGTGCTGCTTCCCCACACGGTGTTCTCTGAAATACTACATTGTCTTCACCTGTTCCTTCATTAATCCACTCTCCCAGTTTTAATCTTTCAGGTTTTAGATGCTCTTCGTTGGATTCTTTTGTCGTTGTCCTCGTGGTTCCTGCTTGTAAGTTTTTGCATTCCACAACACATAATACTGTTTGCCTCCTTCTAGTGTTGGGGACCATCAGCTTTACTAGATAAACACAGAAAGAAATTCACTATTAGCAGAGTTCAAATTTACATTTAGTAATGAAAGTTTGCCTGATAATATTTTGTATTAGAGATGAAATTAAAGCATCAAGCCAATAAGAAATAGGAAGACAGAGGAGAACATAGACAACATTTATTATTTAGGGATTTAATGAAAAACTTTTATTCAGTAGGAAAGTAGAGAATAGGGGAGTATGTGGAGTAAAGATAAAATATTAATCTCATAAAACAAAGTTTATATAGCCATATTTACATGTTGCAACACAGAAAGATCACAAAAAGAGAATAGACATTTAAAATACAGACACTAGTCTCTGATCACAGATCCAGACTTCTCAGATCTCTGATGTTCTGATCATCTCAGGTTGGATCTCCTGAACCTGCAATCCTCCACCTTCAACACCACCAGTCAGGTGGAGGAAGATAAGAGAACCCAGTTGACGAAAAAAGTAAGAACATTTATATCTACTCAACATAAGGAAACATTTCAGATCAAGCTGCATAGAGTTGAGCTTAAAGTTAGAAACTAGTTATGTCTGCTGTCCATGCATGTTGTCCTCTAACTCTGTTGTCTTTTCTCTTTGTTTCTTTTCTCCGTCAACTCATGTCACATGACCTGAGTTGACCAACAATTAAAGCAGAAGACCTGCTCCACCTGCTGCTCTACTGGTTGTAAGAGATTGTGGGAAAGGTGAGGACATGATGTTGACTTGATCAGAAAGTCTCCTTCTATCATCTGGTATTTAGACTGAATGCGTTGATTCTCTAGCATCTCATGTTAAAGTTCACCTGTACGTGGGTTAAATATCAAAGAATTGAGAAACATGATAGAAAACCCAGAGCCGGTTTCTGGTTCCAAATTCAGATTCTGCAGATCAATAATGTTTCTGATCATTCCAGGTTGGATCTCCTGAACCTGCAATCCTCCACCTTCAACACCCGGTCAGGTGGAGGAAGATAAGAGAACCAAGTTGACGAAAAAAGTAAGAACATTTATATCTACACAACTTAACTAAACATTTCAGATAAAGTTGCATAGAGTTGAGCTGAGATTTATAATCTAGTTCTATATTTTCTCTTTAACTCTGTTGTCTTTTCTCTTTGTTTCATTTCTCCGTCAACTCATGTCACATGACTTGAGTTGACCAACAATTAAAGCAGAAGACCTGCTCCACCTGCTGCTCTACTGGTTGTAAGAGATGTGGGAAAGGTGAGGACATGATGATGACTTGATCAGAAAGTCTCCTTCTATCATCTGGTATTTAGACTGAAATGAAGGAATGTGTGTCTCATCATGTGTTGGTTCTCTAGCAACAGCACTGGACCAATCAGCAGAGAGAAAACACAGAAAATCCTGCTGGAAATCCAGAGAAGTTTCCTGATGCATCAGGGGGACAGCTGAGGACGAGACACAGAATAAAGAGACTGAGATCATGTGAAGTGGATCATCATCAACCTGCAATCCTCCACCTTCAACACCACCAGTCAGGTGGAGGAAGATAAGAGAACCCAGTTGACGAAAAAAGTAAGAACATTTATATCTACTCAACATAAGGAAACATTTCAGATCAAGCTGCATAGAGTTGAGCTTAAAGTTAGAAACTGGTTATGTCTGCTGTCCATGCATATTGTCCTCTAACTCTGTTGTCTTTTCTCTTGTTTCTTTTCTCTGTCAACTCATGTCACATGACTTGAGTTGACCAACAATTAAAGCAGAAGACCTGCTCCACCTGCTGCTCTACTGGTTGTAAGAGATTGTGGGAAAGGTGAGGACATGATGTTGACTTGATCAGAAAGTCTCCTTCTATCATCTGGTATTTAGACTGAATGCGTTGATTCTCTAGCATCTCATGTTAAAGTTCACCTGTACGTGGGTTAAATATCAAAGAATTTGAGAACATGATAGAAAACCCAGAGCCGGTTTCTGGTTCCAAATTCAGATTCTGCAGATCAATAATGTTTCTGATCATTCCAGGTTGGATCTCCTGAACCTGCAATCCTCCACCTTCAACACCACCAGTCAGGTGGAGGAAGATAAGAGAACCCAGTTGACGAAAAAAGTAAGAACATTTATATCTACACAACTTAACTAAACATTTCAGATAAAGCTGCATAGAGTTGAGCTGAGATTTATAATCTAGTTTCGTATTTTTCTCTTTAACTCTGTTGTCTTTTCTCTTTGTTTCATTTCTCTGTCAACTCATGTCACATGACTTGAGTTGACCAACAATTAAAGCAGAAGACCTGCTCCACTGCTGCTCTACTGGTTGTAAGAGATTGTGGGAAAGGTGAGGACATGATGATGACTTGATCAGAAAGTCTCCTTCTATCATCTGGTATTTAGACTGAAATGAAGGAATGTGTGTCTCATCATGTGTTGGTTCTCTAGCAAACAGCACTGGACCAATCAGCAGAGAGAAGACACAGAAAATCCTGCTGGAAATCCAGAGAAGTTTCCTGATGCATCAGGGGACAGCTGAGGACGAGACACAGAATAAAGAGACTGAGATCATGTGAAGTGGATCATCATCAACCTGCAATCCTCCACCTTCAACACCACCAGTCAGGTGGAGGAAGATAAGAGAACCCAGTTGACGAAAAAAGTAAGAACATTTATATCTACTCAACATGAGGAAACATTTCAGATCAAGCTGCATAGAGTTGAGCTTAAAGTTAGAAACTGGTTATGTCTGCTGTCCATGCATATTGTCCTCTAACTCTGTTGTCTTTTCTCTTTGTTTCATTTCTCTGTCAACTCAGGTCATGTGACATGAGTTGACCAACAATTAAAGTAGAAGACCTGCTCCACCTGATGACCAGAAACATTGTTGATCTGCAGAATCTGAATTTTCCAACAATATAATTTATTGTTGAAAAATGTTGTCATGCTTAATGTTGTAATGCTTGATGTATTTATGAAATTGTTACAATAAAAACTGACATACTAACGCGTGATTGATTCTTTATTTGTTTTGACCAATTATTTTTGAAAACTGCCAAACAGGCAACACATTAAGCAGATGTTAAATAAAAGAGATAAACAACAAGAACAAAAACAGGTTTTTAGAAGGTGGTGCATGACATCCGGTTCACCAGATGCACCGTGAGACAGTTTAGCAGGCCTGATGGTATTTTATTCCATCTTTCCCTGCTTTCATCAATGTCACATTGCAGCAAACTATGAACACAAACCACACTAGACATGTCTGATCATGTCTCTCCTTCAGATCATTCATCAGATCATCCAGAACTGGAACTAACACAAAACCAGAATTATAACAAATTCAGAAAAATTTCAGAGAAGACAAACAGTGAGGAATGATGTCATTGGTTTCCATAAAAATGATCATTTATTAAATATGCTCGTTAAAGAGCAAAGGTCATGAAACTATGTCTTAATTAGATCCTCTACTGTCCAGCACCGACGCTGTAAAAGAAAATAGAGCAGAATAGAAATTGTTTTGCTGTTCAAAAATGGAGAAACTAACAATGTAACAGAATTAAAGCAGATGGGTTCACATAAAGACAGGAGTTAGCAAAAGGTGCTTCAAAAGAACTTTTGTTTTTACAGAATTTGAAGCTAATTCCATGCAATGATCTTTATATTAGACAATAAATATTGAATCTCCTGTCTGACTATCATTCAGTAGTTGACTAATGCCGGGCATTACTAGATCATAGATGTGGCAATGTTTGTGTGGCACCAAGCTACACTTAGAGGCCCTTTAGAATGACTAGTATCAAGATAACAATTCAACATTAAAATATAAATATATGATACATAATAATAAATGTTTTGCCTTGTAAGAGTGATTTGTAACTGAACTATGCAGTACAACACAAGCTGTTCTGCATGAATCTTTGACTATTTAACTGCTGCAATCTGCAACTTCTGTGGACAATTTCTCTGACGCACCAGCGCGCGCATTCGTCATTGAGCCTTCGTCAATGGAAGTCATGGAAACGACGTCAGTCTCGGCAACCCGATAAATGACGCTGACCTCCTGGAATCTTCCCCTTTGCTACGAGACTTTTGAAGGAGACGCCGAAGACGCATAACGCCTCGGAAGGTCTGAACCTTTGGACAAGTCCGCTTTGCAAAACTCGCTCAGAAGCTCTTGGTGGAAAACGCATTTGCTGAAGAAGCCGAAAACCCGCGAAGATGGATCCTGGCCGGGAGAAGCACAGCAGGGTGATCAGCTGGAAGGTTAATATCATTATTCTACTGTTTTTAATAAACAAAAGCAACTTATTACTAACATAACAATGAATTGTTTAGTTTATTTTGTGTTTGTGTCCGGTTTTATAAAGAAATAGTGCCTGCTGAACAAAAAGACAAGTAGCATTCTTGCTAGCATAGATCTTTCTTAGCCTTTTTCTTGACTCAGTTTCCAGGAAATGTCAGGAATATTAAACTGTGGTGTCATGATTGAAGTATTATATGTATTTACCTAATTATAGTCAAAAGTGTTGAATTAATGTCAAATGCTTAAAAAATTGACAGTTATTTTTTTGAAAAATGCAGATAAACACATGGTTTCCATGGATACTCTAAATAAAATACATTAGCTATTTTATGTTACTTAAAAAAAAAAAGATTTATCAACATGTATTTTCCCCTTTGATAGCCTGTAATCGTTTAGTTTGATCATTTCTTCAAGACAGGGACATGTTGGTTTGTTGTTGTTTTAGCATAGCCAGGAATGCTAACAAGGGTGAATTGATTTGAAAAAGAACAATTTGTTGTCTTCTTTGAAATATGTATCTTCAATCCTCTCTTTTGGATTTGTGGGATGAAACAAATGTGTGAGTTAATTTAAATAGTTTTCTGACTGTATATGTGTTTGCAAATTGGAATTTGTGAATAAATGTCTGGGATGTTAGCACTAGTCCTTGAGAATAACTGTTATGTTAATTTTAAACAAAACAAAACAGGAACGCTAGCTTGTTCTTGATCATTAGTTTTTATTTGGTTTCCATGACAATGCCATCAGACTTGTAGAGGTTTCTTAGGACACTCATAAAGACTTTACATCAAATCACTAGTTTCCATTCATGCACACATTCACACAATAATGATGATAAGCTCATGGATTGTAGCCACAGATGTTCTATCAAGCCATTGGCCCTTCTGACCAACAGCAGCAGGAAAGGTGGGTGAAATGTCTTGACCAAGGACACAACGCCAGAGGCCGGCCATTGCAGAGCAAACTCCACCACTGTGGCCACCGTGACCAGCATCATATGTGTTCATGTGTGTCTGTGTGAAAATGATCATCAATCAAAGCTGATTTTCAAAAACAAAATTGTTATTTCTTTGTGAAAATCAGCTTTTATGACTTTGGTGTCCAATTCTTGGCAAACTGGATGATTCTTTGTCCATTTTTTTGGAAAAATCCACAAACATATTTAGTTTCCATGGATACATTGGATACAAGTGTCATTCAGGAAATCATGACACTTTTAATACAAAGTTGATATTCAAAATGTCTTTGTTATGACAACAAAGACATTTGTTGTCATAACAACAATTATGTTTGTCAAAACATAACAATTATGACATTTGTTGTCATAACAATTATGACAACAAATGTCATAATTGTTATGATATTATCATCATGACAGTCTCATTCACATCCCGTCAAATAAAATGTTTCCACATTTTAGGTGAGATTGTGGAGGTTTAACACTGCTTAAATAAAATCTTCTGTTAAAAGGTTATTTCTGGTTTTAGAAGATCTGTTTGTTTTATTCAGAGTTTTGGAATAGAAGTCAGAGCTTGTTCCAGGTTTCAGAAAATGCCTCAAAAACACATTTGGTCTCCTTGGATACATTGCTTGAAATAAATCCTTAAAACTTGAAGTTTAGAAAAGTTTTTAGAGATATATTTCTATTTATATATCTTTTCCTGTTTAAAGTAAATGGTGTCGTTTATATTTTTATTATTTTTTGATTTTATTTTTCTAAGAGATAGAAGTTTTGAATAATTAGTGGTTTACGAATGATGTGTTGGTCCTTTTTCTATTTGGGGCTGTAATATATTTCAGGTTGATTACGTTTTCAGAAAGTATTAAAGTTATGTAAGGACTAATTTAAGTTGAATAGTAATAAATGGCTCATGTATCTTGTTTTGGTTATTAAAATAAAACTTACCTGTTCAGCAGCATTAAAGATTTGTGAGTTATAGGAAGGTAAACTGAGTCACTTGTTGCAGTATTTTATTTTATTCACACTAATAGTACAATGTAAGGTTAAAGGTATTTTATTAGCTGTTAAAAAGTCATCAAGACACAATAAAATGTCTTTCTATTTAGACATTGTCAACCCTATGTATTGTGGTATTTTAGTGTTCTATTGAAACATTGCTTTGGGTTTTTGTGAAGGTCTTCATACTGAACTATAGTGTTTTTTCTTGTTTTCCTTCACAGCTCATAGTAGCGCTTCCAGCAGATGGATCCCCAACGTCAGAGGAACATCAGGATGATGGTAAGGATTTGGGAAGATGTGGTCAAATGTTGACATTTCAGGCAACATGGTTTCTGGAGATCATGGAGAGGAGTCTAGGTGTAGTTCCCCTCCGCAGTCTGTTGACTGTACTAACAGATCCAGAGGTAGCTCCAGTCAGGATGACTGTTCTAGCAGTTTGTTGATAGCTGTTTTAGCAGGTCTTGTGGTAGCTCTACGACCAGCTACAGTGGTAGCTCTACTCCTATCTCCAGTGAAGCTGAGGTAGGTAACGAGTTTACTAGCAGCTACGGTAGTATCAGCACTACCAGCTGCAGTCCAACAGTGGACCGTCCTTACGCTGAGCTGGAGATGGCTCAGAAGCTTGAAGAGGGCACTTCTCAGTTGACCTCACTTGAATCCACACATGGATTTGTCAAGCGGGAAGAGTCCATTTTGAGCCAGATGACTCCACACTCGCCGGTATCTCGCAGCGTCATCAGGTAGGTCTGGTAGGGATGTGACTCGTGCGCCATCCGTCACCGGCTTAAACAGAAAGAGGACAAATCAAAGTGACTCTGAAGAGGAGCCCCCTGCCAAGAAGACCAGGGACGCTGTTGCAGAAGAGGAGCTCTCTTCCAAGAGGACCAGGGACAGTGAAGATGCTGAAGAGGAGCCCCCAACAAAGAAGTCTAGGGAGAGAGAAGATGCTGAAGAGGAGCCCCAGCCAAAAGCACCAGGGAGAGTCAACCTAGAGATGGGCTCCCCTCCAAGAGGACCAGGGACAGTGGTGCTGAAGAGGAGGTCCCTGCCAAGAGGTCCAGGAACAGCGACGATGAAGAGGAACCTGTTGTCTGTCCCACCACAAATACATGGTGTGAGGATCCGTTCCGTCATCCCCTCGCCTCAGTCCCTCTCCCTTGCCATTCTGGGTGGATCCCATTTTTTCACCCATCCGTCTTTCACCTAACAGCGCATGTGAGGATCCCATTTGCCCTCCCCTGTCTTCAGTCCCTCACCAAGACTGCCCTGTGAAGGTCCCATTGCGTCAGTTCATTCCATCAGTCCCCCAGTCTGTGAAGATCCTGTTTTGTCATCCCCTGTCCTCAGTCGTCCACAAAGGATAGTGTGTGAGGATCCCACTGTGTCTTCCCCCGTCGTTTGTCCTTCACCGTCAACATACTGCAGGTTTCAAAGTTCGTCATTCCCTTGCATGTGTGCCTGGATGAAGTTTCAAATGGACAAAGAAGAGGAACCAGTACCATCAACATCTGGAATTGGATCTGACAGAGCTAGAGGAAGAGAGAGTTCCGGACAAGTGTGGTTTAGACCTCGCTACGACTTGTCAAGCGACGACTCTGATTAGATTGGGATCTTGAAAAACTGAAGACCTACCTGAGATGTCCCATTACGAGACCATCTTTTCTCTGTTGTTTTTATTAAAGCCGATGGCTTTCTAGCAGGACCGAGGATGCCTTAGGTAGCGTCTTGCACCGAGGCTTTTCTTTATCCCGCTGCTAGAGTTTTCATTTTAGACGTTAAGGATTCTAGCAGGACCGAGGATGCCTTAGGTAGCGTCTTGCACCGGGGCTTTTCTTTATCCCGCTGCTAGAGTTTTCATTTCAGACGTTAAGGATTCTAGCAGGACGAGGATGCCTTAGGTAGCGTCTTGCACCGAGGCTTTTCTTTATCCCGCTGCTAGAGTTTTCATTTTAGACGTTAAGGATTCTAGCAGGACCGAGGATGCTTTGGGTAGCGTCTTGCACCGAGGCTTTTCTTATCCCGCTGCTAGAGTTTCATTTTAGATGTTGAGAATTCTGGTTGAACTGGCAATGCTGATTTTTTTGCTATTAATCAATGAATGACTAAATGCTGCAGGAGGCTAATTTCAATTTCTGAGGAACAAGACCATTCTGATGAACAAAAAATACTAAAGGAGTCGGGCATGGCTGGTGCATGAAAGATAAATGCTAAAAAGGAATCAGACATCGCAACAGGATTAATACAAAATCTGAAACAATCTTGCTGGGTAAAAATCAAACCTAAAAACGATTAAGATAACGTGGCTCGGGACACTGGAATTAATAAAATTGAGATAACACTGCTGCAAATTAAGACATGAAAAATCAAAAATGGAGATAAAATATAATCGGTTGAGTGGTATAAACGGATTGAAAGAGCGGTTTTAAAGTTATTACTTTTCTGGTCTGGACATTATAAAGTGAGGCGTTTCTACGTATGAAATAACAACGTCGGCGACAGTAACAACAGGAGTTGATTCAAATGTTCAAAGATGACAAGTAGAAGAGAGAAATGGGCAGGTCCTTTGGATCCCGGAAATTAACTGTTGATCAACGGATCAATCATTTATCAAGTCCACATGTTAATATGTCGTTAAACGCAGGCGATAATGGGTTAAATATTGGTAATGCTGCTGGGCGTCAAACCTAAAATGTCTTAGGATTGAGAAGAGACGATGCTTTTCTGGACAAATTCATCTCTCAACGCTTCTGCGGACAAATGAAATATTTCAAGCAGTGAGAAATCTAAATGTTTCAGGACTAATATGATGCCATGGTGGACAAATTAAAATGTAGAGGAAATAAAACAACCGCGGATTACAAATGAAACTCTTTAAGGATAAAAGAAAAAGACAGAGATAAATCTTTGGTTAAGGCTTGGTCCAGTGACTTGGACCACCCTGGATATTTCTGAGGACCACCAGGATCACCTTTCAAGCAAGGCAAAAGTAAGTATCAGTCCCAGACAGCAGCACAGTGAGACTGCTTCTTCCAAGAGTCTCTGTGCTTCTGTCTCTGTTTTCCTCTCTGCTCTCACATGTTTCATGGTGCAGTAGTGCTGCTTCCCCACACGGTGTTCTCTGAAATACTACATTGTCTTCACCTGTTCCTTCATTAATCCACTCTCCCAGTTTTAATCTTTCAGGTTTTAGATGCTCTTCGTTGGATTCTTTTGTCGTTGTCCTCGTGGTTCCTGCTTGTAAGTTTTTGCATTCCACAACACATAATACTGTTTGCCTCCTTCTAGTGTTGGGGACCATCAGCTTTACTAGATAAACACAGAAAGAAATTCACTATTAGCAGAGTTCAAATTTACATTTAGTAATGAAAGTTTGCCTGATAATATTTGTATTAGAGATGAAATTAAAGCATCAAGCCAATAAGAAATAGGAAGACAGAGGAGAACATAGACAAAATGTATTATTAGGGATTTAATGAAAAACTTTTATTCAGTAGGAAAGTAGAGAATAGGGGAGTATGTGGAGTAAAGATAAAATATTAATCTCATAAAACAAATAGTTATATAGCCATATTTACATGTTGCAACACAGAAAGATCACAAAAAGAGAATAGACATTTAAAATACAGACACTAGTCTCTGATCACAGGTCCAGACTTCTCAGATCTCTGATGTCTGATCATCTCAGGTTGGATCTCCTGACCCTGCAATCCTCCACCTTCAACACCACCAGTCAGGTGGAGGAAGAGAAACCAGTTGACGAAAAAAGTAAGAACATTTATATCTACTCAACATGAGGAAACATTTCAGATCAAGCTGCATAGAGTTGAGCTTAAAGTTAGAAACTGGTTATGTCTGCTGTCCATGCATATTGTCCTCTAACTCTGTTGTCTTTTCTCTTTGTTTCATTTCTCTGTCAACTCATGTCACATGACCTGAGTTGACCAACAATTAAAGCAGAAGACCTGCTCCACCTGCTGCTCTACTGGTTGTAAGAGATTGTGGGAAAGGTGAGGACATGATGATGACTTGATCAGAAAGTCTCCTTCTATCATCTGGTATTTAGACTGAATGTGTTGATTCTCTAGCATCTCATGTTAAAGTTCACCTGTACGTGGGTTAAATATCAAAGAATTTGAGAAACATGATAGAAAACCCAGAGCCGGTTTCTGGTTCCAAATTCAGATTCTGCAGATCAATAATGTTTCTGATCATTCCAGGTTGGATCTCCTGAACCTGCAATCCTCCACCTTCAACACCACCGGTCAGGTGGAGGAAGATAAGAGAACCAGTTGACGAAAAAAGTAAGAACATTTATATCTACACAACTTAACTAAACATTTCAGATAAAGTTGCATAGAGTTGAGCTGAGATTTATAATCTAGTTCTATATTTTTCTCTTTAACTCTGTTGTCTTTTCTCTTTGTTTCATTTCTCGTCAACTCATGTCACATGACTTGAGTTGACCAACAATTAAAGCAGAAGACCTGCTCCACCTGCTGCTCTACTGGTTGTAAGAGATTGTGGGAAAGGTGAGGACATGATGATGACTTGATCAGAAAGTCTCTTCTATCATCTGGTATTTAGACTGAAATGAAGGAATGTGTGTCTCATCATGTGTTGGTTCTCTAGCAACAGCACTGGACCAATCAGCAGAGAGAAGACACAGAAGATCCTGCTGGAAATCCAGAGAAGTTTCCTGATGCATCAGGGGGACAGCTGAGGACGAGACACAGAATAAAGAGACTGAGATCATGTGAAGTGGATCATCATCAACCTGCAATCCTCCACCTTCAACACCACCAGTCAGGTGGAGGAAGATAAGAGAACCCAGTTGACGAAAAAAGTAAGAACATTTATATCTACTCAACATGAAGGAAACATTTCAGATCAAGCTGCATAGAGTTGAGCTTAAAGTTAGAAACTGGTTATGTCTGCTGTCCATGCATATTGTCCTCTAACTCTGTTGTCTTTTCTCTTTGTTTCATTTCTCTGTCAACTCATGTCACATGACCTGAGTTGACCAACAATTAAAGTAGAAGACCTGCTCCACCTGATGACCAGAAACATTGTTGATCTGCAGAATCTGAATTTTCCAACAATATAATTATTGTTGGAAAATGTTGTAATGCTTAATTATATTTATGTAATCATAAATTGTTACAATAAAAAGTGACATACTAACGCGTGATTGATTCTTTTTATTTGTTTTGACCAATTATTTTTGAAAACTGCCAAACAGGCAACAAATTAAGCAGATGTTAAAAGAGAAAAACAACAAGAACAAAAACAGGTTTTTAGGAAGGTGGTGCATGACATCCGGTTCACCAGATGCACCGTGAGACAGTTTAGCAGGCCTGATGGTATTTTATTCCATCTTTCCCTGCTTTCATCAATGTCACATTGCAGCAAACTATGAACACAAACCACACTAGACATGTCTGATCATGTCTCTCCTTCAGATCATTCATCAGATCATCCAGAACTGGAACTAACAACAAACCAGAATTATAACAAATTCTGGAAAATTTCAGAGAA
The DNA here is from genome assembly GCF_027474105.1 of Poeciliopsis prolifica. NCBI lineage: Eukaryota > Metazoa > Chordata > Actinopteri > Cyprinodontiformes > Poeciliidae > Poeciliopsis > Poeciliopsis prolifica. The sequence goes on from NW_026562383.1 coordinate 2,034,141, forward strand.
GACAAACAGTCAAGAATGATGTCATTGGTTTCCATAAAAGTGATCAGTTCTTAAATATGCTCGTTAAAGAGCAAAGGTCATGAAACTATGTCTTAATTAGATCCTCTACTGAGAGCGAGTCCAGCACCGACGCTGTAAAAGAAAATAGAGCAGAATAGAAATTGTTTTGCTGTTCAAAAATGGAGAAACTAACAATGTAACAGAATTAAAGCAGATGGGTTCACATAAAGACAGGAGTTAGCAAAAGGTGCTTCAAAAGAACTTTTGTTTTTACAGAATTTGAAGCTAATTCCATGCAATGATCTTTATATTGGACAATAAATATTGAATCTCCTGTCTGACTATCATTCAGTAGTTGACTAATGCCGGGCATTACTAGATCATAGATGTGGCAATGTTTGTGTGGCACCAAGCTACACTTAGAGGCCCTTTAGAATGACTAATATCAAGATAACAATTCAACATTAAAATATAAATATATGATACATAATAATAAATGTTTTGCCTTGTAAGAGTGATTTGTAACTGAACTATGCAGTACAACACAAGCTGTTCTGCATGAATCTTTGACTATTTAACTGCTGCAATCTGCAACTTCTGTGGACAATTTCTCTGACGCACCAGCGCGCGCATTCGTCATTGAGCCTTCGTCAATGGAAGTCATGGAAACGACGTCAGTCTCGGCAACCCGATAAATGACGCTGACCTCCTGGAATCTTCCCCTTTGCTACGAGACTTTTGAAGGAGACGCCAGAAGACGCATAACGCCTCGGAAGGTCTGAACCTTTGGACAAGTCCGCTTTGCAAAACTCGCTCAAGCTCTTGGTGGAAAACGCATTTGCTGAAGAAGCCGAAAACCCGCGAAGATGGATCCTGGCGGAGAAGCACCAGCAGGGTGATCAGCTGGAAGGTTAATATCATTATTCTACTGTTTTTAATAAACAAAAGCAACTTATTACTAACATAACAATGAATTGTTTAGTTTATTTTGTGTTTGTCCGGTTTTATAAAGAAATAGTGCCTGCTGAACAAAAAAGACAAGTAGCATTCTTGCTAGCATAGATCTTTCTTAGCCTTTTTCTTGACTCAGTTTCCAGGAAATGTCAGGAATATTAAACTGTGGTGTCGTAATTGAAGTATATATGTATTTTACCTAATTATAGTCAAAAGTGTTGAATTAATGTCAAATGCTTAAAAAATTGACAGTTATTTTTGAAAAATGCAGATAAACACATGGTTTCCATGGATACTCTAAATAAAATACATTAGCTATTTTATGTTACTTTAAAAAAAATTATTTAACAACATGTATTTTCCCCTTTTAGCCTGTAATCGTTTAGTTTGATCATTTCTTCAAGACAGGGACATGTTGGTTTGTTGTTGTTTTAGCATAGCCAGGAATGCTAACAAGGGTGAATTGATTTGAAAAAGAACAATTTTGTTGTCTTCTTTGAAATATGTATCTTCTATCCTCTCTTTTGGATTTGTGGGATGAAACAAATGTGTGAGTTAATTTAAATAGTTTTCTGACTGTATATGTGTTTGCAAATTGGAATTTGTGATAAATGTCTGGGATGTTAGCACTAGTCCTTGAGAATAATTGTTATGTTAATTTAAACAAAACAAAACGGGAACGCTAGCTTGTTCTTGATCATTAGTTTTATTTGGTTTCCATGACAATGCCATCAGACTTGTAGAGGTTTCTTAGGACACTCATAAAGACTTTACATCAAATCACTAGTTTCCATTCATGCACACATTCACACAATAATGATGATAAGCTCATGGATTGTAGCCACAGATGTTCTATCAAGCCATTGGCCCTTCTGACCAACAGCAGCAGGAAAGGTGGGTGAAATGTCTTGACCAAGGACACAACGCCAGAGGCCGGCCATTGCAGAGCAAACTCCACCACTGTGGCCACCGTGACCAGCATCATATGTGTTCATGTGTGTCTGTGTCAAAATGATCATCAATCAAAGCTGATTTTCAAAAACAAAATTGTTATTTCTTTGTGAAAATCAGCTTTTATGACTTTGGTGTCCAATTCTTGGCAAACTGGATGATTCTTTGTCCATTTTTTGGAAAAATCCACAAACATATTTAGTTTCCATGGATACATTGGATACAAGTGTCATTCAGGAAATCATGACACTTTTAATACAAGTTGATATTCAAAATGTCTTTGTTATGACAACAACAAACATTTGTTGTCATAACAACAATTATGTTTGTCAAAACATAACAATTATGACATTTGTGTCATAACAATTATGACAACAAATGTCATAATTGTTATGATATTATCATCATGACAGTCTCATTCACATCCCGTCAAATAAAATGTTTCCACATTTTAGGTGAGATTGTGGAGGTTTAACACTGCTTAAATAAAATCTTCTGTTAAAAGGTTATTTCTGGTTTCAGAAGATCTGTTTTGTTTTATTCAGAGTTTTGGAATAAGAAGTCAGAGCTTGTTCCAGGTTTCAGAAAATGCCTCAAAAACACATTTGGTCTCCTTGGATACATTGCTTGAAATAAATCCTTAAAAACTTGAAGTTTAGAAAAGTTTTTAGAGATATATTTCTATTTATATATTTTTTAAATATGCCCATTTCCTGTGTATAAAGTAAATGGTGTCGTTTATATTTTTATTATTTTTTTTTTATTTTTCTGAGATAGAAGTTTTGAATAATTAGTGGTTTACGAAATGATGTGTTGGTCCTTTTTCTATTTGGGGCTGTAATATATTTCAGGTTGATTACGTTTTCAGAAAGTATTAAAGTTATGTAAGGACTAATTTAAGTTGAATAGTAATAAATGGCTCATGTATCTTGTTTTGGTTATTAAAATAAAACTTACCTGTTCAGCAGCATTAAAGATTTGTGAGTTATAGGAAGGTAAACTGAGTCACTTGTTGCAGTATTTTATTTTATTCACACTAATAGTACAATGTAAGGTTAAAGGTATTTTATTAGCTGTTAAAAAGTCATCAAGACACAATAAAATGTCTTTCTATTTAGACATTGTCAACCCTATGTATTGTGGTATTTTAGTGTTCTATTGAAACATTGCTTTGGGTTTTTGTGAAGGTCTTCATACTGAACTATAGTGTTTTTCTTGTTTTCCTTCACAGCTCATAGTGTAGCGCTTCCAGCAGATGGATCCCCAACGTCAGAGGAACATCAGGATGATGGTAAGGATTTGGGTAAGATGTGGTCAAATGTTGACATTTCAGGCAACATGGTTTCTGGAGATCATGGAGAGGAGTCTAGGTGTAGTTCCCCTCCGCAGTCTGTTGACTGTACTAACAGCTCCAGAGGTAGCTCCAGTCAGGATGACTGTTCTAGCAGTTCTGTTGATAGCTGTTTTAGCAGGTCTTGTGGTAGCTCTACGACCAGCTACAGTGGTAGCTCTACTCCTATCTCCAGTGAAGCTGAGGTAGGTAACGAGTTTACTAGCAGCTACGGTAGTATCAGCACTACCAGCTGCAGTCCAACAGTGGACCGTCCTTACGCTGAGCTGGAGATGGCTCAGAAGCTTGAAGAGGGCACTTCTCAGTTGACCTCACTTGAATCCACACATGGATTTGTCAAGCGGGAAGAGTCCATTTTGAGCCCAGATGACTCCACACTCGCTGGTATCTCGCAGCGTCATCAGGTAGGTCTGGTAGGGGATGTGACTCGTGCGCCATCCGTCACCGGCTTAAACAGAAAGAGGACAAATCAAAGTGACTCTGAAGAGGAGCCCCCTGCCAAGAAGACCAGGGACGCTGTTGCAGAAGAGGAGCTCTCTTCCAAAGGACCAGGGACAGTGAAGATGCTGAAGAGGAGCCCCCAGCAAAGAAGTCTAGGGAGAGAGAAGATGCTGAAGAGGAGCCCCCAGCCAAAAGCACCAGGGAGAGTCAACCTAGAGATGGGCTCCCCTCCAAGAGGACCAGGGACAGTGGTGCTGAAGAGGAGGTCCCTGCCAAGAGGTCCAGGAACAGCGACGATGAAGAGGAACCTGTTGTCTGTCCCACCACAAATACATGGTGTGAGGATCCCGTTCCGTCATCCCCTCGCCTCAGTCCCTCTCCCTTGCCATTCTGGGTGGATCCCATTTTTTCACCCATCCGTCTTTCACCTAACAGCGCATGTGAGGATCCCATTTTGCCCTCCCCTGTCTTCAGTCCCTCACCAAGACTGCCCTGTGAAGGTCCCATTGCGTCAGTTCATTCCATCAGTCCCCCAGTCTGTGAAGATCCTGTTTTGTCATCCCCTGTCCTCAGTCGTCCACAAAGGATAGTGTGTGAGGATCCCACTGTGTCTTCCCCGTCGTTTGTCCTTCACCGTCAACATACTGCAGGTTTCAAAGTTCGTCATTCCCTTGCATGTGTGCCTGGATGAAGTTTCAAATGGACAAAGAAGAGGAACCAGTACCATCAACATCTGGAATTGGATCTGACAGAGCTAGAGGAAGAGAGAGTTCCGGACAAGTGTGGTTTAGACCTCGCTACGACTTGTCAAGCGACGACTCTGATTAGATTGGGATCTTGAAAAACTGAAGACCTACCTGAGATGTCCCATTACGAGACCATCTTTTCTCTGTTGTTTTTATTAAAGCCGATGGCTTTCTAGCAGGACCGAGGATGCCTTAGGTAGCGTCTTGCACCGAGGCTTTTCTTTATCCCGCTGCTAGAGTTTTCATTTTAGACGTTAAGGATTCTAGCAGGACCGAGGATGCCTTAGGTAGCGTCTTGCTTTTCTTTATCCCGCTGCTAGAGTTTTCATTTCAGACGTTAAGGATTCTAGCAGGACGAGGATGCCTTAGGTAGCGTCTTGCACCGGGGCTTTTCTTTATCCCGCTGCTAGAGTTTTCATTTTAGACGTTAAGGATTCTAGCAGGACCGAGGATGCCTTGGGTAGCGTCTTGCACCGAGGCTTTTCTTTATCCCGCTGCTAGAGTTTTCATTTTAGATTTGAGAATTCTGGTTGAACTGGCAATGCTGATTTTTTTTGCTATTAATCAATGAATGACTAAATGCTGCAGGAGGCTAATTTCAATTTCTGAGGAACAAGACCATTCTGATGAACAAAAAACTAAAAGGAGTCGGGCATGGCTGGTGCATGAAAGATAAATGCTAAAAGGAATCAGACATCGCAACAGGATTAATACAAAATCTGAAACAATCTTGCTGGGTAAAAATCAAACCTAAAAAACGATTAAGATAACGTGGCTCGGGACACTGGAATCAATAAAATTGAGATAACACTGCTGCAAATTTAAGACATGAAAAATCAAAAATGGAGATAAAATATAATCGGTTGAGCTGGTATAAACGGATTGAAAGAGCGTTTTAAAGTTATTACCTTTCTGGTCTGGACATTATAAAGTGAGGCGTTTCTACGTATGAAATAACAACGTCGGCGACAGTAACAACAGGAGTTGATTCAAATGTTCAAAGATGACAAGTAGAAGAGAGAAATGGGCAGGTCCTTTGGATCCCGGAAATGAACTGTTGATCAACGGATCAATCATTTATCAAGTCCACATGTTAATATGTCGTTAAACGCAGGCGATAATGGGTTAAATATTGGTAATGCTGCTGGGCGTCAAACCTAAAATGTCTTAGGATTGAGAAGAGACGATGCTTTTCTGGACAAATTCATCTCTCAACGCTTCTGCGGACAAATGAAATATTTCAAGCAGTGAGAAATCTAAATGTTTCAGGACTAATATGATGCCATGGTGGACAAATTAAAATGTAGAGGAAATAAAACAACCCGCGGATTACAAATGAAACTCTTTAAGGATAAAAGAAAAAGACAGAGATAAATCTTTGGTTAAGGCTTGGTCCAGTGACTTGGACCACCATGGATATTTTCTGAGGACCACCAGGATCACCTTTCAAGCAAGGCAAAAGTAAGTATCAGTCCCAGACAGCAGCAGCACAGTGAGACTGCTTCCTTCAAGATTCTCTGTGCTTCTGTCTCTGTTTTCCTCTCTGCTCTCACATGTTTCATGGTGCAGTAGTGCTGCTTCCCCACACGGTGTTCTCTGATATACTACATTGTCTTCACCTGTTCCTTCATTAATCCACTCTCCCAGTTTTAATCTTTCAGGTTTTAGATGCTCTTCGTTGGATTCTTTTGTCGTTGTCCTCGTGGTTCCTGCTTGTAAGTTTTGCATTCCACAACACATAATACTGTTTGCCTCCTTCTAGTGTTGGGGACCATCAGCTTTACTAGATAAACACAGAAAGAAATTCACTATTAGCAGAGTTCAAATTTACATTTAGTAATGAAAGTTTGCCTGATAATATTTTGTATTAGAGATGAAATTAAAGCATCAAGCCAATAAGAAATAGGAAGACAGAGGAGAACATAGACAAAATTATTTAGGGATTTAATGAAAAACTTTTATTCAATAGGAAAGTAGAGAATAGGAGAGTATGTGGAGTAAAGATAAAATATTAATCTCATAAAACAAATAGTTTATATAGCCATATTTACATGTTGCAACACAGAAAGATCACAAAAAGAGAATAGACATTTAAAATACAGACACTAGTCTCTGATCACAGATCCAGACTTCTCAGATCTCTGATGTTCTGATCATCTCAGGTTGGATCTCCTGAACCTGCAATCCTCCACCTTCAACACACCAGTCAGGTGGAGGAAGATAAGAGAACCCAGTTGACGAAAAAAGTAAGAACATTTATATCTACTCAACATGAGGAAACATTTCAGATCAAGCTGCATAGAGTTGAGCTTAAAGTTAGAAACTGGTTATGTCTGCTGTCCATGCATATTGTCCTCTAACTCTGTTGTCTTTTCTCTTTGTTTCTTTTCCGTCAACTCATGTCACATGACCTGAGTTGACCAACAATTAAAGCAGAAGACCTGCTCCACCTGCTGCTCTACTGGTTGTAAGAGATTGTGGGAAAGGTGAGGACATGATGTGACTTGATCAGAAAGTCTCCTTCTATCATCTGGTATTTAGACTGAATGCGTTGATTCTCTAGCATCTCATGTTAAAGTTCACCTGTACGTGGGTTAAATATCAAAGAATTTTAGAAACATGATAGAAAACCCAGAGCCGGTTTCTGGTTCCAAATTCAGATTCTGCAGATCAATAATGTTTCTGATCATTCCAGGTTGGATCTCCTGAACCTGCAATCCTCCACCTTCAACACCACCGGTCAGGTGGAGGAAGATAAGAGAACCAAGTTGACGAAAAAAGTAAGAACATTTATATCTACACAACTTAACTAAACATTTCAGATAAAGTTGCATAGAGTTGAGCTGAGATTTATAATCTAGTTCTATATTTTCTCTTAACTCTGTTGTCTTTTCTCTTTGTTTCATTTCTCTGTCAACTCAAGTCATGTGACATGAGTTGACCAACAATTAAAGCAGAAGACCTGCTCCACCTGCTGCTCTACTGGTTGTAAGAGATTGTGAGAAAGGTGAGGACATGATGATGACTTGATCAGAAAGTCTCCTTCTATCATCTGGTATTTAGACTGAAATGAAGGAATGTGTGTCTCATCATGTGTTGGTTCTCTAGCAACAGCACTGGACCAATCAGCAGAGAGAAAACACAGAAAATCCTGCTGGAAATCCAGAGAAGTTTCCTGATGCATCAGGGGGACAGCTGAGGACGAGACACAGAATAAAGAGACTGAGATCATGTGAAGTGGATCATCATCAACCTGCAATCCTCCACCTTCAACACCACCAGTCAGGTGGAGGAAGATAAGAGAACCCAGTTGACGAAAAAAGTAAGAACATTTTATCTACTCAACATAAGGAAACATTTCAGATCAAGCTGCATAGAGTTGAGCTTAAAGTTAGAAACTGGTTATGTCTTCTGTCCATGCATTGTCCTCTAACTCTGTTGTCTTTTCTCTTTGTTTCATTTCTCTGTCAACTCATGTCACATGACTGAGTTGACCAACAATTAAAGTAGAAGACCTGCTCCACCTGATGACCAGAAACATTGTTGATCTGCAGAATCTGAATTTTCCAACAATATAATTATTGTTGAAAATGTTGTCATGCTTAATTAATATTTATGTATCATGAAATTGTTACAATAAAAAGTGACATACTAACGCGTGATTGATTCTTTTTATTTGTTTTGACCAATTATTTTTGAAAACTGCCAAACAGGCAACAAATTAAGCAGATGTTAAAAGAGAAAAACAACAAGAACAAAAACAGGTTTTTAGGAAGGTGGTGCATGACATCGGTTCACCAGATGCACCGTGAGACAGTTTAGCAGGCCTGATGGTATTTATTCCATCTTTCCCTGCTTTCATCAATGTCACATTGCAGCAAACTATGAACACAAACCACACTAGACATGTCTGATCATGTCTCTCCTTCAGATCATTCATCAGATCATCCAGAACTGGAACTAACAACAAACCAGAATTATAACAAATTCAGGAAAATTTCAGAGAAGACAAACAGTCCAGAATGATGTCATTGGTTTCCATAAAAGTGATCAGTTCTTAAATATGCTCGTTAAAGAGCAAAGGTCATGAAAACTATGTCTTAATTAGATCCTCTACTGAGAGCGAGTCCAGCACCGACGCTGTAAAAGAAAATAGAGCAGAATAGAAATTGTTTGCTGTTCAAAAATGGAGAAACTAACAATGTAACAGAATTAAAGCAGATGGGTTCACATAAAGACAGGAGTTAGCAAAAGGTGCTTCAAAAGAACTTTTGTTTTTACAGAATTTGAAGCTAATTCATGCAATGATCTTTATATGACAATAAATATTGAATCTCCTGTCTGACTATCATTCAGTAGTTGACTAATGCCGGGCATTACTAGATCATAGATGTGGCAATGTTTGTGTGGCACCAAGCTACACTTAGAGGCCCTTTAGAATGACTAATATCAAGATAACAATTCAACATTAAAATATAAATATATGATACATAATAATAAATGTTTTGCCTTGTAAGAGTGATTTGTAACTGAACTATGCAGTACAACACAAGCTGTTCTGCATGAATCTTTGACTATTTAACTGCTGCAATCTGCAACTTCTGTGGACAATTTCTCTGACGCACCAGCGCGCGCATTCGTCATTGAGCCTTCGTCAATGGAAGTCATGGAAACGACGTCAGTCTCGGCAACCCGATAAAATGACGCTGACCTCCTGGAATCTTCCCCTTTGCTACGAGACTTTTGAAGGAGACGCCAGAAGACGCATAACGCCTCGGAAGGTCTGAACCTTTGGACAAGTCCGCTTTGCAAAACTCGCTCAAGAAGCTCTTGGTGGAAAACGCATTTGCTGAAGAAGCCGAAAACCCGCGAAGATGGATCCTGGCCCGGAGAAGCACCAGCAGGGTGATCAGCTGGAAGGTTAATATCATTATTCTACTGTTTTAATAAACAAAAGCAACTTATTACTAACATAACAATGAATTGTTAGTTTATTTGTGTTTGTGTCCGGTTTTATAAAGAAATAGTGCCTGCTGAACAAAAAAGACAAGTAGCATTCTTGCTAGCATAGATCTTTCTTAGCCTTTTTCTTGACTCAGTTTCCAGGAAATGTCAGGAATATTAAACTGTGGTGTCATGATTGAAGTAATATGTATTTACCTAATTATAGTCAAAAGTGTTGAATTAATGTCAAATGCTTAAAAAATTGACAGTTATTTTTTGAAAAATGCAAATAAACACATGGTTTCCATGGATACTCTAAATAAAATCCATTAGCTATTTATGTTACTTTAAAAAAAAAAAAAAGATTTACAACATGTATTTTCCCCTTTGATAGCCTGTAATCGTTTAGTTTGATCATTTCTTCAAGACAGGGACATGTTGGTTTGTTGTTGTTTTAGCATAGCCAGGAATGCTAACAAGGTGAATTGATTTGAAAAAGAACAATTTTGTTGTCTTTTTTGAAATATGTATCTTCTATCCTCTCTTTTGGATTTGTGGGATGAAACAAATGTGAGTTAATTTAAATAGTTTTCTGACTGTATATGTGTTTGCAAATTGGAATTTGTGATAAATGTCTGGGATGTTAGCACTAGTCCTTGAGAATAATTGTTATGTTAATTTTAAACAAAACAAAAAAGGAACGCTAGCTTGTTCTTGATCATTAGTTTTTATTTGGTTTCCATGACAATGCCATCAGACTTGTAGAGGTTTCTTAGGACACTCATAAAGACTTTACATCAAATCACTAGTTTCCATTCATGCACACATTCACACAATAATGATGATAAGCTCATGGATTGTAGCCACAGATGTTCTATCAAGCCATTGGCCCTTCTGACCAACAGCAGCAGGAAAGGTGGGTGAAATGTCTTGACCAAGGACACAACGCCAGAGGCCGGCCATTGCAGAGCAAACTCCACCACTGTGGCCACCGTGACCAGCATCATATGTGTTCATGTGTGTCTGTGTCAAAATGATCATCAATCAAAGCTGATTTTCAAAATCATTATTTCTTTGTGAAAATCAGCTTTTATGACTTTGGTGTCCAATTCTTGGCAAAACTGGATGATTCTTTGTCCATTTTTTGGAAAAATCCACAAACATATTTAGTTTCCATGGATACATTGGATACAAGTGTCATTCAGGAAATCATGACACTTTTAATACAAAGTTGATATTCAAAATGTCTTTGTTATGACAACAAATATCTTTGTTGTCATAACAACAATTATGTTTGTCAAAACATAACAATTATGACATTTGTTGTCATAACAATTATGACAACAAATGTCATAATTGTTATGATATTATCATCATGACAGTCTCATTCACATCCCGTCAAATAAAATGTTTCCACATTTTAGGTGAGATTGTGGAGGTTTAACACTGCTTAAATAAAATCTTCTGTTAAAAGGTTATTTCTGGTTTCAGAAGATCTGTTTTGTTTTATTCAGAGTTTTGGAATAAGAAGTCAGAGCTTGTTCCAGGTTTCAGAAAATGCCTCAAAACACATTTGGTCTCCTTGGATACATTGCTTGAAATAAATCCTTAAAACTTGAAGTTTAGAAAAGTTTTTAGAGATATATTTCTATTTATATATTTTTTAAGTATGCCCATTTCCTGTTTATAAAGTAAATGGTGTCGTTTATATTTTTATTATTTTTTGATTTTATTTTTCTAAGAGATAGAAGTTTTGAATAATTAGTGGTTTACGAAATGATGTGTTGGTCCTTTTTCTATTTGTGGCTGTAATATATTTTCACGTTGATTACGTTTCAGAAAGTATTAAAGTTATGTAAGGACTAATTTAAGTTGAATAGTAATAAATGGCTCATGTATCTTGTTTTGGTTATTAAAATAAAACTTACCTGTTCAGCAGCATTAAAGATTTGTGAGTTATAGGAAGGTAAACTGAGTCACTTGTTGCAGTATTTTATTTTATTCACACTAATAGTACAATGTAAGGTTAAAGATATTTTATTAGCTGTTAAAAAGTCATCAAGACACAATAAAATGTCTTTCTATTTAGACATTGTCAACCCTGTATTGTGGTATTTTAGTGTTCTATTGAAACATTGCTTTGGGTTTTTGTGAAGGTCTTCATACTGAACTATAGTGTTTTTCTTGTTTTCCTTCACAGCTCATAGTGTAGCGCTTCCAGCAGATGGATCCCCAACGTCAGAGGAACATCAGGATGATGGTAAGGATTTGGGTAAGATGTGGTCAAATGTTGACATTTCAGGCAACATGGTTTCTGGAGATCATGGAGAGGAGTCTAGGTGTAGTTCCCCTCGCAGTCTGTTGACTGTACTAACAGCTCCAGAGGTAGCTCCAGTCAGGATGACTGTTCTAGCAGTTCTGTTGATAGCTGTTTTAGCAGGTCTTGTGGTAGCTCTACGACCAGCTACAGTGGTAGCTCTACTCCTATCTCCAGTGAAGCTGAGGTAGGTAACGAGTTTACTAGCAGCTACGGTAGTATCAGCACTACCAGCTGCAGTCCAACAGTGGACCGTCCTTACGCTGAGCTGGAGATGGCTCAGAAGCTTGAAGAGGGCACTTCTCAGTTGACCTCACTTGAATGCACACATGATTTGTCAAGCGGGAAGAGTCCATTTTGAGCCCAGATGACTCCACACTCGCTGGTATCTCGCAGCGTCATCAGGTAGGTCTGGTAGGGGATGTGACTCGTGCGCCATCCGTCACCGGCTTAAACAGAAAGAGGACAAATCAAAGTGACTCTGAAGAGGAGCCCCCTGCCAAGAAGACCAGGGACGCTGTTGCAGAAGAGGAGCTCTCTTCCAAAAGGACCAGGGACAGTGAAGATGCTGAAGAGGAGCCCCCAGCCAAAAGCACCAGGGAGAGTCAACCTAGAGATGGGCTCCCCTCCAAGAGGACCAGGGACAGTGGTGGTGAAGAGGAGGTCCCTGCCAAGAGGTCCAGGAACAGCGACGATGAAGAGGAACCTGTTGTCTGTCCCACCACAAATACATGGTGTGAGGATCCCGTTCCGTCATCCCCTCGCCTCAGTCCCTCTCCCTTGCCATTCTGGGTGGATCCCATTTTTTCACCCATCCGTCTTTCACCTAACAGCGCATGTGAGGATCCCATTTTGCCCTCCCCTGTCTTCAGTCCCTCACCAAGACTGCCCTGTGAAGGTCCCATTGCGTCAGTTCATTCCATCAGTCCCCCAGTCTGTGAAGATCCTGTTTTGTCATCCCCTGTCCTCAGTCGTCCACAAAGGATAGTGTGTGAGGATCCCACTGTGTCTTCCCCCGTCGTTTGTCCTTCACCGTCAACATACTGCAGGTTTCAAAGTTCGTCATTCCCTTGCATGTGTGCCTGGATGAAGTTTCAAATGGACAAAGAAGAGGAACCAGTACCATCAACATCTGGAATTGGATCTGACAGAGCTAGAGGAAGAGAGAGTTCCGGACAAGTGTGGTTTAGACCTCGCTACGACTTGTCAAGCGACGACTCTGATTAGATTGGGATCATGAAAAACTGAAGACCTACCTGAGATGTCCCATTACGAGACCATCTTTTCTCTGTTGTTTTTATTAAAGCCGATGGCTTTCTAGCAGGACCGAGGATGCCTTAGGTAGCGTCTTGCACCGAGGCTTTTCTTTATCCCGCTGCTAGAGTTTTCATTTTAGACGTTAAGGATTCTAGCAGGACCGAGGATGCCTTAGGTAGCGTCTTGCACCGAGGCTTTTCTTTATCCCGCTGCTAGAGTTTTCATTTTAGACGTTAAGGATTCTAGCAGGACCGAGGATGCCTTAGGTAGCGTCTTGCACCGAGGCTTTTCTTTATCCCGCTGCTAGAGTTTTCATTTTAGACGTTAAGGATTCTAGCAGGACCGAGGATGCCTTGGGTAGCGTCTTGCACCGAGGCTTTTCTTTATCCCGCTGCTAGAGTTTTCATTTCAGACGTTAAGGATTCTAGCAGGACCGAGGATGCCTTAGGTAGCGTCTTGCTTTTCTTTATCCCGCTGCTAGAGTTTTCATTTTAGATGTTGAGAATTCTGGTTGAACTGGCAATGCTAATTTTTTTTGCTATTAATCAATGAATGACTAAATGCTGGAGGAGGCTAATTTCAATTTCTAAGGAACAAGACCATTCTGATGAACAAAAAATACTAAAAGGACTCGGACATGGCTGGTGCATGAAAGAAAAATGCTAAAAGGAATCAGACATCGCGACAGGATTAATACAAAATCTGAAACAATCTTGCTGGGTAAAAATCAAACCTAAAAACGATTAAGATAACGTGGCTCGGGACACTGGAATCAATAAAATTGAGATAACACTGCTGCAAATTTAAGACATGAAAAATCAAAAATGGAGATAAAATATAATCGGTTGAGCTGGTATAAACAGATTGAAAGAGCGGTTTTAAAGTTATTACCTTTCTGGTCTGGACATTATAAAGTGAGGCGTTTCTACGTATGAAATAACAACGTCGGCGACAGTAACAACAGGAGTTGATTCAAATGTTCAAAGATGACAAGTAGAAGAGAGAAATGGGCAGGTCCTTTGGATCCCGGAAATGAACTGTTGATCAACGGATCAATCATTTATCAAGTCCACATGTTAATATGTCGTTAAACGCAGGCGATAATGGGTTAAATATTGGTAATGCTGCTGGGCGTCAAACCTAAAATGTCTTAGGATTGAGAAGAGACGATGCTTTTCTGGACAAATTCATCTCTCAACGGACAAATGAAATATTTCAAGCAGTGAGAAATCTAAATGTTTCAGGACTAATATGATGCCATGGTGGACAAATTAAAATGTAGAGGAAATAAAACAACCCGCGGATTACAAATGAAACTCTTTAAGGATAAAAGAAAAAGACAGAGATAAATCTTTGGTTAAGGCTTGGTCCAGTGACTTGGACCACCATGGATATTTTCTGAGGACCACCAGGATCACCTTTCAAGCAAGGCAAAAGTAAGTATCAGTCCCAGACAGCAGCAGCACAGTGAGACTGCTTCTTCCAAGAGTCTCTGTGCTTCTGTCTCTGTTTTCCTCTCTGCTCTCACATGTTTCATGGTGCAGTAGTGCTGCTTCCCCACACGGTGTTCTCTGATATACTACATTGTCTTCACCTGTTCCTTCATTAATCCACTCTCCCAGTTTTAATCTTTCAGGTTTTAGATGCTCTTCGTTGGATTCTTTTGTCGTTGTCCTCGTGGTTCCTGCTTGTAAGTTTTTGCATTCCACAACACATAATACTGTTTGCCTCCTTCTAGTGTTGGGGACCATCAGCTTTACTAGATAAACACAGAAAGAAATTCACTATTAGCAGAGTTCAAATTTACATTTAGTAATGAAAGTTTGCCTGATAATATTTTGTATTAGAGATGAAATTAAAGCATCAAGCCAATAAGAAATAGGAAGACAGAGGAGAACAGACAACATTTATTATTTAGGGATTTAATGAAAAACTTTTATTCAGTAGGAAAGTAGAGAATAGGGGAGTATGTGGAGTAAAGATAAAATATTAATCTCATAAAACAAAGTTTATATAGCCATATTTACATGTTGCAACACAGAAAGATCACAAAAAGAGAATAGACATTTAAAATACAGACACTAGTCTCTGATCACAGGTCCAGACTTCTCAGATGTCTGATGTTCTGATCATCTCAGGTTGGATCTCCTGAACCTGCAATCCTCCACCTTCAACACCACCAGTCAGGTGGAGGAAGATAAGAGAACCCAGTTGACGAAAAAAGTAAGAACATTTATATCTACTCAACATGAGGAAACATTTCAGATCAAGCTGCATAGAGTTGAGCTTAAAGTTAGAAACTGGTTATGTCTGCTGTCCATGCATATTGTCCTCTAACTCTGTTGTCTTTTCTCTTTGTTTCTTTTCTCCGTCAACTCATGTCACATGACCTGAGTTGACCAACAATTAAAGCAGAAGACCTGCTCCACCTGCTGCTCTACTGGTTGTAAGAGATTGTGGGAAAGGTGAGGACATGATGTTGACTTGATCAGAAAGTCTCCTTCTATCATCTGGTATTTAGACTGAATGCGTTGATTCTCTAGCATCTCATGTTAAAGTTCACCTGTACGTGGGTTAAATATCAAAGAATTTGAGAAACATGATAGAAAACCCAGAGCCGGTTTCTGGTTCCAAATTCAGATTCTGCAGATCAATAATGTTTCTGATCATTCCAGGTTGGATCTCCTGAACCTGCAATCCTCCACCTTCAACACCACCGGTCAGGTGGAGGAAGATAAGAGAACCAAGTTGACGAAAAAAGTAAGAACATTTATATCTACACAACTTAACTAAACATTTCAGATAAAGTTGCATAGAGTTGAGCTGAGATTTATAATCTAGTTCTATATTTTCTCTTTAACTCTGTTGTCTTTTCTCTTTGTTTCATTTCTCCGTCAACTCATGTCACATGACTTGAGTTGACCAACAATTAAAGCAGAAGACCTGCTCCACCTGCTGCTCTACTGGTTGTAAGAGATTGTGAGAAAGGTGAGGACATGATGATGACTTGATCAGAAAGTCTCCTTCTATCATCTGGTATTTAGACTGAAATGAAGGAATGTGTGTCTCATCATGTGTTGGTTCTCTAGCAACAGCACTGGACCAATCAGCAGAGAGAGAAACACAGAAAATCCTGCTGGAAATCCAGAGAAGTTTCCTGATGCATCAGGGGGACAGCTGAGGACGAGACACAGAATAAAGAGACTGAGATCATGTGAAGTGGATCATCATCAACCTGCAATCCTCCACCTTCAACACCACCAGTCAGGTGGAGGAAGATAAGAGAACCCAGTTGAAAAAAAGTAAGAACATTTATATCTACTCAACATGAGGAAACATTTCAGATCAAGCTGCATAGAGTTGAGCTTAAAGTTAGAAACTGGTTATGTCTGCTGTCCATGCATGTTGTCCTCTAACTCTGTTGTCTTTTCTCTTTGTTTCTTTTCTCTGTCAACTCATGTCACATGACATGAGTTGACCAACAATTAAAGCAGAAGACCTGCTCCACCTGATGACCAGAAACATTGTTGATCTGCAGAATCTGAATTTTCCAACAATATAATTATTGTTGGAAAATGTTGTCATGCTTAATTGTTGTAATGCTTGATTGTATTTATGAAATTGTTACAATAAAAAGTGACATACTAACGCGTGATTGATTCTTTTTATTTGTTTTGACCAATTATTTTTGAAAACTGCCAAACAGGCAACAAATTAAGCAGATGTTAAATAAAAGAGAAAAACAACAAGTACAAAAACAGGTTTTTAGGAAGGTGGTGCATGACATCCGGTTCACCAGATGCACCGTGAGACAGTTTTAGGCCTGATGGTATTTTATTCCATCTTTCCCTGCTTTCATCAATGTCACATTGCAGCAAACTATGAACACAAACCACACTAGACATGTCTGATCATGTCTCTCCTTTAGATCATTCATCAGATCATCCAGAACTGGAACTAACAACAAACCAGAATTATAAAAATTCAGAAAAATTTCAGAGAAGGTTTCATAAAAGTGATCAGTTCTTAAATATGCTCGTTAAAGAGCAAAGGTCATGAAACTATGTCTTAATTAGATCCTCTACTGAGAGCGAGTCCAGCACCAACGCTGTAAAAGAAAATAGAGCAGAATAGAAATTGTTTTGCTGTTCAAAAATGGAGAAACTAACAATGTAACAGAATTAAAGCAGATAGGTTCACATAAAGACAGAAGATATAATATGTAAAAACAGTAAAATGCTGCAAAGTAAAGGCAAAAATTAAATGCAAGTACTATGGCGTTATTAAAAGAAGTATATAAAGAATGTGCTCTACTCAAAAGTAAGGTAAATTAATTGAAAAAAATATTCCAGCATCAGATTTGAAATAGCATATTTACTGATAACTCGCTGGCATTTGTTTCTCAATAAATGTGGCTTGTTGAACCAAGCCACATTTTCAAGACTATTTTCCAGTGTCTTCACCTTGTGCCAAGAACTCTACATTTTTCCAACATGAAAATCACAACACTTGAACTGTTTTGACCACAGAAGTCGCAAAACATGAAATATGCCCACCAAAAAAAAAAAAGAAAACAAATTTAAAAAAAGGCTCAGTTGTCAAGACAGTTTGGTTTTGGACAGGTGATCTGTGAAAAGATGAATCTCTTCCTTGATTCTGGAATTGTCCTGACTTTTCCCCTCTTTACGGTGCCCCTGATGGAAGGTAATTAGATTTGTTGTGGTTAGTACCTGAAAATCTGTCCCCATTCTATGTAAATGACCCAAATATAAGTCAAATGTTTGACACTCATATTTGGATATATCCCAATTTGACCATTCCATCTTTTTTTTCCTTGTTTCTTTTTGCTTAAATTGATATAAAACTGTGCTAGGTGAAATGCACAGGTCAGAAGAACAATCAATTTAACTTTGCCTTAATTATTATTTGCCTCTAATATATCTATAAGGTAGTTTTCTGCCATTATCCTGCCAGTTTGCTCAACCAGCTGGCAGACACTGGATCTTTTTTTAAGCGACAGAAGGAGATTTGTTTCATCTGCTGTGACAGACCCAGTTGCCAGGGCCTTTCAGGAGATCCCTGTGAACTTTCCCATACAGCTGGTGCCAACTTCACCTCTGAGCTTGAGCAAGAGCACACGTCTTAAAAGACTTTGCTCCACTGAAAATTCATTTCATTTTTTTCTAAAAGTATCTTATCGAGGCCAACAGGAAATACTGCTGTCATGACATTTTTGTAAGTTTCTTTCTTAACATTCTATTGATGGGTTCTTTCAAAATGAGGCAAAGTTTCACCACTGAGCAGCTTTCAGAAAATTCAAGATGCGCCTTGATGCAGACCACAAGAACTCGACTCTGTCACCTTTCACTGCGACACTCTGACCTAGTTGGAGGTCTTGGTTACTTTTCTCTTTCCAAATGCTTCATTTATGACAACTTTTTTATATGTCCACCTTTAAGTGGAGGACACTTGGAGAAACAAGGTGCAAACTCTGAAGCATGAGACAAAATGTCAATACATGATTGGACCTCCTGGTGCAGGAATTCCTGCATCGACCCAGACTGCCTCAGGTCATCTGCCTTGTTGGGTCTGGCTTCTCTCTTCTTTCTTTCGATAACAGCCCATAGATTTTCTCTGGGGTAAGAAGGTTTTTCTGGACAATCAAGAACAGGTACATGACAGTGACTGAAGCAGCTTTTGAGATTTTTAGCAGTTTGACAGATGTCTCTGTTGATATTAGACTTCAGAAAACCCAGAGGACCAACATCAGCAATGACATGGCATCCCAAACTTTCACTGACTTTAGAAACGTCACACTGGACATTCTGTGTCTCTCCACTCTTCCTCCACACTGTGGGAGCGTGACCTCTAAATGAATTGTGGAATTTACTTTCATATAGGATTTCATATAGTCTGTGGTTCTGTAGTGGCTTTACGTGGGAAAGGAACTTTTGCGTCTGGTATTCACATGTCTTGCTGGTGGCTCCTATTTAGTGGATTTTTCTTGACAGTCTGTTCAAAGCTGCGGTACCCCCTATTTTTGGTGCACCTTTCCCCACTTTATAACTTCCACCCCGTTTTCTGTTCAAATGGTTGCACTTTATGAGCAACCCCTCCTTCAGCAATGACCTTTTGTGGCTTACCCTTCTTGTGAAGGGTGTCAATGACTGTCTTCTGGACATCAGTCAAGTCAGGAGTCTTCTCTATGATTGTGTCTGACTGACCGACCCAGAGTGAAAGAGGCGTCCAAAGGTTTAGGAAACCTCTGGCTTCGGTGTTTTCAGTTAAAGTTGTTTTGGGATGTGACAGCAGGAGTTTCTGTTAACAACCTTTTTGACATTATTCAAATATTCGGACACACTAAATTTGAGGTTTTCATTATTTGGACGCGATAATCATCAAAATTGGAATATATCACTTCATTTTCTGACAGTGCAAGAAATATTGCAATTTATGCATTATTCATTTCTTATGCATTGGTAGTACTTGCAAGATACCAGTATTATTTTTTGAATTCAGATTTTATGTGACTGCTTGTTTTCCCACAAGCAGTCACATAATGGGGAAGTTGTTGGACTAAATGTCCACTCGGTTTGCCGTAGTTTCCCCGAGTCTTGATTGTGTCCATTGAATACCTGCTGCGTGGACACATGGACATGCTGCTGCCGTGCAACGATTTGTTTAAACTTCCAGAAACTCACCCCTAAAAACCCCCCACAAAAAACAAAAACCAACACACACACGCGCGCGCGCGCGCGGTGTCCCCCGTGATGACTTCACATCCTGTTTTCCCCACTTCCTTCTGAAAGTTCGGCGTGGACTGGGACGGTCCTGTCTCCACGCACCGTGTGCCGCCGCGCGCTGTCAGACCTGCGGGGCCCGTGGAGTTTTTCCACAGCGACGATTCGATCCGGACTCACAGGCATGCAGCAGCTGATCTGCTGACACTGAAGAGAGGAGGCGTCGGTAAGTCTCCACTGCGACTGGAAACGTCCTCACTTCAATTCTGGGATTTAAGGTGTTTGAGGCTATTGGTTAAAAAAAGAAGAAGCAAAAAACAAAACAAAAGGTCACATTCTAACTTTATCTGCAACTTGAAACTTGAATGATTTTTCTGTAATCCATGGTACAAAATCTATGCAATGTTCTTGTTTTGATTGTGCAAGAGCTTTTCTGATGGGATCGACAACCTGACTGCAAATAAAGCAAATATTCCTCTGTGATTTACTCTTTTATTTCTCCATTGTCTGCGTTCTGCATTGGAGTCCACATCCTTGGCTCTTCAGGCCGATTTATGAGCTGAAAACTCCTGATATTTGCAGTAAACCTCTAATCTGAGTTCCCATGCAGCTGAACTCCGGGCTCTGTGTGAATGGGTTTATGTCAGCTCAGCATTCTTGCATTCTTTCCTCTGAGCTGAAGTGTTTAGTTTGTGACAGCCACGCTGCAGTGAGTTTTGTCAACATACCCCCACCCTCCTCTTTTTCCAGTCTGCTGTGAATCCTCAGACCAGTTAGCGTGGCCATCGATGAAAGGTTTTCCTGTACCAGTGAGTCCTATCTCCATATGCATACATGAGTTGATTGACAGCGCTAAGCCCCTCCTCCTGGCTCTGATTCTTTGTTTTTGACCAGGAGTGGTGCATTTCTTCAGAAAAGCAGTAGCAGTTCTAGGAGGATGTGGAGGAGATTGATCTTTTCACAGAATATCTGTTTTATACTGTGAAAACATCAAACAGATTAGATTTTCAATCTGTTAGATTTTTTTTCTTTATTGTTTTTAACTTTTTTCTACAATTACTTTGAATTGTCTCTGACTGGAAGGGGCTATATTAATAAAGTTGCCTGTCCTTATATTGTCACGACATGGTGAGTTTTTTCTAATATGTAAAAAATGTTTTTTTATTTTTTTTAATCAAAGTTACATACCGCAACTTTAAGTGAAATAATCATGCAAGAGAGCTAGTACTTTGTATCATTATTAATGAGTTATTGACTCACAACAAACTCCTGTTGCTTTCTAACTTGGAAGTAGAAAGTTAGAAAGTACAGTTGAAATGAAACTCATTTCAACTGTACTAAGATATTTGTGCAAGAAACTGGACAAAAAAAGTACCTGGTAAGATTTTGTGGTTTTTGAGGTGCATACAAAAAACACTTTTTAGTTGTTTATTGGTGAAAAATACTGAAGATCAGCAGCCACATAAAATCTGATGGAAGTACAGTGGGCTTGTGGTTATGAAGTGACAAAATGTGAATAGTTTTACGTGACACATCAACACTCTGCAGGGCGCTGAGAAGGACCTGAACTGGGTAATTCAAAGAGGCGGGCTGCCTGAGGATCAGATGTTATTGCCAGTAAAGCTGTTGAGTGTGAACATGTGTACATGGTGCCAAGGTTCAGACGTATTACAACCTATATTCCACTGGATCGCTGGTTAACACCACGGCAGTCACATTGCACATGGAAAGTTGCACAACAGTGCCAATAAACGTTTAAGTGAAGTTGTCGGCATGGAGATCCAGAAAATGTAAAGCTGCAGGTTTTTCCACAGAACAGGAACCGTTTGGCCACACAGTTCTTGTTCTGGTACCTTCATAGAATGTAGGAGGATTTTGACGTCTTAATCATTTTCCTGCTTAGCTGCCAAGTCTTAGTGACTCTTTGTTTTTGTTTTTTGTTTGTTTTTTTGCATCCCTTCCTTCTGTTTATGTCTTCCAACGACTCATAGTTAAATCTTCATCTTTATTCAAGTTATGTTGTTGAAGTTTCTGACTATTTAGGTCCTAAATGTAGCGGTGAACATCCAGCCAAACTTGTAGTACCGTGATTCTGTCACACTGCGAAAAATTCCAGCGGTTTCTGTAAGGGGAAGCGTTGCCCTTTCTAGCTGATATCAGGTTATTACGGTAATTTCACTCCCACCAATGCAGGAAGTGAAATTAATCTCAGGGGTGCTCTTTTAATAGATGGTAAATTGAGAAAATAACTTGAAAATTCTAGTTGTTATGGATAAATGGGCAAATATATTTACCTGCAGGACATTTAAAAAACTGCGTAAAATAAGCAAAAATATCCAGGTGGAGATTTTAAATTTAGTAAAAAAGGGTTCAATGGTTTTAAGAGGCTTCTTTGTGTTAAAGGGGAGTTTTCCTTTCTGCTGTCGCCACATGCATGTTCAGTGGAAGCTATCGCTGCAAACCCAAAGACACGAGTTGGTATTTGAGAAAATATAAATTGAACTTCACTGCATATTTTAATAACTTGAATCAATTTGAAGTGTATGTAAGTGACTTTGAATCTGTCTGTTTGTTTCAATAAAATTTATGATGAGTTGTAATTGTGTTGTGAATTGGCTCAACACAAATAAACTGAATTGAATGAAATGTAAATCTATGTTTTGCTCTTGGTAAAAAAAATATGTTTTAATGTTAATTATAGAGAGTTAAAGTTTTGTCTCTGATGAATTACATTGATTCGTCCTCACCTACTTATATTTCTTCTGCAGATGTTAGGCTGACAAAATGAAGACAAGAGAAGATGTGAAAATAATCAACCAGGGTCTGGAGGATGAGATGGTAAATACAGTTGTTTTGTTTCATTACTTATTGTTCAGACAATATTCTCGTGTTATAGTAAAGTTAGAAATTCTGACAACATATTTGGCTCCAATCACATGTAAACTCCATTATTCTTACAGTTAAGTTGTGTCAGATCTTTCTGTATTCAATGGATGTAATTGTCTGATTTCAACTGTGTATTATTATGAATACATGATTGAGGTTCAGGTTCAATTGAGACACATTATTTGCTGTCAGTGAAAACATTGATAACCTTTATTTTGTCACTTATAAAGTTTGTATGATTTGTGATTTTACAAAGCTCAGTCCCATCTGAAGATACAAACCTGTAAAACTGTTCCTTCATGACGTTCCAGCACAGATATGGTGAACATGTCTGGTTGTCTTTTATATGGAACTGCTGGGATTCCTGCTTAAATATTTGTCAACCAAGATGGCGGTTGGTGTTTTTCTTCTGTTGTTGTGAAAAATGCAACGTGAATCTCCACGCCATATTCAACTGAATCTCAGGAAGAGAAACGTTCACATAGAAATCTTTTCAAAATGAAACAAATATCCCCAATTTAAATGGTCATAATATTACAACACCTGCCATTGTGTTAGTCCCTAGTATATAAAGAAATATCGCAGCAAACTTGATATTTTTTGGTTGTTCGTCTAACCCTTCCTTTAAAAACATGGTGGTGCATTTGGCTGTGAAGCGCTTCAGCAGAAACGTGTGTGTGTGCGTGTGTGTGTGTGTGTGTGTGTGTGTGTGTGTGTGTGTGTGTGTGTGTGTGTGTGTGTGTGTGTGTGTGTGTGTGTGTGTGTGTGTGTGTGCAGGAAGTCAGCGGCTACCGGCCCTGTCTGTGGAAGATGGTCCTGGTTGGGGTGGGTGCGGTTTGCTCTGGGGGTCTCCTCCTCCTGCTGCTCTACTGGCTCCCAGAGTGGGGCGTCAAGGGGACTTGCACACACACGTCTCTGAGCGATGCTCACACCCTGCTGCTCAGAACCAAGGTGCAAAACAAAACCAACATTAAGCAATGAACTTTGCTCATTTATTTATGATCTGTTTGCTCTTGTTTTCATTCAATCAAAACAAGGGAAGAGTTGAAAACACCTGATTTGTGTATATTCTGCATGTTTATTCATTTGAACAGCAGATGTTAAAGCTCTTGTACGTAATATTTATTAATAAAAATATATTTTTTTACATATTTGTTGAAACTGTCACCATATCATGAGAGAATAAAATGAGACAGATAATCTGAAAAAAATCGAGCTCTTCTGCTCCTCTTCATCACCAGAGCACAGCATATCATGAATCCTTGTTAGCATAGCCACCAATGAATAAACAGTTTTGTTTCCCCGCCATTAGCCCATTTACTGGTGCATACATGAGGTTTATTGGCAGGGCTAAGCCCCTCCTCCTGCCTCTGATTGGTTGTTTAGGTCAGGTGCGGTGCATTTCTTACAATAATAAAAATAATTAGCACAAGTTGTGTTATCACTACATAATAATAATAATTGCAATAATAATTGAGGATGGAGGTGGAGGAGATCAAACTTTTCAAATTATCTGTCTCGTAGCTAAATATCACAACATGGTGACAGTTTTATTAGAAATGTAGAAAACTTTTTTTTTTGTTTTTCTAAATTAAAGTTACAACATATTGCAGCTGTGAGGAATGTCTCTTTTGGGTGAACTTTGAAGGATGAGTTCAGGCAGTGGTTTCGAGTCAGAGTCCACAGGATGCTGGCTCCAGCCACGAAGCCCTTTGACGATTTGGATGTAAAACCCAGAATTCAGCTCCCAAACGGAAACGTCGGTCATCAGGTCTGCTCTGTTCACGATGAACAGCTTCCCCAGGAGCAGCAGGTTCAGGTACGTTACATTACATGTATTTTTACTTCAATGGACTTTATTATTGTGGAACATAATGACGAAGAATTCGGCCCTGATCACCTCAGTCTCCTTTCCCTCCTTAGATTCAATATTTCACACACCACAGCTTTAGATACTACTGGAATGACGCCATCCAGAACTTTGCATTCTATCAGTAAGTGGTCCCCAATGTCATTTCACTGATATTGCCTAATATTGAGACAATAAACCACTAACATGAACTAAGTCTCTACTTATATAGTGATAACACAACATGTTTTACAAACTTACACACAGTTGAGCCCACAATTACAGTTCTGCTAAAATGGTCTGTTTCAGCAGTTTTAAAGGTTTAATATGAAATATTGTGCTGAGAAATAAAGCTAAATATTCCCATGTTTCAAGGAAACAGATTCAGATAACAAAGGTATTCTTGAGGTTTCTGGAGAGCGTTTCCTCTCCATCAGGATGATCTGGTCAGATTTTCTCCCTGCAGTCTCTCAGTGTTTTAGTTTCTGGTTCAGATTCTCTATCAGCTTCATGGCTATTCCAAACTTTAGCCATCGTTTTCTGGTAACTGTCCACTCAGTGCAGGTTGATGCAACCCTTTGTTATATTATAAGGAATTTAAAGTGTGTTGTCAATTCAAAAAGTGATACAGAACCAAGTGAAAGTACAAAAACATTTAGAAACAATACGTCCCCTTCCAGTGAATTAACGCTGCTTGAACTGAAGTCATTAATCCAACCCACTGAGACTAATATTGTTATAAAACAATAATTTACCATAACCATTTCTTCTTTCATCCTGTGGAAGAGCTGGTGAAATGTGGCATCTCAAATGCTACTCTATGAAGAAAAATAAGGCTCCTTTTGGTCTCTTCTTTAATCCAACATACTGGGTTCCAATGTTTGATCCAAAGTTTGGTTCAGACAGCACACACCCAGGTTTTGGTTTGAAGAAAACAGCCAGTGAATTTTAGTGTGTCTCTGATGTCGATCTGAGCATGGTTTATACCTGAGGCCCCTGACGTTGTTATAACTGGAAGAGACGTCCACACAACAATACAAGATAAAAGTCTTTGCTCCCCTAGAGGCCTGGAGGATGTGAAGGTGAG
The DNA here is from genome assembly GCF_027474105.1 of Poeciliopsis prolifica. Classification (NCBI taxonomy): domain Eukaryota; kingdom Metazoa; phylum Chordata; class Actinopteri; order Cyprinodontiformes; family Poeciliidae; genus Poeciliopsis; species Poeciliopsis prolifica. The sequence continues at coordinate 2,059,664 of NW_026562383.1, forward strand.
CTGTGCCCACATCCACTGCGAACACAGCCGTGGGCTGACCAAAGCACTGCAGGACCACAGGTACCTCTCTGCATTAGAGTTTTATTTGATTTATTTATTTGATAAAAAAATTTTTTAATTCACACAAATTTACTGGTGACAAAGTGAAAAAGAAAAAAAATCTTTCTTTCAGGAGGTTGTTTTTCGGGGAGAATGAGATCGCTGTGAGAGTCCCCTCTCTGTTCAAGCTTCTCATCAAGGAGGTGAGTGTTTAACCCGCGCCTCTTCCTTTGACGCTCGCGCTTTAATCAGCTCTGCTATCTGGAAATGAAAGTTCCAGATAGCTTTTATTTCTCTCTTATTTCCCACCAGGTGCTGAATCCTTTCTACATCTTCCAGCTCTTCAGTGTTGTTCTGTGGAGCGCCGAAGACTACTACTACTACGCCACAGCCATCGTTTTCATGTCGGTCATATCCATAGCTACCTCACTGTACACCATTAGGAAGGTGAGGCAAAGACGAGGGAAAGCCGACCAGAGAAGAATTTGTTCAATTTGTTTGCCTTCTAGATTTCTACAAACTGGAATTCTGCTAGTCATGTGATCCTTTCATGTTTTTTTTAATATATATATTTCTGAGTAAATCTCTCTTCGAACTGTTTGCAGCAATACGTGATGCTGCACGACATGGTGGCGTCTCACAGCGTGATGCGAGTGTCGGTGTGCAGAGGAGACAAAGGCATGTTTGACGCTCTGCTGCACGTCGCTGCTGAAGCGCCCGCTCTCCTCGCTCACTGTTGTGTCCGTCTCAGACACAGAACAGGCCATGTCCACGGAGCTCGTGCCCGGTGATGTCATCGCCATCCCGCCCAATGGGATGGTGATGCCGTGTGACGCCGTGCTTTTCCAAGGGACCTGCGTTGTGAACGAGAGCATGCTGACAGGTGTGGATGTTTGCCGGGCTTCAGATTCTTTTAAGTTTTAAAGGAGCAGTATGTAAATAAATTTTTTTTTTAAATGAAATGTTTCAGAGTTGGATGGTAACTACCGTAGTTACATTACTTAAGTAGGTTTTTAAAATACATTTTAGGGTTATTTTTAGTAATACTCGTAAAAGTACTTTTTACTTTTACTTGAGTAAAATTTCCAGATTCTATATCCAGTGAATGAAAAAAACAAACATGTTTTAACCAAAAACTTCACCGGGTACAGACACACGCCTGCAGATTTTGTTTTATAGTTTTATATGAAAATAAATAGTTTTTGCAATAATGTTCTATATGAATGATTTTCTTATTTTCTATTTACACTATTTATATGAGTTGTTTTCATTCTGGTCTTTAACATAACAAAATGTCCACAAAACTTGATATTTCCTTTGTCTGATGATGTAATTTTTAAATGTCAAATGATTGATGTTTTGATCAGTTCAGTCGCCTTTAATACTTTTTCACTCTAACTCGAGTAATTTCTGTGTTTTACTTTTACTTGAGTGAAAACATGTTGAAGTAGTGCTGCTCTGGTTCTCTGTCCAGCTCTGGAAACGAGGCAGATATGACTGAGCTAGTATGATATAAGACTCTAAAAGCCGATTTTTAAAATCTTCATTTGTTCCTGAGCCGTGGGAATATCCTGAGAATAATTTTCTAGTCATGGCATCCTAAGTGCTACAGGTTGAGCTAAAAAGAAAAAAATCCATCCAAACTGGATATCTCTCCACATACCTTCTTCCCGCAGGCGAAAGTGTTCCAGTGACCAAAACCAGTCTGCCCAGTTCGGGCGACGAGGCGGCGAGGAGATACAGCGTGGAGGAACACAAGAGACACACACTGTTCTGTGGGACCCACGTCATCCAGACCCGATTCTACTCTGGCGAGTTGGTGAAGGCCGTGGTGATCCGAACAGGTGAGGCATCCGTGTAAAAATGTTCATCGTCAAAACGCAAAAATGCCAACAATCTCAACGTTTTCCCTCCACCTAATCCTTCCACAGGCTTCAGTACAGAGAAGGGCCAGCTGGTGCGCTCCATTCTCCACCCTAAGCCCACAGACTTCAGGCTGTACCGGGACGCCTACCTCTTCCTGCTGTGTCTGGTGGGCGTGGCGGGCATCGGCTTCGTCTACACCATCGTCCTCAGCATCATGAACAAGGTCCTACTGCTGCTGTCCTCACACGTCTGCAGGGGTTTATCATGCTTCTCAGCGTGAAGACGTGGAAACGCGTTATGTTGTAGTTGCATGAATTCAAATGAAAAAGTGTAGAAAAATCCGACCTTTAATTTGTACATTTATACAATTGGCTAATAGTTTTCACCAATATTTCACCAAAATGTTGCTGGACGATAAGCTGTGACAGATGTTATTGGCATAAACGATAATGTTGTGGTTTTGAGTCCATTTCCAAGTAATATAAGACAATACATCCAAACGCCAGTGTTCTGGCTGAGTTTAGTGCATATTTATCTTTATCTAGAACAGAATAGACTCTTTTCTTGCGTAACTATTAAGCAACTGTCTGCAACTGTCCTATCAGTGAGTTTTAGAGATTTATTTGCCTCCCTTCCTTTGTTCTCAGTGTGAAATGGCAACAATGTAAATATAGGTGCCACTTAATCTGCATTCCCCTGGGAAAAAGGAGAACACGGGTTACTTATTAAAAGTTCCTACTAACTCTGATCAGCTTTCAAACCGTTTAAAGGAAATTCATTTCCTCTGTTATATTTTGTGTATTTGTGTCAGTGGGGGTTTTGAAATGGATTCCCCCCTGTTAAAGGGTCAGTATGATGTAAAATTTACCTTTTTAAGTTTTGCTTCTTGTTATAATGTTTTTCCCTCATCAAAAACATATCTGGAGTGTTTCTTTGATTCTTATATGCATGTTTGAGACATCCTTTCATCTCCCATGGCAGCCATTCAGATGTTCAAAGCATCCCAGTGCCAGCTGAGTGTCAGCTCTTCCACTGCAACTCCACCACTTGGCTCCTTCAGACTAGCACATACCTTCTTTCCTAATTTTGCCAGATGTTTGCTAATTTGATATATATGATGACATCTGACATAATTACATTATTTTGCTATAAAATGTCACTACGTAGCTGTAAAACTGATATTAATGCCCCTTTGCTAGGGATGCCTCTAAATGCGGAACTTGTAGTTTTCATTGATGGTGTCTGCAAAACATGAAGGTTTCAGCTAAAACCATCATCATCGAGTCTCTGGACATCATCACCATCACTGTTCCGCCGGCCTTACCGGCGGCCATGACAGCCGGCATCGTGTACGCACAGCGGCGTCTGAAGCGCGTCGGCATCTTTTGCATCAGTCCTCAGAGGATCAACATGTGTGGCCAGCTGAACTTGATCTGCTTTGACAAGGTACTTAATCCACAGAACAGCACAAGGTCATATTTCACTCGCAGATTTTTTTTCAGTTGCATCAAAACATTTTCCCATGTTGTTAGTGAAACAGTCTGCTAGTAGAACGGGTAAAGATCAATTTTCAAGAATTATGGACTTAAAGCAAGCTGAAAAGGTACTTGTAAGTTAGTTTTGTCTTATTTCCAGTGCACTAAGATATTTGCACTATAAGCCAGACCAAAGATTTGATGTTTTTGCAATTCTAAAAATGATCTAATGAAAAGGGAGCAGTTTAAGAGTGAAATGCTGTGGTTGGTGCTTTAGCTGCATGTTTGTATTTATCCTGCAGACTGGCACCCTAACTGAGGATGGATTGGACCTGTGGGGCATCCATAGAGCAGAACATGGCAGGTAGAGGCTCTCTCTCATTTCCTCCCTGAAAGCGAACGCAGAACTCCCCGCCTTGCGTCTGCAGCTTTGTTGCTCCGGAGCCGGGCCCAGCCGAGGAGCGCCTGGTGAAGAGCGCCTTCGTGGCCTGCATGGCGACCTGTCACTCTCTCACCAACATAGAAGGAGAGCTCTCTGGAGACCCTTTAGATCTGAAGATGTTTGCCTCCACAGGCTGGGTGAGTGAAAAGTTGTTTCAGACAGAAACGGTTTGAATGTGTCCTTCTCTTCAGTCCCACAGAAATATTTATGGATTCCCCCCCCCTCCCCTCTTTAGGTCTTAGAGGAGCCGACAGAAGAAGAAACCGCGCTTCACAATCCGCTGATGCCCACAGTGGTTCGACCTCCAAGGCGAGACGTCACTGAAGACGGTCAGAGCCAGTCACAGGTCCAGAACACGGTACATTTCCAGCATGTCCACTTTTACTTTAGTGTAAGACAGGACGTTCACGTTCTGTCTCAAAACAACCACAAGCTTCAGCAGACTTGATCAGGATTTTATTCAACAGACCAACGCAAAGTAGAGCGTAATTGTGGAAATGATTCATGTTTTTTCTCTTTTTCTTTATAAATGAAAGTCTGAAAAGTGTGGCATACATTTGTAGTCAGGTCTCTTCCACTGTGATGCCTCTAAATAAAATCCAGCGAAACCAGTTTCCTTCAGAATCATGAAATCAGTAAATAGATCCTCTTGTAATTTAATTAGTGTCTGAATCCAGCTGCTCTGCTCAGAACACTGCAGAAACACAAAATATTACCAAGTCTTTTCTTTTTAATCTGGTTTCTACTGCAAATATCTTGGCATATTTAAATTATGACAAAACTGACTTGCATGTAGCTTTCCAACTTGTTTTAAGACAATATTTTTTTTTTACGATTTTGTTGGCTCTAGTGGCCTTTATTTGAAAGTAGTTGGTCAGGAAAGAAGGCAATGTGAGACGGGGAAAACATGCGGCAAATATCGCCAGGCCGGGAGTCGAACCTGCGACCAACGGCACGAGCACTAAGGCCTCAATTTGTGGGTCGCGCTTTGCCCCTTCAACCCCACTGCACCCCAAGGCAATAACTCCTGAATATTGATAAATAGTAACAATTCCATTGGTTGATTGTTTCAGTTATAAAATGGGAAAAAATATGTTAATATATGCAGTGAAATCCAGTTGAAATGTTGCCATAAGCATTTTTGGGAATACTTTCAGAGCTGTGTGTGTGAGGTTCAAAAACTGATCAAATCAAAACTGATGTCTGATCAAAACAATGATCAGCCAGATTTAATGTTTTCTACATTAAATGTGACGATTATGTAAAGTCAGTTTGTGGGCAACAAAATGTGAACATTTCTAAGGAAGATGAATATGGCAACCTGTTTGTGTCATTTTTGATAGAAAAAAGGAAGGAGTACATTTCTGCCAAAAAACTCAGAAGTTTTTAGATCAATTCTAGAAATTAGAAATTACAATAACATTAACAATCATTTCTAATTCCAGAAAAAAAAACTACTTGGACATTTCAGAATTTTAAAAGTTGAAAATCTTCAAGTTTCTTCTAAAACTAATTCTTTCTTCTGAATCTACAACATTTCAAATTCAGAAAATTCCACGTTTTTTTCTAGAACTTTTCTGAGATGAATCTCAAAATTTCAGAGTTTTTTTTTTGGTTGTTTTTTTTGCTAGCAAAGCGGTTCAATGTAAAGCTCTTGGAACTGCCTTTTTGCTGAAATGTGTTATACAAATAAACGTGATCGATTCATTTCTAGCAAATGTTTTTACTTTTGGTGCTCAGATTTCTGAGCTTAATCTAAAAAAAATTCTGAAGTTTTGGCAGAAATTTTCTCCTTTTTCTGTCTACAGTGGCCCTAATACGGCATTGTGGGCATGGAGAAAATGAATATTTTAAAGTTTTCATCAACGTTGTCTCCCCAGTCCTGTGAGATGGGCATAGTGCGACAGTTCCCCTTCTCCTCGGCCCTGCAGAGGATGAGTGTGGTGGTCAGGAGGCTGGGGGACAAACACATGGAAGCCTTCCTGAAGGGGGCACCGGAGGTCGTGGCTGGCCTATGCAAACCACACTCAGGTCAGGCTTTCTTCTTTTGGGGTGAAGACAGCCTCTCCTTTTTTTGTCTTCTTTATAGCAATAGCAATACAGCAGCAGCAGAATGGTTTGGTCCCTCATCCAGGGGCCCAGTGCGTCCAGAGCGGTCTGATCCCATCCTGTCCTTCCCTTCAGTCCCACAGAGTTTCACTGAGACTCTGGAGAGCTACACCAGGCAGGGCTTCAGGGTGATTGCACTAGCACACCGACAGCTGGAGTCCAAACTGTCCTGGCACAAAGTCCAAATGCTCAGCAGGTACGTCACTAATCAAAGATAAAAAGCGTTGGTGGTGCATACGCTCGCTCCCACCGGGATTCTGAATCTGTGTCCGCATTTCCACTGTTAATGTTTAAACTCCGACCCTGATCTTCTCCCGTCCAATCTACAAGCAAATATGACTTTCACACAGCGTAAACTTTATGCTGCCTCACAATCTCTCAGCACTTTATTTAATTTCCCTTTTGTTCACTTTGTTATTTGGGGATTTTATTCCATTCTGCAAAACTTTTAACCTTCAGCTGTGAAACGCCAGTAACGACATGCCTCAGAAGACGTGCAGCCATGATGGACTTAAAGTTTTATCACAGTATTTTATGGTGTTATTGTGATAACGATAAAAGTGAGGATAAGAACTATTTATTACTTTTATTTTAGGTAACAATATGGCTGTGATGAAATGACAGCAATCAGAGCCGCACAAATACTGATTCAAAAAAGAAAAATCCATGTGTAACATGCTTTTTTAGGACCCTAGAATGCAGAAAAAAGTCTAATTTTGATCACTAAGCTACACACAGTAACAGCATTTAATCATATTGTTAAATTAATTCATATGTATTGATACTTTTCTTGAACAAATATAGAGAAAATCATAAAAGTAACAGTCCTGACAATACGGACAGTTTTGTGGGGTTTTACTTATAATTAGCTGGAATTTATCGTGGCAGCAATAAATCAAAAATCATATCAGACAAATAAATTTATCTCAACAAATGATAAACCCTACGCTAGTAGCAGAACTAATATGAAAATTTGGGCCCATTTCAATATCCCTGTTAACATTGTTGTTATGGCCAGAAGCCAATTTTTTCCCATATTGTGTAATTTACATATGTCACTACACTTATGGCACCTTAACAAAATCTACCTCTCTCACTGCCACATGACCAAACAAGCACCACAAAAACCAGAAACAAATTGGAAATTAATATCGGTCGTTAATATTTCATATGACTGATGCCGATATATTACTAAATAACCAATATGAAGAGCATGATACCAATGACGCTGCTGTTATATCATACATCTCTAAGCAGAAACATTTTATTCAGCACTCTCTAAGCACCTTATTTAATTTCCCATTGGTATAAATAAAGTATTTTTCATTTGAATTTGAATTTCAACGACTCATTGTTTCTGTTTGCGGTTACTCTGTTATCACAGTCAAACAGGTGTAAGTTTTGTGGGGGGTTTGTGTGTTTTTTTCAGGGATCTGATAGAGACCAACATGGAGTTCCTCGGGTTGATCGTCATGCAGAACAAAATCAAACAGGAGTCGGCTGGCGTTCTGACTGAGCTCCGGAGGGCCAACATCCGCACTCTGATGGTCACAGGTAGGTTTGCTCATCGGGCATAACGCACGCCGGTCCCGGCTGATCGCTTTTCTCTATCAGGGGACAACATGCTGACAGCTGTCTCTGTGGCCCGAGACTGTGGCATGGTCCTTCCACACGAGAACGTCATCGTCGCTGACGCTGTCCCCCCCAGGGATTCGCGCCCCCCTTGCATCATGTGGCGTTACGTGGACAACCCGGCTCAGACCCCCAAAGACGATCAGGTCAGCCTGGAGGTTTCGAGGAACGTTAGGCTGGAGTCATTAAAAGCAACAGAGTTATGTCCCTAAGTAATCATTTGTTGGTGTAAACAAACAAAAAAACAAACAATAACTTCATTTCAAATCTTATCTGCCTTTGAAAGACTACAATCCTTCGGCACAAAATTAGTTGACATTGTAGCTTACATGTTCCAGGATTAGACATTGTACTAATATTCATAGCTTGTTCTCGTTGCATACTGTTGTATTGTTCCTGCGTGATTCTGGTTTGGAGTAAAGCTGTTTGGGGAGAAAACAGAGAGAAAATTCGGAGCCAAAATGAAACTAAATGGCTTCCAAACCAAGAGCAGGAATAGAAACGTTGCAACTGCCTGAAAGGTTCTTAACTGATAACCGAAACCTCAGCACAGATGTCAAATTTTTATTTGAATTAGTGCTTTTAGAGGTCATCCAGGAAAATTAAATTAGGGCAAGCTAAGTGCGCTAAATGTTTTTAAAGTTAGCAAATGTGCTAAAGTGCTACACAAACAATTAGGGCATTAGCGTTTTAGCTGAAGTGTTCCCACCACTGCTAGTAGCCTGTCAAAGTTTATTTATTTATTTTGGCTATTTCATAAAAAAGTTTTCAGAAAGAGATTAAAAGACTTTCACTGTACGACATTTTTTTTCTCGAGCAAAAACAATTCAACAATCAAAATGATGAAAGTTACACACACTGCTCCTCACACACATTGAGGAGCAACCAAATGAGGTTAATCCTCATATCTCTACATATTTACCAGCTCACAGATCTCTGCAGGACTTTCTGCTTTTCACTCTTCCATGATGTCATAGTATTTGTGCAGGTGTCTCCCCACAGCGAACACTCAACCCACCAGGGACTCAGTTTTTAACAGCTTTCTGCTGCTATAGTTATTGTCCTGTGAGCTTCTCAGATCTTCAGTGCTGTGAACAAGTACAGATTGGTTCTGTTTGTCACATATTTTAGACCAATTAGTACAATAAACAGTTTCAGTTGATGATTTGACTTGTTTAGATATTTAGCTCTCAGATGCTTGTGGAAATTGCCAATAAGTGTTTTCTCCCACTCTGGAGTAATTGTGGCCCACTCACATAAGGTTGTTTTTAATTCAGGCAAAGTGGAGTTTTCTTTCCAATTATTAATGACTCATTTAAAGTCATCCCACAGCATCTTAGTCTGATTCAAGTCCACACTTTGACTTTGAGGAAAACTTTCATTTTGATCTTTTTGTGTGACATTTGGAGGTGAAGCTGCTGATGTGCTTCGGATCATTTAAATGCGGAATCAGAAAGTGCTGGTTAGATTTCCTCCTTCAGTATTTTCTGCTGGAGTTCAGAGTTAATGTTCCCATCGACTGAAACTACAACCAGCCCTGGAGTCCTGTGGAATGAGGCCGGCTCTCCAGCAGAGCTGCAGTCTGAACCAGGAAGTGACTAGAAGTTCAAAGGCTGTTCAGTCAAACTATAGCTTTTCATTATAGTTTAGTTTTATTTTATTGTGACTTTTTGTTTGACTAATTCATTCAGATTTTATTTGTTTTTACAGTTTGTTGGATAGTTATTATTAGTTAAATATTGTTTAGTTTTAGTTGAGTTTATATTAGTTATTGTAGTAGCTTTAGTTTTTTTCATACTTTGGTTGTATTTATATTATTATTATTTGTAGTGTTTTTGTTTTTTGTTGTTTTTTGGAGAAATTGAACATCTTAAGAATGCAGGAAACAAATAAACCTCTATATTTAGTAAGAGGCTTTGAAAACAGCTGTGCTCCTCTTCTGGTTGATATGAAAATGGAACATAGAGTGAAGAACAGAACATTTTCATCCCTTATGTAAATACTTAAATCAGTATTGAATGGCTCTGTGTTGTTCCTGATTTAATTATGTTGTACAATGATATAATAATGTGAGATGAATTGAGTTGAAACCATCAGTTTGTCCACACCATGTCTCCCTCAGACTGCACAGATCCTCGTGGAGGAGGAGATGTATCACTTCGCTCTGAATGGAAGAACCTTTGCTGTTATCACAGAACACTTTCCTCAGCTAATGCAGAAGGTACTGTCTTGTTTTTGCACGTTGACATGTCCATACCAGGTTTGTTTAGCTTTTTCCGCTTCTGTGGTTGTAATGACATTTTCCTCCCACATGGGGGCGCTGCAGCTCGCACTTAGAGCCACCGTGTTCGCGCGCATGGCGCCAGACCAGAAGACCCAGCTGGTGGAGATCCTGCAGGGCATTGAGTGAGTCTCTCTGATTCTCACTCAGTGCTCATTTCACTTTGGCTCATTTCCGTCTGTTTTCACTGCTGCAGCTTCATCCACTCTGTTTACTTTCCAGCTACATTGTTGGGATGTGTGGCGACGGCGCCAATGACTGTGGGGTAAGTTTGGGTTCTCTAAACTGCAGGTGCATTTGGCAGATCAGCTCATGTGAAATATGATGGGATGTTACTCAGACAGCTCAGGAAGTCACATAACATGCTCCTCAAACTGATTAATAATAATAATGGAATTTAAAATACATAGCACTTTTCCAAACACTCAAAGATGCTTTACAGGAATCAAGTAAAATTACAAACAGAACACTAAGTAGATCAAACAGAATCATAAAGGAGAAAACTTAAATACACAGCACACTAAAAACACACAGGATAAGCAAAGAAATGCTAAAATATAACATTAAAAATCATATTAATTTAGTTTTAGGAAATATTCAGTACTAGAGTTTAGATTACAGATTTTTAGCCTCTGCTACAGACGAATAAAGTCGTCTGCTGCTCTCGTATTCTAAACACTTTATTCTGGTAAAATTATGATTTTATTGTTACCTTACTAGGACTTTTTTTCTCTCATTATTTACACCTTATTTTCATACGACTTAATTCTCATAATATTATGCTTTTATTCTCTTAAGTTAGAAAAAGAAATGAACTTAGAAAACGAATACTCCGTCGCCTGCCTCAGAGTAACTGAAGGTGTTTCCCTCTCAGGCCCTGAAGAGAGCACACAGTGGGATTTCTCTGTCTCAGCTGGAGGCGTCGGTCGCCTCTCCCTTCACTTCCTCCACCTCCAACATCTCCTGTGTCCCCAACCTCATCAGGTACGGTGAAGACGAGGTCCTGACCTGGAGCGTCGCTGTGCAAAGTGACACATATGTTAGCAGCTTTTCGCACTTTTCTCCTGCTGTCTGATAGAGATGTACCGATCTGATATTAATATATGTATCAGTCCTGATATTGGAAAAAAAAATCTCAAGGATCAATGACAATGTACCTGATCTGTAAGGGCAGATCTACTCAGTCTTTCGTACTCTCAACGACATCGTGCTTTATTATCTAGTTTACATTATATTTAGAATAATAATTTTAGTCAATAATGTCTGAATGTTTATGTTTTCCAAAGGGAGGGACGAGCCGCCCTCATCACTTCGTTCTGCGTCTTTAAGTTCATGGCTCTCTACAGCATCATCCAGTACATCAGTGTCATTTTGCTTTACTGGGTAAATACTCCACTGATCTCTTCTTTTCTGTGTCTTCTCCTTTTTATTTGCGCAGTTTTAACCTTTTTGTTAACGCAGATCCTCAGCAACTTGGGAGACTTCCAGTTTCTCTTCATTGACCTCGTCATCATTCTCATCATCGCCTTCACAAGTGAGCTCCAGCTGGTCGGGATATCAGTCACTGGAGGTCATTCTACTGATGCCTGTGTGTGTGTGTGTGTGTGTGTGTGTGTGTGTGTGTGTGTGGGTGTGTGTGTGTGTGTGTGTGTGTGTGTGTGTGTGTGTGTGTGTGTGTGTGTGTGTGTGCGCGCGTGTGTGTTTTTTGTTTTGCCTGTCTTCAGTGAGTCTGAACCCAGCGTGGAAGGATCTGGTGAGGCAGCGTCCTCCGTCCAGTCTGATCTCGGGCCCGCTGCTCTGCTCGGTTCTGACCCAGATCCTCACCTGCCTGGCCTTCCAGGTCTTGGCTTTCTACCTGGTGCAACAGCAGAGCTGGTACGAGACATGGACGCCTCAGTCAGAGTGAGTCACCGCCACTGTGGGACACCAATGGCTTCATTGCAAAATAAAGTTTTTTTCAAAGAATTTCTGTGAATGATCAGGATGCAATCTGAAGGTGTATAGTTGCTTTTTCACCAATCTGATGGGTGAAGAACCTAAATAACAATAAATATCTGTATATGTCTATTCATTCAAAAATTTTGCAGCAATGAGTTTGTGGATTGAAAATGTTACATACTTTGTCAACATATAAGTTTTGATTAAAACGTGACCTTGCAATTAGTTTGATTAAAATTTGTAATCAATTAGCTGCACAAATCATTTTTGATTTGAAGGAGTTATTGTATTTCTGAATCAGTTTATTTTTTTTTTTTTGCGTTCCCTCTGTCCTGCAGCGCCTGCAACATCTCCCAACCCAGCAGCTTCTCCGACCGCCGGAACGGAACGACCTCTCACGACCACAAAAACATCCGCAACTACGAGAACACGTCCCTCTTCTACGTGTCGTCCTTCCAGTATTTAGTCGTGGCCATAGTTTTCTCCAAAGGGAAGCCCTTCAGGCAGCCCAGTTACAAAAACTGTACGTCAGTTGCAGCGAGACGACTATATTAATGTGTTGCCTTTGTTATATGTGAAGCCAAGGCAAACACAAAAACACATTCTGAACGTCTTTTTATTTATTTTTATTTTTTATCTTTGATAAGGGCCGTTCATGCTGTCCTGTGTCGGCCTCTACTCTTTCCTCCTCTTCATCATGCTGTACCCCATCTCTGCTGTTGATAACTTTCTAGAGGTAAACATTTTGACTACTTTTTTATTAATTCTGGGTGTAAATCCAAGACACTATTTAGTTGGTAGTTGCATGCTAATGGATGATAAAAGAATGCAATTGATACATTCATTCAAACATTCTTTTTTTTTCTTCTTGAAAGCAGGTTTAAAGCTGCAGTATTAAATATATAAATATATATATTTTTTACATATGGGACAGATAATCTGTGAAAAGATCTGAGCTCATCTACCTTCTCCGAGTGTTAACTAGAAACAGCCACAGTCTGACAAAAAGACCACAGAAAGTGTTGTTTAGTTATCCTTTATTTATATAACCTGGTACATACTCTTATTAATCTAATTATCTATTTTGTTATTCTTTTTTCTTTCTCTCTTTTCCACTTCTTCCCAAAATACCAGTGACGCTAGGTGAATCCAGGAGAGTAAGAAAATAAGACATTTAAAGATAACAAAATTATTTTGCACAACTTTTTTGATCTATAATGTTTGTTCTGTGTGCACTAGTTTATATATATATATATATATATATATATATAATATATATATATATATATATATATATATATATACTGATATATACAAAAACATTAAAAAAAACATTAAAAAAACAAGAAAAGTCTTAGCGTTGTCAATCATCCTCCGTGTGGAACTGCTCATCCCACTTGCTCTTTGTTACACTGCAGCTTGCAAAGCCTGTAGTGAATGCCACATTTACTACAGGTCCAGCAGCTGTGAGGACGTCCACTGTGGACGGCGGACAAACAATTTTCCTGTAACTAAGTTGTTTCTACACCGTTGGCACGTTTAGTTCCGTCATTTCTTACTGTCAATCATGCATGAGGATGATTGACAGCTCAAAGCCCCTCCTCCTGACTCTGATTGGTTGTTTTGAGTGCGTTTGGTCAGACTGTGAGCTGCTCAGGGAGGAGGTGAAGGAGATCGATCTTTTCACAGATTATCTGTCTGATAACAAACTATCACCACACAGTGGCAGTTTTAACAAAAATATAATATATAAATGTATAAAAATTACATACTGCAGCTTTAAATTAAAATGACCAGTTGTGTGAGAAAAAGTCTTTTGTGTGATGACTTCACATGTCTGCACTGCCCTCCTCCCCCCTCCACCCATCAGATCGTGTGTGTTCCACATGACTGGCGTCTTACTCTGGTCATCGTTATTGCAGCGAATGCCGTCGTGTCCTTCATGTTGGAGGTACGACATCACATTCTGTCTCTGATCGATCTGCCTCAATATTCAAAGTGTGATTTGCATGCATTGAATTATTTTTATTATTATTTTTTCTTTACCAAGACCCTGCTTGTAGCTGCACTATTGCTTCTCAATGAATGAAATGCGCTAATTAAATCTTTTAAATTTGTGACACTTGCCGTTTTTCTGATGCTGTAACTCAATCTTGATGATTAGCCGACTCTTGAAGTTCCCCTCCCCTGAAATCTCTCGTAGATTTTGATCGTTGACATCATCTTGTGGAGGCTTGTTTTCAGAGGAAGTCAGGGGGCAAATGGCCCCAGAGCGCCCTCCTCTGGCGACACACCGCAGGTCGGGAAGCCTTTTTTTTCTCTTCTCTCTTACTAAAATCTGCTTCATTCAGTGTCACTGTTTAGATAGCACCTTGTTCTTAACCCTGGCTCTCTTTCACTCCTAAAGCTGCTGTCTGTGGTGGTTCAGTATGTATGAAAATCTCATTTTAGTGTGTTTAAATGTGAAGACAAGTTTGCACATTTGGTGAAACATGAAGGCCTATTACATATAAGAAGTATATGTGTTGCTCTTGATTTGTCAACATTTGGTATAATGCATGGTACTGGGATCAAAGGACTGCAACTGTGATGCCATTTCTTACTTTTTCCTGCCTGATCTTCTGATACTGAAAGTCCAACGCTTATTTCAAAGTCTACCAGATTATTTTCAATCAATCAGATAATAGACCAGATTTCACTCACTGAGCTCTTTGGAGGTGAGCAGATAATTAACATAAATGTCTTACTGCTTTAAGAATTTGTAACAGTCAATAATAAAACGTCAACACAGATGTTGAACTTCACTCAACTGAAAGTTAACAAAACTAACAAAACAGCCAAACAAATCTTTCCAGCACTTCATCTGGAAAGATTTGTTTATGAAGAAGCTGAATGTGCTGAGCGTTTTCAAATGCTGAACGAAAAGTTAGCTCTGCTGTTAGCACATTGCATGACCAGCAGAAGTGTTTTTTCTTCCGTGACATTTATGCAAACCTCTGTTTTCAGCTCTTTATGTATCACTCTAGAATGCTGGAGCAATATTTACCTCAGGGCATTTATTTATGCACTGCAAAAACACAAAGTCTTTCTAGGGGTTTTTCCTCTGTTTTCTGGGGCAAATATCCGAATGAGAAATAAGACAAACCTGGCATACAATTAATTTTTGAGTGAGATATAAAAGCTTGTTTTTCAGTAAATCACTGAAAAACAATGACTGAAATAATCTGTCATTGTTATAACAAGTGAATAACACTTGCCATTTCAATTATTTAAGAAATTATTAACTTAAGTTACTATGCCTTAAGTTAATGCTTAACTTAAGACGTCGAGCTAAAAAAAGTCTCTTTTAAGTTACTTTTGTCTCATTTCAAGTGTACTAATATATTTGCACTAGAAACTAGAGGAAAAAATACCTGGTAAGACTTTGTGTTTTTGCAGTGTTGCCACACAAGGCAATAGTGTACCAGGAGTAGATAGCACACGCTTTTCTTTTGTTTAGCTTGTTTTTTTTTTTTTGTAACTTTCTATGATGGTGAAAATGTAACAGAATCTTCTTTTAAAAAGCTTTATAAACAAATTCAGAATTTCACAAACGTGTTTATTGTGCTTCTCATTAAAAATAATAAAATTCTGCATCTTTTTGTTAGTTAAATATCCACATCGTTCACTTGTAGGAGTGCTTTGACTCCTACATGTTTGTTGCTGCTGATGTGCCGACAGGTTGCTAACGACAGCTGGGGCGCGTCGTTCCTGTCCCGGTTGTTCTGTCGGAGGAACAAGCCGCAGAAGGTTCTGTACAGGCACCTGGCCCTGGAGCTGCAGGACGACGCCGACTGGCCCCCCAAACCCTCTACTGTCACATACCCCACCGAAGCACAGCCCCACGTCTCTGCGGCCCTCTGATCCCTGCAGGGGGTGTAGCCCGACGTCTCCTACTGATACAGACTAACACACACACACACACACACGGTCTCTTACTCGATGTCCTTCATTCTTACCCGCTATATCAAAGTGAACTAAACTCTGAATCCTGGCTTGAGCCTGAGGTCTTTCCATTTTTGAAGCCTTGCATGCTAATGCGAATGCTAATGCTATGGAGCTACTGTCATGAATCATACTTGAATGTCCTAATAAATGCAGAAATGACAAGAATACTGTAAAAAATGGTTTACCCTTATTCAGATTTTATCTCTTTTGTTGTCACAGTTCCATGTTTCAGATCACCAAACAGACAAAGAGAACCTGACTGACTCCAAAGTGTTCAACAGACGTATGTAAAAGGTCATTTACTCCTGACCCTAAGAACTGCCTGATCTGGGTTGCGCAAAACTTTGCAGATGTTCCTGTAATTACAAAAGCCAATGCAATTTTGCAATTGCAGTGTTTCCATTACATAAAAAATGCAATTAAAATCAGAAGATAAATTATTGAAAATCATTCCTCGCCATCATCCTCCAACTACTTCCTGTCGACTTCTTTATGGTTGTTGATCATGTGACTTCTGTGATGCAAAAAAAAAGAAAAAAGTGTTTCCACTGCAGTTTCGCAAAATATAACAATTTCAGTACGGCCAAAAACATCCCTCCACCTCACCTTACCCCAAACATTTCATCGAAAAACGCGATTTTTTGTAAAGTGCTGTGTTTCCATTAAGCTAAACTATTTTCCAAATGTCAAACTGTGTAACTATATGGTCGATGGAAACACAGCTTGTTTTACCTAAGAAGACAACAACAGAATTCAAGAACTGCTGATTAATCTTTTACTGACTGTGAAAGAGTTGTGGTTCACTCTAAATGGCAGAATTCTTGAATTCAGTCAGACTGGAGAGTTTTTGAGCATGTTCCACAGGTCTTATGATTGTTTGGACTGAATTGAAAATCAAAGTGATTTTCAATTCAGTCCAGTTCATTTATAATTCACGAGGTTATTTCAGCAATAGTCGCTCGCGTTGTGTCACTAACTTTACTGCAATCCATTAGACCGATCATGCATGTTGGGACAGTGAGGAGGAATAACTCCCCTTTAACAGGAAGCAACTTCCAGCAGAACCAGAACCAGAACCTGGCTCAGTACAAGCAGCTGTCTGCCTGGGGGTTTGAGAAGACAGAGCAGCAACATAAAACAGAAACAGGAGTAACTTCATTGTTAATAAAAAAGTAACAATTAACAGCAGGAGAGGGAGAAGGATTATCTCAGCCAACTGCTCTAACAAGATGGACGTTTATTTTTTCACATAGTAGAAATAATGTCAGAAGAGGTTTCTGAATGAAATCATCCCTCTCTGTGTTTAATCAGGTTTTCTGTCTAATGTCAAAATTGGCTTGTTGGTTTGATGATCTGAAATACATCCTTTAAAGTAAGGAGTAGATACGTTTAAAAACAATTTTTACAGTTTATATTTCATATCCTGTCATCTGCAAGTCATTTGTAACTTGAGTTACAAAAAGGTTCAGAAGTGGTACAGAATATAATTGCACATACTGAACACTGACTGCTGTAATAATAGTGTTTTTATGAATTCATCTTACTAGGCTTACAGTGCTGAGACAAAATACAAATACCGCAGGCGACTCTGAGTTTATCATGGAGTTTATTCTACTGTCATCAAGCCGTCATTATTCAAATAAACGTGAAGTTTAACATGAACAGGATGACCTGCGTTTAAGGATAAATGGAAGATTTAGTCATAAACAAAAGAAAGTATGCCCTCTTTCATTTCTAGGCTCATCTCTCTTCAAGGTTCTAAAATGAATTTATTGGGTCTCTGGAGCCATTTTGGTTCATCAGACTGTTGTGGAGATTCTTTTGCACACTTTTCTTTCCAGCTTATGAAGAAAACTACCTCTGTTTCATGTCTTTGAGGTTTCCTGCCACATGGGGTACTTGGGCCCAAGTGAAGAAGACATTTCTGACAAAAAAAAGTCATAAATTTTGAGATTAAGCTCAGAAATTTTCTAGAAAAAACTTGAGACAGTTTTGAGTTTGAAAACTCCAAAATTTGCAAGAAATAAATTATGAAATTTTGACAATCTCAGAAGTTTTCTAGGAAATGTGCATTAAATATGTTGATCAGTATTCCACTTACTGCAAATCAATAGCAAAAATAAAACCATTCAAATGAAAGAGGGTGTCATTGTACTGGTTATTGTAAGCTAAGTTTATTAAAAGTACGCAGTGCTGTTGTACTTTTGAGAAAGAAAGCATTAAATTAGCTTTTTTTTTTCTTTTTTAGAGTCAGAATTCTTCCTGTGGAAGAGAGAAAAGAAACAACCACCTGTCTTCCTGTAGATGCTTTGGTCCTCTGTTTCTGATTGATGTCACTGTCTTTTTTATGATTATGGAACATTCCACTTTAATAATTGCATATTAAATGTCATGGAACTAAAAACTTGATTTTATCAGATTTTTGTGTACGTAGAGTCTTGTTTTCATAAAGTATTTCCCGGTCAGCTCCACAAAAATAAATCTGTGAAAATGTGGGAAAAGTCTCATTTGAATGAAAATGTATATATATATATATGTATGTATTTTTTTTTTGTCTGATGCCAGTGTTTGCTCTGCAGAACTTCCATGAAATTCCCCCAGTAAACGTGTATTTGAAGCCAGTGTTGCAGACTTCGTGGGGGGCTGACCTTGGTCACACTTTTTCAGCCAAGACTCACTGATCAATTATGGGCTTTCCCAGCCTCCTCGCTGCCTGGCATATGGGCCCTTAAGGACGCAGGAGTGGAGGAGAAAGAGTGCTATCATTTCATGTGGAGATCAGGGCCTACAGGCCGTGAATGGACGGATTTAGCGCGGACTGTGAATAAGGGGAAGGGGTTCCTCGCTTGTAGCCAAAAGAAAGGAATCTCCCACAGATCAGGGAAGGGGCCTTTTATTTCAGGGGAATATTCATGATGAGGATGAGGAGGCATCATGAATTCATGTGTCTCTGTGACTTGTGGGATCATCTTTTTGGTAAACACCGATGTCTTGCTTTCAGCGGCTTGTTTGCCGTGTGGTGTTTTTTGCGGATAGTGTTGCCTCTCCGCAGAGCGACATGGGTTTGTGTGTGTGTGCGTGTGTGTGTGTGCGTGTGCGTGCGTGTGTGTGTGTGTGTGTGCGTGTGTGTACTCTCTGCTGTATTGCTTTTGTGTCCGCAGTCGGAACAGATGGAGAGTGGTGGAGACAAATAAAGAAGATAAAACAGTCTTTCTTCCTCGCAGCTAGCAACTCACCCAAAAAGATTTTCTCAAGCTTGCTCTCATACGTGTGCTATTTCAGACATTGTTAACTTTTTTTTCCTAATCTGTCTTTTAAGTAACACTTTTTTTGTTTAGGTTGGCCACTTTCAAGATTTGTTTACACTCTCACTGCTTACAGTGTCCCCTGAATTCAGGATTAAAATAAGGTTCTGTTAATACCTTTCAAATAGTTATTTTACTTTTAGTAAATAACGTTCTTTGCATCCTATTTGTTCCCTTGTTCTACGCTTCACTTCGTTCAGAGGCAGCAGTCTCTCAGCTATCGAGAAACAACTGCTTGCTGCAGGCGTAGACGCTGCTGAAGCTCGAAACTTTACCAAACTACTAACGTTTGGCTGTGACGCAGGTCACTATGAAGCTTACTGGAGATTTCCTGCACTGCAAACAACAATGTTAATAAAATATATGGAGTTCAACACGGAGTGGACGGCTTTGTTCACTTCCTCCGCTGCAGTTGCTAAAACTACAGACAGCAATTCTTTAAACTGTTGTCATCGTTCACAACTTCTCCTTCTGTTCATTGATTAGCCTGATGGAAATTCCACCAAAGAAATCAAATTGAATTGGAGAAAGCCCAGACGGAACAGTGAAGGAAAATGAGCAGAACGGCGTAGAAAAGCAACAGCCAGACTATCCAAGCAGAACCAAGACAAAAGCAGATTTCTGCTCCGATATCAGAAACATTGTGTCATAATTCTGTGAACTTTTAAACTGTTATGTTGTTTTGAGTGTTTATTTATAGAAATGTAAATGTTGGAATATGTGCTGGATTGGTGACATGTCCAGGGTGTGTCCTGCTTCTCACCCACTGACTGCTGGACAAACACACCAGACAATGAATTTGCGATGAGGAATCATAAGCATTTAAAAGAAGGAGATCCAGAATTCGGCTGCAGCTAAATTAGCTTAAATATTCCCCCAAAACAAAACAATTGTAGATTGACAGTTTTCCCTTTAATTGACAGTTTTAATCTTTGAAAACTGCTTTTAAAAATCTCAGCTTAGTATGTGGACATGCTGTGCAAACACAACACAATTTTCAGTTTTGCCAGCTACTTTGAGCAGATCTGCGGTAAAACTTCAGCCTTTTTCATAATGTTGCTATTGTATCTGTTAGTCTTGATTGCAAAGGCCAGCATGTTCTGTTTGTGGTTTCATATGAGATCGGTTCTGGTACAATGTCTCCTCCTTCCATTTCCTTACCAACCAGCCAAAGACGGTGCGAAGATTCATGAAGCAACAATAAGATAAACTCACATTTCAACTAAACTTGTTTTAAGATGTAAAAGTCCCCTTGGTCTGTTTCCAGTCTTTATACCAAATTAAGACGGCAAGAGAGATATCTACTGCTGGAAGGTTTGAGCCGCTTTTAAACTTTTAACAGATTTTTATAACGTCCTGTAAAAATCCCCAACTATTACTTTGGTGTTGATTTTCATCACGTCTTCAACTTTTGTATTCCTTCTTTGCAAAAGACCAATTTGCATGCTGTTTCTGCTCAGGTTCTTAGACCCAGTTGAGGCCCCGGTTTTGATTAATAGTCGGGACATAAGGCCAACCTGATGCTCACATACCAATGGCCTCATTTTACAGATGACACAAAGGCAACCACATCTGGTAAAAGGTCTGTGACCCACCAGCTGGTCACAAAACCCCTTTCCTCCCTAATGTCCCCCTGAGCATCGTCTCCTTACCCCGGGTCCTCATGGCATCGCTGTCCCCCTTCATTTATCAGTCCTTCCTGGTCTGAATGGGCTCTGTGGTTGGTCAATAAATTCAGTGATTCAGGGGGTGGACAGTTGCAGCCGTGTTAGCGTTTGTTCACAGGCTTGTCGGAGGGATGGGCCCCGCCCAGCTGCGCTTTGTCTCCTGTGGTCCCTCATCAGGTTAGAAGTCAATGGAGAGTCTTGTGCAGAGGTGGTTGGGGCATGGATGGAGCCGCCTCTCACATGGCGTTCACACAGGGGGAGGACTGCTCCGGATCACTGTGACACTTGTTCATGTGGGGCCGTGCAATATTGCCCGGTTGCCTGTCTTGTTCTCCCGCGAGGGCCTGTGCGATCTTCAGAGCTCAGAGCAAACTAATGGCTGAGGCTGCAGACTTGTAGTGGGGGGGTAAGTTGATCTGCACTCCCAGGCCTCGCAGTGCCGATGCTGAAAAGGAGCGCACAAGTCTATCTTACGATCTCACTTTACAGATGAGACTCACAATAAAATGAGGTCAGGCCTTCATTTGGGAGTGATGGTAAATCCACTCGTTAAAACTTGGCACAGAATAGCACTTATGCACTTTTGTGTCTTCTAAAGATGTCACATTGTTGTAGAGTTTTGGCCCCTTTCTGCGGATCAGCTGAGCCCATGCATGGGAGCCAAAGAAAAGAGACAGAAAGCCATAGATAAGGCAACACAGGGACGGCAGAGGGCATTAGGAGATGGAAAACAGAGGACAGAAAAAAGACGCTCTGTGACTGAAGAGGGACTTAGAGACATGACTGAAGCCTGACTGTCATGAGAAGATGAGTTTCCATGGCCACCCAGGAGCCACCCAGGAAGCATTTAAGCATGGGAGGCTCGGGGGTCCTGGGTTCTGGGCCCAGGCTGGTGAATCACACGCAACAACCAGGGATTATGTGCATAAGTGATGAGCGCTAAGCTGGCAGGTGAAGAAGGGAGGCCCTGGGACAAGGATTGCGGCATCCCTCAGGACAGCGCTGTCTGTAAGAAGCAGACTTTTTTCTTTTCCGCCCCAAGTGAGGATGATCTGCCATGTGAAGGGGACTCAGCCAGAGGTCCTCGAGAGCTGAAAGGGCATCCCACAGGCGGCTTTCACACCATAAGTGGCCATAACGCTGGTCTTGTGAGTTGTCTTGAGTGGCAAGAATGGGGCATCTTCACATTCAGAAATGCCAACACAAACACCCTCATGGATATGGACTGAGCTTGCAGGAGGCTAAGCCCCACATGGCAGGGCATCAGCAATGCTCTCGCTGAGTGGAGCTTTTGACCTGCAGCACCAATAAAAGAACAGAGGTTACGATGGAGTTCGTTTTGAGACAAGGAGCTCTTGTGTCTGTCCCCGATCAACAGGTCCGCAGGTTGTTCTGATGCAGGGCATCAACCCTCATAATGTCCACGGCCTTTTACAGGAATGCGTTTGAACTTTGGTGGCACAAAGAAATCGCATTCCCGTGGTGGCATGGAAAAAAATGCACAGTTCACCAACTTACCCCCCAATACCTTTTCAAGACGATGGTATCCCTGAACAGATTAACATGTAAATACACTTAGATGCTTTGACAATGCACTGAAATGCATATAATCTACATGCTAACGAGCGCTTTAAAGAGTTGCCAGGGCTGAATGTGGTTTAAGCAACACTTTCATGTCTGGGTTTTAAAAAATTAAACATGAGGCCTCTCTTAGAGTCTCGAAAAGCCTTTTTTTTTAATTTGTTGAGGGATAAGGCGATGGCTGGGTTTCCCTTTCAAAGGGACTTTAATAGGGCTTCAATCTCATTGCATTTGCCTCCAAGCTGAACATATAAATGCTGCTTTTTTTTTCTCCACCCTTTTATGCAGGACCTTGCCACATTAGATGACAGATGGAAGGTTGTGATGGTGAAATACCAGTTACTATGGTGCCAGTTGTCCTCAGCAGCGACTCCAGGCATACCGAAGCGTCCCTCCTGAAAACCCGTCTACTGACTCGGAATAAGCTGACTTGAATCTTCTCAGGTTGTTGTTGACAAACACGAGCCTGGATGAGTCCCCTAATCTCCCGCTCCTTTATTGGCCTTTTATTGCCGTATAAACTGGTCTGAATGGATTAAAAACTAAACCTCTGTTTTCAGCCTTCTCTTATCTCACCCATGGTTTAATCTAATGCCCTCCACCCTTTAGACATCTCTGCCTCAGCTAAACTCGACCATATTTTGAATTCAACTCATCGCCATGGTAACCGGTTATTTCCCATCCTCGTGCTCCCACCCTCGGCTCCTCTCCTCCATTGACTCTGCTGCCTCCTCCCTGTGCCTGCGATTTCTTCTGTTTTTTTGTCCAAATAAAACAAAGCAGAGAGTGAATGTGCTCCGAGGTAGGTAAATGTATTCAGTGACATCAGCCAGGACGGGTCTATTCTGCCGGATTCCTGTTCCACTTGTTTCCAGCCTTGTCTGGGGGCTGGACACTCTGTTGGGCCCATTGTCCCACATGTATTCCACACAGGCCTGCAATTAATAGAGGCCTTGTCTAAGGCTCCTGGAGCAGAAACTGCTATTGGGGAGGGGGGACAAAAGGCAGGCAGAGACAGGGGGCTGGGAGTTGCTAAGGGAGCAGCCCCTCCCTTCCCTCTTTATGGGGGGAATTGAAAGCGAGAAGGAGGGGCGAAGAGAGAGCAGAGCCCTGGATTGAGATCTTTAAGTGATCCCTTCTGTCTGCACCCTCCCCTCCTGGCCTGAGAAGTTTTCATACCAGCCTCTGAAAGGGAGTCCTTGCTGTATTTGATGATGAGGATGATCATTTCACCGCCTGCACGGCAGGGTGCTTGCTGACTGGGTGGGAGGAACAGCAAGCAGAGGCTAGAGCTGATGAACCAGGTGAAGAGGGGAGTGAAGGTGATGGCACCATGCAGGTGGATGTGAAAGACATCCACAACATTTTATGCATTCTTACGGGACGCTTGGCTCCTTTGGTCACTAAGGAGGGTGCACACACACCAACTATGACTGAACTCTAGCAGTAACCACAGAAAGTCAGATTTGTTCTGAGGTGTGAATGCACCGTCGAGCTCTGATGGGGACCAAAAAAAGGCAAACTCTGGTCCTGCTTCATCTAGGTTTAAGTTGACTCAGGTGTGGTGCCAATCTATATGTGAACGCAGACTCCCACACGCATCTCCTTCAGACTAGCCAGCAGCAATTAGCAAAGACCTGATGGAACTGTACATCTGCTGAGTTCCTTATACAAACTACTTCTCAGTGAAGAACAGAGAAGCCCTTTAGGGTTTAATAAACCCTTGTGATGAGTTTCTGAAAGTGGAGTTTCAGAAAGAGCAGGAGTTTTTAAAGAGACAGAGGCCCAATTTCAATGCATTAATATTACAATGGCATTTTTTTTTAAGTCATGTGTGATATATGCAGCATTTTCATAGCAACAGAAAGTAACATAGTCACTTGATTGTGCTATGAATACAAAATACTGCCTCTTTAAGGATGATAATAGATACATTTTTTTTCTTTTTTCTTTTTGTTTTTTGCTACGTCCCTGGATTGGATCCATAACTCTGTGCTCCAGAATTTTCTTTTTCTGAAATGGTGGAATGAGTTTTAAAGCATGGAAGATGTGCATTAACACAAGGCTTGACTTATTTTTTTTTTTTTTCTATTGTGTTAATCTAAACAGTGGATGTAAACAGTGACCAGCTTCTTGGGTCATTTCACTTCTGAAAAGGGCTTGAACTCTGTCAGAGAGGACAAGTAAGTCCTACCAGCCTTATAGGTCAGAAGGTCAAATAGCCTGTACACTGACAGTTCAATTTGGTGCGTTTAGTATTTGGGATGGTATAGATTCAAGATCTAAATGCTGAAAACAATTATGTTGTTTTACAGTGAAGTAATAGAGGGGGAAAAATGCAAAAATAAATCACAACAAAATCCACAATAATATGAAAAAGAGTCTCTGAACACTGGGGTTAAAACGTGCTTTCA
This sequence comes from Poeciliopsis prolifica, assembly GCF_027474105.1. Lineage (NCBI taxonomy): Eukaryota > Metazoa > Chordata > Actinopteri > Cyprinodontiformes > Poeciliidae > Poeciliopsis > Poeciliopsis prolifica. The sequence continues at coordinate 2,084,400 of NW_026562383.1, forward strand.
GGGCAGATTTTCCAGGTCATAAAGAATCCTACAATAAAAATGCTATTAAATAAGGGCATTTTATGGATGTTTAAAACAACATTCTCATGTTTCAGAGATCAAAGCAGGTTGTCAGAAAATACTTTTACAGTTGGGAAAGCAAAGCAGATTTCACTGTGCTGCTTCTGTTATGCATTCTACTGCAGAGGAGACGCAGCACCTGTCATAATAGAAAAATACAATGACAAAATAATTTATATTGCTATTTAAAAAAAAAAAATCTGTCTTTCTTTGGAAATACAGAATTACACTTTGTATTAACTGTCAATTTAAAAATTTACCCAAAAATGTATTTGCTTTAAATCTATCTTAGTTAGTTGTGTCTAAACTTTTGTGTTGCAATGCATCTTGGGAAAGCTTTCCTGTCTTCAAAGATATTTCAATATTTTTAGACAAGCTCTTTTAGATTTTCATGATGGTAATTACAGACAATGTTTATTAAATAGCATTAATGTAATGCGTGTATGGTATTCATTCCCTTTGACTTTTTCCTATTTTGTCACATTGATGCAACTGAAAACCTTAATGAGCCTTTTTTTGGGGGCGGGGCATGTGATTGAGACCATGCCCCTAAATTAAGTTCTCTGCAATCAATTACATTGAGAAGTCACCTAATCAGTAAATTTGTGTGTATTATATCTTTTTTGTAAGTTTAAGGCAAGGTGAAACAAAAGCTCAGTAAAACATTTTGGTTTGGAGATCAGTGTTGTGGTCCCTGGGGGCCCTGGGCCCCCGTATCCCTAACTAGTACGAGGAGAGGGGAGGGGAATCTAAAAATGACATGGAAACTTCATTTAAAAAATTATTTAGCGTATCTTCCTTAATAGCATGTGCCTGAATGTAGTCTGAATTATTCGCGCCTCTCACTAACAGTGCTTTTACTTCCCCTGAAAAAACTCCTGTCGGTTCCGGAAATTGATTGGCTAACTAGCCAATCACGTGTGTTTGCTGGGTGACAATGATAAGCATTTGACCAATCAGCATGGCTGAATTGACTAAGCGGGGAACATCAACCTGCTTAGAAGATGCCGGAACGTTTTAGGGTTGCTATGGTGATACAGTTCGTCATGGCGAAGATGGCAGTCGAGGAGGGAAGCTCCGACAGAATCCTCCACCTTCAATGACCGTACAGAGGATTGTTCCCAATGGCCAGTAAGCACAGCTTCTGTTGCTCATAGTGCTTTATAAGTTTTAGCCGCCATATTGCTCTGCTCTTTTATTTTTGGTCAGCTGCTGTCATCTGTTAGTCGGTAATCAGTTATGAACGTTGCCGTGGTTTATATGATGCTTTTATTGCAGTTACAATGCTAACTAATACAGCTCTGGGTAAATGTTGATAAGATTTCTTTTTTTTTTTTCCTTGTCTTTTGTTTTGTTTTTAGAAATTCTCAATAATAATAATAATAATAATAATAATAATAATAATAATAATAATAATAATAATAATAATAATGACTCCTTTGGGTTCCTGCTGCTGTTCTAATGTTAACATTGATTGATTTGTGTGCTGGATGGAAGATGGCCGCTCTGATGTAATGTTGTGGTAGGAGGAGCTAAAGTTCTGTTTTTCCGATCTTTGAACGTCCATATTTGTGATGTTTGATGCTGGATCCAACTTTAGAAAGTGGGAAGCCCTCCATCCAGGGGATATGGGGGGATTTTAGCTTTGCATTCCCTCACAGTATAGTTACTGCGATGTTTGCTGCTCTGTTTTGTACACAGTCACGAATGTCGATTTAAGATTTCAAATACATACACATCCAAAGAGCCTCAGTGGAAACGTGTTCATTTTTAACTCTTTGGTGCAAAGAAATGATTGAAAGTGGATCGATTCACTGCATCTTTATGTCTGGTTGTATTTGGTTGAGGCGGAACTGCACATGATCTCTCATTTCCCCGCAATAATAACTCAGAGGAAGTCCCAATAGTTTGGGTGTATTTTCTTTATTTCTTACAGAATGTTTCTGTTTATATCATAGATTTGTGGTATATTTCTAACCTGGATATTTGATGGGGGCCAGTATAATTTCATACAGCATTTCTAGTCATGGCTAATTTACTCTGTTGGTCCCTTGAAGGATCTTTATATAACCCCACATACCCAAATTAGGTGAATTGTATTCATATTTGGGGATTTTTATAAGTATAAAAAATATTAAATACTGGAAAATTTATTTGGAAACAATATGATGTTATTGGCTAGGGGACATATTGTACCTATACCATGCATCAATTCATACTACTGACATACAAGATTACATATTGATATACTGTAATTTGCATTAGTTAAATACATTTTCCTCAGTAGCCGGGACACCAAAACCAGCTCCTGCTCATGGACCCACATCTTTCTACATCCAGCCCTGCTTTGCAGAGATCCTGAGTATTAGAAAAATGCATGGGCTTTGCTTTTTGTTGTGTTCCAGCAGCACCTGGTTAGGTTTTTATGATTTCTGGGTTAATATTATATTTATATATTATAGCTGTACTTGTTTTTACCCTATACCAGTGTGTTTTATTTTTTGGGGGTAGGAAGACCTCTGCTGTCTGGAGTCATTAATTGATTCTCCTCAGTCTTAATAGAATTGGTTCAGAGTTAATCTTCTCAGCAGTCATAGATTTTGGTATTTTTCAGAATTTTGAGTCTGCTTCAGAGTTTGATTTTGACACTGATTTAGTGATTAAATACTCTCCATCTACTGGACATACCTTTTACTTTTAGCTAATTTAACCCTCCATGTGTGTTTCTGAATGAAGAATGTCAAATTTTTGTGCAATTGTGGAAATTGTTCATTAGAACCCTTATATTGGAAATGCAGAGGCACATTACTGCCACCCAGCCTTTTTTTTTCACCATAAACGCTTCACTCAAAGTTGAATACCAAGCTGTGACACACTTTTCAGATTTGTTTTTGGTGGCATGTTTTTAATTTGCAAAACCATAGTTGACTTCAAAATTACGTGCAACTATGACTAGATAGTTTTTGACATAAAATTATGAAATATTATAATTGACCTTTGTGGATTGATGTAGTCATAATACATTGTTCTCTCCCTAATATCATTATAGTATTTGGAGAAATGCGAGTTATTTATAATGATGTAACCACGATCTGAAACACATGAAAAGTAGCACATTAACTTCAGGATTTTTTTTCTCTTTCACTTTTCACAAGGCTGGTTGGCTCATTTGCAATTTTTTATGCTTCCAACTGTGACTTTGCAAGTTTATGTATATTTATCATTAACGAGCCCTCGCCAGCTCGGCACCGCATCCCGCGCGCTTATTGGACAAGCGGAGGGAACCCCGACGCGTCACACGAGCCGCTCGCGTGCAGGCTGTGATTGTATAAATACCGAGCAGAAGCTCTCGTGTCTGGACTGCAGCAGTTTGGCTCGGAGACAGTTTGGACTGCGGTCACTTGTTATAGTCGGCCAGCTACCTTGAGAGCTGCCAGGAGACGGCGGGAGTGTCGGCCGTTTACTTTAAGGTTGTTTTTTCGCTCTCGTGCGAGCCTGAAGATGCCAGCCGGTACTTTCGAAAGAGCATCTCCGTCTGGCGGCGCGGCTGTCCCGGCAAAAGGCGACTGTACCCCCGGGAAACCCCGCACTCTGTCAGAGAACAGAAAGGTAGGCTTTCTGAACGCAACCGTTCTAGTTGCACATGTAATACCTTTACACCCTAACAACAACACTAACTGCATTTCTACCCGCTCGTGGAAGTCCTCCAAGCCAATTATGGAGAAGCGGCGACGCGCGCGCATCAATGAGAGCCTGGGTCAGCTGAAGACCCTCATCCTGGACGCGCTTAAGAAAGACGTAAGAGTCCGAGCGAGCCACGGTCAATGGCTTCTCCCAAAGTAATGAGAGCTTTAAACATAGCTGCTCTGTTTTTGCCTGAAGAGCTCCAGGCACTCCAAGCTGGAGAAGGCCGACATCCTGGAGATGACGGTGAAACACCTGAGGAACCTGCAGCGGCTTCAGATGACAGGTACGTCAGCTCCTCACTCCGGGTTTAGGTTGGGATTAATAATTCATTTCTGCTGCCTGCAGTATGTGCACTTTTTGACTGTGAAAATGTTGCCTAGAAGAGACATTAATTACAAAGTTAAGAAAAACACACTAACAGGAAAAAGGTTACAGTTTTACCAATTAAACTGATGCAACAATTTACATACCTATTTTTTATTTGGATATTCTTAATACAGCCTTTGTTATAGAGGTTGTACAAGTTCAACAACTACAAAATAAACGAATTAGGCAATTAATTCGACTTGGTTTTATGTCTAATTAATTCAGACATTTTATTCAATCAATTTGAATATGCCTTCCATGAGTATCATCAGATTAAACATATCTTTTGAAAATAACCTTTTAACAGGTATTAAACATACTTTTCATATGGACCCCTTTTCGCGTTTAAAAATGTTGGCCCAGTTTACTGCAAGAAGAAAATTATAATTAGTAAAAATAAAGCTTTTAAAGCATAATGAGTGTAGTTAATCGATACAGCACATTTCACCAAGTGAATGGAGGTGAAATAAAATTTCTAGCAATTTTCTAGTTTATTGAGTATGACTGTAAATGAGTAGTTCGGTTATTCCTGTACATAAGGTTGGGACTATTTTTTATTTTTGTTTTAGAACGACTTCAATTGTAGATATTTTCAATATGTGACGGTTTGTAATTTTTAAAAAAATCTAATAGTAGTTCAAAATGTCTGGGCAAGCAACCGGATAACGGCACGTTTAAGATTTCTGTAGCCAGAATCATATCATGCATCTAATCGTTAAGGCTCGTGAAGATGAATACGCTCAATTATTGAAATTAAAATGAAAGTTTTACAGCTGCAATCATTTGTGCATGAATGCAATATTTTTTCAGTGTTATCAACCTCAGCATCCTAAGTTTGACTTCATTATGAATACCATCTCTAAGTTAGACACAAACTAAAACTGCTCCAAAACCTGAGCTTTCTTAGCCACAAGTTTTATGACTCCTAAATGTTTACAAAGTTGTTATATTCATTCACAGCATGACGCATAAAAGTATATCAGCCTTAATGTTGGACACGTCACACGATGAATAACTGCTGACCAAACCAGCATCGTTAAACATTACATTTACAAGTGACTTGATGAAAATAAAGATAAAGAAATGTCTAATATTTAAAAGTCTCCACAATATTTTTAAGTGTGCTTAACCGACCTATAACTCTATCAGATGAAAACCAAGCAGGACTCTCCGATTTTAATCGTTTTTGCCTAGTTTTGAGTGTTATAAATGTTAGGTTGTTTGCCCTTCTTTCCATTTCTTAACATTTTTCTTCTTCTTCTCTAGCGGCTTTAAACACAGACCCATCCATCCTGGGGAAGTACCGAGCTGGATTCAGCGAGTGCGTCGGAGAGGTTACCCGTTTCCTGTCCACATGTGAAGGGGTCACGGCCGAGGTGAGGACTCGCCTCCTCGGCCACCTCGCGGCCTGTGTGACCCAGATCAGTCTGTATGGACCTCACCTGGGCGACCTGGGACAAACCAGCAGTCCGCAGATCACTGCGCCTCTGGGCCTGCGGGCGCCCCTCAAGGGCGGCTCACTATCCCCCGAAGCCATGAAACTGTATGGAGGCTTCCAGGTGGTGGCATCTCCAGACGGACACTTTGCCTTTCTTATTCCCGGTGCAGCTCTCTCACCTCTGAGTGTACAAAACAGCCATCATGTGTCACCTGTCGCACCTGCTGTCACCTCAGACTCTGTGTGGAGACCGTGGTAGGAACCATGGAGGGGGAAAAAAATTGACAATAAGACAATAGATCATATTTTTTGTTGTACATTTGTAAATACTTTAGGAAATATTTTTTAACAGATTTTCTTATCTACATTTGTATTGGTATACATGAATGAGAAGAGATATTTCTCTGTCTCTTTGTCTTAGTTGACATATAAAATGCTGATTGTTCTTTAAAGCACTGCCTGTACATAAATAAATAAAACGTGTTTATGATGCGTAAAAGATGTATTATTTAAAAAAAAGATTTGTCTTTGACCATCTGACCGTCATTTATCCTCTACCCACAATTGATTGTATCAGTTTTCTGGCTGGATTAAATTCTTATTTAAAGAGGTAAAAATCTTAAAACGGTTCTTGTCGTGTTCAAATAGACGAGGCTTAACTCAAAATAGTTCAAAAATTTCTGTTTATAAATTTGTGGCTCAGCAAGGTCAGTCTCAGTGTTGTCTATCATTAGGCTAGCCATCTTTACATCTGGCTGGGGATTCTACATAACACTGTCTGCACAGATCCTGAAAAGACAATGTTCCCACCAATAGGCTGGTTTCTGATGGATCACGGCCTACAGGATGTATCAGTCCAACTAAAGCCAGATGAGCTCAAAATGACAAGAGTGACGGTTTAGAGATGTCTGCAGTCTGCTTGGAGGCCCCTGTGTGACTCTGGACTGATTTTGTTTGGTCCAAGATCTACAGTTTGAGAAAGGTGCACATTACTACCGGGCCAAACTAAAGTAATTTCTTATTTTATATTAGGTTGAGCACAAAGTATTCATCTTCTAACAGTCGTGGTTTTTACTTTTTAAAAAAAGTTATAGCAAATAGGGTCACAAAATCCATCGACTTTTACTCAAACTCGGAACCTGGCAAGGCTGCAGTGAATTGATTTATTGATCTTTCCTAAACATAGCAAATGTTTTCCAAAAATACGGTGGCCAAAGCCATGTCCTTTTGGAAAAATCCTGGCTCCCAAGCACTTTCAGTTCGACAATCTTGCCCCATGGACACCACTAGTAATACACCAGACATACCAGTAGGTGGCAGTATAAGTGGATGTTCTCAGAATTCAAATAGGCAAAATTGATTTCCCACTCCACTCTAAAATACAAGAGATTCATTACCTTTCAAGAAGGATTTATTCTAAAAATGGTATTATCATCACTAGAATATGTGTCCACAATCAGCATCATCCTCATAATGACGCAAACACTCCAGATTTATAGGCAAGTTAAGTTTACTTCTGTGGCAGCCATTCATACACAGGGCAATCCAAAATGCTTTCCAGAATACTGGAGGAAAAGCAAAGAAAAAATTAAGTATAAGCATCACAGCAATGCAGAAGAGATAAATATGAAAATAAAATATGAATATTAAAGACAGGAAAGAAACAGCAGTTTATTTGTCAGATCATTTGATAAAAAGCTGCTGTAAGCAAAAATGTTATTTTGACTATCAGAATTGGTTTATTTTGGAAAACTACAATAGAAACCCATTTTTCCATCAGGAGTCACATGATCAACATCCAGCTGTTGATCATGTGATGGATGTCGCCTTCACGAAGAAGAAGACAAGTGGAAATAGTTATAGGACGGTGGTGCTGCATTTTTTAAATTACTTATTGACTATTCACATGTGATTTTAATTGTCTCTTATTAAATGGAAACACAGCACAATTGTGCAATTTAGTGTTTTCCACCGTTTCAGAATACAGTCTGTTTTGCACACGTTTGTAATGGAAACACGGCTGAACCTATCTGGGCTCTGCTTACATTAGCTTCATTCTGGATTTCTGTTAGAGTGCTGATCCAAACACATCTGTTTCACCTCAAAGGAAATTAAAACCCAGAACTTAACTTTGTGTTGTTTTAGTTAAGCCTGACAGTAAAGAGAACTCAAAGACAAAACGAGAGCCCCTCCACTTATCACACCCTTTGAGAAGACCCTCCGAAACCCAAAAACAAAGACGGGGACCCCCTCAGTGGCTCCTCTCATTGTGACCCTCTCCATCTTCATAAAGGGCCTTCCACTTGTTTATCCAAGAAAAGGTTTAATAGCAGGGAGGGGGAGGACCATGCTGTCACTTTCACCACCATAAAGAAGGCTTATTGTTGCTTGCTCCCTGAGGTCCTGTGCCTAAAGGCTTTCTCAAGAACTAACCAGGCCACACTGTGCTCTTCACAGACCCATTAAGACGCTGACAGTTTACTTAACTATGTCACGGAAAAGCTGAGCAGCCTTCAGAGACACATATTCATTTGCGTCAGGTTTTGCCTGATCACCTGTTATACGTCTCCCCGCCCCTACCTAATTGAAGTCTTTTTGGGGACGCGGTACTGTCCCAGTCGTGAAGATTAGCACGGTAAACATGCAGCTGGGAAGGGCCTGGCCCTTCCGTCCGCTCCATGATTGATGGTTAGAATCAGGGAGTGGACAGTGATGGTTTCTCTGTGACACACACCGGAAACCTCTGCTGCCTCCACCTCTCTGGGTGAATTGTTCTTAGAGCCGTTCTGGTACTTGATGGGGGTCGAAGGAGGCAAAGGTTCACATCACAGTTAGCGCATATATTATGCACTCTGTATCAATGGTGAATGAACAGTACTCTTTGTCACTTGACTCCAATTTCAACAATATTTCTTTCTGCTCTTTTTGAACTCGGAAATTAGAAGTGGAGGAGAAGCTTCTGACTGCAAATTTACAAACCCACTGACGTGCAACAGGAACATTTCACACACACATACCTTTCTTCTTCCAAATAATGTCTTTTTTTTTTTTTCCGAAGGAGGATTCCTTCTGTAGAAAACTCCAAAAATGAGTTTTCTACAGACTTTGATGTTGTCGATCAAAGTCTGTTGTGACTCATTTGCTGTCTTACCTTCTAATTCTACGAGCTGGTTGTATTATGAATATCACTGAGCTTTGCAGGATAACTGTGAAACAGCAAGATAGCATTTTTAAATAGTTTGAAGTAAACAGAAATGAAGTAAATTATGTGGTCTTGGTTCGGGTCTTTTCCTGTTTTTATTAGTAATTTTGAAAACCACGAATCATCATCTGGGTCGGACTTTGGCCTGCAGGGGCAGTGTTTGTTAGTTTGTTTTAATTAATGTGTGTTATGCATTGTACTCACATAGGCCCATATCAGATTAATTGTATTAATATTTTTGGGTTTTTATAAATGTAAACAATACTCAACTACTTTAAAATAATGAAGTTATAGTAATAACTATAACTTCTAAAAATTGTATTATCATCACTAGAATGCATGACATTCTTCATCTACAATCATTGTAAGATTGTAGATCTTTGGGAACAACATGGAGCTATACTGCATTAAACCTGCCATGCATCAATTTCTCTATAGTGCCACTTAATAATGTCTTGTAATTTACATTAGTAGAAGAATTTTGTGCAGTGGATAGAGCAGCAAAACCTTCTCCAGGTTTTGGTTTGTCATGTTTGTCATGTAACAAAGAAACATGATAAACTTTGATGAAGTGTCCTTTGGAAGTCTGGGGGGGGTAGATGGGGTGGGTTAGTTTGAGTTCACTTAAGTCCCCAAAGAAATTTTGACTCTTCATTATGTGGCAGTCTTGGTTAATTATGCCCCTGTATTCGTCTATGGAAGGTTTGCAACTAGAGGTGCACCGAGGAAAATGAGCAGTAATCTGCTGGTCACACTCAAAAATCCTGTTTTTTTTTTACATAAGTAGAAAAAACTCAAGGTGTAGACACGCTATAAGATGGAATTTCTGATACTTACGCGCGGCTATATTTTCATGTCTCACAACAATAGCCTCTTCAGAAAGTACTTATGCAGTTGGTAGCTTAAGTGTGGGAGGTATTTCAGATGTTTGGTGACAAATAAAGCACTCAGTGTTGCACTCGCTCTCTGCTAGAACTACTACTTCTGGACAATGCCGCCTGCATGTATGCATAATAAAACCCTCTCCATCTGGGAGGCTCAAAACAAAACGAGGCTCGCTTTTTGGAGAGTGTGATCTAGAAGGTCATAGTTCTTCTTTCTGAAGGCTGTAGTTCCTCAATAATTGTAATGTGATGATAAGGAGCTTATAGCCTGTTGTTGTGTTCCAATTGGGATGGACAAGACAAAGGCCAGCGAACCTATACGATGAAAGATTACCATTATGGTGACATCGCCACGTCCACTTAACACCCACATGAGGTCAGCTGTTCTTAATTTGGTCACCAACCCCAGTTTAGCTTAGATCCAGGGGTCTGGATGCCTGGAGGGGAAATCGTGACCTCTGTTTGTAAGCAAGGCTCCCAGTCTGAGTGGGCAAAACGGCCCGTTTGTGTTCTTGAGATATTTGGGTCATTGTATCATGGAGAAGTGAGTGTCGTCCTCTCATTGGGTAAGAGAGTGGAGCTAATAGGCACCTACCTACCCAATGAGAACTGGTCTTGGGAATCATTTCACATCTGAAAGAAAGTATTTCAATGATGCCTAGAGGAAGAATACTTTTAGTGTTTACCCTAAAGCCTTGTTTTTTAGATAAAGTGATGAAGTACTAACCAAAACCCCCTAAAACATCTTCACGTTCCTGCGGTACCATAATGTCTCTTTGGATATTCTTAAAGGTGCAGTACGTAAAATCAACTTTTTTGAGCTTCACATCATGTTATAATGTTATCCTCTCATCAAAAACATACCTTGAATGTTGCTATGATCCTTTCATGCATGTTTGAGAAATCCTGTGATCTCTCATGGCAACCAGCCAGTTGTGTGAAACATCTGGGTGAACCTAGCCCCGCCTTCAAGGACGAAGCTCCTCCTCTGAGCTGCAGTTTCCAAGCTTCCAGCACACAGAGCCCGTATCCACCTCAACTGCTCCACTCAGCGTTATTGACTCAGTTGTTGGCAGACTATCCAGCAGCTACTAGCACATCCACTGAGCTCATTATATGAGTTACTTCAGAGCAACACTTGTAAAAAGTGTTAATATAAGAGCATTGTTTTGATGACTCCCTGAAGACAGAGTTTTAAAAAGAGCAGGAGTTTTTAGAAAGACAGACGCCCAAATTCCAGGCATTAAATCACAAAGTCAGATTTCTTTTAAGTCGTATTTGATACATGCAGCATTTTCATAACAGCGCAGGGTAACTTGATTGTGCTATAAAGTGGCACTATGTGTGCCTAGTAGAAAATACACAATCCTGCACCTTTAATGCATTTTTCACTTTTAGACAACAAGTTGGTAATGTGGACCCTGTCTTGAGTTATTTCAGGTCTTCTGATCGCAGTTCTTCCCTCTCCCTCCTCCTCCCAGCCCAGCCTCCAGGCACTGGGCCTTAGCTGACCTTTACTCCTCGTCCTGAGGAGCGCGGCTTGCCCTCTCCACCTCTATGTTCCTTGGTCAGCCTGAACACTGTGGGAACCCCCCCCATACCCTTACCCTGGTGCTTTGTATTGTTCCGGACAGATAAAGTCTCCTCCCCTCTGTTTCTTTCCTTTTCAATCTGTTTAGAGCGTGGAGTTCTGCGGTAAAAAAAAATCTCAGTGCACAGGATAAAGAGATGAGATCTCACAGCAGATTGTCCTCCTCCCTCACAGGGAGGCGCTGCCTCTGTTCACTGAGCACTGGGAGACACTGGTCTTTACTGGCAGGTGATAGGGGATTAAGGATGACTCCATTAGCGACTCAAGTTATTCCAGTGTACTGTGTCTTTAGAAAGCATTCATTCCCCTTCAACTGTTCCACATTTACTAGTTTACCACCACAAACTGCAATGCACTTAACTGGGTCTACTTGGGATTTACCGGGTCAGATTGATGGGCAAATTTTCACCGAGGAACTAAAATAACTAAAAGTTTTGTCAAGGATTTACATTTTTTCCTCGAAAAGGTGAGGTCAATGAAACGGATTCCATTCCAATATTTTGCTCCAATCATACATTAGATCTACAAAAATACATTTTTAGTACAGACAGATGGAGACCTGCAGTTCCACCAGGTGTTTGATAATTGCTGCTGCCGCTAGTCTGAAGGAGCTGAGTGGTATATTTAATAACTACTTCTACGACATTATTTAATCTGACAAACGAGCCTCATTGGAACACATATTCTAATTTACTGAATGTGACAGTGCAAGATCCTCGGTTTGAATCCCAACCAGGATCTTTCTACATGAGTTTGTTCTCCCTGCATGCGAAGGAGAACATTTCGTCCCACAATTCAAACACATGACTGCTGGGTTAATTGAGCCCTTTAGTGTTTGTCTCTCTGTTGGCCTGTAATGAGCTGGCAACCTTGAATGTAACGTCTATTTTGCTTAAAAGGAAGAATATTTAGTAAAGTCAACATTTGTGAGTTTTGCATTATGTTACAATGTTATTCCTTCATTAAAAACGTACCTGGAGTGTTATCATGATTCTTTAATGCATGTTTGAGAAATCGTTCAGTCTCCCATGGCAACCATTCACCTGCTCTCATAAAGCTCCTCCTTTGAGCTGCAGCCTCCAGCTGAGCTTCCCCCTCACAGAGCAGCTCTCCTCCACCCCACCCCCACCCTACTCCCCCAGACTAGCGGCAGCAGCAATTAGTAAAAGCCTGATGGAACTGCGCGTCTCCATAGCTTATCATAGGATCTACTTCTCAATCCAGTCCTCCTAAGAATGTTATTACAGGCTTATTGGCAAAAACATGAAGAGATGAAGATGGAATGTTGGACAGAGCAAGAGCTTCTTAAAGGGACAGAGGCAAATTTCAAAGCACTGAATCGCAAAGTCAATTTTTGTAACTTATTTTTGATATATGAAACATTTTGATGATGATTGAACTTGAAACTTGATTATGCTATTAAATGCCGCTATATGCCTGGAAAATACATATTACTGTCCCTTTAAGAACTCCTGGAGAGCTTCTCAAGCCGTCTAGTGACCCTGCATGGATAAACAGTTGCAGACAATAATTGTCAGCATGGTTGTTTTCTGTCTACTAAATTAATTGTGACACATCACTAATTGTGGTTTTGTTTACTTATTCATTTTTGCATATTGGTCATAAGTGTTTTATTGTTCTTAAGGTGTAAAGCGTTTTGAACGGCCTGGTTGCTGAAATGCAAATAAACTGGAATTAACTGTAACAGTCTAATTTCTACTTTAGAAAATTAAATATTTGCAGCCCACATTCGTCTCGTTATTTACAGCAATAGTTTCGGTTAAGTAAGAATTAGTTTCAGTTTAGGTGATCCAATCAGAGCTTCGGAAAACTGACCGCTTCAGCTTGTTTTTGTCCTGTTTACTGTGACGCCATTCACATCACATTGAAGAGCTAATTGACGCCCTGACATTTGACCCTTGTTAACCACCAGTAAGTGCTGTATTCAAGGTGTAGCCATCTGTGTATCTTGCTGTGCAAAGGGGGAACCTCCTCCTGCACTCTTTTGTCATCCCTCTGAGTCTTCAGGACCAGAGTGCTGACCACAGGACGACCGGTCTGTCTCTGTGGACACTATGAGACTATGAATCAAAAACATGTGGTTAGCATGAACATAAACGTCTGAGTACTTGAAGACTTCTTGAATGCCGAGAACCAAAACACCAACACAGATGTTCAGCAGATGTTTCACAGTTGGTCAGAAACATGCAGGATTTAATTTGCAGCAGTATTTGTTTGGTGTATGAGATGAAACCCGTCTGCAGCGTTCTTTACATGGTCTTTGGACAACTTGGTTTGCAATGAATCAGTGCTCAGATGTTCTAGTTTTGAATAATTCCAGCATTTTAAATGGTTCATATTTTCTTAGACATCCTCTTTTTTTTGGTCCAATTGATGCCTTTGAATTCAAGAAAAGTAGCAACTTCCACATAATGATCAAACTAAAAACACAGGTCAAACAAGAGTTTGATTTTTTATTCTGATGTCAAAATGTATTCACCTGGAAACACACACGCACACACACACACACACACACACACACACACACACACACACACACACACACACACACACACACACACACACATCCACACACACAAAAAAATTTTAAGTTAGATTTTATTTCAAGTTTATTTTCCAGAAAATAAACTCGGGGAAACTAAGCGCGGCAAATGTTTTGAAGGTTAGCAAAAAAAAAAAATGCTAAAGCGCTGAGCAACAAGGTAGATACGATATTAGCTCATTGGAGTCAGTGTGTCCAGGATTAAATTACTCACAGATGGACTTTCGTGATTGGATGACTTCTGAAGACATTTTATTGCACTAAATTTTATTTAGGGGCATCAGAGTAAATGTATGTGCACGACAGAGTTTTTCTGTTTTATCAGTACTCGTTCTTTTAAGTCACTGCAGGACCTTAAATAAAAAAAATAACTAGCTGACGTTTGCACAAAAAGAGCTTTATCCACACTCACCGACTGATTATCAGTCGGTGAGTCAGATATTTGCTTACAGTGCTGACTAACAGTCAGGCAACATCATCGACCCCTGGTTTGAAGACAGAATTTGCTCTCTGGACAAAGTCCTTGAAGCTAATCAATGGTGCTTTCTCTCAGCGTCTCATTGCTACATTGAGCTTTATCTGACTCTTTTTCCAAAATGTGCTCCCTAACGTCACCATTTTCCTCTTGAAACTGCACCTTAACCGTCAGGGGAGAGCACTTTTCCACGCTGCATCTGACGACCACGGTGTCGTTAGATACTTGCAGGCTGCAGGAGTTCGGCCCAGGCATACGGTCTACCGGCAGGTGACAGACCAGCTGATCCCTGCTGATGGAAACCAGGGTTTGTTTTCTCAGAGAGTCCGGCCTCTCACAGGCCACCAGGTCTGACAGCTCCACGTCCTGTAAGTTCTGCATTAGCCACTCGTGAAGGTACCACAGCTGGCATTCACACCTCCAGGGGTTCCCATGAAGCCTCACCTTTGGCCGCAAGATAAAATGATCAAAAAGTCCCAGCCGGAGCGTCTCCAGCTGGTTGTGGGACAGATAGAGCCTCTTAAGTAAAATCTGGTCCTGGAATAGTTTGGAGTCCAGCTCAGTCAGGTTGTTGTTGTGGAGGTTGATCACCTCGATGCTCAACAGGTCTTTAAAGATCCCTTCAGGCAGAGAGGTGAGCTGGTTGCCAGACATGTCCAGGCTCTCCAAGGAGGTTAGATTTCTAAATAGGTTTTCTGTGAGGCTGGAAAGCTGGTTGTCCGACAACGTGAGAACTGTCAGTGAGCTCAGGCTGTCCAGAGACAACTCAGTCAGTCTGTTGCCTTTGAGATTCAGCTCCTTCAGATTTGTCGGCTCCCCTCCGAAGACTTTATTGGTGAAGGCTGTCAGCCGGTTCCCACGGAGGTTCAGCACACTCAGGTTTGTCAACACAGAGAAGACGGCGTCGTCGAGCTGCGCTATCCCGTTCCACTCCAGGTGAAGCTCGGTGAGCTGCGAGATGTTGTGGAATGTGTCAGACGTGAGGTTGCCGATGAGGTTGTTGCCCATCTTCAGGATCTCCAAACTGGCCAGGCCAGAAAAGGTCTCTCCTGTGACTTCTTGGATTCTGTTTTGGGAGAGATCAAGAACGCGCAGCGAGCCGAGGTTCTGGAAAAGAAACAGAGGTAGATCTGACAACAGGTTGCTCCTCATCTGCAGAATCTCCAGCTGTGTCAGAGGGTGAAACAACCCAGGAAGTATTGTTTGCAGGCTGTTGTAGTTGAGCAGCAGTTTGGTTAGCTTCTCCTGCTTGGAGAAGGTTCCCAGGTAGAGGTGATCCAGCTGGGGATTCCCACTGAGCTCCAGCTCCAGCAGCTCGGTCAGATGCTCAAACGCGCTCATGTGGATACTTGTCAGGGCATTGTTTAGGAAGATGAGCTTGGTGAGCTGTGGGCTCTCCATCAGCGAGTGGGAAAAGAGGTACTCCAAGGAGGACGTCATTATGATAACCTCCCTGACCTGTCTGGAAATGTCCCTGGGTAAAGTCGACATCCTCTCATCGGCACACAGCACCTGAAGCTCAGTGAAGCACTGGCATTTGTACGGACAGGTGCTGTTGCCTATACGGCAGAGAAGCAGCACCAGCAGAGTTCGACCCAACTGTCTGTCCATGGTTACTACAAAAAAAAAAAAAAAAAAAAGAATGTGAAGGAATAATGTAAAATAACAGATTTAAAGACATTTGATGGGGGTGGATACATTAAACTGACAGAGTTTCTGCTCACCGATAATTCAATCACAAAAGAACCCGACTTTTCCGATAAAAGTCGAAAGAACTCCAACATACCTGTGTGTTACGGCGATCCCATAGCACTGAGATAAATGTGCGGGTGGATCGGCAAAGCAGCTGACGCTGACTGCAAACAACAAGCCGGACTCAGGAGAGAGAAAAACCTTTGGACGGCAGCCTGGGTGCTGCCACGATTTCATCAGACCAACATCACAAAAAGTTCCTGCTGAGATAAGTGGTCTGTCAGTTTCAGCAAAAACAAACAATAAAAACAAAGCAAACGGATTCAAGAGAAAAGGGTTTCCTCTCTGAGTCAGATTGTAGTTCCAGGTTACATCATAATACGTCACAAAATCTAGTCATGTCAATAATCCAGTTAAAATACAGAACCTTATCATAGTTCCAATATTTATGGATACTGATGTCAAGTAGAGATGAAAGAATTAATCAGATAAATCAACAATTGAAATAATCAGCATCTAATTTATTATTCAGATGACCGTTAGCTGGAGAGTCCAGACCCTCAAAAGACAAAACTGTTTAAAAAATATATCCATTTTGAATTTAAGATGAAAAACCTTTTTTTTTTTGTCTGTAAATATATTCTACTCAGAACTCCTCAAGTGGCAGTTTTACTTTCATCTGGTTCAAATTCTGTGAAAAATCAAAAAACAAAAATACTATAAGCACATTTTACTATTTAATTGCTAACGGGTTAATCCAAAAACCAAAGATCAGCCCCAAACTCCATGATATTAAGTTCAGCAGAAAGGCTTGATGTTTTCACATGTTGATGTTAGAAATATATATATTTTTAGATGCAGATGCTTCTTTTTCTACAAATGATCAAGGATTCACTAAACGCATTCTGTTATTGCATTTTAGGCAGTTAAAAGTTTCTTTTATTATTTAAAAGAGGAAATTAAATATTTGTGAAATTTCATTTCACGTCTACTTTTGACATTGTATAAAATATGCATTTTTAAATCTAATTACTCAATTGTCAGAATACAAGATCAGTAAAATAATCAGAAGTCGCTGCCCTAATTTCGGGCATTTTGATAAATATGCTTCACTGCTAATTTAAGTTATTCAGAAAAACTAACTGAAAGATTTGAATATAGTAGGCCCTCTGATAGTATGTCCATGTCCAGTAGAATATTATCCACTTACTAGTTGGTCTGGGCTCCGTTGACATGCCGTATCGAGGAGAATCAGCAGAACAACCGTCAACAAAACGGGGCTGAGAACGAAGCCCTGAGGAACCCCATATGTAACGTTTGCTTCCTTAGATGAATAATGACCAAATCAGACCTGATCAGAGCAGAACCAATCAGTCTTCCCCAGGACTATGCAGATCACAATATAATATAAAATTCATACAGGAAAAATCTGTATAAATTTGGACTTATATAATACTTGATTCTACAAAGAAAATGAATGTTGTGTTTTTATTTATCTGTAATCAATAACCATCAAAATAATAAAAAATAAATTACTCTGCATATTAAATCTACTTGTGAGATGTTAAGGTTTTCATTTTAATGATATTCTATTTATATTCTTATAATTGCACAGACTTTGGAGATTGTGTAGCAAACCCCACTTATGTCTGAATGACATTTTATTTCCTTTTTCTCCAGTTTGAGAATTTTAAGTAATCCCCTTCATTGCAGTAGAAGCTCAGGTCCACATAGTGTCACCATTTTTCTCCTTCACTGGATGAAAGGCAGCATGAGTTCTGGATCCTTCCCAAGGGGAAGCGCAGCTGCATACCTGATTTTCTTTTCTTTTTTTCCCCTGTGATCCACAGCGAAAGAACATTACTCCAGATTCCAATCTTTAAAATCTTTTTTTTCTCTCTCTTCTTCACAGCATTTGTTTCATCCTTGTAAAGGTCAAAAAATGTCAAATTCTGGAGTCCAGCTTCTTGGCTTCTCCCTGGCCGTCCTCGGCTTCATTGGGACAATAGCATGCACGGCCATGGTGGAGTGGAAAGCTTCGTCGTACTTGGGGAGCAACATCATCACAGCTCAGGCGATGTATGAGGGTCTGTGGAAGAGCTGCATGTGGCAGACCACCGGGCAGATGCAGTGTAAAGTCTACGACTCATTCCTTCAGCTGCCATGTAAGTTCTAGCGATGCCCTCCTCAGTCAGATTGCTTCACAAGCTCAAAAGCAAAGAAAACAACTTTGTTTTAAGCTGATTCCAGAATTTGGACAGTTCAGTTTAATTGTGGGAGGAATGTTACTTGAAAATATGGTAGAAAATATGGTAGAAAATATGCTATAGCCAAATTCTGGAGTCCAGCTTCTTGGCTTCTCCCTGGCCTTCCTCGGCTTCATTGGGACAATAGCATGCTATCCCCAATAGCATGCTATTGGGGCTATAGCATGTTTTGGCTATAGCCAAAACATGCTATAGCATCATGTTGTTTTGTTTTGGCTATAGCATCATGAACTACGTCCTGCTGAAGATCAGGGACATTCTGATGTCTTCAGGACCTCTGACCTCTGATCACAGAAACCCTCCACTGAAATGCACTGCAAAAAACACAAACTCTTGCCAAGTTTGGTTTCCAGTGCAAATATCTAAGTACACTTGAAATAAGACAGAACTAAGTTACAAATGACTTTTCAGCAAGAAATATGATTAATATTGATGGAGAAAGTATTAGTTCCACTGACAGATTATTTCACTTATGTTCTAGTGGAACTATATAGACACACAGATAGATAGATAGATAGATAGATAGATAGATAGATAGATAGATAGATAGATAGATAGATAGATAGATAGATAGATAGATAGATATATATAGATAGATAGATAGATGGATGGATGATGGATGGATGGATGGATGGATGGATGGATGGATGGATGGATGGATGGATGGATGGATGGATGATGGATGGATGGATGGATGGATGGATGGATGGATGGATGGATGGATGGATGGATGGATGGATGGATGGGATGGAGGGAGGAGGGAGGGGGGGGAGGGAGGGACGGACGGACAGATAGATATTAATCCCTTTGGGATTTTTCCTATTCATTAAAATTTAAGATTTTGATTTAATTATTAATAAAAATGTATATTTTTTATTAATTATTTATTATGATAACTGTTGCGATCAGTCAGTAAAAGTATGGAACTTAGCATTTTCAGATTGTCTGAATGAAGGAGTATTGTTTCTGAGCAATCTGAGGGCCATTAAAGGTATTCATTCGAATGATGAAAAACAAAGTATCGTTTTATTCTCCAGAGTGATTAAATTAACCTGCAAGTCAGAATCCCTGTTCGGCGGATTCTCCAAAAAAAACCGACACAACCAGTTATTTGGAGTGTTTTTCTTTTCCCTTAATAAATAACATTATCATTTGAAATCTACAGTTTACATGTAAAATATTATCTGACACTAAAATTTGATTGAAGATCTGAAACATCCTTCCGTGTTGCTGTGGATAAAACGTCCTAATCGAAGGCCTCTATCCTGAATGTGTGCCCCCAGCGAACATACAGGTGACCCGGGGGCTCATGTGTGCAGCCATCTTCCTCTGCTTCATATCCATAATGGTGACAGTGGTGGGAATGGAGTGCACCACCTTTATGGGTAAGCAACCGCAGAAGAAGTCCAAAGTAGCTCTGGCTGGAGGAGTGATCTTCATTATAGCTGGTGAGAGACTCGACACAATTAGGTTTTTTTTTGAGTTTCTCATTGAGAAACATTTTAGCGAAATTTGCTAGTAACCCTTAAAATATGCTCTAAACGGTGCTTTGCATGCAGTTCAGTAAAATAAGTGCTTACGTGTTTTGGCTCATCACTTAACTAATCACAGATCAGGTCATTCATCAAAAGAATCAGTTTCTTTCATTCCAGTCTCTCCTCCGGTGGATAAAACCAGAGTCATCACAGACCGGATGGTACGACTCTGTAGCAGCTTTTATGTTAATCATAAAGTTGTGCAAATTTAAATTCTGAAAATAAATGGACTTAATGTAAACATAACAATTTAAAAAAAAAAAAAAAAAAAAAAAACATTTTTAATGAAAAGTTGTTGCGCTTCATACCTTTAAAGTAAATGTTTCATAGAACTGCAAAGGAAACACTTTTTTTTCCGCATCCCAAGTCACGTGATCAATGACCGTACGTTACTACTGGTGGAAGCACTGAAGAAGACGACAGGAAGTAGTGGCAGGATGATGTTTTTTTGTGTTAGTTAGTTTTTTGTTGTTTTTTTGGACAATGTGCAGCTGTCTACCCCGGCGCTCTCACAGCATCACACAGCCAACATCATTCCAACGTGTTGAATCCGTAACTTTTCTGCAAAAGCTGTGATTGTAATTTCCCCAAAACGCAGCAAGAAGACGCCTGAATAAAACTCAAGACATCTCTGATTGGCTGACAGATGACGAGCCAATCATCTATCAGCCAGTTGCATCTCATGTAAATGTTTATTTGAAGAAGGACTTTGAAATATCTTTGTTTTTTAGGAAGGTCGGCTTTTTGTAAGACCAGGTTATGACAAAAGTAAAGCCTGAAAAATGTGCAAAGTCATTTTTGGCCTCAAAGATCACAAAAACACATTGCAATAACCTGGAGGGACTTCACAAAAATATAAATCATTTGGCTTTTAGCTTTTGAGAAATACTTTATTTTCTTTCTTTTGACATTATAATTTAGCAAGCTGAACCTGAATTACAGAAGAAGGAATTCTGATTTGCTTTTCCTTGTTGCTGCTTTTCCAGGTGTGGTTGCCCTGATTGGAACAGCCTGGTATGGCCACAGAATAGCCCAGGACTTCTACAGCCCTTTATCTCCCACTAGCTCCAGGTCAGGAGCTCCTCACTCATTTACCCCCAAAACCTCCAAGGAAGATATGACTAATCACAACGGATGAGTTTTAATAAATGAAGCTTAATATTCAGCTCCAAATTAAATGTTCAGCTCACAAATATTTAGTAAGAACGCTAAATATTTCTGCCTAGACTAATTATTAAACTCCAAATGAAATATTTAGTAAACAAAGTAAAGTTGTAAGTAGTTCTAGATGCTGGATGGAATCTGAAAATCTAAAGTTAATGATAGATTAACTGTAGATTTGTTTCTTAATCTTAATCTTAGTTTATATTAGTGATGTTATGGTGAAAATAAAGCTTAAAATATGTGCAAAGTCATTTCAGGCTGCAAAAATCATTTTGCTTTTCAGGGCTATTCTTTATTTTATTTTATTTTATAAGCTAAGTAATATTAGTCTATATTAGTAACCAAACTTCATTTATTTTACTAAATATTTACCTCTAAATTAAATATTTATCTTGCAAACTAAACATGTTGTAAACAACAGTAAAAATATTTAGCTTCCAGCTAGATATTTAGTTAGCAAGCAAATGTTTTTGTTTGAAGCTAAATATTTAGCTTTGAAACAAATTTTTACAGCTTCGCTAAATATTTAGATAATTTACAAATTCACTTGTCCATAGCTGGAAGTAGGCTATCAAAATAAAAGCCTTTTATAGAATCTTCAGTACCATCAGTGTCCAAAGCCCAATCTGAACTGTTGCAGCTGGATGTGCTGTTGTTCATGTTTTATTATCGTTCAGGCGTCTAAAACCAAATGCTTTGAGGCGTCACGGTGATCTGTGCTGTCCACAGGTCTGAATTCGGGTCTGCCTTGTACGTCGGATGGGGAGCGGCCTGCATGTGCATCATTGGTGGGGGCTTCCTGTGCTGTATGTGTTCAGACAGGCGCTTCTCCGATAAAGGCTCCAGCTACCCTTCGTCCAGCTCTGCAGGAGGCAGAGGCTACGTGTGAGGAGGAGCTCTGGCTCAGCCACCAGTCCACCGGAATATACAGCTCTATGTCAATAAACGCCAGGTTTTCTATTTCTTTGTTTTGTCTAAACGTGATGGAAATCCGAAACTATTTGAGTTTTAACGTGACGTCCACTTCTTTTGCTGTAATGGCTTTTTAGAGCTGATGTAAAATGGAGAGAGTAACAGGGAAATGTTCTTCTTTCGTCTGAATTTCTTGATATTTTTTTAATTATTATGATTACATACAAAATAAAATCTGGAAACCATTTTTATCCATAGGTGTGTTCTTCTGTACTAGTGAATTCAAAAAGGAAACTGCCATCTAATTTCTGGTTTTACATGATTTATTTCCCAAAACCAAGCACTCAATATCGAATATCTCTAGAGAAACATCTGTAGGAGAGGTTTTAACCCATGACCTTTCCTACAACCGTTTACATAGTGTCTACAAATTTTAATGAAATACCCAATAAATAATGAAAACTTTTTGTGTGCAAATGGCTGTTGATGTGCAAATCTATGTTTAAAGGGGTAGTATACATAGTGGCATCTATTAGCACAATCTATTACCTTCCGTTGTTATAAAAATGCTGTGTATGTTAAACATGATTTGGAAGAAACTTGACTTCCCAACATGACATCTTGAAATTGGGCCTCTGTCTCTTTAAGAAACTCTTACTCGTTCTGAAGCTCTTCCTTCAAGAAGTCATCGCAACATGGCTCCTGTATTAACCCTGGCAACGTTTTTACCGCCATGGGAGATTTCTCAAACATGTATGAAAGAATCAAGGCAACACACCAGGTATGTTCTGATGACGGAACAACATCATAACACGATGTAAAGCTAAAAAAAAAGTCAATTTTACATAAGATTTGTTATTTGTCATTATCTTTCAAGTACCGTATGTAACAAAATTGGAGTTATATATCATCTAACTGATAAATAGATGAATACATAAAGTCTTAATCAGTTATTAAGGTGCATGTCAAGAGGAAACTTACTTATTACTGTAGACAAAAAGGCTTAAACAAATAAGAATGTCAAGCATAAAATGAAGGTTAAGAATAAAACAGATAAAACAACACAATCATTAGTTAGATAAAACCAGAAGTTCAATTCAATTCAGTTTCTAAAGCACCATTTCACAACAAATACTGCCTCAAGGCACTTTTCCAAAAAGCTCATTTCAGTTCAGTCCATTTGGATTGATCCTCATTGAACCAACGTTCTGCTGGGTAAAACCACGTCCTGCAAACGTCTGAATAGAAAAAGCCACCGACACAGAGGGTCATGATTTAATGTGAGGTTAACATCAACGACTCCTTCTGCGTAAAACAATCCTTTGAAAATGAAAAGCAGATTTGTTGTCATGAAGCTTCAAATCTTTGGTCTTCAAAGTTGTAAATATATACCAGCAGATTTTTAAAGGCTTAGAAGTCCTTAAAGCAAGACTTTTATTACTTTATTATTTGCTGTCATGGAGTCAGATCTCACACCTATGAACTTTATGTGACCATAGCAACATAGTTTGATTATAAAACTGTCACTAAATGCCAGGTTTATGGAGAATCACTCATATTTTTGACTGAAATGTTTTTCTTCTGCCTCTGCTGTGTTCATAGAACATCCTCAGCTTTGTCTTTGTCTTCATATTGTGCCCTTTTCCACCGACTCCCTTTTTCTTTCTACCTTTTAGGTTGTTCTGACGTGTTTTCCAGCCCACCACCTGCTGGTTCAAGATGAACCAGCAGAAGAGGGAAGGAATCGGATGAATGCAAACATCTCCACGCTTTTAATGTGGCAGATAAAAATCACACAAAAACAAACCAAAACACATTTGAATATTCTTCGTTTTCACGTTGCTGAGATTTCAGATAACGACTGTTAGTTAAATTCAACGGATTTGTTAACTAACTGAAGAATTGGTGAAAATGTGTCGCCTGGAGGAATTTCCTTCACCTGGAAACCAGACCAGCTGTTCCAACATGCCTGTTCTCTTCACGAAACATCTCAGGAGACATTTGTTGCGACATAATAGAATGCCTCCAAAGTATGCCTTTATTATCTGCAAGAAAAAGCAGGAAGAGTGTCTGGAGGGAAGGTTTTCCTCCTCCTCCCTCTGACTGGAGAACGGCTCTTCTTATCGGACTCTGTTTCTGGTTCAGTGTGATGATGCTCCGACGGGCTGGTGGAGAGTTGACCTTTGACTGTAGGAGAAACGTCACCGCAACACTGGACAGAGAAAGTTTGGAAAATTTAGGGGACTTTCTCAATCCACTCTAAGTGTTTCAGACAACACTTAGAGTGGAGAGAGGGCGCCACCCTGTGGCCAGGCCTTTCATTACAGTTAAAAGTAGTAAATATTGTAAAGGTGAACACACAGTTAGGTATTAACTTCTTACACTTTTGGGGGGGTGATGACTTTTAGGAACATTTTTACTATACTGTGCTTTTTACTTTTACTTGAGTGTTTTTATTCTTTATTATTTTGGTATGAAGTTTCTCCACTCTGAGCAAAAACTTCTGGATGTTTTACCCTCTGTGAGGAACCTCACTGAATGAAGAACAAACTTGTCTTTAAATAAATTCCCCAGACACACACAGTCTCTGTTTAACGTCGACAGAAATTTATTTGGAAAAATGTTTCTTTTGCCTGATGATGTTTTGTAATTATGTTATTTATATCAATTATAATTATAACATTTCCACATTACTAAAATGTTGAAATGATTAATTTCGCTTGAGCTACAATAAGTAAGAGTAGCTCTGCTTGAGTATTTTTAGTTCTCTACCTTCTGGCGGTTTCCGTGACAACAGGTTCAAACTCCCATAAATTTCCCTTCCAACATGTGTTTGCTAATTTACATTTTCTAACCAAAAGTGGTATCATATAGTAAAAAAACACATTAATTATTAAAGATATCCATTCACAGAAATGAAAAGATACAGACATCTAAATGCACATAAAAATTAATCTATATTAAGCCAATAGAAAATAACAGAACCATAAATCAGATCATGATTTATGAAAATATTCTGTATTTACTTTATTAATCAGAAGGCAAAAATGTTTTGGGTCTTTTTTGGCCCAGTAGAATAGTCTTTGCAATTTTTAATAAATAAATAAATTAATTAAAAAAAAAATTTAAATGAATAAAATATAAGAAGAAAATGGATTATTCCCTCAGTTTCTAACCACACAAAATTTGTTTTACACGTTCATGACAAACTGTTTTGTCAAAACAGCATAAAGTGAAACTTAAATGTAATATTTTAAAGCTGAGATTTTTCATGAACTAAGAGTTGTGATGTAGGGCGGTGGCCACTAGAGGGAAGCAGAATCTATGCTTCCACTTTTTGTCCTCTTTATCTTTTCACTGCCAGGATCTCATAAAAGAAGCAAAACAAAACAGGAGAACAGCTTGACATGAATAGATTCAGACATGTTTATTGGTATGAAATTGAACATTTTTCAGCTCATGAGCTGGTGGACAGAAGTCACACTGTGGGGGTTGACACTGGCAGAGGATGAATAATGGGCTTAACTTTACTTTAAAGTAGATGAAGACCCTTAGTTTCTCTCACTACATCTCCCAACACCAACATTGTCTCATGCCAGGAAAAAAGAAAGTCTGAAAACGTGAAATGACAACTCACAACTGGAGTAAACACATCCTGAGGTGATAAATGTGTGAGCGTCTTGTCACCGCAAAGTCTCAGCCGCTGCCATAATTCTGTAATAGGCTTACCTGGGTAAGTGGGCAAACTCTCCTCCTCTGCTTGCTTGCTAACACGTTCCCTGCTAAGCTAAACAAGAGTCAGAGGTAAAAAAGCGAAGCTAAACATAAACAATTGAGAGGGGAAAGGAAAAGGTCGACAGATTGCACAAACAGAGGAGCTTGGTGATCTATAACCCGCTCTCACATCTGACCCCGGGGCCTCTGTCGTCAGCGCTCACTCTCATTTTAGGAAGCAACTTTGAATAACTCAAGCGAGCTCAGCCTGCGTTTGCAGGCCGAGCTTCAATCCTGTTTCCCCCGAGATAACCAGCTGTTCTGTTCAGAATACACAAGAGGCTCGTTTTAATCTACATTTCAGATTATCTTCTAAAGAGGATGTGCTGCAGGATGACATTTTCTCTCTGGAATGAAAGCTTGATGTAAAGGCTGGTGTGATCGCACGCTCCTCTTCAATCACTGGGAAACAAAGAGATTTGTTGAAAAATGCAAACGAGAATCATTTATGAAGAGATCTGTTTACGGCAAGAACTCAAGAATAAATTAAAACAAAACTACGCTTTTTAAATCAAAATCTACTTACAGGAATGTTAGATGCAAAACATAATGGTCCCTTTTCCAACCTTACTGTTTTGGTTATATTGTCATGGTAACTACAGCCATATTGATGTGTAGTCTAAAGTCCACTGTGGGGTAAAGAGATCTGCTTTTATTTGCTGTATTAAACTTGACTAATTACAGCAAGTGGTTTAAAATGAAAACTAACCAAGATGCTGTTCTTATTGTTGAAAATAATAATAAAAAAAAAAGACGTTTTTTTGAGTTTTTGTTAATTAAGCTTGAAATAATAAGCAAACTGGATGCTTTTCATTTAACAAGGAAAAACCATCTCAAGTTTAGGATCAACAATCCCGACCCTATGCAGACATCTACATTTTTATTTTATTTAAACAAATCATGCTTAATTTATAGTTTAGCTGAGTTTTTTTTTTTTTGTCACATTTTTGGTCATTTTAGTTTTTAAATATGTATATGTATATTTTTGGCCCACAAGTCATTTTGAGCTCATGATTTTGACCCACATGACAAAATGTTTGGACATCTCTCAAACATTAGTCAAAGCAGTCAGTGAAGATCTTTAAACAGAGAAATCCACAGAGATTCCCTTGAAAGCTGCACCAGGCCTTCATTAGGCTCGACAGTCACATGTTGGCAAAAACGTTCTGAACGAACCAAACGACATGTTTCCATGTTTGGCTTTTTTTTTCACATTTTAATGTTTCAAGTAATCACTTTACTTTCAATTAGTTCAGTTAGTTATTTTTAGAAAGCTGAGATGTATTTGACACGTCCATTCTTGTGGATGCGGGCGAGAGTTATTATCCACAGATACAGAAAATGAAATGATGTTCTGATGAGTTTGTTTTGTATCAAAATTACAAAGAAGCAAATCAATGATCCAGTAATGAACTACCAAAATAAAGAACATCTAAAATGAGCTAAATAATTAGCAAACAAACTAAACATTTATCTTGCAAACTAATTTTCATATTAGCTAAATATTTAGCTTGGACTTGTAACTTTAGATACAAGTTTGGAGAGTAAATGTTTAGTTTAGGACTTAAATGTTTTATTGAAATATACATATAGTTTGAAAACTAAATATTTAGCTCAGACTTAAGCACTTTGTTAGGAACTAAATGTTTAGCCTCCTAACCAAATATTTAATTACAAAAATACAAATTCATAAACTATACATGTAGTTTATGAATATATATTTTAGTTTGGGAATACGACTTTGAAAAATGAACACCTACTTTTTTCCCTTTTTGATAAGCTAAATAAACCAAAAATGTTGCCGTAAATGTTTTTTACTGCGTGCGTTTACAAAGAGCGCCCCACATGTCTGCTGCGCGTCGAGCCAGCAGCAGGGCGTTCCTCCTGCAATATATGACGGTGCGCCTCAGTCTGGACCGGCTCCAACACCAGCTGCAGCTCTCAGATCAAAATAACCTGATCTGCTAATCCAATCACTCAACTGCTCTGACACTTTGTTTCTTTGTGGAACCTGCGCTGCTGTGGAATAGAAACACACACTCCGACAGCAATACTGAAGCAACTCCAAGCGATGTGGGGTCAGAGTATTTGCCTTGGAACTTAAACTCTTTTTCTCACATTCTGGACTGCAAAAACACAAGCATCCTGATGCTGAGTTTACCATGTAATCCCCTGTAATCTGCCATAGTTCTGGAGGTATTTTCCCTCTTACTGCGCTGTAACCCAGAGCAGAAGGAAACACACACACACACACACACACACACACACACACACACACACACACACACACACACACACACACACACACACACACACACACACACACACCTGTATGAGTTGCACTTGTTAGACTGGATACAGCGATGGTTTCTCCTAAAGATGCTCTTCCTGAAAGCAACAAAAGGGATCTGTTTGGATCATTTGATTCTGATGGAGCAAAATGCACTCAGTGGATGAACCTTTACATGTCAACTCCTTTTAACCAACACACTCACGCGCGCAGGTACACACACCAGCATTCTCAGGCCATGTGAGCCTTAACGGGTAGCTAATGAGCTCGGCGTGTCTTAGAGGTTTTTCTTCCAACTCAGCAGCCAGTCTAAGTCCTTAATGTACATGCTGGTTGTGTGTGAACTGTCTCGCATGCCCTGTGTGTGCGCGTCCCCATAAACACCGTGGAAGTCAAAATCGTCTCCTAAACCAAAGGCGTGTACGCATGTGATTGTGTTTTCTTGCCATTTTTGTTTGATTTGTCCAATGAATTGGCCAGCAGTTCACCATCACTGACATTCCCTAACACCTGGATGCTGCTCCACACACAACAGATGAGGGTCTCCATGGGAACAGGGTCCTTTCCTGCAGATTTCTCAGGGTTTGCTGCTGCAAAAATAAACATGAGTTTCTCCATCTGCTGCCTCCACTGACCGCTGGGGAACAGCTGTGTTTGGAACAAAAAAAACCACACACACACAGACACACACACACACACACACAGACACACACACACACACCCACGCACACACACACACGCACAAGCGCGAATACACGCACGTGGACTCACACTGAGCCGCTATTTTTACACAATGTTCCAAACTATTATGCAAGTGATATTTTCTCAGATTTTTTTAAATGATCAATGCAAATGATGATCAGTATAATTTTGAAGTCGTGAGCTATTACAGTATAAATCAAATTTTACTGAGGTCAGAGGTGACCACACCATGCGATGTGGATGAAGATGTGGTCACCGTGACGATGGTGACCACACCCCTTTCATGCCCATAGCAGCCGATGACACAGGATGAGATGCTGCTTTGTCATGCATGAAGATGATTTTGCCACCAAAGTTACGGCTCTTCCTTTTGAATCATGAAAGAAAGTGACCAATACTTTGAAAGTCCCTATACTTTGCTGAGGTCATTTTCACACCTTTGGGACTCTGAAGGGCCGACCAACGATTCTCTCCCATGATTTCAGCCCAAAACATGACTCCACCACCTTCGTTAGGTTTTAACAAAATAATTCGGAGGAAAAAACCACAAAAACAGATAAAGGTCTGAAGTTTGTTGATGTATCAAACTTAAACGATAGGAAGTATTGGTATCAGTATGGGTGATCGTGGCCCTTGATTTACTTGGTTTCAGATCAATACTGAGATATGCAGCATCACACACCTCGACTCTCTATAGCAACCTGTCAACAATGACTTTTCTTTTTGTAACTGAAGGTGGACATGCTAATTTTTTTTTTATTCTGTTGCAATTTTGACTTGTTTCCTTGTTACCTGAAATATGCTCACCCAGTCAGATCCGCAAACCAAAAGAATCAATTCATGTTGAAAACGTCAACGCTGCAATGCAACTTTCTTTCTCAATCCTGCTTTCTGTGGAGCTCTGGAATAAAATAAAAGATGATAAACTTTCTGTATCTAACTAGCTGTTACGCATCTAAGCATTTCTTCTTTTTCTACTGTAAGAAATTTGCAAAGCACTCCTGTTTCTCAAGATTTCCCCAGACCTCCATGTCACTGGCCGAAGCGGATCATTGAAACGTTCTGCGACTCTACAGAATCCTAGGATGAGATCAACCAAAATGTGTTTGGCGGATCTGCCTGAAAGGGAAAGTTCAGAAGTGTGTACTTTAAAAGGCGCTATCTTGAGGAAATGGTTTTCTCTGAAAGCCTCCATGTCTCTTTGACAACTGAAGTAGTGTCTCTGAGGCTGGCAAAAATATTCCCAGTGAGAATGTTTCTCATGTGCTGGTTTCTGGTGTCTCACTTTCTATTTCTTAATTATTATTCTTCTGTAAAACCGCTGACTGCAATTTCCCCAAAGTGCTGCGGACGTCGCCGCTCCCAACGAGGCGAAGCCTGAATGAGATACCAAATATGAATATGTCTCATGCAACTGTTTACATCTGTCACTGCCATGAACAGATTTACTCTTGTGTGATTTCAATTTCTTTCCTTATTTAATGGAAACACCACGATACCAAAGTTGTTTATTTCAAAATCAGCATAGCATGGAAAAGGTTGTTTGCACATCTGTCATGAAAACGCAGCTACAGAAACCTTATAGAAAGTTTAGGTCATTGTGATGCTGCACAATACATTAGAACTCCTGTTGTTCATGCTACACTTGTCCCTTTATTCACTTTGCAGCTTGTTGCTAACCTAGCTGAGCTGTTTCCTTTGCAGAAAGTATATTTTGATAACTTTTTTCTGTAACTTTTTCTGATGAGCTTCAAGCAAACATGATGGATACTTTTGCAGAATCTTTCTCTCTTTAGAATCACCAAGCAGTCCAGCTCTATCTCCAAACCGCTTGACAGGATGTGAAATGAGGTCAAAGGCTCATCACATTTCCCGTAGTCTTTTGTTGTTAATTCATAACCATATTCATAACTGACAGTTTATTGTGGATTGTTTTTGCTGTGAAGGTTATCTATAAGAATTATTTCTTCATTTTAATTTCTTAATCCTATCTTCATTCTGACTGATAGAATGATGTTTGCGGGGGTTTTTTCCCACAAAGCAAACATGTTTATGCCAAACATGTTCCGTGTTGTACTGTCTAAGTAATCAATTTTAGACTCCTCTGTCCAAAGCATAACACTGCAGAAGTTGTTCCCTTTGGTGAACCTCAGAATGCTCTAGATGTTTTTTTCATTGCATTTTTCCCTGAAAACAAAGCCTATGCAGTCTGTCAGATGCAGGTGTTGCAAAACTACATCCTATACCAGAATCTGCAACCGACACAATCCCAGTAGGCATGCCTGACATTTTGTAAAAACACAACTTATACTTTTTCAGAAATATCTAATATAGAAAAATTGTTGTCATTTTTCTACCAACCACCACTTTGGTTCTATTTTTAAATGTTGGAAGAAAGATAAAATATAAAACATTTGCATAAAGAGGATGTTTAGTTTGTCTCAATCTTAATATTTGTGCACAATTATGAAAAAAAAAAAGAAAAAAACACACCTGTGACAAGAAACGTAGATCTAAAAACATGTTGCTTGTTTTTCTGAAGTGAACTCTCAACAGCTCGACCAAAAACGCCCCATGCATAGCAGGAAAACCCTTCATAATGCTGAGTGTTAATGTCTGAAAAATGTTCAGCTGATGTGATCTAAGTGTTTGATTTTGACCATTTTAAAGGGGCACCATTATGTAAAATCAACTTGTTTTTAGCTTTAAAAGTGTTGACTTGATCCTCTCATGTATATCTGAGAACTCCTTTGATTTTCTATGGCAACCATTCAGCTGTGCAAAACACCTGGGTGGACCTAGCTCCGCCTTCAAAATGAAGCTCCTCCTCAAAGCTGAGGCTCACAAAGCAGTTACTACAGACCCACTCAGTTCCTTCAGACTAGCCAGCGGCAATTAGCAAACACCTGATGGAATTGCACATCAGATGAGCTCATTATAGGAGCTACTTCTAAGAGCAACGCTGGTAAAAACTTTGTTAAAGATAATAGAAGCCATGCTGCGATGACTTCCTGAAGTTTCAGAAAGAGCTGGAGTTTCTTAAAGAGACAGAGGCCAATTTGACAGGGTTATATAATAAAGTTAAATATGTCATCTTTGATATATAGAGCATTTTTCTAACAGTCACTTGATTGCTCATTCCATGTAAACACATAATACTGCCCCTATAAGAGGTAATTAACCTGGAGGTGTCCTAATGTAGCCTTAATTAGTTGAACTTTGTGTTATTAGATCATTTTATAATATTTCTGACATATTCAGAAACGTGAGAAAAACACATACTTTCTTAAGGTTTGCGTGTGTGTGTGTGTGTGTGTGTGTGTGTGTGTGTGTGTGTATGACCCTAAATGAAACTGTAAGGAGATGCTGCAGAGAGACGGAGTTGCTGGTAGGAGTTGCTGGTAGGAGTCGCTGCGTCGCTGCGCTGAACTTCAGCGTCTGCCCTGACAGAGAGGAGGCGCTTCAAAACGCCTCACCTTTACTCAATCTCCACCACACCCAGGATGGAGAAACACACTGCGAGGAGGAAGAAAAGGATGTGCTGTTTCTACACAGCCCTACCAGGCTGCAGCGCTGCCTCCGTAGAATAATATGGGAGTGTCACTTCCCTACTAATGCTTTTCATCATGACATGATTTACACACATGGGGAAATGTGTGCTAATGACAGTATTTTGCCCTGATCAATTTGCTTTAATCCACTCAGTACAATTTGCTTTAATCCACTCAGCATGAAGCACAAATGTGCCGTTTCCTGTGCACAAAAACTATTTGGAGTTGCTTAATAAATGACGTACTTCTCAGTTGTCCTCAGGGAACCGGAGCTTTTATTCATATTGGAGCCTAAACGAATCCAGTGAGTCCTCCACGTGGCAGATACATGGTTCCGATCATGAGACACACAGAGTTAGGAGCTTCAAACACACACTGACTTTCATTTTAGAAGGACAAAAAGAATGCAGAAGCTGAGTTTCTTAATTCCATGTTATTGTTTTCAATGCATTTATAACAGGCTGAGAAAAAGCTTTGAATAGAGTTGCTGGAGATTTAGAGTCGATTCAAATATGTGGGTCAAAGGGGAAAGCTGCAAAAGAACTGGCCTGTGTCACTCAGTTTACGGTGAAGGTTAGTGTGACAATGCCATGGTGAAAGGTGTGTGTCGAAATTTCTCTTCTAATTCTTTTTGGATTAAGGCGCCTGCTTAGCTGACTGGGTGCTGCTTGCTGACAGTTGTGTAATTCATCTTGCAGCGACAAGTTCTGTCAGACAAAGAGCATTTCCGAAGCCAAACTACAGAAGGCAGAGAGAAAGAGCCGAAGTATGTTGTCGGTCTGGCCGCGCTCCGAATTTCCAGTTCTTGCAGATTTATAGCCTAAATGTGACTGAAAGGGGAGAGATTAGTTTGCAGAAGGCTGCATGTGCAGGTTTTCAATCATCTCTGCGCGGACGTCAAATCTAACCCGTTTTTAAGTGTGCGAGAAATAATTCTGAGTAAGTATTTCCAGAAAAACACGCTTGAAGAAGCTCCCCAGAGCTGCAGGTGTGGTTGTGAATGGCCGCATTATGATTCAAGGCCAGACAGTTCCAAAACCACAATGGAGGTTTTTTGTTGTGTGCACTGAAGGAAAAGCTCTGAAAGGGAGGAGAATGCAAAAAAAGTGATCGTCACAGAGAACTACAGCAGCAGAAAACCACCACGTCTCCCTTCTTCCAGCATTTGCAGCCTCTGCTGCTGCTTGGTAGGACATAAGCATGTACACACACACACACCCACACACACACCCACACACACACACACACACACACCCCTACACACACACACACACACGCACACACACTGGAATTCTGGTAAAAGATGTGGAAAAAGCTTTCAAATAGATTGATGTTTCACTGCAGACATATTTCCAGAATGAAAACTTTCCAGATTAAAAAATTATTGTTTTAACCAAATCATTGGTTGAAAAATGTCCCCTGACTGTGAAGAGCAGGATGAGTGTTTAGTTCACTTTAAGGAGCCAGTTTCTTCTTAAAGGGCCAGCATTATGCAAATTCAGCCTTTTTAAGCTTTACATCATGTTATAATGTTATTTCCTCATCTAAAAAATACCTGGAGTGTTGTTCTGACTCTTTCACGCAAGTCTGAGAAAACCTTTAATCTCCATGGTAACCATTCAGCTGTGCAAAGCCCCTGCTTTCCAGGACGAAGCTCCTCCTCAGAGCTTCTGCCTCACAGAGCAGCTCTTCACCACTTCACCCTACTGAGTTCCTTCAGACTAGCCAGCAGCAGTTAGCAAACACCTGGTGAAATGAGCTCAGTATAGGAGCTACTTCTCAGTGCAACGCTGGTAAAAAAAAAAAAAAGTTGATAAAAGGTCAATATAGGAGCCATGTTGTGATGACTTCCTGAAGGCGGAGTTTCAGAAAGAGTAGGAGCTTTTAAAGAGACAGAGAACCAATTTCGAGGTGTGAAAATATGATGTTGAATTTCTTTTAAGTCATATTTGATATATATGCCATTTTCATAAGTGAAGGTAACATAGTCACTTGACAGTGATATAAAATATATGTAAAAGTTTTCTGCATGGAAAAGCAACTACTGAACCTTTGAAAAAAGTTGTGACATTGTGAATGAACAACAGATCTTACTGTTTGCTCCAGAGGACATCTGACACCTCTGCATGTACACCTGCTAACTTGAGGTTAGTGTGAATTTGTTGACCTTTAATCAGGGGTGTGTGTCTTAGTCGCAGTTCATAGTTATGTAAAACTCTGTGCTCTGAGGAGAGCGTTGCTGTTGTAGATTCTGACTCATGCCAGGTTAGAGCCTCGTTAATTAGTTACTAGGTTATAGCTTAACTTTTATAATAAATATCCTTCTACCAGAAAATGATAGTTTACATCCAGGCAAACTAGTCAGACACACAAATGATTTTAATGTAAACTTGGAATGTAAAGTGGTTTAGAAATGTCTCTAGAAAATGTTTTCAAGTTGGGTAAAGTTGCTTCAACTTTTCAGCTGTTTGGACTTTTGGTCAACCCAGTTCCAAAACCAACCGTTTCTGTGCCGGCAAGTAGAAACTAGCAGCTGCGTTTCCATCTCAAATGTGGACAAAACTTTGTCAATATCTCACCAATGTCTATGAAACACAACACAATTTGGCAGTCGTGGTGTTTCCCTTAAATAAGAAACTTAATTAAGATCACAAGGGTTTGTTCAACAGGAAGTGGGTTGTTCATCCACTTCCTGTTGTCTTCTTCTTCATTGTTTGCACCAGCGGCAACATCCGGTTGTTGATCATGTGACTCGTTGCTATGACCGTTTCCATTACAGTTTTGCAAAAAGAAACTTATTTCAATATGGAAAAGCACCTCAACTTGGTGCCAAAACTTTACATCAAATATTGAAAAGTTTTTTTGTAATTGGTGTTTCCATTTTAAATTTATTTTTGAAATGTCAAATTGAAGTGAGAGCTCACAAAATGCCAGTGCAAATGCAGATCATGACAATCACGCGTGAGATGTTAACCTGCCTCGACTTGATAAAGTTACAAACTATAAAAAGTATACAAGAAATGACACCACAACTCATCAAAAGACATTAATGCTTCATATTAGAGCATTAATGAATTATGACCTTCTTTGAAATAAAGTCAAGAATTTGTGGACCAAATTATAAGCCATTGGGGTTGTATAAAATAATTTCACCGTTATGGAAATCAAATCAGCGCCTGATTGTTCTGTAATTACTGCGATCAACTTCTGCTTGTGTTCCTTTCAGATCCACCTAAGTGGGCCACACCTCCAGTAATCTACCCACCGAGTCAGACCTCTGTGGGACTTCTTACCTGGATCATCCAACAGAGTTTGTTGCTGGTTCTTCTACTCCAGTCCAATCACTGCCTGTCCCAACTTATCCCTGTTCGACCAAAAGAATCCAATCTTCTCCACCCTCATCCTGAGTCATGATTTGTTCCTCAGTCAATACCGGGAACCTTCAGGAAACAAATAACAACAAGTGAGATAAACTAATTTATCTCCTGTTCTTCCCCCCTTTCTTGGTTTGTTTCCTGCTCATCTGTCTCAATCACTGACGTACGTTGGATTTTACTTTTGGAATTTCGCCAATTGTACAACAAATCTGGTTATATTTCACTCTCCTGTTCTCATTATGGCTCTGAGTCAAAAGCAAAAGCAAAGCTCAGCTAATGGGATTCATGCCGTTTCTGCTGAAGTTGCTAAATTGTATTACTTTACATGCCTGTGTTTGTGGTGCAAGCAAATATTGTTCCTGCAGAAGATATTAATATCAAATGTGTCTTAGTAAGAAAGAAATTGATCTGAGGAGGTGTAATATATTGCCAATATATTCAAACATTTTTACTCATGTCATCGGTATTCATATTGTATGAAATATAGTGGATTTAAAAAACACTCTGTACGTTGGGTCAGATTTTCTCCTGTTCCTGTCATGCCGTTGTTGTTCTACAAACACCGATGATTTCCTTGTCGTCTGTGCTGAAGCTGACACTCTGCGCTCAACTGTACCCGACTGATTGAGTTCTGAAGGAACATGTGAGTATCGCTGAGAGGACAAACAGGAAAGAATGAGAAGTTAGCAGCAGGTTGTGACTGCACAATGAAATAGAAATAGAAAGGAAGATGACAAGTGATTTAACCTGAATCTGCACACTTACAATGACTAAAAGCCATCATTTCGGTGATATGGGATTCGGAGATCAAAAGATCAATTCTCCTCCATTAACTTTTTTGTGGAGCGGCTTCCTCCCGCTGCAAAAACTTTTTATTGAAAAAATGTGTTGGTTTTTTTCTCTTCTCCAAATTGGACTGTTTCCATTAAGCAAATTTATTTGCGTTTTTCAAGTTTGGGAAATTTGAAGCTAACTGGAAGCACAGCTAGTTCCACCGTGTAATAAAACACAGATGTCGGACTCTGGTATTGAGGACTGCAGTGTTTGTGCCTTGAAGGTGTGCAGGACTGTGCACCAGAGTTGTGAAAATGCTGCCGTGTATTTTTCCACTTTTGAGATGACAAACTGGAAACGCGGAAGGAAAACACAGCTGACACGATTTCACCTGAAGCAACAGCTTTTTCTACATGACCAGGAATTCAAAGGACGTCCAGGAAAGACCAGCAGGTTGGATCTCTTCCTGCAGAGTGTCGACAGGATTACATCACTATCAGTGCACTGCTCACTCATCATTAACAATTAAATTGTGCAAATTGAAATTACATAAATAAAAATTTTGCTTAATGGAAGCACAGCAGTTTTGAAGAAAATTGCGCTTTGATAAAATGAAATTTTGCGCTTGGACGAGGTGGTTTTTCATGCATCTTGAAATGCAATGTACACTGTTTTAGCATCACCAGAGTCACGTAACATCCATCACCAGCAGGATGTTGCTCCTGGTTGAAGAGGACGACAGAAAGTGGCAGCAAGACTTGGGATTGTTTTTGGTTTTTCAGACCGTGAGCAGCTGGCTCCACCGCAGCTCACAAAGCATCACAGTCCATAGAAAGTTGTGTGTCACTCCAACCTGTTGAATCACAACTCTTCTGCAAATACACAGACTATAGTTTCCCCAAAACTTTCAAACGCCTGAATAGGACATCGACGTCTCCTCTGATTGACTGATAGACAGTGATGGTAAGTTACTTTGGAAAAGTAACTTTAACCAGATTACTGATTACTCCTTGACAAATTAACTTTGTTAGATTACTGACTACTTGATTTGGAAAGTTACTAAGTTACTATAAAAGTAACTATTTTAGTTACTATAAAAGTAACTATTTTAGTTACTTTCAGCAGCTCACAACAACAACAACAATGGTCAATGTGAAAATCACATTGATCTTTGCCAATACTTAGTAGCAAGTTATTTTATAATGCACCTGTAATTCTACCATCATTTTTAATGTCTTACCACAGGACAAAGCTTATTCACGTGTAATTTTAATTTCTGTTCTTATTTAATGGAAACACAGCAGTGGCAAGTTGTGTTTTTTGACATTACAAAGATTTGCACGCATCTGTAATGGAGTGATTGGCAGCAGGCGGCTGAATCCGCATCCGCATCCAGATCATTGTCTAATGGGAAGCGTCCAGGAATCTGCTTTTGTAGAAGAGAAACATCGATATTCTTCAGGAACTAGAAGAGCAGACAACAGACAAATGGAGGCAACTTATGTATCCTCTTTGTGATAATCTGTGATTGAGATCAATGAAAAGTTGCAAAGAAGGTGGATCAGCAGTCTGAACATTAAATGATCTCAAACTTTCCATAAATTTACAAATAAAGGAATTCTGCGTTTAAATTTGAACAGTGTTCAACTGACGGGTGTCACTATTGGGCAGGAAGTGGGCCTGTGGAGAGGCGGCGGGGGGCGTGGCGCTGAGAATTGTGTAATAACCTCCCTCACATTCCACTATCCTTGCACAGATTTTTTTTATTAGCCGGGATTCTTTAAAGACACTGTGAAGGAAAAATTCAGAGCTTCGCACAGAAACACTTTACAGATGGAAGAAAACAGCTGCCTGCCGACAGAAATATGACCTGCCAGACATTCCTTATCTGTTCGGAGCGTTTGAAGCAGATCAGAAACCCTGTCACAACGTTGAGTCGTTTGAGTCAACGTGGTTTTTCCCGCTCTCTATAGTTCCAAATTCAGAAGTCACAATCCTGAAGTTAAGGAACGAGCTTAAATGAGCCACTTATCGGAACAAAATGTAGATATTTCTCATTTAATAGGCAAATTGCTGCTGAGAGCCTCACAACTGCTGCCTCTGGCGTTGATAATGGGCCTCAGAGGTTGCTAAGGCTAACCCTGGCATGTGAGCTGCGGGTCGCTATGTGTTAATATAGGAGTGACTCATCCTTCTGTGGTAAAACGTCAAAGTGGGTGATGGTCGATTGTCGTGATCCTCATGGTCCGCTGTGCTGTCCAGAACAAAGCCCACCGCGTTCTGGGCCTCCTCAGTCCATCAGCTCAGCAGGCGCCTGATCGCATGAAAAAAATAGACACAAAATATACATTTTGTGTCTAACGTTACGTAACTGGTGTTACAAACTCTGGTTGACATGCAGTCAGGTCTGTACAGCACAGTTCACATAGCATTCAGCATAGATGCTGAATCCTTCTCCATGTTTGGTTCTGGGGATGCAAAGTGGACCAGTGTTACTATCTCGTTTCACGGGGACGTTTTTATGGACGGACGCACGGGTTCTTTCGAAAGTCCTCTGTGGGTTTTACTCCATGTAACAGAATGGGCCGTCTCTTTTGCTTGTCAGGTAAAACCTTCACCTTTTCTTTGCCAGACTTGTCACTGACTGCTGTTTCTGAACGCCTCACTTTCACACTCACCTCGGTTGGTGTTCGCTCTCCCTTCAACAGTGAGCAGCACACCAAAGTCAACGTTAGCGGTTGAGACAGGAAACCCCCACCGAATGCTGAGTGATGATGTTCATGATGGTATCATGTGCGGCTGAAGTGACATGCTCACGCTTGGCTTTACTGAATGTGGGAGCTTCCAGATTTATGTTTTTAAAAGCATTTTTTTTTCTTTTTTTAATTGTTTGTTGTTATGTGAAAATCAACTTTTTTGATCTTTACATCATCTCATAATGTTATTCCTTCATCAAAAACACACCTGGAGTTGATTCTTTCAAGCATGTTTGAGAAATCCTTAAATCTCCCGTGGCAACCATTCAGGGCTGCAAAACGCTTGCTCCCTCCGAGTGATGACCCCTTCAGACTAGTCAGCAGCAATTAGCAAGCACCTGGTGGAGCTGAGCATCTGCTGAGCTCATTGCAGGAGCTACTCCTCAGTGCAGCGCTGGTAATGTTGTTGTTAAAGAGTTCATCAAGAAATGTTGTGATGACCTCCTAAAGACAAAGTGTCGAAAAGAGTAGGAGCTTCTTAAAGAGACAGACGCCAATTTGAAGGAGTTACATTACAAAGTGAAATTCCTTTTAAGTTATGTTTATTATATAGAGCATTTTTATAACTGAAGGTAACTTTATTACTTTATTGTGCTATAAAGTGGCACTATGTCTG
Organism: Poeciliopsis prolifica; assembly: GCF_027474105.1. Classification (NCBI taxonomy): domain Eukaryota; kingdom Metazoa; phylum Chordata; class Actinopteri; order Cyprinodontiformes; family Poeciliidae; genus Poeciliopsis; species Poeciliopsis prolifica. The sequence goes on from NW_026562383.1 coordinate 2,124,076, forward strand.
AAAAACACATAATACTGGCCCTGATTCATGACTGTAGTGTTAAATTATTTAGAAAATCATAGTTGCTGCTTCAGTAGAAAATCAGACCCGGTCCAGTTCCAACATATTTTGGTACACAGTGATGGATGGCCGTCGTCATGACATTCAGACTACATGAGTTCAATGGGGCCATTTTGTGTCCATCAGTGGCCAGCTGGTCGTATCATGCAGCTTCATGGCATGAGTGAAGTACAGATGTTACCGTGGTTACAGGTTCAGGTTGTGAAAGACATACAAACACCAAAGGAAGACAGTTTACCGTCCACAACCAGGAGCCATGGACGGGTGAATCCTGGACACGCCCGCTTTTAGGGAGGACAGCCAACACCACACATGTTGAAAAGACGTGTCGAGCTCTTACTGCAGACATTATTCAAACATTTTTAGATTAATATGGGAAATTTTTGAGAATAAAAACTATGAAAAATTTGAATTTTTAAAGTAAAAAATTTGCAAGAAATTTTTAGTCTAATTTCAAAAAACTTATTTTTCTTCAGCAAATTTTCACCTTTTCAAACTCACAAGTGTCCTTATTTTATTATTTTATATTTTTTTAAATTTCAGAGATTTTATTGGCAGAAATTTACTCTTTTTTCTTTTTTTTTTTCCAATTCTATCTACAATGGCCCTGAGATGCTGTCTTATTCATCTTATTGTTAGAGGTTGATGATTTTTGTCAGCATCTTTAACAGAATATTATATTTCCAAAATTCACCACTTCTTTTAAATCAAATGACCAAATGGCTTAAAATAAACGGTCTATACCAGGGTTAGTGATTCTGGTTGTAAATGACAGATTTTCTGTTTCAACTCCTCTGATTAGCTGAATGAGGCAACATCAGCAGCAGGTTTCTTTAAACATTTGAATCAGAGCTGATTCAAATGTTTAAATTATGAGTTCGGACAGCAGACACTAAAATATGCAAGACACTGGTCCTCGAGGAAAGGAGTTGATACTGTGACACTCTGACACTGTGCTTGCAGAACAGAACAATTATTCCTGGTAAAAAGCAAAACAAAAACAAAAAAAACATGCATAATTGTGAGGAAACACAGTGTTTGAATTGGCTGCTTTCTCTTCGCAGTAGAGGATGGTCGTCTACAATGTACAGCTAACTTTACAGGATCAAACTGGAGTATTACATATGTCACAAACAAATGTTAGAGATAAAATTTAAAAAGTCCAGACCTTCTGTATGAAGCAAAGAGCAGAACAAGGGCCTGTTTCACCAGGCTATACTCAAGTTATCTGAAGTCAGGTTATTTTCATTGTCAATGCCTTTAGCTTTGTGTTCTGTCGCTTAAAATGTACGTTTTTATTTGTAACATGACAAAATGCCAAAAGATTCAATGTACACATGCAGACTGAGATCAACTGGGATCCTGTCACAGGTCAATTTGGACCCTGTGTTTACACCACAGGGGCCACGATCACTGCTAATGTCGCCAAAACAAACACACAGGTAACTGCTGCTCCCGTCGTCCTTGCCAAAAAAAGACAAACTGGACCAGTTTGATCAGAACACCAACTGGCCAGGGGAGTTTTAACAATGTGGACGTGCCAAACGCATTCAACTTTTTCTCTGACTAAACCCTAAAGGGACTGGATTGAGAGTGAGATTACAATCAAGTTTACTTTTCACACAAACCACCGAGAAGTTGTTCACTTTGCAGCTTTCATCCCTTTTCTTTCACTTTGAGTGAACTCAGTTTTGAATAGTCACTTTGCATCGACAGCAGGATGAGCTCCAGCGTCTCTTTGAAACGCCCGGATCCCACGTTCTCTCCCTCCTCTCAGTCCAGCCAGACCTCGGCTGGCCTGCCACTGTAAACCGTCGCATGGGCGTTCCACCTGCCCGAGGAGGTCAAACAACTCAAATACCTCACAGCTGATGTGCAAAGTGGAAAAATTTCAGCCGTGTGTTAAAGATGGCCGACGGGTACTGAACTCCCTAAAGGGGCCCGGAGTCCGCAGCGCTGTGCCACGGCGTGTTATTGAGTTTCCACCCCTGGCCTTTGTCCAGGTTACGACACCTTCGGAGCAAACCGATCCCAGCGGCTGACACTGAGATGTCGTGGAAGTCTGTCACCTACATGTGTCACATGTGGAGATGAGACCGCGGGGCCCAGAGCGCCCGATGATGAGTTTCATGTACGCCACTGGCCCCTTTCACACCTCCCACTTGCTGCTTGTTTACCTCCAGGTCAGGTTTCACTTGTGGCTGCACTTCAGTGGACCTGGTGAAACCAGAGAGAAACCCTGCAACTCGATCCTCATCCATGTGGCGTACGGGGTACTCTCATGATTGCTTTTCCTTCGCTCTTTTTTCTTCTTTCTTTTTTCTTTCTATTTACTTCTGTCTTTCTATTCCTCTGTCTTTCCTTTTTACTTCTTTCTTTCCTTCCCTCATTCCTTCCTTTCTTCCTTCCCTTCTTCTTCCTTTCCATCCTTTCTTTCTTCCTTCTCTCTCTCTCTGCATCTTCATTTCTGTGGAACCTCTAGAAAACTTTTCCACGTAAAGCCCAGCAGCCTGCAGCGCACCGTGTCATATTTCACATGGCGTTCCTCAAACTTGGATTTACTGGCCCGGTGCATGGGCCGATCTTGAATGGTGGGAATGTGAGCCAGAGTTGACACAGGCGAAGCAGAGAGCACATCATTCAGGACCACAGCTCCGCTGAGCAAAGAGTAATTACAGCTTGTTTACAGCTTAATAAACAATGGGCCAAGTGAGAGCTCTGCAGCGGGAGGGAGCAGCGGCTGCGAGCGTCTACGTTCTCATCGGCACCTTGGAGCCACGACATCAGTTCCTCCTCACCGATTTCTTCTGTTTTTGCCTTTTTTTGTTGTTTTTAACCACTCCTAAACGCTTCAGATTGTCAAATTAATTTTTACATCGGCCCATGATACTTTGAGTGAAATACAAAGTGACATTTTCCCCATTTAATTTTTCAAGAGAAAACTCATCCAAACCGACCCGGTTGAATGTGAGAATACCGCCGCTGTTAAATCATGAGTTCACTGGGATTAATAACGGTTTTTGGAAATTTTTGCAAAGCCACATCCAGGCCTGATTATTGTCTGATCTGTGGAGCTCAGAAATCACCTGAACATGAAGGTGTTTAAAGAAAAACTAAGTTCTGTATCATTCTGGTGGCGACAGCCTAAAAGGAGAACTGAGAAGCAGGTTTAGCTCTTTAACTATCACCCCCAAATTGCTTACATGTCAAGACATTAAGTTCCTTGAGGTCATCTTGGATACAAGGTTGGGTAACATCAAGTGCAAAAAAAATTCCTAAAATACTAAACACACCGATTTTGAGAAAACAAAAAACCCACAACGTTTTTGACAAACGGCTGTTGATCTCAGGCCAGGCGCCTTTTTTTCTGTCTGTATTGAAATTGATTTTGTGTTTCGCAGAACTGCAATGGAAACACTTTTTGTCGCTTCACGCGAGTCACATGACCGACAGAAGATGACGGAAGTGGTAGAAGGACGATAGTTTTCGCTTTTGCCGGACGACCGCAGCTGGATCCACCAAAGCTCTCACAGCATTTTACGAGCCATAAAAAGTAACTTGATTGTGCTATGAAATGGTGCCATGTGCCTGGAAAATACATAATAATGACCATTTGAAAAATAAAATATGGACTGCATTTGTATTCGGCCTTCTTTACTCTGACTGCCACTAATTAAATCCAGTGCAACCATTTGCCTTCGCATGTTATTTAATTAGTAAACGAGTCCACCTGTGTGTAATTGAATTTGAGTATAAAAGCAGCTGGTCTGTTTCTGGCCTCAGAGGTTTGCTTGAGAACGTTAGTGAACAACATCATGAACACCCGAAACATGGCAGACAGGTCATCCACAGCATGCACTACTTTGTGTTGGTCTATCACATAAAACCCCAATCAAGCTCCATAAAGTTTGCGGTTGTGGCAGAGGCGAAAGGTTTCGAGGATGGGAAAGCTGTGGAACAGGCTCCGCTTTTCAAAACCACAGCGTTCGAACACGGCCCCTCTTTAAATGTTTTCCGGGAAGTTTTTCTTTTCTTTTTTCTTCCTTTTTTTTGCTTGGCTGAGGTTTTCCTGTTTGCCGGAATCCGGGTTCCTCGGAGTGCGGTTATTTGCCTCGCTCTTCTGGACCTCAATTAAAGTTTATGCAGCGACGCTAAATCATGCGGACGAGATCGCAGTCTTGGCCTTCAGCAATGGCGAGCTTGTCACATTCCACCAAAACAACCCCGATGTGCTGGAGCACACGCGATGAAAAGAGTGAAAGTGATAAAGGAAACAAGAGCGCCAGTTTGTGGTCCGAGTTCGTCTCCAAAAAGCACAGAACAGAGACGGAGGATCCTTGGCATTTCTAATGGCGAGGCTTCCGGAATGGTGATAATACTCGCATGTTTTCACAACTAATTATGGAGTCAAAGATGGCAGCTTGTTTGCTTAGCTTGGCAGTGGGAATGGAATGAGGGTAAACAGCTTTGGTTCAGTACCACTGTGTTCAATTAACAGAATACGTCTGCCAACCAGAACCCATAAAGCTCAGCAGCAACCATATTAAAGACCCGCTCAGTCATTGGCAATATCTTCCACAAGTTTCTTTTGGTGACTCAGTTCACTAAGCGAAACACATTATATGGATCAGTTACACATAAACTGATGTTTTCTTTTCGAGTGTTTTTTTATTTTTTATTATTTCTTCTTTCTGTTAATTAGGCTGATTTTCTGCTTCCTGCCAATAAAAAAAATAATAAATAAATAATAAAAAAAAACAACTCCCAGTGCAGGTGCAAAGACTGTCAAAAATATTCTAACTACTGGACAATATCTCCCATTCTACTTAATGTGCATTTCTATTCTATTCTGTTTTATTAGAAATAATATTTAATGCCTGGTCAAAGCGACTTTTCTCTGATAAGCCGGTCTCACAGGAAAGCATATTTGAATTTATTGAACATGACTGCAGAAGCTAATGAAGCAGCATTTGCCCTACATAACTGTTTTTAAAGATGTTGAAAATAAATGCACACAGGAAAAAAAAATACAAATATGCTTCACAATTAAGAAAAAAAAAACAATGCCAGAAATAAAAACAATAAAATAATTACCAAAAGAAAAACAATTGACACATATGAAAAACTCTTTAGAGACTTATTCTCATTTGAAGGTAAAGGTCAAAGGAAAACGTTGAGTTTTCAACCTGACAGATTACTCCATGCTGTCATCAGTGCAGATATGTGGAGTTCAGATATTCCAGCAAAAGGTCCGTCAAATACATCAGATTTCTGCATTTCAGAAAGTCTGTTATCACAAAACATGTTGTGAGAATAAAAAAATGATTTAATAATTTCTATACATTTTAAATTTTTTTAAGAATTTGATCACTAACTGTATCAAACCAGTTCAATTAGTTAATTAGTTAGTTAGTTCTCTAGGTAATCAGCCAGGCTGGTTTGTAGTTCCATATTGAAAAGACAAACAAACATGGCGAGCAATTAATGCATAAAAATGACTCAAACTGAGATCAACTTTGATAATAAAAACAATGACTGCCTCTGGGTGTAGAAGTTCAGCATGTCGCTGGCTTTAGCTTTGGCTTTAGCTTTAGCTATTAGCATTAGCGCTGCTGCTAAACCAGTCAATTCTGGAAAGGAACATCTGTTCTCACTCTGACACAGAGACTTTCCAAACATCAGGATCCACAGCTGTTTGTGTTCCTGCTTGTTTGTGTCTGGGCTGCTTCTGCCATTCAGTTCTTTAGCCAGGTTGAGTTTCAAGTTCCTCATTATGTTCTGTTTTCTGTGGATGTAGCTTAGTTTTTTTGTTTTTTTATGTCAATATCAGTTTCAGGTTTTTGTTATGAAACCTTCTTGTGTCCTGGTTTGCTTCATCGTTTATTTCGGCTTACTAGTCACCATCCCTCAGTTTCCTGCTCCGAATCTTCATTTGTCATTTTTTGGTTACTTAAATCCATTTAATTTGCCTTTTTTTTTCTGCCCCTGATGAGCCTCTAGAACCAAATCACAACACAGCAAGTGTTGTGATTAGAACCTTCTTTAAGGTTCACAGTCTTATGTGACTTCTGAGGCGAACGGCATGCAACGTTACTGTCAAATGAAAAAATATTCACCAGTGGAAAACATTTGGAACAGCCACTAATATTCCCAGGACTTTATGTCCCAGAAAGTTCAACCCCATGTCACAACAAGCATCACTCAGACAAGCCACAGCGTCCATGCTGACCTCCTCCCAGGTTCTGCAGACCTCAAGTTAGAAAGTAACGTTTTATGACAGACTGAGTATGAAATCGACTCATTTCAAGTTCAATCAGCCCATATGCAGCTTATTTCACGCATGTCTCCACACACTGCTGCCATGATCTGTGGTACTTTGGTTTTTTGTTACTTTTGCGTGTTTTGACACCATTAAATTTTGGACATTTGATTATTTGATTATGTTTACTGTGTTTTCTTATGCTTTGCTGTTCCTCATCTTCCCTTGTATTCAAGCCTCTAAGTCTTCCTTACCGGCTACTTTCCTAGTTTCTCTCCTTCCTTCCATGCTCTTGCAGTAGGAAAGTGGCTGAGGACACATTGAACTGTTCATCAGCAGAGCTCATTACAGGAGCTCCTTCTGAGTGCAACTCTGGTAAAAAACGTTAAATGGCTAATAGAGGAGCCATGCTGTGACGACTTCCTCAAGGCGGATTTTCAGAGAGAGCAGAAGTTTCTTAAAGAGACACAAACCCAATTTCAAGACGTTAAATGACAAAGTCCACTTTCTTTTAAGTCACATTTAATGCATGCAGCATTTTTACAAGAACTGAAGGACATTGTGACGTGATTGTGTTAAACCTGCTCTAAAAGCAGGCACAGGCAATGCATGGATGGACTTTCTTTCACCAGTATCCCTTCATTTGTCACCACAGTGACACAATCTTTTTTTTTAAATGTCTTCCAATAAAAAAATTTAAAAAGTGGATGCTTTTTTGTAATGTCACTATAATCCCTTAAAACTGCAGAACAGTGTGTGTACTCAGTGTGTGTTTGATGGCTTCACCATCCGAGTTGGAGCAAACTGAACGAAGTCTGGAAAATGTTGTGAGTCTCAAAGTTGGGATCTCTCCCGTGTGTCTCCTTAGACTAATGTTGTTCTCTCCTTCTCTCCTTCAGCTCACTAAGCATTTCTGGCCAAGTCAACTCTGTCGACACATTCAGCTCGGGGATCGGCTTGCGGACAGCCATGGCGAGAAAACATATTACGTTTCGTGTTTAGTTGCCCCTCCGAATTCTTCCATTTTTACAAATTTGCCTTGAAAGTGTGATGGAAAAAAAACCAAATAATTGTCTGATTATTCTCAGCTGTCCCCTGCGTCAGTGTAAACAAGAATGTTGCCATTTTCTTCCAGCTGAACATCCAAACTTCAAAACATCAGTTCAGCAAAGATAATTAAAAGCATAACATCTGGTTTCAGGGAGTTAGCCCCCTTTACCCTCCCTCCTTTTTTTTCCCATGTTGCAGCAGCATTCCTGAGAGCAAAAGCTCATCTCTGCAACTGTCAGACGAAAACAGAGCCATGTGTATCTCCTGATCTGGCCTGCAGAGAGGAGCAGCCGAGCGCCGCTGTCCTGCATGCCACCGCCTCACCGCGTTAAGACGCCTCAAAGTTACCGAGGGTCAGCCCTTCAAAAGTACATTTCAGATGCATCCGTCACAGATTAGGGATTGTGTTGCTCTCATCGTGAACTTCTGCAGAGATAAAGAAGGATTATACTGGGGGGGAATCAAGCCGTAGCCTAATGGCTCTTTACAAACAGGAGGCTCCTGATTCTGAAGGTTTTCATTTTCACACTGGCCCTAAAGGTTGAGATGGAGATGCTCTGTCAAGTCGCTTTTGCATCTTTGCGCTTGCTGTTGAGTTTTAAAAGGGACAGTATGACATCAAATTGACTTTTTTAGCTTTATATAATAATATTATTACTTCATCAAAACATACTTGGAGTGGTGCTTTGATTATTTCATGCATGTTTGAGAAATTCTTTATTCTCTCATGGCACCTATTCAGCTGTGCAAAACACCTGGGTGAGCCTAGCTCCGCCTCCCCCCATTCAGCTCCTTCAGACTAGCCAGCAGGAATTAGCAAACACTTGTTGACCACTGCGCACATGCAGAGCTCATTATAGAAGCTATTTTTCTATGAAGTGGTGGTAAAAAGATTAAAGGGTTAAAAGAGGAGCCAGGGGGACTTTCAGAAAGATCAGGAGCTTCTTAAAGAGACAGAGGGCCAATTTCAATAAATTTCTTAGTCAAATTTCTTTGAGCATCTTTTAATAACTGAAGTTGTTAGTCCTGTCGCAGCAATAAATCACTTAAACACATGCTAAATTAAAATTAGCTCAATAAAGAGCAGAGATTACCTGCCTCAACCTCTAAGAGATGCTCAGTGTGTTGCATAAAACCAGCATGCACTGGATGTTTTCTGTTTCGCGTTGCAGCACGGCTCAGGACGCAGCCGCGGCACCAACACGCATGGAATGTTTTCCTTCTGGTTACCTGAAGGCAGCAGCCGCTTCTCGCTGAAAGCAACACGGTGAGAGCAGCAGGATGTCAGGTATCCAGGAGAAAGGAAACCTGTAAAAGGTGCAAAAGTAATCAGGTTGATACAATCGTGAATCGCTTTGTGAAAAAGGAAATCATGCTTTTTGTAATGACGTCTGTTCCATGCTGAAAAAAACCCAACAAAACAATGTTCTTTCTCTGCTCTGAGGGTTATTATTTTTAGGAATTGTTCTTTATTTAGAAAAAATAAACCTTTTTCCTTAACGTTTTTATTTTTCATCCATGAGAACATTTACTTTATCTGACTGCAGCCTTGTCCCTCACTTTGTTCTGTTGCTTGGAGACAAAGTGAAATAATGAAGCTCTATGTGAGCAAGACCCATCTACCTCAAACTAAATATAGATGGAAAAACAACTACTTTAAAATAAAAAGTTCTGGCATATTTCTTTCCTTCTTACCATAAACAATAAAATTCTTGAGCATTTTCAGATATTAGGAAGGCCATTTAAAGCACCTTGCACTCAAACGAGTGTTACATAAGCTAAAAGATTTGCGTCCACGGTCGACGATGTGTAAGGAATGTCGTGTATATAAAGACGGTTCCAGCTCCTGGAACAGGAACGGCTGGAATGTTGCATGGCTGTGCTATGTTTGTCATCATATTTGGCCGGGAGATTTCTTTCTCGTGTATGACGAATAGCCGTGTGAACCTCACGCTCCATTATAGTCACTAGCCAGTGGAGTCTCTTTCTACTGCAGTCGCTTCGATGAAAACACAGCTGGGCAGCGGTGGTGGTGGAAAACACAGAGAGCACCCTCTTTCAGTCGTGCGGTTTCACACATCCGAACATCCGACTGGACTCTGAATCTGTTTACATCCATCATAAATCAGCAGACTGTTGACTGCTGTAGGTTACGAGTGACAAAAACAATAAAGCTGAAATGGATTACAGTCAGTGGTTTCATTTAGTGGGCTGAAGTAGTTCTTCTCTGTGGCCGTCGGTCTTCCGGGTCGGCTGTGGAGAAATCTTTGGAACGTTGCTTCATTGCTTACACAATCCACTTCCAGCCGAGACTCGGCTCTCGCACAGGTGGGCTCATGTTTAAGTTTACAATGCTTTGCGATTGGTTCATGTTCTGCAAACCAGTCCCAAATTATTACACTAGCACACACACACACACACACACACACACGCACACACACACACACACACACACACACACACACACACCCCCACACACACACACACGCATGCACGCACGCACACATACACACACACACACACCTCTTCTGAGCCTGTGGTTTATTTTCAGTACACTATCATGAACTTTTAGCATCAAAAAGTCCCAGTAAGAGTATTTATCAGTCGACATTATGTCAGCACTTGGATTGTGAACTGTCACCTAAACAATCTAAGAATTTATTATTTTAACTATTTAAACTGTTTAGAGCTAATAAAATGATTTACACACACACACAGATTATTTACACGGGTGATCTGCGCTGGCTGCAGATCACCGATCTTCACCAGGCGCCACACGCAGCTTTGCAGAATCTGCAGGTGTCTGAGGTTTGATTTGTATTTCAGTAAATAACCAGACATTTTTCCCATGTTATAAGTGAAATAATCGCCTATAAATTGCTTAAAGAAGACACTTGCATGTTAGTTTAGCCTTATATCAAGTGTCCTAGGAACAGGAGTAGAAATTCTTGATAAGGTTTTGTGTTTTCAGTCTGAGCTTGAGGTGAATTTAATGTGATTGGTGGCTTTCATCCACTTTTCAGGAATCTGACCCACTGTGGAAACAGCTTCATGATTCCAACCCAGGAATCATCTTTTTTTTGACATCTTTTTTAAACACTCATATGACCTCAAAGGTCACCGTTGGTGTCTCATCAGCCTTTCATTACCTCAACAAGGCAACATTTCTGACCTGACAGTAAAACCATAGAAATGCAAGTCTCAGCAGATGATTGAGGAAAATCCAAGTTTTGCTGAGTTAAAATATCTCCAGAAGGTCAGAGATATTTTTGCGTCGATTCTCCTGAGCTCAACTCATGCCTCACTTCCTCTGTGGCATCCTCAGATAACTTCTCCTGGAGCTGGCTCCAAGTCATGTCTGCTGGGGAAAACAATATTTCTGTCCTGACTCACCACCGTGGGACGAGATAAAGCTTTTAGGCAATCATGAGTTAGTGTATCTAATTCTCCCGTCACATCTTTACATCTGGATTGGATGATGCTCAGCAATGCCGGTCACAAGACTCTATCATCTACGTTTGAAGACGGCACCCAGACAGCTTCAGAACTTTGCTTGTTTCGAGCCCCCACCCTCCTTTCAGTCGGTCGTCTGACTTGTACGGACATTAGTCTACTTGATTCAATTTCTGGATTTATTTGAGTCATCTGAGTGTTCCACGATGTACAACTGGTGAGAAATTAACATCACTCTTCCTGGTACTTTGTCAATGAAAGAGTTTAATTTGAGTTTTCCAGCTCAATGGGTGAAGAGGTCGTGTGGATGAACGGAAAGGAGACGTTTCGCACGAATGAGTCCCCGTCTCAGAGGAGGCGGCCTCTCTATCGACGGCGACACACAAATAAAGGTGTGTTCATTGTTACATAGTGGAGGTGCTCAGGAAGAGGGCACGACAAAAAAACACCTCCACAATAACATGGAGGAAACACAATCCCTCTCCTCACAGGCCTTTAGTGCTCCTGGGTTTTGTCCTGGATGATGGGAGGTTTGGCTTTTTCTGGGTCTGAGTGTTCGAGTTTCAGGTCGGTCCTTTGGGACGCCATGGGAAAAGGTGAAATATCGCATTTGAATTCTTCAAAATAAAAAGTTCATGATATCAGGATTTACTTGTCAGCTCAGGCTAATTTTCTTGCATTGTAGCCACCAAATCTAACATATTTTAAAGTGGCAGTGTTGATTAAAATTGACATTTTTAAGCTTTGAATGATGTCATAATGTTATTCCACCATCATTATCATCATATACATATCTGGGGTGTTGTCTTAATTTTTCATGCATGACTGAGAAATCCTCCTCCAGCTGCAGCTTCAAAGCTCCGGAGCTTCCACCTCACAGAGCAGCCTTCACCCACAACTCTGTGCTAGGGTGACCTATGACCCCGGCAAGTGGCGGACAATGTCTGCTACCCCGTGCATGAAGCTGTTGCTGAACTTCAGGATGCTGCATCCTCAGTGCACTAAGCAGCGTAAACATAGATCCTTCCTCCCAGCAGCCGTTATGGAAGAACCGTCACGGCTCCCAGCAAGCTCAATAAGTCTTTACGTACAAGCTGGTATTTGCACTGTTTGATTTCCCTCTAGGTATTTATACATCTGTTGTTGCACACAGATGTATAAATACCTCTCAATAGTCTGTTGTCTTGATCCACAAATCCACATTATACATATATATAAATATTTACACCCTCTTCTGGATGTATTAAAATTTCTGTGACATTCAGTTCAAGTACCTGCTCAGCTTTGTGTGAGTTTGTGTTTGTTGTTGTTGTTTTGGGTTTTTTGCTGCCGTTTGAGAGAAAGAAAACAAAAACCTGCCAAACAGGTTTCTGCCATTTCAACGTGCGAAACAGCCGACTGTTGGGGAAACAGGGCAAAAGAGGAAACGGCAGCCATGATGAGAAACTCGTTTTCAGCTGGAGGACAAAACTACAGCAATTTCATCTCAATCCAAACAGGAAGGTGTTTATTCAAATGCACTTAGAAAGGAATAGTTCCTTATTTATTAAGTGAGGTCTGTTAGCAGCAAAGCAAGACAGAAAACAAGCCAATAAACAGGCAGTTCCAACAAAAATCACCTGTGCAGAATCATTTTGGTCATTTAAACAACAAGAGATGAAACCTGCCCATCTCTGTCTGCCCGCCGTTGGGTCAGCCAGTCATCAGACAGGTGCTGCTCCACATGAGAGCAGGTCCAACTTTACTGAGCCGATCCTTTGGCCCGGGTAATTTTCCGACGGTGAAACCGCTTGGGATCACATCAAAAAAAATTGCGCCTCATTCTCTTGCACAACGCAACATAAAAGATACACACAAACTACACACACCCGTCTCCTTCCCGCAGGCCGCACAACAGGGGAATTTGCCGTAGCGACACAACGCTCCTGGTACTTTTCCACCGATAACAAGGGCTAAGGAGTGTCATGTTGCAATACTTGTTGATGTTGACTCTGCTGGTTTATGGTGCACACATTCCATATAGGCAAGGCAGACCCACAATAAAGGTTGCTTTAGGGAAGCTGATTTGTTCTTTTACAGGAGCGGCGAGCTGGCTACTGATCAACACCTGGAGTTTTCCACTGTCCTCTATCAAAGGCATTCATCTTCATAAACAGGCAGAAGATGCGCAAGGGCTGTGAAAGGCTCCTGGAACGAAACAGAGCGACAGCAAGAATCCGATTTGAGAGATTAAAACCAGAAACGAGTCAGAGACGAGCAGAGAGTGTTAACGGTGGAAGATGTTTGACTAATTGTGTTTGCGGCTGCAGATTTTACAATGTTCTGGGGAGCTTAAATGTACAGACAACAAAAGGTCACATTTAACCACTTAAAACTGAAGTTTTTTTTTTTTTTTTTTCCCCCCGTTTTGGGTTGAACAAAGCCCTCATTCATCCATTCATTTATTTCCCTTTAAGCACATTAAATAAGGTCTGACCACAGGGACATGAGTCCCAGTCCTCAGAAGACCCCAAAGGAACAAGATGAACCCAATAATGGGATCTATTTTTGGTCGGCACAAAACCAGCCCGTTGTTTTGTTTGGACAAACTGTGCTGTAATACGTCCAAAAGGACTATGAGGTTAATTTGTTGCAATTAATCTAATTAGTTGATCCAGTAGTAGGGGAGTATGGAGCGGATGTAGCAGAGCGCCGGTGAGAAGTGGTGGGACTGGAGATTCACATCTTGGATGGTACTGTGTGATGCTGTCGCTGCGATAAGGAACCAAAATTACTGAGGGTTTATTTCAGATGCCGTGTTGAAGCTCTGCTGCAGAGAATAAAGGGAGTTCTGAAGACGAGACAAGATGAAATAAAAATAGAGTGTAGATTCTCCAAGTTATAATTTGATACTCGTTTTTATATATCGACCAGATTTTTGATTTCAATATCGGATTGGAGTAACACTGTGTGCCTTTAAACAATCATCCTCCGCTGCAAAGAGAGAAGTGCCGAGCACAATGAGGCGGCTGTTTAATGCTAATTCAATATTTTTATGCCTGGCTCACAGAGACTGAACCACTTTGTGACATCACTTCCTCCCTGCTGCCATCGTTAAAATTACAATTCTAAAATTGCGCAAAGAATCAACGTCATCGTTCACAACTTCACTGATTTGTCTGGCTGAAATTCTACCAGAGGAATCCACTTCAATGGGAGAAATCCCATCTGAAGCACTGGAGAAGATGAGAATCAAGGGAAATTGTGTAGGAAGGAAACAGGCTGGGGCTAACACAGATGGAGGTTCACTGGCGAAGGCATTTGTTATTAGAAATTGAGACATTTTGTTTCATCTGGTCAGTTTTTCTTAATTTCTTGGTTTACTTTGTGCCTCACCCTGAAATATAAACACAGGTCAAACAATTTAGTGAGGAGGAGAAGCAAAGTGATAGAGATACGTCTAGAGCTGCCACAGCTCCACAGAACCAGAGTCACAACGAAGGCTAAAGCTGGGATTGTTGAGCCAAACCGCCCTGTCCAGCACCATCACATACATGCAACACGATAGGATGTAGATGTTCATTTATACTGTTGGCCTCCTTAATCATTTGTGATGATAAGCTGTAACAGAAACTGCTCTGATTGTATTTCATACATTACAGATATTGCGGATGTTACTGTTGTTATTCTTTCAATAACAATACAGTTTACCCTTCGTTAGCTTTCTAGAGGAACTTGCTCATTGAGTATTTGAATGCATATTGATGCATTGCTGTAGCTTTTCTGAACTTGCATAAAACTCACTCAGATGAGTCATGACGTCACTCTCAGATTCGGCTTCTCATTTTTGAGACAAAATGAGCGCGGCCCAAGTGTGTGTCGTGTGGGACTGGTTGTGTGTTCATAAGGAGGTGTTGTGTATATGCTGGTGTACAGCACTGCTGAAAGGCGATACAGTGGTCCCCTGGTATCTGGGGAAGGTTTAGTGACCACAGCTGGCCTTTATATCCAGACTCATTCAATAAATGACTGAAAAGCCCGTTTATGTCAGGAACTTTATCACTAAGTGAATGTTTGAAGCTCACTAGTCTTCTGCCGGGTTCGAGCGCCAAAGAATTTGTTCATTAAAATCTTCTAACTGATTCTTTTCTCTGTGTGAGTCGACACAGATTGAAATGAGCATTTCACACCAGAGCATAAAAAAAGAAAACAACATGCAATGATTTAATGAAGACATGTGGGCTTAATACAAAGTACATTTAATACTTACCTAAAGGTTGTTATTTTATGCTTGTTTGGACAAATGAGCTCAATCTGAACTCATATTTAAATTTATTAAAAATACATTTATTAAAAGATATATATATAGATAGATAGATAGATAGATAGATAGATAGATAGATAGATAGATAGATAGATAGATAGATAGATAGATAGATAGATAGATAGATAGATAGATAGATAGATAGATAGATAGATAGATAGATAGATAGATAGATAGATAGATAGATAGATAGATAGATAGATAGATAGATAGATAGATAGATAGATAGATAGATAGATAGATAGATAGATAGATAGATAGATATAGATAGATAGATATAGATAGATAGATAGATAGATAGATAGATAGATAGATAGATAGATAGATAGATAGATAGATAGATAGATAGATAGATAGATAGATAGATAGATAGATAGATAGATAGATAGATAGATAGATAGATAGATAGAAACAGGAGGAGGGTCTTAGCGTTGTCATCATTCTCATACTCCTAGCTAAATATGCTAATGTCAGAGAAACAACTCATCATTACAGGTAAACCATTGATCCATTGTCATTGGTGGCCATGCTAATTAGCTTTAGCATTCACAACAGACTGTGCTAGCTGTATCAAAGCAAAGAGTAAGGTGATTGATTGACAACAGTAAGACCCGCCTCCTAGCTGTGATTGGTCGTTTCTAGTTAGCACTGGAATAAAGCAGAGGAGCTAAAATTTTTTCAGATCATCTGTCTCATACCAAACTGTTATGACATAGTGACAGTTTGAACAAATATATAAAAAATATATATTTTGGAAAAAAGTTACGTGATGCAGCTTTAAGACGAGATCTGTGGAAAAACCTGCTAATACATGGATTTTGCTGTGAATGATTCAGAGCCACGTTCTGCAGGAAAATCTGTGAATACTGAGTAGCGAACAGGCGGGGGCCCCACTGTATATAAAGATCCACAGAGAAGATGGAGAAAACAGCAGTGTATGGAAAATTTATGTCTTCCATCCGTCTATGAGCCTCCAGCCGGAGTCAGATCTGGATAACCTAACACCGACTGAAAGCTTTATCGAAAAAGAAAGAGTGTGTAAAAGTCTCAGCAACTGAAACGTCCCCAGATGTCTTGTGGGTTTCGTCAGCTGATTTCTCTTTGCCCTTTGGGTAAATTACCCAGTAATAAGTCAGCAAGTGAGCCACATTCGAAGACACAAATAGGAATGGAAGGAAGTTTGTTTTTTCCACACATTTGTGGAAATCCTTGTTCAAACACTATCAGGAAATTCATAGAAAGAAACGCGGCCCAGATGTTGGAAAGACACTGCAGTTGTTCGACTGATTGCGTGTGTGTGTGTGTGTGTGTGTGTGTGTGTGTGTGTGTGTGTGTGTGTGTGTGTGTGTGTGTGTGTGTGTGTGTGTGTGTGCGTGTGTGTGCAGCACATTCTCTGAGTGGGACTTTGAGCTGAGTGCAGAGTTCAACAGAAACCTCCCTTTGTACCACTCTAATATTTAGTCTCAGTTCCATACATTCGAATACAGTTGAAAACAAGTGTATTCGAGGCACATTGAGGAACATTGAGGCACATTGAGGCATGTTCTTCACGCTTCTCAGGCTTTTGTTGAGCCAGAACAAAGTTTCATCTTGTCACAATAAAAAGAGTGGTATTGTACAAAATGCTCAAATGTGGCATTCTAATATCCCACATCATTACATGGCTGCTGCACTATTTTATTATGCCTGGCAACCAAGTGTGGGGTAATGGTACATGGCATGACTTTGATTGTTTATTTAATATGTTACTTTATGAGAGCAGGTTGTTCTGGCCTGGCTCAAAGCGTGTTCTCCGCTCCGGCTTGCCTGGTGCTGAGCCAGCGGCCTGCAAGCCACAGATACGCGAGTAACAAAGAGCAGGGTTAATGTTTGATGCTGAAAGGAGCAAACTCTGCTTCTATTTATTTTAATACGAAACCTTAACTGCGGCGGACCACATCGAAGGCAATACAGCTAGTAGTTCATCTTTTATAGCTTTATAAATGTTTCAGTTCCAATAAGTCTGGTTAGTATCCAGTTCTGGCTGGTATAAACAACTGAGGGCGGAAAAATATCTGTCAGCACACACATATTGGATCAGATATGTATGACAGCATGTTAGCGCCATTATACATAGAAGAAAAAGACAGGAAAAAATGCAAGAAACTGAGATTTAGTCTCTGTCTTTAGACTTAATCTCAGAAAATTTCCACAAAAATACAAGAACATTTCTTAGCAAATTTTTTAACATTTCAAAAAAATTGCTAGGAAAATATCTTAAAATATTAGATTAATTTCAGACATTTCTGAAAAAAAAACATAAAAATTTCTGAACTTCAAAAGTTGAAGTTTTTATCTAGACAGCATATTAGTCCCATTGTAGACAGAAACAAGTAAGGAGTAAATTTCCACCAAAAACACTGAAATTTCTGACAAAAACCCCCAGAAATTTCTGAATTCATAAAGTGAAAATTTGCGAGAAGAAAACTCAAAAAATTGCAATTCATATCAGAATTTTTCTGTAACAAAAAAATTTTGATTTCCAATTTTGAAAAGTCAAAAATTTGGCTACGAAAAACTGACTATTAAAACTCAGAAAATTCTCAAAGTTTTTTTTTTTTTCCTCAAAAATTTCTGAGATCAATCTAAACAATTTTTTGTATTTCTCCAGCAAATTTTTGACTTTTCAAACTCAGCAACTTCTTTTTTTCTCAAACATTTCTGACATTTTTCTGGGAGAGATTTACTCTTCCATTTTCTTTCTATAATCAGTGACCCTCACTGTCAATATGTCATGGTTTGAATAGGTCGCTCTTATCAGAGCAAGGCAACATATTCTTGTCTGGGATTCTTGGGAGGCTGACACGGTGCTGTCCGCGTGTTAAAGTAACCTCAAGTTCAGTAGTTATGAGGCATAATGCCTGCGGGTTAAATATATACCTGTGAGTGAGTCGCAGAGAGACTCGAAGTTCACTGTAAATGTCACATGGATCATGTAAGGAGCTTTTTATTGGCTCTCTGCAGAGCACACATCGACTGCAGCTGAAAACAACACAAACAACGTTGAACTTTGTGTCATTCATGAATGATGGCCATTGATTCTTTTCCACATCCACATGCTACCAAATCGGTCTGGTTTGCACAGATGACCGAATGACTTTTTCAGGAATGCATTGCGGCCAATAATCAACATTTACTGATATCATGTATACACATACATTTCCCTACACTTTTGACGCTTTGTAAAGGTGATTCTACATTGCTTCTCTGCAAACAAACTAAAACTAAACTCCAGTCAAAAAAAACAAAACTGTTACAACCCTGGACCACACAAATCCCACTGGACCAACAACCCTCTCCTGAAACACAAACGGCAACATAATTATTAGCCGTCAATATCAAACATTTAAATGTTAAAAATGACATCAGCAGATACTGACACTGCTCTACCTGACTGCTGCAGTTCATCAGGGTTTTCAGACATCTGGTCCTGCGTGGATCTCGTTAAGTTCCAACCAGTGCTTTAACTAGGCCGGTGGTTTAGATGCTGACTAGGTCGTTGAGCCATTGACCTGTTCAAGACCCAGAGTGGAGCAATCTTTAGCGCTAAAACAATTTGGTGTCACACTTAGTAAACAGAGGAGCCCCTGGCCTTGAGGTGCCCAGGTCTATTGACTGCTCATCTGAGCCCAAATCATCATCCCTCCATCACCTGTGAGTTTGTTTTATTCTTGTTTTGAGCTCTACATCATGCTATAATGTTGCTCTATCATCAGACACACATCTGGAGTGTTCCCATGGCAACCATTCGGCTGTGCAAAACAGCTGGTTGGACCTCGCTCTGCCTTTGAGGCGCAGCTCCTCCTCAGAGCTGCAGTTTCTATGTAGCGCCTCACAGAGCAGTCCGACCCTGCAACTCCCACACTCTGTTCCTTCAGACTAGCCAGCAGCAATTAGCAAACATCTGGTGGAACTATTTAACTGCAGAGCTCATTATATGAGCTACTTCCCAATGAAACAATATTAAAGGATTAATAGGGAAGGAATGATGTGATGACTTCTTGAAGGCAGACTCAATTTTAAGGCGTTAAATTAGAAAGTCAAATTTTTTTCAAGTCATATTTGTTATGACTATAATGTATATATAACATTTTTTATAATAACTTGAGGAAACATAGTTTTCACAAGCTGTGTTTTCGGCCTGTAAAATGCCCAAAATCACATAATACTGTCCCTTTAACAGAAGTAGTCAAACCTGGAAGCAGCTATTGTTTCCTTTTTTTTCCCACACAAAACTTTTTCATACTCACCAATAATCACAGTTGTGTGTTTGTGGTCACTTGAGGTTAAATTTAACCAGAACAGATTGCTTTATGTTCCCCTGACATGTTTAACAATGGAAATTCAAACAGAGCGCACTTTTTCCTTTTTCTTTTTCACCATGAATGTAAATCATGCATACTATTCCTCAAATTCAAGCGCATGCTGAACATACTCCCCTCTTTTGTTCCTCTCCTGATATCCCCTTTCCTCCTCAAAAGGGAAGAGGGGGAAGAAGGCAAAGAGTCGTATTTTACTGACACGACCTTTGGTCCCAGTCAGGCAACCATGTGCCTGGATCATGTTTTGGGAGAGGCGTGTTGCTATCCGTCTGCATCTGGGCCCAAAGGTCAGCAGAGTTCATCAGAGGGTATGTGGGGGTTGGAGAGTGGAGGGAGACACTTGTTAACACATAAGACAGATTTACTTAACCGGCTGAGCAGGAAAGAGAAAACCGCTGCCGATTTGTTCCATGGTCGGTTGGATAAAAGCAGTGAAGGCTGTTTGTTTGTGAAACCAGCAACCAGCAGCATTGTTTTAACGAGGGCTGTGGACACACAACTTCTGTTTGATGAAAAGAAAACACATCACAAAATATGTCATGGCCTGTTTGTTTCATGTTAAGAAAAACTTTTTTAACACAGATCTGTTTAAAGTCGTATTAAAGCATCCCAGACTTTGAATAGGTTCCTTTAAAATCCTCACTTTATCTTTTGGGCAGGTTTCGGCTCATTGTCCTGCTGCTTAATCAAAGTGTGATTGAGAATAAATCTGTTGCTCTGACTTTAATTGCTCAATATTTGGAGGCGTGGCCAACAAGAACCTAATGGCTTTGTTACCTTCCTTCTCCCCCATTGTGAAAATTATAAACATAAGAGCAGACTAGAAAATTAATGTCAACATTCACAACTTCTCCTGTTTGAAATTCAACTGGAGAAATCAAGCTCAATTGAAGAAATCCCAGATGGAGCACTGAAGGGAGATGGGAATCAAGTGAATAAGAAGATAGTGGCCAGACTGTCAAATTGTCAAATGTGTGAATTTGTGGTTTTTATATTTTGTTTAGATTTTTTTTTTTTTTTTTTTTTTTGTAGTCACCAGTGGTTTTTCCCTTGGAGTTTGCCATTTTTGTCTCTTACTATTGAATTATGCACTCTGACCTTAGCTATAACAAGAGAGGCTTGCATTGCTTTTCTCTACATGTTGTTCTTGGTTGTGATTTCCCAGATGAATTTGTCCTGGGTGCCTGAAGCAATCTCAGTAAAGTGGGAAGGTTGCCCACTGTGGGACACTGGAGTCCTAAAGCCTTAAAAATTCCTTTGTCACACTTTCCAGACGCATCTCAATGACTTTATTCCACTCATTCTCTTGAAAATCATATTACTTGAGGGATCTTTTTTGCCTCCTTCATGCGGTCAGGCAGGTTCTGTTCAAGCCGACAGCAGTCAGATCTTGGCGTGACGGAGAAACATATCAAAAAGTTTGGCTAATCACAGTTAAATCATGACTTATCTGGGGCGGCAATGAAGCTTTTTACACAGAGTTCTTTTAATTGGGACAACTTTGTTTCCCTTGGTTCACTTCAAAAATAACTTACTGTGTTCACCAAGTCTTCAGTTTGCAAATTTCAAATTTGTTCTGAAGCATTTAAGTGTGACAAAAAACACAAAAGAAATCTGAAAGGCAGGAAATACCTTTATTTCACCCAAAACTGCAGAACACAGTTACTTCTTTTTATTTATTTGTCTTTGTGTGTTTAGAAAAGCCAGACGCACTGCTTTGCTAAATAATCAAAAAGTGGCATGTTTGTGAGATCCAGCCGATACCTTCTTGAGGAGATTATCTACCGCATGCAGAATTCTGTCTCTTATTCGCTATCTGCAGCGAGGCCTTTGTGAGAAGCCGAAGATGTTGCACTGATGCACGCGAGCAAAAGGCTGGCTAATCTGAAACCCGTGCATCCTCTCGCCTGCGAACAAAACACCAAGAACTGGACCGAGCTCTCTGCTGCACCTGACTGAGCAACTTTTTTTGTCTCCTGTAATTCATTGCAGAAAAAGGATGTGGAGACGTTGCACCCACAGAAACGAAGGCCACCAAAGATAACCACAAGGGGAAAAACATCAGCGATGCAAAACAATTCTCTACACTTCTTTTTTCTTGCCATAGCCACTTAAACTGCATGCAATCTTTTCTGCACGTTGAAGTTCATGATGACTGCAAAGCCTTAATGTTTTTGCTGCTCGTTTCATTTAATTTTGCATATTTGTGAAGGGAAAAAAAAATGCAGTTGCTCCACATTTTCAATGACTTGTGCGCAGCTGCAGGATGGATGAATAGGACTGTCTTTGTTGCAAGATCTCAAGTGGCAGGGAGATTTATTAGAAGCTCATTTATAATAATACTAATAATAAATCAAAGATCTTTGCACTGTAGATATGAACATTTGGACAAGTTTATGGTGATGTGGGAAACATGATTGATATCATTATCAAGAGTAAATGTTTTATGTTTCTGGTGAACGAGGTTCTCCAAAATGTTGGAGGCAATAAAACATTTCAAAGTATTTCTGAACTTTTTTTTACATTTTGCATTTTTACAAAACAGCTGTCCCAAGGACACCTACATGTGACCGATTCTTTTAATGGCTCAAACACCAAATATGCCCTAATATGCACTTAGATGCACAGTGGAAACTGGCTTAGCGCACACTTAGTACAGACAGTCAGTGTCAAGGGGAAGAAATTGTGCTCCTGGGTTGTCTGCTTCGCAAACACCAGCCAACGGTGTGCCAAGTTGCATCCATTTTAAATATTTCAAAAGAAATCTGTGAGTAAACCTGACTTCTATAAGCACCTCGTCACACTAGATTTTATTCAGGGGTATCAGAGTAAATTTGAACCAGTACATATCCATGCCACATTTTTCAGATTTGTTTTTATAAAAAATTAAAGACCATGCATCATTTTCACTTTTACATCTCACTTATGCATTACTCTGTGTCAAGTTATCGCGGAATATTCTAATAAAATACATAAAAGGTTGTGGTTGTAAGAAGGCAAGGTGTGAATGAATTTCCTTCTGGCAAAACACAGCTCGTTTTCGTATTTGTGCAAGAAAAACACACTGAACATCTTTAAAGAAAACCCAGCAGGAATATGCACAATGTGCCTGACACACAAAGAAAAATTCATTTACAATTTAAAGAGCCATGGCCTTGGCTTTATAATAAGTGTCAGGCGCTATGAGCCCACAGCTGCTGAAAGCTTCTCTGTATCACATTCTCTGTGTTTAGCGCTTCAATGGCCCACTTGTTTATTTGTGCACAACAATTTATGTAACAGATTGAAACTCACTGTAAATCCAATAAGCGATCTGCTTTATTAAAAGGGAGACAGCAAAACAGAACAAGATTTAGTGTATGAGGAGGACATTGAATCACCTGTTGTGGATTTGGGAGAGTCCAGCTAAAAAGGAACTGGCCCAGACATCTAGGAATATTTCAGATCTCATCTCCATATCCATGAAGCAGCCTGTTCCCAATGACTATTGCATCATATTTATATCTGCCATAAACAAACATCATGAAAGTCATCAAGGGCTTAGTCACAAATATCCAGTTCCTCATAGATTATGTACTATATATTACTGTTATTATTATTTGTAGTAGCTATTATTATTATTATTATGTCACTATAATATTACATTACTATTATTAATATTATTTGTAGTTATTATTGTTGTTGTTGTTGTTGTTGTTGTTATAATTATTGTTATTACACACTACATTTCATGATTTGGTTATTTTTCCTGGATGTTTATGTGTTGAGGAAGGAAACTAGAAAATAAGAGCATTTAGTTTCCCGGCATGCATTGTGATGTACTCATATTTTCAGTTAGCTTAGGGCGTGTTAGGTCAATAAGAAATTACACACAACTAATAGATCATTTTCAGCAACATGTCTGATGACAGTCAATGCGCATAAACATATGTGAGACGACGTGAAATAAGTTTTGACACGTAAACATGGCTGATCTGAAGGGTCGAGTGGAGACATTAGTCCGCTAACTCGGGTGAAGTTGTGACAGATGAAGCTGTCGTGTCCCCCTTCGGAGAAACAAGGAAATCCATTTTTCAGCTTGAATTAGCAGCGTGTGGCTGGGGGAAAGTGAAAAACAAACCAACAAATAAACACGCCGACATCACATTACTCATTTTGGGAACATGAGCGGCTGACTTTCCAACAATTTTCATAGGACCCCGGGCGAGTTTTGATAGACAACGAGCAGTCCTGTTCCCCGCAGTATTTATAACTCGGTCAGCTGACCTTGCACTTGGACGCCACCACTACGCGGGGAGAGTTGGAATTAGTAATAACCCATTCGTTTGAGTTTATAGAGTTGACATATCTCACAGTAATCACTATAAAACACTTAAAAGAAAGCGTGTCTGTGACGTGCACCTATAGTGTTTGTCTAAAGTGCTTTTAATGCAGTTTGAGGGGACGTACGGGGAAGAGAGCCTCCCCGCCCCGCAAATAATGGTACAGCCTTCTGTTAAAATTCCGAGAATTGAGCCGCTGTGTTTCTTAGAACTGGATTCTCAGAACTGGTGATGCTCAGAGTTTCGAGGAAACTTTTATAAGGTGACTTTTTTTTCTCTCTCTCTTCCTATTTTCTCAGAAGTGTAGGGAAGTGGCAGAGGCTTGTGCAGCCGCGCCAGCTGCTGTACTGCTGGAGATTGTTATTTATTTAGAGTGTTTCGTGAACATTTAAGCTGAGAGTGAACTGCCATATGTGAACTGTGGTGGTTGTTTTTGACAGCCGCAGTCATGTTGCGCTGTTTTAAACGGAAGCGCGGTGTCGAACTGGGTTTCTGTTCATTAGACAGACTTATTCTGCTTCCGCTCAGTGTTTAGTGAACCTGTAGCGCCGGATATTTTTCTAACTCGTAGCTTAATGCTCGCAAATATTATTTAACTTTTTTTTCCTGTTTATTATTTCACAAGTTTAAAGTCATGCTGTGTTTAGCTGTGGCGCAACAGAACCGGTCTGTCCGGTTCAGTCACTAACAATTTTCTTTGCGCAGTTTCTTTTTTTATTATTATTATTATTTTTTTTTTTTTCGCTAAAGCGTTTGTTTTCGGCGTTTGTTTTGATAGTAGAGCCAGCTGTGAAACACTTAACGAGACCCTGGAGAGACTCCAGAGCAACTTTAACGTTTCTATTTGCAAACTTGACAGGACTTGTGCTGGCCTGCTCTGAAGCAGCCCGAAGTTACGCTGTAACAATTAAACCACTCCTTGAAATCGACTATCTCTTTTCACGCCGTGACGTATGAGATTTAGTGTGGCAATTTCGGGGAGTTTAGAAACACGGTGGGTGATTGGTTAGCTGGGGGGCGTGTGAGTGAGTGTAAACTGGTTAAATTAGACGAGTTCCCGTGATGTGGGGGGAACAGAAAACCTCTCGCTCCGCGCGCTGGCAGCTCCAATCTGAGCAGGAAGGACGGAATGTGCTCACACACTGCAGGCTGCCAGCGCGCGCTCCGCGCTCTGCGCCAGTTTGTCTGCGCACATTAGAGAAACATGAGAACGGTGTCCCGTAATAGTCCGGGGACTTTGTGACAAACTTATTCATTTTCTTTTGGGGGGGCAAACATATAACATCAATTAGAATTCATTTTTAGCCACCCTTAAAAACGAAAAATGTATTTAAAAACTATGTCGGTTGTGTAAATACAACCTCACTGATTAAGCGTGCAGGCGTTTGGGGGGGAAGCACATGCATGCACTCGGTAGATGTATCGTGTTTACTGTCCTGTCGTTAAGACCCAGTTGACGGGAAGCAGAGTTTCACACAGTTTGGTAAACATGTTTTTTCCGTTTACAATGGCGCCATCTGGTGTTGAAACGCAAGTAGAACACCGGGTTGTCAGTGGAGATGTGAAGGCAGAGCCAGGGTGACAGCCACTCATACAAAAACTATGAGTGTGCAAGCTCCTTTTTATCATAATATTTTCCATGCATAAATTTCAGAAAGCTTTGAGTTTTTTTTTTAATGTTTTCCATTTTTGTCCTTAGTGCCTTTTTTAAATTTCCACCACTTACTAGCCCTGTCACACCCATACATGACTTCTATTTTAATACACTTTTATGTTGTCCAACATGATTAATAAACATTTATTCATATCTGGATTTATATAATTATTTGCTGGTTCGTATGACCTTTTTTATGTGTTGGACCTTAACCTGAATTTATTTGCAAAAAATACAAAGACCTTACATTCAGTATTCACTGACCTCACTTTGAAATTTGATTTGATTTTTTTTTTTTTTTTTTTTTTGCACCTCTGCACAGATTGCGACAGCATGGCTATGACTGCAGATGGCTGCATTCAATTCACCCGTCATGCAGGCGACGTCCTGCTCAACTTCAACCGCCTGCGCAGCAGGAACCTCCTGACCGACGTCACGGTGCAGGTGGACGGTCAGATCTTTCATGCGCACAAGGCCATCTTGGTAGCTTGCAGGTATGTGTTGGAGATGAAAAAGAGCACTTAACATCTCGTTGCTACTATTACCTGACAACTAATTGTTTTCAATCCTACAGTGGCTTCTTCTACTCTGTGTTCATGAAACCCGAGAACGCGAGCCTTAGTGCCATCAGCCTGGACCCCAAAGTGGACCCTAAAGGTTTTTCCCTCCTGCTGGACTTCATGTACACTTCCTTTTTGAACCTGGATGACTCTGTGGCCTTGACCACCCTGAACACAGCCATCTACCTACAGATGGAGCACGTTGCTGACACCTGCCACCGGTTCATCAAGTCCAGGTAACGCAGACTATCAAACTCGAAAATGGCATCTTGTTGTTTCTGTGAAAGCTGCAGGGATCGGTTTTTAATTTCAATTTGTTTCTGCAGACATCAGGCTCTGAATATGCAAATGGAAGAGGTTCAGAACAACTCCTCGAATCTAGCTGAGGAAATCTCTGCTAAAAAGCTCGCTGAGGAAAAAGATCCAGACTTTAGAAATAACCTCTTACTGAGGTTGTCCCCTCAGGAGTGTGGGGGGTATGTCCCCAATGTCTTCAGGGGGATCAACACCACTGGTTCCTACCACGTGTACGGTGATCTGCACATCCCCGCTACGGTACTAGAAGGTTCTAAAAAGATTGTCAACACCAGCATGGCCCAACCCTCCATTATCCGACCGGCAGCAGCTCACCGTAACCTCCAGTGTCCTGCTTCTCCCGTGGAGGGCCACAACACTCAACACCCACAAACCGGCTGTCTGAGACCTACTCTGAGCTACAGCAAGGGGGTCATCTGCAGCCCGCAGAGCCCCCACCGATCCGACTGCCAGCCGAACTCGCCCACCGAGTCCAGCAGCAGCATTAACGCCAGAATGAGCCTGAAGCAGGCCTGCGATTCTCCCAGAGACGCCAAGGCCCGCAACTGGAAGAAGTACAAGTTCATTGTCCTGAACCAAACCCCTGACGAGAGCGGGAGGGAGACCCAGAGCAACAGAGCTGAAGTGGAATCTGCTTCACCCTCTCTCAGCCCCGCCGGTAGTGAAGCAGCTGGTGGACATGACGAGATCCAACCAGAAGAGGGAGCCAGAAATCACAGAGAGGAAATGAGTGAACTCAGCTGCAGCAGCAGGTACAACTGGAAGAACTCATGATGAATCGGCATTAATTGGGGATCTCTTAAGGATAACTAACTGAAACGCACTCTTTGGTTTCTAGATCTTCTAGCTGCGATAGTCCTCAGCGCATGGAGACCAGCCACCTCACTCCAGCCTCTTTCAGCAGCGACGAGGCCACAAAAATGTGCTCAGATTATTCGCCCTCTAGCTGTGGTGAGTACCACACCATCAACCATCAGACTGTGATATTATTTTGCTGATTGAAAGTCATTAAATTTAAGCTGTTTTCTCTTTCTTTTTCTTTTAAATTGGCAGAAAATAGCTTCTTCTGCAACGGGTGTGACTCCAAGTTCTCGGAGGAAGACTCGCTGAAAGATCACATGGGTCAGGTCCACAGCGACAAGCCATACAAGTGCGACTGCTGCCAGGCTGCCTTCCGCTACAAAGGCAACCTGGCCAGCCATAAGACAGTTCACACCGGTGAGTGCTTTTTATGGTCAGCTGTAGCCCTTTGATGCAGCCACGCTTGTTCCTCGCTCAACCTGTCCGCACCTGCTTCCAGGTGCAAAGCCGTACCACTGCAACATCTGCGGGGCTCAGTTCAACCGTCCGGCCAACCTCAAGACTCACACGCGGATTCACTCTGGAGAAAAGCCATACAAGTGCGAGACGTGCGGTTCTAGGTTTGTGCAGGTGAGAAGATCGAGAAGCACCGACCTTTGAAATCATTTTAAGACACGTTTCAGTCCGGTCACCGTTTCTGTTTCTTCCCTAACCAGGTCGCCCACCTCCGCGCCCACGTGTTGATCCACACGGGAGAGAAACCGTACCCCTGTGAGATCTGTGGGACGCACTTCCGCCACCTTCAGACGCTCAAGAGCCACATGCGCATCCACACGGGAGAGAAGCCTTATCATGTAAGCTTCCCATCCCCTTATCCACCACTTGATAACAAGGTCCTCCATGAAAGGAGGACCTTGCATCGTTCTAAAACCATAAAAGAAAAAATAAAAGCCCAACAGCGAGTCATAATTACAAACTTTAATGTTGTAATTATGATGACAAAAGTAATAATTTTGAGAATAAAAGTCATAATTTTGACATTCAAAATCAATCTTAAGATTGAAAGTCAATCTCAATTTTGATATTGTCATTACTTCAATTTCCAGGCAGTTATGAGATTCAAAATTATAGTTTTGACATTCAAAGTCATGATTATCAGAATAAAAGTCATAATTATGAAACATTGAATCTTATGATTATGACTTTGAAAGCCAAAATATTAACTATGAATCCCATAATTATAATGTCATATCTCATAAGTATGACTTTAAAACTGAAAACTTTCTGTTGGGCTTTTATTTTTTATTTTTAATGGTTAAAAGGTTCTTCCATAGTTTAATGCACCATGTCTGATGGTGTTTTTTGTTTCTTTCTGCAGTGTGAAAAATGTGACCTCCACTTCAGACACAAGAGTCAGCTCAGGCTTCATCTCCGACAGAAACACGGCGCCGTTACAAACACCAAGGCTCAGTACCGCAGGTCTCCCGGCAATATGGTCGCCGGCCCGGTGGACTCCTCCTGAGTTAGCCGCCGGCCGCCGCTTACAGACTGAGTTAAAAAAAATACAGAGCGGACGCTCAAGTGTAATATTTGCCTCTTTTTTTCCCCGGGCTTACACACGTTGCACGTATCCATGTGTGAGAGACGCTAGTCTGCGATTTTATTTTGAATGTCCCAACAACAGAATGTACGTCTTGAATGTGAATCTGAGTGGGTATTTCTCCGTTTTGCAAATACCTCGACAGAATGTCAGCCCTCTTTGTTGCTCGATTAGGGAGTCACTGTTACACTTTGGTTTTAGATGAGGTATGAACCTGCCCAGTAATTGGTCTGATGCAGTCATGATGCCGATTTGAACTTTTCTTTCATAAAGCTCTTTGTGTAAATAAGATATCTATATATTATATATTTTCAGATAGCTACTATTTGCTGGCAGAGTGCGAATATATTAACAGTTGGTACATTTTTTCCTCATGGAGTGACTGTCAGTTCCTCATGGCTGTGGGCTTTTTATTTTTGCTGTGTCATAGTTTGTGGTACATGCTGTAATATTTACAGACTGTCATTTGTTTTAAAACTCGCTACTTTTTGTACATATTGAATTTTTTTTCACAAATTATTTTTTTTTGAGCTTGGTGTCTTGCACATGCCCATGATGTTGTAATATATCTGTGTTCATACATTAGCTTGAGTATTTCTACTTTAAATGTTCTCAACGGCTCCTTAAACCCCGTTCCCAGCACTTTTGTATTCTTGTTTATTTTTGTAAATGTGATTCTTCCTTCTAATATTTGGTGCTGTAGCAATCCATTTCCCCCTTACTCAACCGTGCGCTTCGTAAAACACTCATCATATTTGGCAGATGTTCAGTGCCTTACATTTACATTCTTCTGTTGGCTTTTTCCACAGACTGACAATTATTTGAATTTTAATTGTGACCAACAGAAAGCCCTGGTACTTAACTGCTTTTTTTAAAAAAAAATATATATATATATATATATGTTATGTGTTTGCCTTGGTACTCGAGCTAATTAATGCACATGCATGTTAAGGTATCGTTGGTACCTTACCAGAAGGGTAAAGCTCTTTAATGTGCAGACACCAGGGCTCAAGCTAAAACACTCAGGAATATCAGTACTATGTAAGCAAATGTGTTTCTAATGGCAATTGAATATACATATGAAATATATTTATAAATATATTTATATATAACAATAAAATGTGTATTGTGAAGCATACATGCGTCACTCTATCATTTTTGGGTGTTAAATTACAACTATGAGTCTTAGTGACATATTTACAATCCTGGAACCTGGGTATATTAGAACGTGACTAAATGATGAAGCAAAGATGAGTGGACTTGTAAAACAAAAAAAAACATACTCTATCACAACACATATTCAGGGATGCAGACTGCTTCAAAACATGTTAAACAGGAGCCTGGCGGCCTACACAAAGCACTCAGTTTAACCCCATAGAAACTGTGGGATTAGTTAAAAGTGAGACGGTGAGCCAACCGTTCTCGTCCAACATCGGTGTCTGACCTCACAAATGTGTTTCCTGGAGAACGGTCAAGACATTCCCATTAAAAACACTCCTAAGCATGGTGGGGTAATAATTAGCGTGTTATTGCAAACATGCATTAATTGATCATTTTACATCAGGATGAATTCTGGTTCTCACAGACCTTAGTTCTGTATTTAAGAAGCAATTCTATTCTACACTAAGAACCAGTATTTATTGTAGCTGTACAGTACATTTTCAATCATTTAAAAGCATGTTTGTTTTTTACATATTCACAAATATGTAAAAAATATCAACAATTATATGTATTGTATTTTCATCCAGATTAATGGTGTGTAAGAACAAACTTCCAACAAGGACGTTTTGAGCCTCCGGCATGTGTAAAGTTGGCATTGTTTTCTATGTTTCACCAAGGGAAATTTCATCACCCATTAAACTTCTTTATAGATTACTTAAAATGCCTTGACATAGTCACCCAAGGTCACAGATGCAGTTTAGTCAAGTTGATGTACATTCAAAGAAAACGTTTGGTTTTCTACAAGGCAGGCCTCTGTCTTTGTACAGATGTGGATGAAAAACGTCCATAGAGACCTGATGAATGCTTCCTGGACTCTTCCCAGGTGGATTTCAGACTACATGACATGATGCGGGTCAGCTCCGTCCACTGACGGTGACAAGGCCGAAAGATAAATTCAGGATTCGCTGCAGCAGGAGACCATGTCATTAAACAGTGGGATACATTCCTGCTTGCTTTAAATTGCTGTTTCATTAATACATATCATAACTGTATGGTTAGTATTACAACCATCAAATCATTGCTTAGTTCACCATTTCATATGGCAGCTTTAATTGACTATACAGTCAGGCCTGTTGAGTGAAATTTGAACCTGGTTATGAAGTTGTGTTTTCATTTCACCTTTGACCTCAATGACTTGTTGAATTTGTTCCTCAAAGTCTGGATCAGTTTGAGGCGTTTTTTTGTGTGAAATGTCTGTCTTCTGATCTATAACTGACTAGAAACAATGATATACATTTAAACAAAAACAATAAGATCTTAAATCCTTCAGATAGTGAACGTATTTTCACAAACATCGTTTTTTTTGTTCATAAGCTGAGAACATGCATTGAAACATGGGATGTTTCGCCCCCTGCTGGTTGATGATGTGATGTTTGTAAAACATTGATTGGATCTTGAGCAAGTCTTTGCTATCAGTAGCATAATCCTAGTAAAAAATGTATTAGTAAAAAAATAATTTTCAACATTTGCATGTTTTTAATCAAGCTATTTTATTTTCAATATACCATATTGCACAAATTTGCTCAATGGAAACAGCTACATACACATTGTGTTGGATTTTGACTCTGTGATGATGTAAACATATGTAGTCATGTGCACTGAGTGTGGATAATGAAACAGGATTTAATGTTCCCATTTTCACACAGGTCTCAGTTGGCTTTGATAGGTGTTCTCCTTAAAATGAATGATTATGATATTTGGTATCATAACCAAAATAGCAAAAAAAAAAACCCCAAAAAACAAAAACAATGCTTTGTTTTCACTTTCCATCTTTATGAATCCTCCTCAAACATGTCATTCGAAAAAAAATTCATTTTCATCTACATATTTATTTCAACTTGTCCCAGATATTATTTCTTCAATGACGTGCATCAAAATGTTCTGCTAAAGATACGTCTCACGCTTCCCGCCTTTCCCCCCCCAACCAGATGCTGGATGCTTCCATGTGGAGCAGCCGCTGTCCAAACACGACACAGATGTACAATTGAATTTAATGAGATTCCTGAAAGGTTATTGGCTGATCGATGAAGAGTCTACTCGGTCCTTGTCACCAGGTCACATGACAGTTTGGTCTGAAGCATCACAGCTCCTTCTAATGACATGATACTGTGAAGACATTAGTGCTAAATACCATGTTGATGATAGCGTTCAGCGTCTTTGATAAAATTACAAGCGTCTCGAGAGGAGAGGTTCGGAACGGGTCGATGGCGAGTAGCTGCTGGACATCTCCTCCCGTCCCCTGGCCCCCAGCACCCGGCCCCCAGCACCCGGCCCCCAGCACCCGGCCCCCAGCACCCGGCCCCCAGCACCCGGCCCACAGCCCCATTACTTCTATCAACCGCGCGGCGGGTTCGCACGAACAGCGCCGCATTTACAAAAAGACACGGAAATCAAAATGAAAAACATAAAAACTCATCTGGAAGGACATAGAAATGCATTGAAGTAGTGGATAAAAAGAAACTTTAAAAGATAAATGAATGTTGCTGACAGCTGGAAAAAGTCAAGCTTCTTTGTCCAGGACGGCTTTCACATCAGCAAACACCTGGAGGGACAGGAAACAAAAGGGCGGGGCTTAGTTTCTCTCTGTGGTTAAAAAGACAAGAAAGAAAGAAAAACAAACACCGTCTCCATGCACTCCTATTCAGCATTCCCACCTTTTTGTCACATTACAACAGCAAACTTTAAGTTGAAGTGGAAGATTTTCACATTTGGTTGACTGCACATGTAAAAATCTAAAAAGTGCGGCACACCTCTAAATCAAACGTTTCCAGACTGAGGACCATTTAACACATTTAACAAACGCTCTTGAATGGCATAACTGGAAAACCCCCACAATAACAACATCTTAATAAATACAACCTGAAATTACAATTTTAGTCTCAAGTCACTTATAGTCGTCTTTGTTCATCCTAATGAGAAAGCTAATGGTGTTTAGAAGATGGCCACGACGAACCATGAACAAGTTGACTCGGGGCGTTTTGAGTTATTTACAAACTCTGAAAGTGTGGATTCTAAACTCTCCAATGACAGCAAGTCAAAAAACAAAGCTGTTCTTCACTACAGCTGCTGTGTGCTTTAAGAACGTTATGCTTCTGTATTTGTAATTCAGAAGCATAACAAGAAGAAAAATAGACTTGAGTTGCACTGGCAGAAACAAAAGCAACAAATCTGTTGATGTGTGAGCAGAGCTCTATCAACAAGCAAAGTTGCAAAAAACAAAGAAAAGTTCTCATCAACCGAGTGTGGAGTCCTACAGTTCATGGCAAAGAACCGTTCAAAAGAGTCGAGTCACTAGTGAACATCAACTCTGACAGCAGATATCATTGGTTTCTTCTGTTCATATAACTAATCCTGGTATTGTTTTCCTTCCACCAGTGTCTTCAGTTTTTCTTTTTGAGTGATACAATTTTATCCATTATCATTTTTTAAAAACAGTCTTTTGTTAAGCTAACTTTGAGCTTAAGAGATTAAGCTTACAATTTGAGCTCAAGTCATGTAAATAAACAGTCGCTTACATGCAGTACCTTGCGGGCCACTAGGGGGCGCCGGCGGATCACAGTTAGAGAAAGACTGTTGTGAATTAAACCCCAAAGGGCTCCAGATGTCACCTAAAGGAGATCAGGGGTGCCCAAAGTGGGCCCTTGAGGGCCGGCATCCTGCACGTTTGAGTTCTCTCCCTGGTAGAACCAACAACCTTCCCAGCATGTCAAGGTTCTTCTCAGGCCATGTAACGAGCCATCATTTGATTCAGGTGTGTTAGACCAGGGAGAGAACTAAATCATGCAGGATGCCGGCCCTTCAGGACCCACTTTGGGCTCCGCTGCTGAGACGACTGTTAAAAAACCAGCATGATGGAGACAGTGGAGGCAGGAGCTCCACTACCTGCTGGTCTTTTCACTACAAAGCAAAACAAAATTAAATCATATTTAAAATGATGACGAGTTTGGATAGCATTAACCAGAGAAGCAGGAGAGAGGGACATGTCTGTGAAAGAGACGTAGAGGAGTATTTATTTATTTAAAGGATAACCGTCTGTGATGCAGCATCTCATTGTCGAGAGCGTCCTTAGAAAGCATCTGAGGTTTAGTCAAGAACTCCTCAAATCTGGCCTTCATGAAGGTACGGAAAGAAGAAACCTGTAAAAAGTTTGGGTGGATGCTCACAATAAAAAGGCATGCCGCACTTTACAGATTTTTATTGGTGGAAAATGTTGAAAACCTTGAGTTGGTTTACTTCGTGTTGTCTCCTTCCTTAAATAAAAATAAATAAGTCATTTTTTTGTCAAAAGACAAAAATGCCTTTGTCAAAAAAAAATCACCTTAAGCCCAATATTTTAGGAAAGTGACGGCCAAAAAAGACAAAATGTGGAAATGTTTCAGCGGGCTTTAAGAACGGCGAAAAAGCCGTATCGAGGCATTTCCTCACCTCGTCCACGGAGCGGGAGGCGTCAATGGTGCGCACCTTGCCATGTTTCTGGTATTGCTCGATGATTGGTCGCGTAGAGTTCAGGTAGGTTTGGATTCTGCGTAAGAAGAAGAAGAAGAAGAAACGGCAGCTGGTAATTGGGGTCGGGCCGCACAGGGGACTCGAACGAGACGTAAATCAGGCCAGCGACATATGCAGGTATCCAGTCGGCCAGTTAAATAGGCCAGAGCAATCAGACATGCTGGATTTTAGCTGGACTTCTTCACACAGAAACAAATCAAACTAGCATGCATTCAGCACTCAGCAGACGTCTCACCTTTTCTCCAGGCTCTCCCTGTTGTCATCTGTCCGTCCGCTGCTCTTCCCTCTTTCTAAACATCTGTCGATGCAAACCTGCGCACACGTCACATCGTCATATTTTATGTGTTGGACTGAAATAAAGCGGTTGTGGGTTCGGATGCTCCGTTCGGTGGCGCACCTCGTTGCTGCAGTCAAAGAAAAGCACAAACTTGACATCTGCTTTGCCGTCCATGACCTTTTTCCAGCCCTGCAGGTTGTCCTCGTTACGAGGGAAGCCATCGATTAGGAAATAGCTCTTGTTCTGATCTTTGGTCATCGTCTCTTCCATGGACTAAACGGGGGATAAACCACAAAAATGGCAACAGCTGCACGTTACAAAATGTGCGCAAAACTTTGTCAACATGCTGCTAATGTCACAGAAACACAACTTTGCAGTTGTGATATTTCCATTCAATAAGAAACATGATTAAAATCCCAAGATAACATTGTTCATGCAACAAGTCATTAAAAAACGCGCCACCGTCCTCCATCTACTTCCTGTGGTTGTCTTCTTCATAGTTTGCTCCAGCAGTAACATTCAGATGTTGATCATGTGACTCCTGTGATGTGGAAAAAGTGCTTCCGATGCAGTTTTGTGAAATAAACTCATTTCGAACATGTTTACATGTTTTCACTATAAAATTATGTGATCAAAAGACAGAGTTATAGATTTAATTTGTGTAAATATTAACACATCTAGTAAAGCACACAGTAATCAGGCCTGGGCTTTGGTTTTTAACATTATCACACAGGTTTGGTTTGGTTTGGTTTGGTTTGGTTTGCGAATGGAACAAATAGAATAATTCAAAATTGTACTGTACACAGGAAAATGCATGTGGGTATCATAACCAAACTACGACGAATTAAGCACATTTATTTTCGAAATGTCAAATTTTGCGATTATATGGTGAATGGAAACGCAGCAGGTTTGCATGACTGGCACAAACAAAGTTGGAGCGGCTCACAGAGCAGCTGTGAAAACCTTGGACAGAAAAACAGATGTTGACAAAAGAAGCAGAATAAATGACCTGTTGGCAACTCTGGAGCAGCTGCAGGAATGTTTATTATGACACGCTGGCTTTCTTTCACTGCACTAATAAAAATCACATTTTGAAATAAACTGCTGAGTCATCTCCCCAAGTTTGGAAGAACATCAACTTCTGT
Source organism: Poeciliopsis prolifica (assembly GCF_027474105.1). Taxonomy (NCBI): domain Eukaryota; kingdom Metazoa; phylum Chordata; class Actinopteri; order Cyprinodontiformes; family Poeciliidae; genus Poeciliopsis; species Poeciliopsis prolifica. Next base: position 2,159,963 of record NW_026562383.1, read on the forward strand.
CGCACTGCTGAAGATCACTGGGATCAGTGGTGAGAGTTTCACTGTATTCTGCTGCATCTCTCCTAGCATGACATAGTCATCTAGAGTCACATTTATTTTTAAAGGAACTTAAAGGGAGTACCACTAATTTTGTCACCTCATTTTGAGATTAAACTAGAAAAAAGAACAGAAATGTCAAGCTTCAAAAGTTGAAAACTTTCAACTTCTTAACTTCCAAGAGATTTTGGGTAGGAATGTACCTCTTTTGTTTTGCTGTCTGTAACGGCCCTAATATTCCATCATAGTTCTTTCAGTCACACAACATTTTAAAAAGAAAAAAGTGTTTTTTCTACATTAATAAAACTGATTGACTAACGATGAACCTGGCCCTGACAAAGCTGTGTGCAGACGTTGTGTGGTTCTGCATACAACTTCATCTAAGCAGAAGTTGTAGGCAACTTGTATGCAGAACCTGGACCCGATGCGTACCTGTCTGAGTAAGCTGATGGTGATCTCCACCGGGACGATTTTGCCTTCTTTGATATAGTTATCGATGAGCTGTCCAAACTCAGACCCTTCTCTGCTTCGCTCTGCCCTCAGCAAATCTCCAGCTGACAAATGAGTGTAGTTGTAGGCCTGAAACAAACACACACACGCACGCACACACACACACACACACACACACGCACGCACGCACGCACGCACACACAGAAAACGATAGAATTTTCATATGATCAACTGATGTTCAGGGTTAAAACACAACGAACGCGTGCATCCCTTGCTCCGTTTTTATCCAAACAAACGATGAGTGCTTTATCAGACTGGAAGCGTGAGGCTCGGAAAAAGTCGGCCGTTTGTGTCCTGAATGAAAGGAGCTTCTGTCATTCAGGTCTGACTGCTTGCTCTGGCAACGTGGCAGCCGACACCCAATCACGCTGGTGCAAAGTCTCCATCATAAAACCCTCGCTACCAGCATGAGTGCTGGTAGCGAGCATGAATGCAGCTCTAGCATGAATGCCGCTCTGCAATGCTTTTAGCAAGAAACCGGTTTTACCGTTAAACACAAACAGTGGGAGGACAGGAAGAACAATGCTAAGCTAACAGATGGAAACTGGTTTTTCATCTATAACTGGTCTATAAACAAAGTCCTCTTGAAGATGATATGCTCATGTGGCTATTACATATGATGCTGTAGAATATTTGGCTGCTTTTTAATTCACTTCACATTCCATTTTGAGTTTATTTTGGATGAGAAATAAATTTGGATCAAATGAATGAGAATCTAATAAATCCCAGCAATACAACGCCTGATTGGAGGACTGAACTGAATGACTGTAAAACAACAGTGTGAGAACATTTGGAGTGGCAAAAGCCAATGAGGTGGATTAGCAGAGCCAGCCAAAAAGTGACGGTGCCGTCCAGGAGACGCTGCTATGGATGGAATACAGTCTCTGCTTCCTGGCTACTGAGCCATGAGCATGTCAGGACAGCCATCAGACCGTCATACAGCATCAGTCTTCAGTCAGAGTCCTCAAGAGCTTTGTTGCAAGACTGACTGCTACAGACGCGCAGCACCAGCTGTGCTTTGGAAGATACTTGCATGAAACGATTTGCGCCTTTTGGAACAGATAGAGCGTTTTTTAACTGAACTGGGATTTCTGAAAGATAAACTGATTGACATCAATAATCTGTGAAACACCGCAGAGGCCGTATAATGGAAGTTTGAATAACCTAACAAGTTATCTTTTTATTTGATTTGATTTTTTTGTTCCTTCTGGCTAATAACCACACAGCAGCGGTGGAGTCTCCCCTGTGAACATCACTGAAGCTAAAAACAGCCACAGAGAAAGTTTTAAAAAAAAAAACATTACCAAAGACAATTTTGACCCTAAGCTTGCTAGTAGGTATCCAGTCAGTAAGGTAATCCCTTTACCTCGTGTATGGATCTATGTCTGCATATTTCAACAACTTACTGGTAGTGTTTCACATCTCCATGAGAGAAAATACACCGAGAAGAGGCTGAAGCTTTAAGCTCGGTACAGTGAACTCCATCTTGTCAGTAAATCAATAGATGTTTGCTCAAACATGTGTTCCTGTTTGATGGAGGGGGACCCGGGGCCCTCCAGACTGGCCCTGGCTGTTACGTAACTGCAGCAGCGCAGACCAGGCGGTAGGAAGGACCCAACATCCTGCCGGCTCCGTTTGCTCTACGTCATGTTCGCTTCGCTCATTCATTCGGCTGTTCGCTCCGGATGAACCTGGCGCTGCATGGGGAGCGCGTGCTGGTCTCAGTGGCGTCATTAAACTCGTCTTCCCCGCTTCAGTGGAGCCTGGTTCTGTTTGTTTACAAGCGCCACGGCGTCAGAGCTGAAACGGAGCTAACTAGCTAGCTAACATCTACTTTTAGAGGACAAGCGGAAGGCGATAGAAAAACAGACATGGTTACTAGGTCGATAATAAAAACGTAATAATGAGTCGGAGCGCTCAAAGCTTCTCGCGCCACCGAGCTGCACTTTCGCAACGGAAGTGGCCAGATTTCATTGTCTTTCCTCCATCATACCTCCACTATTTTGGAGCACTGCGTCCCTTTGCCGGCGCCGGGCCCGCCCAGGACGAAGATAACCTTCGGCTTCATGATGCGCGACACCCGCTTCAACAAGCTCTGCGACGCGTTACCGAGCAAGCGGCCCAACATAAACCAGCACCGAGCGAGCGGGGAAGCGGCGCCGTGGTGACCGGTGAGTGCGTGTCAGTTGTGTCGGTCGGTGGAAGAACAAGACGGCTTCCACTTCCGCTGTTGACTTCATCCACCAATGAGGTGTCCCCGCACGGTGCGTCATGCGGAGTCGTGGCCACGCCCTCTCGGTGCACTTGTTATTTTTTTCAATGCAGAGGTCGGGTGACGCCCCTCCCTCCCTCTCTCTCTCTCTCTCTCTCTCTCTCTCTCTCTCTCTCTCTCTCTCTCTCTCTCTCTCTCTCTCTCTCTCTCTCTCTCTGTCTCTTCATCCCTCCGCTGCCTCTACAGCATCAGCACCTCCAAACCGTACAAGGCGACCCGCCGCTGGGAAGAGGATGCTCTCCGCTCCGTTATGATCCACAGCCTGGCGATGAGGCGGCTAACCGAGGGGCTGATGGTATGCTTTTATCACGTCCGTTCCACCTCGCTGCTTCCATTCATGATGCACCATTCATGGGTCTCCGCGGATGGAAGCGCTCTGCGAGGAAAGCACTAAAACATCCCGCGCTGGCTCCGCCTTTACGAGCTCGCCTTTTCGCATCTTCTGTTTCCATGTAGGTCAGAGCGATGAAAACCCCGATTTTGGCTTTCGAGGGCGCCGCGTGAATTTCGGGCAAATCCGAGGAAAGTCGAGTGAACAAAAGGCATCCCAGCCCTCATCCTCCTCCTCCTCCTCTGACGCACCTGGCTGCCCTGTCGCCACTTGACATGACAGCGCAGAGCCGCCAGCAGGGCAGCAGGATCAAGGGGCACCGACGTGCAGCCGGACGTGCGGACTCGACCAGGAGCGGGGGACGCTCGGCGGAGCGGAAGCAGCAGCCCAGGGGAGGCCGGATTGCAGTTTCTGGGGACGAGCGCCAAGGGCAGTGCGGCAGTCAGCAGACAGACCGGGGGGAGGAGGCTGCGGAGATCTGTGATATACTCTCCCCCGAAACCGCTCTCCACACCATCCTGGAGATATGATGGTGGATGTTTGTGTGCTTGATCTGTGGTGACTGTGGCACTCCCCAATCATCCTCTCCACTCTTCCTTCCCAACCAATCACTGGTGATGTGCAATTAAAAGCTTAGGTCTGCTCTCCAAGCACGGGTGGAGCCCTGAGGGGGGACCGATGAGCATACTGGCCAGGCATCACTTGGTCCCTCCTTCTCTGTTTTTGCTCCTTCTGCTTGTCGCCTGCACTATGGGCTGCCTTCAAAGTATCGCCTGCAAGCCTCGCATCAGGCGGGAGAACATCGTGGTGTACGAGGTGTCTGCCTCTATTGACCAGTGTCCTACAATCATAGAGGAGAACTCACCGATTGTGCTCCGTTATAAGACACCCTACTTCAGGGCCTCAGCAGGAGTTGTGATGCCGCCGGTGCCCCGCAATGAGACCTGGGTGGTGGGCTGGATCCAAGCCTGTACCCAGATGGAGTTCTACAACACCTATGGTGATATTGGCATGTGAGGAGAAGACGCCACCTGGCTTTTTATGTTGCATCTTCACTCAGGCAAAGTAAGTTTCACCTTTCTGTGTCCTGTCTTGGTGCAGGTCTAGCTGGGAGCTACCAGAGCTGCGAGAGGGCCGGGTGAAGGCCATCAGCGACTCGGATGGCGTCAGCTACCCTTGGTATGGCAACACCACGGAGACGGTGACCCTGACCGGCCCCACGTCCAAACCATCTCGGCTGACGGTCAGCATGAATGACAACTTCTACCCCAGCGTGACCTGGGCAGTCCCCATAAGCAACAGCAACACCCCGATGCTGACCCACATCACCCGGGATCAGAGCTTCATCACCTGGCTGGTGGCCATGAACTCTGTCACCAAGGTAGGAGCAGACCGCAGAGAGCAAGTCGGCTGTCTGTTTTCGCATCGTTTTGCTTCGGTTTCACGTGCGTCCATCAACATTTTTGTCTGAGCTGTTAATGCAGAACACTGGCTGTACATCCAGACTCTATTTCACACAGACAGGCTGTGATGGTATCAGCTCCTCTTGCACTTTTCTCTTTTGGTGTAAAGTTACAAATGACTGTATTATGGCCAATGGAAAGCCCCTGCAGTGGTCATTAAAACTCAGTCAGGCTGCAGCCGAAGATTTTAGTCAGGCCTCTTTTCTGTTGAATTTAAAGCTTGTTCAGCTTCTCTCTGGACAGATTAGCATAGTTTAAGACCAGTGGTGCTCAACTACAGTCCTCATGACTGCAACTGTTAGATGCATCCCTGCTCCCAGCCATTTAGTCAAAAGGCTGAATTCTTTCGCCAGATCAGCTCTACAAAGACCTGGTAACGGTGAGTTTATGTGATCCAACTGTGTTAGAGAAGGTATGCATCTAAAAGTTGCAGGATCTCCAGGAGTGGACTTGGACACCCCTGTCATGTAATAGATAACATAATGCAACTTCAAGACCATCATAATTCCCATTATTGAAGGAGTATTCCTGCCATACTAAGTACATCCTTCTTGTCTTTTGTAGGAGCGCATTGTGTTGCAGACAGTGCGGTGGAGGATGCGGGTCGACATCGCCGTGGAGCCGGACATGCCACTCGGATCCAGGGCCTCGCTTGTGGGTCGACCGTACCAGGAGCAGCCGCACATCCTCAACTACCAGGAGCCCATTCCTCCCAACGCTCTGGGAAGGCCGAACGCCAACGACGCCCAAGTGCTGATGTGGAGGCCGCGTAGAGGGGCACCGCTTGTGGTCATACCGCCAAAATAGGAGGGGGTGAAATCTCTGCACAGACAAAAGCATAGGTGCTCCCTTTAAGGAAAAAGGGAGGGCGGAGTGGTCACAGTGTCCGCTGGTGTCCTTGCAGGTCCTAATTTCTAAAGGACTGAAGTGGACTGTTACCTTAAGCCAAAGCGAAGGTTGAATCTTGAATCTGACATAGCAGTCAGAAGAAAACACCACAGTTTGTCCTCCAGGACCTTGAGCGACATCAAGGCTTGTCCAAACCCCGCCGCCCCCGATAAGTTTTGAACTGAATATTTATCTCTGCCTGCATTTTAGCAAAGTACAAACCCAGTTTTTAGACGTACCACCGAGGTATTAGTCAACAACAAGAACTGTATCCCGCATCCTTATGTAGACCTTATTGCATGAGAGTGAGGAGACTGAAAAAAGAGAAAAAAAAAGAAAGAAAAAAAAAACAACTGTTCTTATAGAAGTTTAAGAGCAGCAGTTTGTTTTGTATAACTTGATACCTGAAGACATTTTGATTGACAAGTCAGCCAAAATACAATGCAGGCTGGTTTGACCTCGTCGGTGCCAACAAAGGCCTTCAGCACAACCCAGTACTGCTATTAAAGGAATCTTAAGTATTATATGAGTCTTTTTAGGCTTAAGATAAAACCCATGCATCCATCAGATTGTATAGAGAGCACCCACGTGGAAGAGCAACACTACTGCTACCGTTTTCTGGCATATTTTCGCCTCTTTTGTGCAGCTGATATACTGTATTTCAGTGGGTGTTGGATGGCTTTAAAGATGAGCTGGATCTCTTTATGCGTTCAATAAGAAAAAAAACAAACAATGCCAGACAAGCTTATAAGTACAGTGTAAATGATTTGGAGTACTGCCATAAGGCACACGGACACATACTGTAGCTGGAGGTGTCCACCAACCAGAGTGGCACTAATAAAGTAATGTCACAGATAAAGTTACTCCAGTGAAGGATTGTATATGTATTCTTAATAGTTTTCTTGGTATGGATTTACACCAAGACTACTTCTAAGAAGTCACTCTTCTGCCGCCTCCCTCGCTGGCAGTCCTATCAGAGTAATATTTTTATGAACATGAATTTAAGAAAAGAACATGCTTCAGAGTCTTACGACATTTATTTACTACACATGAATGCTCGTGTCATTTTTTTTCTCTCCTCACTTCTCCACCTAAAGAGGGCAAACTGTATCAGATTTTGAGAAACAAATACATGACAAAGTGATTATTTATATATGTGACAATTTAAATAAAACTGGAAATGAATACATTCATGCATATTTACTCAAGTGGGTCAATAATTTAAATGCCAAAATTAAATTTGAATTAGTTTTATGTTTCAATCGTATGCGAACATATGCAGTCAAGCTTTATTTAATTATGTCAGCAGCAGTGCAGCACCTGCCACTGAATTGTTAAATAGACATTTGATTGGTTGACAGGAGAGCAGTGTAAGCCCCGCCCACTGACTTTGGCAATTCATGCAGTGCTGCTGCATTAAACTACATTTATCAAATCTGATTTCAACTTTTGGCCTTCCATAATTCATTCTCATGTAATCCACACACTAAAATTTTAGTTGGTAATCACAATAAAATTATGCGTTACCAAAAAAAAGTTAAAATTTTGCCTTCAGATAATTCAAGAATCATGTATCTAAGTAAAAACGTAGCTACAGTAGCCTACTTTAAGGCTATATGCACACATTATTAAATGGGCCTCAAAAAGCATATGACAATATTGAATATGCTTATTTAATACTTTTTAAAAATATCATCACAGATGCCTTTATTTCATAAATTCAAGTTAAAACATATTAAGGTCTTATAATATAAATTCCTTTTGCAGAGTGTTTTGTATTCTAACCGTTTAGCTCTGTTTATTTTCGGTGATTGTGGATTTCAGCAACTGAAACCCTCCTGTTTCTCATTTAACATGCCAAAATGTAAATATATTTTACATGCCAAAATGTTATGTTTTGAACATGTCATAATCCACATGAATGAGAAAACCTGCTGACTAAAGGCAGCTGTCCAGCAAGAGCTCACCGAACAAGCTGACTGTTCACATGGTACTTTACTGAAGCATGTGTGATGTTTCCCAAACTCCTCAGCAGAACACTCTGCTGATGCACTAGTTCGATAACTAGGATCTATTGTTGTACTGTGTCTTGTCTTATGCAACAACTGATTTTTGCAGTTTTCGTTACAAGGCTGTAAGCCGTTATCATCAAAATGAACTGAAATTAAAGTTTGAAATTAGGGGTGCACCGATAAATCGGCTGAACGATAAATCGGGCCGATTTCCTTAATTTTGAGAGATCGCGATGGGCCGATATTTACATAAGTAATGGATCGAATCTAAGTCCACAAAATCTGAAAGTCAACTTCTGTCTTCTCTTGCCCTAACATCAGAGACGACTGACTGACAGACACACCCACTTGCTTACATTTGCGCATATATGGTTAACAACAGTTACCCCACTGTTGCCAACTTAGCAACCTTATTGCTACATTTAGCAACTTTTCAGACAAATCTGTAACGACCAAAATCGGAATGAGCAGTTCAGACGTTTTAAAGATCTGTGATTGGCCAGGAAGCTGTAACTGGTGCACCTGAGATATTAAAATATAAGAAAAGAGTCTGATTTTTATGTGAATGCTCTGAAAGTAGGAAAACGTATCAATATTCTGTTGTCTTTTCAGGCAAAAGTGACTCCTACTAGAAACACATCACTCTGTGCAGAATCTGTGCAGAAATTGAACTTTGCTTTCTTCTGAAAAAGTTCAGATCAGGTGTTTGTTTGCTTGTTTTATTTTTTGTTCTTAAAATGCTTTAACTTGTTGTTCCACCTCCAGATTAGCAGCAGTCGCCCTTTACCAAACATTCTGTTGACGGCCCTGCCACCTTCCCCTCCTCCTTGTTTTCCTGGTCCTGGTCCATCCATCGGCTCGACCTGACAGCTTTCCAAGGTCCTGCCTGCCACTCCACACACGTTGTCACATGACTCATCCTCCATCTGTGCTTCTCTCCAGGTTCACGCCTCACCTTCCTCTCCCACTGCACTTTTTCCGTTCCTCCTCGTCTTTTCTTTCCGTCACGAAACGCACAACGCAGAACACGATGAGGCCGTCGAAAACAGTCCGAGGACGAACCGGGCACAGCAATTTGGTGTCTCTGCTTTTGTCACAGCACCTCGGCTTACTCAGCCATCTGTTGCTATAGAGACCGGTTTGGTTTTCCAGAGTGAGGCGCAACTGGAGAGGAAGGGGAAAGAGAGAAAAAAAAACTGTTCAAAATATTCATGGGTGTGCCTTGCTCCTCTTTTGTGAATGCATCAGTGTGAGAGTGGACACAAAAACACACACCCACATAGACCCTATGTACACTCCTTTGAAGTGAGTGAAAAATCAAGTAGAAGCATATTTTAATTCATTCATCTATAAAAGACTTTATTTTGCATTTATGGAACGACAGAAGAAAATCTTTTTCAAATAAATACCAAGACGGTGAGTAGCAATGTCAGGGCAGTCATGTTGCTTTCATTGCATTTATCTCATCTGGTATAAAAAAAACCCCAGAACATCCAGCATCACTTGGTGGAGGTAAACCCCTCCTCTTTGCAGCAAGGTTCCTCCTCCTCATCCCGCCACTAGGGGGAGCTTGCGCTCTCCCCATCTGACTCAGATACTGTCAGATATGATGCTCTCATTTAGGAAGACGCTCTTTCCCGTTCCCATTCCCGAGTCACTAAAGTTAACAAATGTATGAAACAAAAGCATCCCAAGTTCTTGTAACTGCAGACTGAACTGCTCTCTTCGTTTTCACAGCGTCACAGTGTGAACCACCCTGTATTTTCTGCAACAAAATTTGAGCCTCCATGATTTCAGCTGAAGCTGCTCCACGATAACCGGATCCGCTGGCCCTACTCTTCCTGCATCTTAAGCATGGGAGCACCAGAGCGGTGGTTACAGTTCACAATCCATTGATGCAGGAGGCAGAGGGAGGTGTGGAGGGGTGGAGGTCTGCCATCCCATCCCATCCATCAGCTCGCTGGAGCTCCCTGACTACCCTTTGACAGCGCCGTTGGCGGGCTTGCCCTGGTAGCCATAAAGAAACGTGGCAGCAATCACCAGCGTCGCTCCCAGGAAAAACACCCTGGGAGAGCAGAGAGGCAGAGAGAGAGAGAGAGAGAGAGAGAGAGAGAGAGAGAGAGGAGAGATTTATAGGAATCCAATACACAAACGGTGGCTGGCTAGGCTCGTTTCATGTCGCCACGGTTACCCCGTGGGATGGAAGTCGTTCAGGAGGAAGTACGAGATGAGTGTGGACACGATGATGGACACGGAGGTGGCGAATCCTTTGAGGATGTTGTCCGCGTACTTAATCACCACGGCGACGACCAGTCCGCCCACAGCCTGCAACGCAAAGTTTAAAAGTCTGAAAGCTTTTCACATGATCCCAACAAATCAGTGAAACCACAACTACTTTCACTTCATAAATGACCCCGAATAGAAATAGTGATAAAAAATTCTAATGACCTATAGCAGGAAGAAGTGAATGCATAAATTATTTTTGCTTATTTTCTCTTTTCATTTCATCAGACACCTTTGATCATATATTCTGTTTTCATGGTTTCTGATCGATTCATTGTTGAAAATGAGAATTTCTCCTGAATCAACCTGCCTAGTTAAATAAAGGCAAACCAAGGGAGGAGAGGGGTTAAGTAAAAAAATAAATAAAATAAAAAGCTTTTTATTTTTAAGAGCTTTAAAAAAACATTCATAAGTCTACTTCCTTTGATCATGTGTTGGTCTGAGACAAAATTCTATTAAAATACAGTGATATAAGATGTGAAAAAAGTTCGAGGGCTGTGAATACTTTCCTGCATGGAGCTGCGTATATTTCCTACAAAGTACTTAGAATAAAATAAAAGTCAGAGTCGAGTTAAGAACTGTATCCTTTGTCTTCCAGTTTCAACGCGTTTTTCTTGTGGAAATGAAAAGGTAAAATCAGAGATACCGAACGGAATCACAGCGAGCCAACCTGCAGGACAACAACCGTCCAGGTGATGGCGCTGTAGCCCTGAAACATCCCGGACTGTCTCACGCGCCCGCCGTCGTACATCATCATTCCTAAAAAGCCCAACAGGAAGCTAAAGAAACCTGGAAGAAGAAAAAAGGAAGCAAAAAACCATGACACAAAGACCGACAACACAGCTGACGTCGCAAAGAAATGCTATGCTAACGATGCTAATGCTAACCACAATGATGACAACGACTGAAAAACAAAATAGCTTGATAATTCTCAACAGCAGAAAATATACAAGCAAACATCCACCTTTTGCTTTAATACATTTTGCCATTATCTTTGTTACTGACTGTCGTTGGGTTCAGAATGTTTCACCAAAGAAAGAATGAAATGCTGCTCTTCTCACATGTGAGGTTTTAATTATACCCATTATGGGCTGAAAAGGAGAACATTAGGAACATTAGAAAGGTGAAAGCGACGACTGCTGGGCACGAAAAACCTGTTTCTGTGGCACACTTAGCACTGGTACTGACTGCTGGGGGGCGAAGGAGGAGCAGCAGGACTAAGGCTTTTTCAGGAAACCTGACGGCAAGCAGGCAATCTAAAAATGCTACTAATGAAAGCAACTGGAGGGAAACTGGGGGATGCAGAACAACAACCTTTACAGGATCATCTAGAAACAGTGACTTGGTGTCTTTAAAGTATTAAGTTATTCAGCAAGATAGCACTATTTTATAGCACCATAAAACAACTAAGTTACCTTTGGTTAATGCATATATCTAATATGACTTAAAAGACATTTCACTTTGTAATTCATTGCAAAGCCACCATTAGCTTGTTTTTGGTACAAAATTTGGACTCTGGTCCCAGGTTTAGAAATTTAATACACAAATAAAAATGAATAAAGGAATTTATGTGATATGCAGATATGTCTGCGATAGACTGGCGACCTGTCCAGGGTGCATCCCACCTCTCGCCTGGAGCATTAGCTGGAGAAAGACGCCAGCACCCCTCCCGACCCCACTAGGGACAAGGGTGTTAGTAGATGGATAGATGGATGGATGAATGGATATAGATATGTACATTAAAAAACTGTGTGTGGGGTGTGCTGTGGTGGTGCAGGGGGTGGGGCGTGTTAACCCCCTGCGCCACTACAGCACGCCCCACGTTTGGAGGCCTCAATCCTCAACACGGACGTCGCAGGTTTGACTCCTGCTCCCAGCGACCTTTGCCGCATGTCTTCCCCCCTCTCCTTGCCCTCTTTCCTGTCTGCCAACTGTCAGAAATATGAACCTCTAGTGCCACAAAAACTCTTCAGAGAGAAAAAAAAACTGTGTGTACGTGTGTGAAGATAATTTGAGGTGAAGCTGAATTAGGAGCAACTTGAGTTCAGCCTACACCTTGAAATTGGGCTTTAACAATATGGCTCCTCTGTTAACCCCTTAACAACATTTTTACCAGTGTTTCACCGAGAAGTAGCTCCTATAATGAGCTCCATCCAACAGGTGTTTGCTAATTGCTACTGGTTAGTCTGAAGGAACCGTGTGTGGGAGTCACAGGAGAGGACTCCCGCTATGTTTTTGATGGTGGGATTCTATTATAATATGATGTAAGGCTCAAAGAAGGTGTATTTTACATAATATCGTCCCTTTGTGGCCATTCATAACCATGATGTGAGGTTCAGAATCATACCCAGCTGTATGTTGCGGACCCATACACTCTGCTTGGTCTCCTTTAGGATCTTCTCGAAGTAAACTCCAGCAAAACCGCTGGACATGCAGGCCATCAGCACCGCCACCACTCCAACCACCTGGGAGCCCGCAGTCAGAACCTTCTGCTCTCCTGTAGAGTCGGTGGGCCACTGGGGAGGACGAACACGGGTAAGATCAGATGATCAGGACACGTTGTGATCAGACTGCTAGAAAATAGGACAGTTGCGTGAGCATTGTTGGGATCAGCAGACATCACTTTATGGTTGTGTTTTCCTATCCTATAGAAAGTGCTCCTGGCACAGTGCTTCTGTGTGTAGCTGTGTCCATTAAGGAACAGGTGAAGCAATTGGTGCCGTTAGGTTTGTGTGTTCTACTCTTTTTTTTCCCCTCAGAACGTTCAGAGAACTCAGTACTTCATCTGTTTCTTGAACTTTGACATTGGTGGAGCTATTGCTGCCCATAACTTGGGTATCATCTCCTTTTCACTCTGACAGAGAATGTCTACAGATCAATTGACCATAAAATTGGAAAATAAATCTTATTAATAGAAGCATGCACTCACAAAAGAACTAGTTTTGTCGATAAATCATTTTAGCCATAGAAGAATGAGTTGGCTTTTCTCCCATATCAAAATTGGAGTATTTTGCAAAAAACGCAATGGAAAAACTTTTTATTTGTTTGTTGCCGTTGACCTCGATGAACAAAGCTCAGCTGGTTCCACCAAAGCTCATTGCACAGTTCATAAAACGTTGAGTTATTGTACGAGTGAGTTGATTCCATTATCTGTAAAATCATAGACTACAATTTCCTCAAAACCCTCCCGAGTAGGCAGGGCTTGTCTCTCCAACGTCTGAATAAGATACCGACATCTCCCCTGATTGGCTGATAGATGTTGAGCACTGAATTGTGAACATATCTCATGTTCACATCTGTCACTAACATGATTTTTGATGACTTATTGCCTGAGCAAATGTTCATTTCTTACGCAACGGAAACACCGCAATTGTAAAACTGTGTTTTCCTTTACCTCAGGTGGAGGGCGCAAGAATTAAGTTCTGGACTTAATTCTTACTTACATTGTGAGTTAGTCTCGCTCACAACGTGCAGTGAGGGCACGCCGATCATGAACGTTTGCCCTGGAAACCAACTCGGCAGAATTCAATGGACCTGACTCACCTGCACCAGCGTGACTCCGGACATGAGGATCAGTAAGGAGAGCCACTGGTACAGACCCAGCCTCTTCCCCAGCATGAAGACGGAGAACAGAGCCGTGGTGAGAATCTTCAGCTGGTAGGTGACCTGCATCCATCACAGATAAACAAAATAAATGTACGTTTTGTTTGGGTTTTTTTTTTTCTCTTCAGAGCACTTGTTTTAATCCTAACAGAATTATTTTTATAAAGAAAAGAATGATAAGTGCTTATTGTTTTTGGATGGATGTTAGTTTCATTTGTTAGACTTAGTACAAGTTGTAAAAAAAAAAAAAAAATGTTATTAAATTTGTGCAGCCTTTTAGCATGAAAATGATCTACTAAACTTATAGTATTTGCTTATATTTATGTTTTATTACATCGACCTCTTTCTTACATATTTACAGGCCGTCTAGCATAATAAAACCAGGAAGAACGCTTCACTCAACCACCTTATCACTGAGCTGCAGCACAGCTATGATCCAGTGACACAGTGCTGCTGATGGCCGTTGTTGCTTTAAACCACAAGCAATTAGAGCCGGCAACATTTACCAGATCAACTACAGACTAATCTAAACTGAATACCACTCCCAGCAGGCATCATAATGAGGGACTTTGAAACTGGAAGGTATTTGCAATTTTCCAGGAAATAATCTGTCGGAGAGCCACTGAGCTCCCCAACTTCGGAGAAAAAATGCTAACCCACAGTCAGCCTGACCAACCACATCCATGTGTAACCTGATAGGTGGCTGCATCCAGGTTGGACAGGGCAACATAGAGTAGATTGTTCTGCAGCGTGTAGATCCCTGCAGGCACGGCCAGCTTCATGGTCTCCATGGGCTTCTTCACAATCTCCTCCTTCAGCAGCAGGTTCATGGCACTCAAACTGTATTCTGACAGAAGCAAAGAGAGACTTATTGGATCCACCCCATACAGTATAAGTATGATGGCATATTCAGGTCACTGTAGACGGGCAAAAAATAATGGAGGAGTAAATGTCGGCCAAAAAAAAAAAACTTTTGGAATTTCAATATTAACATAAGAATTTTTAGTAAAAAAAAAAAAAAAAGTCAAAACTTAAAAATTTGCTAAAAAACCCTACATTTTGAGATTAATCTCTGCCATGTTGAAAACAATGACATTTTTGCAAACTTGATATCTGAATTTGAAAAGTCGAACATTTTCAACTTTTGAAACTCTGAAATTTCCAAGATTTAAAAAAAAAAAATTCAAAGATTTTTGGGTGGAATTTTCTTGTGTATTACCGCATGAACCCACTCACTGTTTTCCATGAAGACGAGGAAGCTACATGTAATGATTTTAAGGAACTCAGCAGCCACTACAGCAGAGGAGGCCAGGTAGCGGGGCCCGTCCTCCTTCAGGGTCCGGGAATAGCGCATGGTGAGAACCAGTGATGTGGTCTGCAGCACCAGGACCCCCAGGGACAGATACTTTAACCGTGAGGGTTGGGGTGTGGACGAAACCATGGTGGAGGTCTCTTTGTCTGATCTCTCGGGTGACATTAGAGCCTGTTCAAAAACCAAAGTAAGATTATTTCAGCAGAAACAAATATCTAGGCTAAGCTAATATTGCCATCTGAAGAATTATGACATCTGTTTGTGTGCAAAACCTGCTTTAAAGGGCAGTATTACGTATTACACATTGTGCCATTGTGTAGTGCAATCAACTGTTACCCTCAGATCTTATGAAAATTCTACACACATATCAAATATAACTTAAAAGAGATTTGACTGTGTAATTTAATGCCTTATAATTGGGTCTCTGTCTCTTTAAATACTCCAGCTCTTTCTGGAAGCCATCACAACATGGCTCATCTGTTAACCCTTTAAAGAACCTTTTTACCAGAGTTTTACTGAAAAGTAGCTGATATAATGAGCTCAGCAGATGCACAGTTCCACCAGGTGTTTGCTAATTGCTGCTGGCTAGTCTGAAGGATCTGATGAGAAGCTTCATCTCCAAGGCGGAGCTAGGTCCACCCAGGTATTTTGCACAACTGAACAGTTGCCACAGGAGATTAAAGGATTTCTCAAACATGCATGAAAGAAATCTAAGCAACACTCCATTTATGTTTTTGATAAAGGAGTAATATTATAACATCAAATAAAGCTAAAATAAAAATCTATTTTACATCACACAAGGACCCACAAGTTCAATAACAGTAGCTCATGCTAGCTCAGGTAGCAACGCAAGTTGGCAAACTTTGGACAACTACACAGACAGATACATTAATGTGTGTGTCTCAGACTGGAGTCACAATGGAGAAGTTACAGAGTAAAAATATATTACCAGCTTCATGTCTGCTACATCCTGGCTGTCTAAAGACAAATATTCTTCACTCTTCTGCGTCATATTTCCTGAAACTTCTCAAACGTTTTAGCTGAACTTCCTCCTTCCCTCGTCATCTCATTGTTGTGGCCCCAGGTGTAGAACTTCCCATGCAGAGAAGCATGGCAGAGGAAGTCGACAGAGGCAGAACGTCCACACCGAACCTGAGCAGGAACCTCACGTACAACCACAGGCAGTGTCCAACGCTTGCTCTGCTGGTGGTGGGAGGAGCAGCTGTACGTCTCCTCTCTGAGGTTACGACCTCGCTCAAACTACCATCACTGCGACTGTGTACTTTCACTTCTACAAACTCCTCAAACAGAACTGACTTCCTGCTTTCCTCTAAAGAGTCTAAAAGACAAAGTCCACTCATCTGTTTCCTGAAACTGCTGGGTAATGTGCTTGCTGTTTCAGGTCTACGCTAAAAGGAGGATTTAAAACAAGTCAGACGGAGCAAAGTCGTTCTCCGCAAACAGGAGATGGGGGGCGTGTTCAACACACCAGCACACTGACGCTCTTATGTGTTAGCGGTGCAAAGCAGAGAGGAGCACCGTGGCACAGTCTTCCACTGTATGTCTGCCTGAGTGTGTGTGAGTGTGCCTATCCCTCCACAAACATAACACACCGTCTACGGTCTTTCAGAGAATGTTTGAGACACACCTTCGGCGTTCGCTGCTGTCTCAATTCATAGAACTGGAGTTCGTGGAAGGAGAACTGGATCACAAACTGGAACACTAAACCAGGGTGGAAGGTTAGGCTTTAACACAGAATGCTGCCTTGTGTATTTCTTTACAACTTGGATCAGACTCTCTTTCAAGATCACCCTATCCGTTTCCTGCACCACCACAAGATGAAAGACCCCTTCTTTCTCTTGAATGCATTACAGGCAAACTTGTAGCACATTGTACGACGCTCTAAATGTAACCCAAACCAATGAGTTTTATTCAATTTCAGCCACATGAAAACTCTATCTGTCCATCTATAGAAACATCCATCCAGCCCACAGGTTGTTCGACCTTGAACTGCCAGTGACAAGCGGCCGACAGTTCTTCCAAAAGATCCCAAACAAGATAATGCTGCAAGCAGCAACAAGAACATTCTAGAAAACCTGACAAAAATGTCCCATACTAACCTGTGTGGACATATTCTGCGTCTGAGTTCACACACTCAGTATAAGCCTCAGCTGACACCACCGTTTCCCTCAGAGCCCAAAGCCGACTGAGCAGGTTGGATGACGACAACCCATCAGCAGGAAATACTACAAAATACCTGAGTGAAACGGCCTCTGAAACGGGTTTTGAAATGTGAATAGGTAGTAAGAAAAACATACTTAGCACCTTGCTAAAGTACAATAAACAGACCTGTGGATTATTTTTATTATATTAGAAACACAAAGTAGAGCTAAACAATAAAGAGGAAGGAAATGATACATGGTTTTTACACAAGCTAAGTTAGACTGGATGGAGACCAAGTATTTCCAAACCTTGAAACAGATTCTCAACTAAATTTAAGCCTGGACTTGGACTAGACCTCTCTAACTAATGAATTAGCTTTGACATAAACCATGCCGTTGTAGCTGTGATCCCAGTCTCAGGTCTTTTGTTGCTGCTAACAGATTTTCTTTCATAATTGTTACTTTTAGTTCCTTCCATCTGCCCTCCAAGTTTCTTTTTCCTGCTGAAGAAAAGCATCCACCAAGCCTAATGCAGCCACCTCTGTGTTTCACAATACTATAGATGTATTCAGGGTGGTATTCAACCTTAGTTCGCCCATTATCAGTTTCCATTAAGAAAAAAGTCAAATTTTGGTCTCATCTGAAAATTGTACATTTTTATAAAAACATGTTTACTGTATCTGAAGGGAATCTTAGCCCCCTCTTCCTTACAGAATTGATTTCATTCAACCAGAGAGTTTTGGAGCATAAAAGGCCTATTTAAAGTCATACAACAGAATTCCACACACTTGAGTGGCTGTGTAAAAATTTCTTGTGAATCCTTAACACTAACTTTGGTCTCATGGACTTCCAAAGTCTAAGAATTTTCAAGATTGACCTTGACTACATGGTTTCTCCTCTGTTCTTAAATTTATTTAGAATCAGAAGATGAAGAGTTGCCCTTCAGATCTTTTGGCCTACCTCATGTTGTCAGACAGGTTTTACTCCAGTGATTTCTTGACTCTACAGGTCTGACAGTAATCAGACATGGAAATGTGGCCTTTGAAGTTGAACTCAAAAGTCTGATTATTAGAGACAACTCATAAATTGTCTCTAAATATTTATTACACCTGCACAGAGCTGGGTTGGTTTGGAAAGCTTTATTTCCTTCAATAAATTAAGCCATTACTTGAAAACTATAATTTTTTATTTACTCAAAATTTCTATAAGTTTATTTGTTTGATGATTTGAAACAAATCTATTGGTAGTTGTACTTCCCATAGAATCTGATTCCAACAAGCAAACGCATCAAAAACAACCAACAAATGATAAAAAAGTGATAGAGTGTAACTGGGGATGGGAATTTGTTGGATTATATATTGACTATTATGAGAACTTTCTTTTCACAATAGAAATTTTGACTTGTCGTTGTCTTAATGAATTATAATTAAAGATGATTGAAAAAAATATCAAATTGACAGTATGATCAGTAAATTCAAAAATAATCATTAAAGGCACTTACTGTGCGTTTTTTAGTGAGTTCAAAGTTCAATCACCAAAGATGTCCTGACATGCATGTAATTGTAAGGATTTGGTTTTCTCTGTTGATTTGAGTTTTTCTGTGTTTATTTGGGGTTTCTGTGTCTTTTGTGTCTCCATGTTGTCCTGACTACCTCTCGATGGTTCCCAGGTGTGTCTCGTTCTGTATATTTTATGCCACCTGTGTTTCTGTGTCTTTGTCGAGTCCTTGTTGTACCAGTCCGTCTGCTCTGTCTCGTTCCTGTCGCGTCTTGGTTTTTGTTACCAGTTGCTACCAGTGTTGAGCCTTAGTTTCCGCTCAGCTGTGCTGCCTGGACTTTTGGATTGTTTGTTTATTCTTCATTATTGAACCACCATCATTCATTGCAGCCTGGGTCCGCTGCGTTCGACCTCACCGCCTGTACCACATATCAAGAGATTAATACAGATAATGGAAACCATCTTAGTACAATAGAATATTCACGGTCTTCCTTATAAAGTGAATACAGCCAGTCAGAACAAATAAATGTCACTGCTTTGCAAATGGCAGCCGGAAGTGTTGCACACTGCAGCTGGTAATCATGAACTTTATGTAAATGTCACTGGATTGTAGCAAAAGCTGATTCTCATCTATAAAACCTTGACAGCGTTGCCTTTTCTTTTGAGTATTTCAGATTTGCTCTAAAGGAAAATCCACAACTGGCAGGATTCCCCCGCAAATAATTTGGAGTTACGTGCCATAAAAAAATTAACCGTAAATAGTTGGTGGCCCACTGTAATAAGCTACGACTGTCTAAAAGGCCAAGTATCTTCTTCTGTTTATTTAGACCTACAGTTGTTGTTTTTTAAAAATCTAGATTTGAAATGAATATTCATTTCAGACATTTTGAAAGCATATGTAAAGTTAGATTCAGTCTTAGTAAACACAACACGCAGGGCTGTCATAGCCCTGCCTTTGCCTTTGGCTGCCAAACAGGTCGCTCTGTAAAGATGAATCAGGAAACTCAAAAATACCTGAAGAAATTGAACCAGGGCCCGCCAAAGTGTGCCCGTTCTGATACTAACAATTAGTATCAATGCTAAGCTTAGCTAGAAAAATTACAAAGTAGCCCGTGGAGAGTCACAAGCATGTAGACCAACATGGACTGGAACCATTCCGTTCCAGTTAAAATTAGTGTAGAATAGTGTGGATACTGTCACTAGCATGTTGTCTGTAATTGACTTACTCCATTCAGTATACTAAACATGACTAATAAGTAAGAGAAATAGCTAATACCTTATTTAAGGTAAAAGGCTAAGGCCCCAAATATCAAACCTCCCTCTGCTGTGTGACAAATGGATCAGAGCTCTTGTTTTGGGTCAGCTGGTGCCATGGTGACGTGGATGTGTGTCGTGAAAGTCTCAGCCAGACTTGAAGTTTCCTCACCGGGGATGCGGAACTGCGCATGCGAGCCCAGACAGGGAGTTCCCTTCCGCCGCGACGCACGTGCGTTTAAGAGCCAGAGTTGCGACACAAGTTTGAATGGATTCGAAACAAACAGAGACAGTAACGTAATAACACACACACACACACACACACACACACACACACACACACACACACACACACACACACACACACACACACACACACACACACACACACACATGCCTCTGGCGGCATTTCTCCCTCCGTGCTGTGAAAGAAGCCCTTCAACCACAAACTTACCCCGGGGGACAGCTGCTCATCCGCGGCCGTGGATGGAGGATTTATTCGCTTCTCCAACTTTAGAGGCTCCCAGTCAGGGAGAAGCTCCATGCAGAAATCGGCAGAGCAGTTCGCTCCTCCTCTGCAACTCAGTGACTTTGGGCATCAGGTGAATTCAGCCTTCAGTCGCGCAGATTTGAAACCCCCATTGACCAAACGTCTGCATCCACAGGGGGGCCACGAAACCAGCTGGATTAAAATCAGTCCCATGCAAACAAACAAAAACAACAACTACAAAAACAAACAAACAAACAAAAAAGACGGTTTGATTGCCTTCCACTCCTGCTTAACATTGGCAAAATGTTGCACTAAAATTGCAACACATTTTCACCAACAACAAGGCAATTTAAAGTGCTTTAGTTAGATGAACAAAAAAGTTAGATTTTTTTATGGTGGTCATTTCGTAAATGCCTAATTAAATCATTCAATGTCAAATCAATCGATCGAGAACTGTTTCGATTTAATGTTAAAAGGGTAATATGAAAATAATAAATCTGTCATCAATTTATTAAATAAACAGTTAAATGATAACATTTGTATATCATGTAAAATCAAAACTGTACAATTTATTCAGGTCATTATTGATTTATCTTCCTACTTATGAAATAACTTGAGTCAAGGGTGGTCCTGCCAAACAACTATAGTAAGACAAATAAATGAATAATTAATAAATTAATCATTTAATAAATGCTAAAAAATATACGAATATAGCTATAATGATCAATTCACAAGCTGATTAATTTTTTCACTTAACTATTTATTTATTTATATATATACACATATACACACACACACACACACACACACACACACACACACACATATACACAAATATATATATATATATATATAAATATATATATATATATATATATATATATATATATATATATATATATATATATATATATATATATATATATATATATTTAGATAAACAGACGAAAGCATTTAGTCCAACTTTGATTATAAATGCTTCAATAATTTCTAAAATACATCACATAAATAATAATCCGTGTATTTATTGAAATTCTGACGTTTGGGTAAACGCTGCCTTTTTTATAAAGGAGCAAAAGACAAACATTTCTGGAGGATGTGGTCCGACGGAGCGCCTCGTGACAAAACTAGTCACGTCTAATCGTCGCTAGGTGGTGCTGTGGCGTCAGATTCGGTCCTCAAATCTCTGCGAGGGTTCCGAAGAAGAAGAGCACGTGTTTCCGGTTTTCCTTTGAAAGAGGCGTTTGTGGGGCGACGGAGAGGATAAAATGGTGCGTAAATTAAAATATCACGAGCAGAAGCTGCTGAAGAAGGTCGACTTCATCAGCTGGGAGGTGGACAACAACCTGCACGAGGTGAAGGTGTTGCGGAAGTATCGCATCGAGAAGCGCGAGGACTACACGAAGTGAGTCAAACCTGTGATGAGGTGTTTGGGGGGTTTGACTGGAGTCAGATCGGTCAGACAGGAAGGAGAACGGAAAAGGCTGAAACGGTTCAAATGTTGAAAAACGAGTTGTACACGAAAATGGAAGCAAACGAGAAACCCAAAGTTGCTATTGGGAGACTTTCAGGATAACAAGTGTTGACACAATCAATGGCAGCAGTAGCTGTTATCATCTAGGATGAAAGCGCAACTAAATAGACAAACTATAAATAAGTCCTACATCGAGTTAGTCAGCGGCAGCAGAATCTGCTTTTTCAACTTCAGCAGCAAAAGACAGGAGCGAGTGTATCATCTGCTGTCTCAGCAGATGATACACTAGTTTACATACTCAACTGGAGCTAATGGACGTTGTCCAGATTCCCAGAAGGCAGAATCAAATCAGACTCGCTAAGTCTTTAGCTCATCATGATATAAGACTTTAAGGTGTAATTAATGTGTGTTCCATCTGAATTCGGTGTGTTAGAACAGAATATAGGGGGGAAGTGGTTGGTTTTATTGAAGGTTGTGTCTTCTCTGTCTTTCAGGTACAACAAGCTGAGTCGGAACATCAGAGAGCTGGCGCAGAAGATCAGAGACCTGGATGAGAAGGATGGCTTCAGAGCTCAGAGCACACACTGCTTCCTGGAAAAGCTGTGAGTCAATCAGAGGCCTTTGGGTCGGAACCGAAACAACCCAAACAGAACCAGTAAAAGACTGAAGAATCACAAACGAATCCAAAATAAAGGACATTTGTTAGTAAATGTAGCAAAAACAGAAAGAACTAAGCATTTTTTTTGTTTATATTCACATTAATGTAGATATATTTATACATGTACAGTTGAAATCAGATGTTTACATATAAAGAGGAAGATCTTTTTTCCTCACCATCCTGACAAGAAGGAAGACAAAATCTTTTCCTGTTTCAGGGCAGTTACCATTACTAAAATGATCTCTGGTTGCTATATATAATTTATGTCATTTGGAAAACACTTTTTGACCCATATTCTGATCACTTACCTGAGTGCTTTGGATAGCCTTAATCAGTATTGGCTTCTTCGTTCCTGAACGGCATTACAGCTCAGGTCTTGTTTCGTTGTTGGCGATGAAACTTTCTTACAGAATCTCAACAAAGTTGCTTTTATTTTGGGGTTTAACACATTTCTCAACAGGATTGTTTCTGGGACAGAAAATCTGTTAACTTCCTGACGCCTGGACCTTAACTGAATTTATCTCTGGATTTTAGGTTTCAGGTGTCTGGGAATTGTGAAAAACAGAAAAAAACCTTAGTCCAAGTCAGTTGTGGTGGGGAGAAAACCGTGTTTTGTTTTTATGCAGTGTATGTAAATATCTGGATTCAGATTTAATAGTTCCTCATTACAGTTAAATAATGTCTTAATGCTTTTGTATTTCTTTTTGACATCAAGGGAAGTCCCTCCTTATTTTAAGACACGTGGTACGATGACTGTAGACATCACTTTGATCTACGGATGCAGACATTGCAGTTTTCTGCCCGATTCCTGATCTTTGCAAACACCTAACCTGCTGATTAGGCATTTTGTCTGATACCTACTTTTTATTTTTTATTTTTATCTAAAAGTTGCTAAATATAACAACAAAGTTGCTAAGTTGGCAGCAGTGAGGCGAGTATTGACTGCGTTTCCATTACAAATGTGTGCAAAATTTTGTCGCTAATCGTGTTAACCTGATGCGACACTGTCTGCTCCTCTGGTTGATCAGGTACAGCATCGGCCTGATCCCCACCAGACAGAACCTGTCGCTGACAGAGAAGGTCACGGCCTCGTCCTTCTGCAGGTAAAATCTCCACTAACACAAACCGACGCAGCGTTGCGGCTCTGTTTATCCTGCCTGTTCGTTCACCTGCAGGAGGCGGCTGCCCAGCATCATGCTGAACCTCCGCATGGCTCAGAACCTGAAGACGGCCATTACGTTCATCCAACAAGGACGTATCCTTCAGTCCGGGTGTCTGTCTGGTGTTTGTTATCCCAGAGGTTTGTTTCCATCCAACAATATAGATCGATTGGTGGTTTTCCTGAACACGCTGACAGATGTTCGTGTCGGACCGGATATCGTCACAGATCCAGCTTTTCTCGTCACAAGGTCGGTCTAAAGCTTGGTCTAAAGCTTGGTTTATAACGTCTGACATCCCCCACAAGATGTTTTTATGTATAAAAATCAGCAGCACTGTGTGAAATTGTGTCTTTGTTTTAGAAATATGGAAGATTTTGTCACCTGGGTGGACTCGTCGAAGATCAAGCAGCACGTCTTAAATTATAATGACGAGGTGAGACTTTCATTCATCCATGAATGAATGGATGAGCTGTGTTCTAAAGCTGTGTTTCCACTGACCACAACATTCGCTTAATGGAAACACGGAAATTCCGAAAAAACATTTTTTTCTATAAAAATATCTCTACACTGAGATGAGGTGGTTTTTTTTGGCCATATTGAATAGATGTATTTTTGCAAAATTGTGATGGAGACACTTTTTTTTTTTTTTTTTTTTCAACATCGCACAAGTCACATGATCAACAACCAGATGTTACTACTGGTGGAAATGACAAAGAAGACGACAGGAAGTAGTTGTAGGATGATGACGAGGCCTGATTTCTTAATGACAAACTTTGTCACATGTAATTTTTAATTGAATTTCTGGTTTAATAGAAACATAACAATTGTGAAATTGTTTTCTTGATATTAGCAGATTATCAACAAACATTTCCGCACATTTGTCATGGAAACGCAGCTTTGAGAGCCTCTGTTATCAAGTTAGAAAAATCTCTGTCATGTTGTCTTAAGGTAGGATCGTGACTTACATTAATGTTTCTGTTGCAGAGGGACGACTTTGATCTGATAGCATGAGTGGGAATGAACTGTTCTGCAAAGACAACAGAAGAGGAGGAATGCTTTAAACTCCAACAGCCCAGACTTACAGACTTCTGTAGACTTACGTTGGCCATGTTTACTATAGAGTCCTTCTGGGTATGAAGGATGAATGCTGCCTCATTCAGCGTGAAGCAGTCTTTAAATGTCCTGGCTTTAACATTAGGAGTGCACCAGTAAATGGGCCCTGGGCGATCGGCTGATACTGACAGAACACCTGCATAATTAAAAAATTTTTTATATCAGTCAAAACCTGAATCAGAAGATCAGCTTGTCCTTATGGCCCCAGTGACTCACATGAAAGTGTCTTTCCTTGTGATCGTTAAGGGGTAACAAGATCTCTCAGCCAGAAATCCTCAATCGGTGAATCCCTGTTTAAAATCCCTCAAGATAATAATTTAATTCCAGAACTTTTTTGGGGAATATAAAAACCCCCAAATCTGATCCTATTAGTTCATTTTCTTTGCTTCGAGTCACATTATTCTAACCTGTTTCTCACCTCATGGTAAAAATCCAGGTACTTTATTTTGGTTATTTTTATTGCTTGTTCATAATATTTCACAATACACAATAAAGTGTTTATTGGGATCAGTAAATGTATTTTCTGAAAGATGCTGATTCAATAGTAATAAACTTTCTGACAGGAAAAGTCAGAAAGTTTATTTCAGAACCTTGTGAATGTGACCAACCAGGAGCTGAACCAGGTCTGATTTTCAGAATAAAGTACAATAATAAAAAGATTATGTTTAGGTATTGAAGTCAGTAACAATAACTGGTTTCCAAATGAAAGCCACTGTTCAGGTTGATTTAATGTAGTTTTCAGGTTGTTTAAATCTAACTAAATTTTGTCCCTTAACTTATTGATGGACAAAAAACACTTGTAAAAAAATAAACTACAATTTCTGATCACACAGTTAGGAGGCTATATAAACTACCTTCATTAAGTATTTCATTAGTATCTCTAAGTAAACTAGGAATTTATCAGATTATTTTAGTTATTCAGGTTAAAAGAAAAGGTGAAACCTAAATACATTATGGATTCACTTTACTGTGAAATATTTAAAGTATTTGGATTAATTTTGATGTTTGACTGAAATTGAATTAAAACCCAAACCTCACGAGTCGTGAACCTGGTTTTGTATTTTGAGCATTTTGTACTTTATGACTTGAGTTGTATTTGTATTTATTTTTTACTGCTTTAGAATATACATGCTTTTTATGATATACAGTTAAACCCAGAGAGACTGCTCCTGATGCCACCATACATGATAGTTTGTTAAATCTTTTATTTTTTCAAAACAATATAAATTAACCAGAGTGTTTTCCTCACAGTGTCAACATATTATCTGGAAGCTTCTTCTTCTTCTGTTGTGTAACTCAGAGAAGCTCCACCTCCATTGTGCAAACATCTGCCTCTGTAAACAACCACAACGGTCCACTGTAGAACATTTGTCTCCATACAAAAGAAAAGTCCAACTAAACACCGACAGCTCTGCTTTCACTGAACACAAAACCTAAAGCTACAGAAGAGAAGAAAGGTCTTCCTCCACCACAGAGAGGGGTCTTTGTTCAGAGTCTTTGTTCAATGATCAAAGCCACCAAAAGCGCACATAGATGATGAGCGTGATGAAGACCAAAACCACGGCAGCCACTTTAGCGTAGGTGGAGCGGGTGTTGAGGAACCTGGCGTCGATGCGGTACTTCTCGGCCTGGCTCCGCAGGTTGCTGGCCTTGGTGTCCAAAGCTGATGAAGAAAGCAGATTCGGGGTTAGCTGGAGTCGGACAGCTGGGCAATGGGTTGGGGTTTTACTCCAAACTGGTTACCAGAAAGAGCCTCTCCTCTCTGCAGGACCTCCTCAATATTTGCCACCATAATTCTCTGGACATCCTGCAGCTCCGTGCTGACGCTGCTCAGGTTCCTCCGAGCTCTGCTGTCAACGTATGACTTCTTTGTTTTCTGGATGTACGTATCTACAATATAAAAAACATACTTTTTCACCTGCTCCTTACATATATGTCCTGAAGTGGATCTAAAAGGCATTTAATTCTTCAATTTCAAAAAACACTCTGAAAAATATTCAATTTTAATCGCATATTATGAATATTCCGTTCCTTCGGATGTTTAGCAAATCTGTTGTTTGCATCACATTTTCAAAATTTTGTTATGATTTTTTGTACCTAAAGAAGACTAAAGTAGACTTCATCAACTGCTAAATTTAGCAGATGCTCTTTGTGTTTCTAGCATCTCTAATATTGAGGACACGATGTATCGGTATTAACATCTGTGACAATTCGATAAATAAAACTGGGCCGATATTAACAAGTGTTTATTTCTATCTTGTTTTCATTTGTATTTCAGGAGGGGGTTGGTTTTTATTTGATCATGTGACATTAACTGGGTTTCCATTAACCGAATAACTGCACATTTTCATATTTTGACAGTAAATTCCCGCAATAGAAACACTCCAACTCCGAAAAAAAAAGTTACGTTTTGGCGCTAGGGTGAGGTGGGTGTTTTGGTCATATATCAAAATTGGATTATCTCGCAAAACTGCAATGGAAAAAGCTTTTTTTGTATCACACAAGTCGCACAATCAACAACCAGATGTTACCGCCGACGAAAGCCATGAAGACCACGACAGGAAGTTGGAGGATGATGGCGTGGCGTGATATTTTTAATAACTCATTGTGTGAACAAACTTGTTCACTTGTGATTTTAAATGGGTTTCTGATTTAATGGATTTAATGGAAACGCTGCAATTCGAAATTGTATTTTTTCCACATTAAAAAATTTAATTAAAGTGATGGCGATGCAGCATGGGATTTAACCGAAGCAGAGAAGCTGTGTCAGTCAGTGGTGTGGTCGTTTTTTCACTGTGTCGAAATGGTAGCAAAATCTATGTTATATTTGATACCAGCAAATTGATATCAGCCCAAACTTTCATAGCACTCAACCTGGCACAGATAAATCGCTGCTATCTTTGCTCTGAAGAAAGAACAGCTTTAGTCCAGAGCTGGAGCTCCTGGAAACCAGCAACCAATCAAAATGTTGTGAGTCGCAACATCTAAAACTCATGTTGGCTCCATTTTTGAAAAGTCCACAGATACAAAATGAAATCAAACATCTACTGGCAGAGACGACAAAGCTCCTCGTTAGTAAACAAACCAAACTCTTTTTTTTTTTTTAATAGAACCTGTGAAGAACTTGCTGACGCACCAGCTGAGATTTAGCACTGGATCCGTTCTAACAGGAAAACCCAAAGAGAACCTTACCAAACTCTATGAAAGAGTATGGCCTTGTCACTGCAGGGACTCTCTTTCCGTACTGCTCAAAGAATTCATTGTGGAGGTCCTCTAGGTACCCAAAAGCCATCTTTTTAGGGAAAGAGGCATCACAGAGACACAGGCAGCAAACACCCTGGGACGTGAAGTAACTGTGAGGGGGGGAAAAAAAAAAGTCAAACCCATAAATAATCGAAAAAGCCTTTGATCCAAGGTTGAATCTACAAATCTTAACTGACCAGAAGTTCATGTTTCCAGCCTCCAGCATGCAGCGCTCCGGGCTCTGAGCATCAAGTTTCCGGAGCAGCTGTTTGGCCTGGCTCTGGTAATGCTGGAGGTCTCTTCCTGACTAACAAAACAGTCAAAGCACATCCATGTTTGTTTGCTGTAGAAGCAGACAGTCAGTGAAAACAGCCTCTAATGGCGCAGGTTGTTGAAAACATCTCGATGTGGCCAAGTTCTCTATGAGTTCTGTCACACTAGTTATCTAACTCTTTTTCATTGTTTACAGATTGAATAGAAATACATTTTACTGCCACAGTGGGGAAATTCTGGTTCAACAGCGGCCAAGTGACAGGAGTCAACTCATGTAGGCTCACACAAAGATAAAAGTATTAAAATATATATGGAAAACTACATTGAAAATAATATACTGTACCATAAAGGTAAGGGCATAGCTAAAAACAAACATGAAATATTGTGCCCTTTTCAAAAATAGTCAAATATCACATATACACACAAGATTGCAATAATATCGGTTATCAATATCAGATCAATACTTGTGTGGTGAGAAAAAAAAAGACTAACGTCAGCCGATACAGTTTATGCCGATAAACCATGAGCATCTAAAACATTTAAAGCAGGCGTGGTGTGAGCTTAAAAGGCTGAAACCATGAGGTGGCAGTGCTCTGTCTTTAGATGTTAAACCTTTCAGCAAAACAAAGAATACTCTACAGCCATGAGTTATTTCTAGTTTTATTTTTCTTCCCTTC
Organism: Poeciliopsis prolifica; assembly: GCF_027474105.1. Taxonomy (NCBI): domain Eukaryota; kingdom Metazoa; phylum Chordata; class Actinopteri; order Cyprinodontiformes; family Poeciliidae; genus Poeciliopsis; species Poeciliopsis prolifica. The sequence goes on from NW_026562383.1 coordinate 2,188,674, forward strand.
ATGCATTAATTTAACTAACTTTTGAATGGAGCTCTGTGTGCAGCTATTGGAGCCCAATTTAGCCCTCATTCAAACCTGTTCATCTTCCTGGATGGACGCAGCCAGCGGCAGACCGTCCGCCAGCCGAGCGATTACCGTCAGGAAGATCATGGCGACAGACGTAGGCGCTCAGCGGCTGCTCGACCAGCCAAAACACCGAACCAAACTTCTCTCCGCGGTTTACTGCGACGCAGCACTTGGAACGCGCAGGGCGGAAGTGGTTCGGTGCACCTTCGAATTAGGTCCGACTGACAACACACGGTGACGACGCAATACAGGTAGGCTACGGTGGTTTACGTTTCTCGAAAGCTATGTTTTTGGGAATATACAGCTGTAATAAAATAAATAAATAAATAAATAAAAAATTGGCTTGTGTTTGACACACTCCCTCGCGCTGTTTCGTCACTGTGACAGAGCGCGCGGCGGCGGCAAGGGGAGCAGACGGCGCCGAGTCGAGCGGAGCTGCGGATGCTGTCTGAGCGGCAGCTCCGAGCGGACTGACAGCACAGGAAGGAGCCGCTGAGCCATGGATTCACCAGAAAGGTAAAGCTGCCCTTTTCATTTCGCCCCTCTCTCTGTTCCGCTCTTCAGAATAACGTCTCGGTTTCTGTCCGCAGCCGCCGGAATGGCGCCTCTTTCCCCAACTAACGTTATTTATTAAACCAATCCAGCATCCTGTATTCACCCCCACAAACCCGCCTTCCTCTAGAAATGCTGAGAAATCTGCCCCACTGCTGGTTGGACTGTTGTACTTGAAGTCAGCTGGGCTCTTTTTCCTTTTCTTTATTATTTGAAAACATGTTTGCAGTTGCAAACGGAGCATTTATGCTAGTAGTTGTGATCGGAACGGGGCCCCGGAAGCAGCTGAGTCGCCAACTGGATTCTCCTTCAACCAGCCCGCATCAGGATGGATCACTCCGGATCCATGGATCGGATGGATCCCAGCCTGCATGTTGAGCTCTGCTCTGCAGCATGAGGACGTGGGAGATGGGATCGCGCGTGTAATCCCCTGTGCTTCACAAAACAAACAAACAAAAAAAAAAAAAAACACCATTCACTGATAGAAATGAGCCAATGAGACCCCCACCCTGACCCCCACCCAGCCTGAAAGGCCTGATTGTTGCTGGTGCATTCCCAGCTGGTGTGTGATGGTGAATCACAGCTAGTTTTATTGTCCATTCAGGAGTAGAGTGGGGAGATTGTGTGTTTTTATTATTACTTCAAGGGTGGGGCACTTCATGACTAATTGATTATAAAAACTGAGGTTAGTTTCACGCAGTTAGTTCTTAATATTCTTTGGTGTTTTATTGTTGATGGCAGACAAATTTAAGAGCAACACCTTTAATTATTAAACTGTCCATCATCTGAGTATCGATTGTTGTTTTGGGGCTGCTGAGCCACACATTCACTGATGGATCATGTCAGACTGGATTCCTGCCTAATATTGTTGCCTGTTTTACTCTCTGAACTATGGCGGTGGTATCAGGGCCATTGTCAATAGACAAAAAAAAAATCTCTGAACATTTCTAGAAAAGTTTCAGAGATGCATGGAGCATCTCTGTCAACTTTTTGAGTTTCAAGAAACTCAAAAAGTAGTTTCTTGAAAAATTGTGGAAATTTATATATTTGAAGAGTGGAAATTATTCACTTTTGAGACTCAAATATGTTGTTTTTTTCTAAAAAATACATTATTACGTTAATCATAAAATTGGTCATATTTTTCTTGCAAATTTTTAACTTTTCAAACTCAGAAATGTCCAAGATTTTCCAGGACATTTCTGAGATCGATCTCAAAATCCCCAAGCTTTGTGCTAGCAAATTTTCGACTTTTCAAACTGAGACACTTTCAAGTCTTGGAAATTTGTTCTCCAAAATTTCTGAGATGTATGTCAAATTTTGTCAGTTTTTCCTTAAACAATTTTTTTGTCCTTTGAAACTTTGAAATTTCACTATTTTTCTAGAACATTTCTGAGATTAATTTCAAAATCTCTGATTTTTTTTTTTTTTTTTCGGCAGAAATGTGTTTCTCAATGAACGGCCAGAGAACCTCAGTTCCCTGGTTCCTGTCCTGTTTAACGTCTCCCTGTCATTAACCCTCATGCTGTCACTGATGGGAGTTTACCTGCCTGTTACCGTCTGCAGGTGTGCCTGTAATGCTTTGGGCTGAGGACGAGAGCCGTTCAGGAGGAGATGGGCTGCACCTCTGCCAAGCAGGTGTCTTCCGTTCCCAGCGATGAGGAGGGCCAGAGCAAATCCCACAGCAACGGGGACCTCGTCTCTGGTCAGTCTGACACTCAGGGACTTATTCTGCCTCCTAACTGTAGCTTTAAACAGGGGGGACAGTTGGACGGGGATGGAGGGAACTGGACATTCTTTCCAAAGGGACAGAATCTGCTTGGACAGTTGGACGCAAGAGTACCTTCAGGGGTGAACGAATAGCCCCGCCCCCTCCACAACACCCTGCCAAGGGAAGAAGAGCGGCCCGCAACAGGAGGGCCGTTGTTGTCATGCAGGCCTAAAAAGAGGGAAGCTCTGCCAAATTCAGCTGTTATTCAGGCGTCTCCTCCCCGGAGCGCGGCGTCGTTGGAGCTGGAAGTAGGGCAGAAAAGAAGTGAGACTTTCTGATTCAGTTCAGTTCAAAAGCACTTTATTTATCCCAAAGGGAAATTAAATCTCGTCATAATTCATGTTGTCGTTGAAGATATCACTCGTTGCTACCAGATTGCTACTGGTTGCAGGACTCCAGTAGCAATCAGTCCTGCAACCAATACGAAGAATCCTCTGACTGAAGACTGTTGGTCTTGTTGCTGTCATGACATGCGAACAGCTCAAGGTCAAGCAGAGATGATATTCTATAACAACAGAATGACATCATCAGATGTTAGCAGGTTCTGCTGATCCAGCTCCTCTGCTTTTGACGCTCTTGTTTAAATATCAACCCGAAAACGTATAAAATAACCAAAAACAGTAGAAAGATAGCTTGAGATTAAGAATGAAAACCAAAAGCCTGGGTCGACCTGTCACCACAACACATGAACAAAAATATTGATGTTTCTGAAACCATTTTTGTGCAATATAATGATAATGACACATTTAACTGTGGACCTGGGAGACTTTTAAACATCCAAGATAAATCAACAAAACAACAAAAGCAGCAAACTGAAGACTTTTATCATTCGATTTTTGGCAGGAAGAGAAAAACGATAAGTCCTACAAATGGAAATGATTGGCTTTGTTCTAATTTATTATGTGATTAATTGATTTATTGACAGTCCAAACTACAAGTGTGTACCTCAGAAAGTTAGAGTAATTACATCAGCACAAAATCAATTTTTTTAAATCCAGAAATGTGAACCTTCTGAAAGCGTGTGCATGTGATCTGCTCTCAGCAGCTGCTCTGGGCTCCTTTTGCGTGAATTACTTCATCAGTTTGTCGTGGCCTGGAGGAGCCGCCTTCAGGAAGCCCGATTGATTATCAATGGGGTCAAAGGTCACGGGGAGTTTGCTGGCCAAGCACAGGAACATTGAAACATCGGTTCCTTTGGCAGGGAAATTTGTAATGTGCACATCATTCATTGATGTGAATGAACATCAGAGATTTTAGCAACTTTTCAGACAAAGGGGGAAACTCAGTATTTGGAATCGGCAGCTCAGGCTTTTAAAGATCAATGATCGGCCAGAAAACTGCAATCAATGCACTCTTTATTAACATCTATCTATCCATAAGGATCAGGTTTATGTCCCATAATTCTCTCCGGGTCGTTCCACCAGAGGCCGATCCGAGCGGCTCGCCTTTCTGCTGCGGCTGCACTCTGACCGCCTCCCAGCTTCACCTTGTTGACTCTCTGCTGCCCCTGTGACCTCTGGACAGCAGCTCATCTCTGAGTTTATTGTTTCTTTCTTTCCGCTGCGGCTGCTGACGTGAAAGTCCCTGGAGATCTGCAGACACCGACCGGCCCATCTGGCCCTCATAATCACATCACAGTCCGAGTCGACCGAGTCACTCCTGCAGAACGAGCAGGAGTGACTTGTTCTGCAGGAGTCAGAACGAGTCACTCCACAGAGTGTGACACTGATGCCACTCTGTGGCATCAGTGTCAGCTGATACCGAGCTGACACCGCCACCGCCACCGCCGGAATATTAAAAAACAAAAAAAGAAAAGAAAAGCTGTTATTCCGAATAAATACAGATGGAAATCTTTCAGTGTCTAGACGTTTTTAGGCTCACGGATTGATTCAGAAGCCGTTTTTTTTTCCTGTTCACATTAGAGATGCTGTTTAAACGATGCGACTGGCAAGAGAAAACGACATATAGAGCATTTATTTAAAATAATTTGCTATTTATATCAAATTCCATCAGTTTGCATTTAAACAAGAACAGTTTAGTGCATCGAATTGCGTAACTTAAATTACCAGCATTAGGTTGGATTTAACTATCTGGCTTTTTCTGAAATAAATAACTTTTCAAAATGTCATTTTACAAAAAAACCCCAAAAAATTAATGAAAATAAATTTTTGAGCATTTTGAATCGATTCAGAATTCCCATAATAAGAAATTCTGATTCTCCATAGAATCAGAATTTAGTATTTTTTTTTCTACGCTTTTACTTCCTGATCTCTCAGAGCATGGGACCGGAGAGAGGGGAACTGGACCAGCAGCTCGTGTTCTGCTGCTTGTCAGCCATTGTTGGGTCGGGCCTTAGAGCCGGATGCCAGAACTCCAGTATGTAATTACTTTGAGGAGAACTGAACTGTGAGAACTGTTGGCCTCAGGGCATTGCCCCGAATTGACCTGCCACCGCTCCTTCTGTGTTAATAATAATAATAATAATAATAATAATAATAATAATGAAGGAGCGGGGCTTCTCTCTGTGTCTGCTTCTCCACAGATGATCACAAGATGAGAGGCGTGGAGAAGGACAAGCTCATCAGTGGAGAGGAGGCGGGAGACGGCGGCCATGACGGCTCAGTGGGTGACCACGCTCCGGGTTTCGGTTCAATGCCATGGAGAAAATGTTTGAAGTGTTTTTGAGTTTGACTTTATTGAACGTGGCGTCATAAGAGAATCAGCAAAGTTATATGCTAAGGAAATATGCTTAGACAGACACAGATCTTCTGAAATGTCTGAACTACTTTCATTACTTTATTCTAGTAATATTCTATTTTATTCTTGTAGAATTATGACTTTACTCTCAAAATTTATAAAAAACTTTTAAATGGTAATTTTTTAAATTCGGCCTGCAGAAAAACAGCACAGATTAGAATTTCTAACTTGCAGCTAAAGAGGCATAAATGCACAATTTTTATTTGTCCTTTGTGTTTTCTTTTGATTCTAATTAAACATATAATCACTACAGAGGCTGTCAGGGTTTCTCTCAGTGTATGATAAGCCTGGCGGGCCACCAGGCTTTACTTGTGCCCCCAACAAGCTAAGCATTGCTTTTTATTTTTTAAAGCCTTTTTAAGGTGTTTGCATTTCGTGAGAATTTATAATTGGTGTTCAGATAACCTTCCAAACTTCAGAAAACACATGTTTATCAAGTGATATTTTCAAATTTTCGGTCAACTTTAAACATCTTTAATTCAGAAACACGACGGGCTGCTGGATGAATGACGGCCACCGGGCTCAGTAGTGATGATGAGTGCTGTGCTTTGTCCCGCAGGAGAAGAGCGCTCTGCTCGGAGTCGGACAACACGCCAACGAATCGGGATCCAACGGGAAGATTCTGTGAGTCTGAGCGATTCTGCCGTTTGGTCGGTTTTCTGTCAGGTCTAACTGGGTGTCTGTTCCCCTCCCGACCCCTTTAAGGAGCATCCACTCCTCGGAGAGCCAGCAGGAGTTCTTCCGGATGCTGGACGAGAAGATCGAGAAGGTAAGGGAGGTGAACGGGTGGCTGCGGCGTTGCTGTTCCGCCCAATGGCGGGGCAGGAGATTAACGCTGCAGCTGCTGCGGATCTGTGTTTAGCAAGGACACGACAGATGACACAATGATGCATAACAGACTCAATCTGTCACATCCAGCATATGAGTAATACGGTTACAGGCGAGTCTGTCACATCTAACACAACACGGGGGGGATGAGTGACCGCTGATATCCCAGACTCTGTGGCAGCATGCAGAACAGAAGGCTGGAGAAGAGTAGAGGAATTGATAATGTGATAAAGTCCAATTCCATTTCTCCTTCTGTATCCAGCACTTAGCCACATCCTTCAGCTTATTATTTAGCTTTTTTTAATTATTATTTTGGAGCTGATAGTCTATATATATATCAGCTATAGTAGATATATAAATATATATAGATATATCTTAAACCTATTACCATGTAATGACAGTGTAGCTTTAGACAGATAATCTGTCAATCTCCTGCACCTCCTTCCTGAGATAATACCTTCAGAAATGCAGCACTCTAACCAAACACAACCAATCAGAGCCAGGAGGAAGGTCCAAGTGCTGTCAATCATTCTCATGTACTTGCTGCTAAGTGTGCTAATGGCAGAGAGACAACTTAGCGTTGCAGGAAAAACCGTTTGTCTGCCGTCCCATCATCGGTGGCCATACTTAGCCTTAGCATTCACACAGGACTATATGGAAAGAAGAAAGGTGCAATACTGCTGAAGTGCCACTGGTTTGTTAGGACCATATCTTAGGAAAATATCATGCAGACCATAACAGTAAGGACCTTATCACTTATTTAGGTTTTTATTTAGATTTGATATACTTATTTCTTCAGTGTTGTTTTTCATTTCAGTGACTCCATGACACTTTCAATTTGACTCATTAGCATTTGATTGTTCTGTCCAGTAAAACTATTCATCTGTAAATCAATAGACAGGTCAATATAAAGATACAGTCCATGTTTCTTTGTGTGGCATTGAAAGGATCTGGAATTTTTGTTTTCCACTGAAAGCTCTGGTTTGCACAGCAAATCCTGTGTAGGTGAAATTGTATTAATGACACTCTGATGTCCCATTCTCCTGAAGGCAGCACAGAGCTGCACCACCAGAAACTGACAGAAACATTAAAGAGAAGGAGAGTTATGATTGATATAATTGCAGTTTTAATGTTGCAGAGCACTGTCTTTTTGAAAATAGTTTAAAATTTAAACTGCCATTGTTCTGCATCTTTTATCTGGTCATTTTGTGAAAACAGCTAAAATTACACAGAACAATAATATTTTTTCCACTCTGATTGCGAGTGCTGATTGTGTGTGTTGTGTCCAGGGTCGGGACTACTGCTCAGAGGAAGAGGACGCGACATAGCCTCACCGTCCTGGATCCGACCGGACGGAAGACGGGCCGGACTCTGGGGCTCACTGGGCTTCATCTTGTTTTAATAAACTCTGTGTGAGCACGGCGGAGAGGGATCGGTTTGGAGCCGGGACGTTTTCTCCCTCCCCCACCCGCAGCCTGAGCTCGGTCAGCTGCGCACACGATTCCAGGCGAGATCTGGAAGAGACGACCTCCATCCGGAACGAAGCCATCAGAGTCCGAAACATGAACTGAAACGTATCAGACTCCCATCAGTGTTCATCCACTCATGTGGACCTGTGCTAAAAAATTGCGCCATTTTCTCCTGTGACAAGTCTCCTCCCCCCCGCAGAGACGCAGTATGACCCTGTTCTCTCCACAGCGCCCCCGTCTGTCCAGAGGTATCTACGTCAAACAAGGCTCAGGGTTAAAGTGTTGAAGTGTAGCCGTCCCGGTCCTTCCTCTCACCGAGACACTTTCGCACCACGAAACGTACACAACACATGCACTGGCGCACCAGAGTTAGTCACTTTTCCTGCTTCAGTTTCTGTTCTGTGTGACAGCGAGGCGGACGCCGCCGCAGCACGCCAGCGTTCGCTCCTGTACGTCAGTCAGCAGTGTTAAATCTGTCTCATTGTTACGTTTGTTTGTTTCGATTTTTTTTAGTAAAATTAAAAGTGTTTATAGGAATTTGACTGGTTCTGTTCTAGAGATGAGCAGAGGGACAGCAGACACACAAGGTCAAATGTTCAGCTAATTATTAATGTTAATATACTATTGGATGTTAATAGGCTATTAATATTAATTAATGGTGACATTGCTGGGTTATTTCTTGGTGGCTCTTGGCTGAAAATGTGCCCATCTAAAACAGTATATGGCTCTGCAGTAAGTTTTATTTAAAAAATATAAATATACATTTTTTATATATTTGCTGAAGCAGTAACCATGTCATGACAGCATGTTGAGACAGTAAATCTAAAAAAAGAAAACCAATCAGAGCCAGGAGGCGGGTCCTAGTGCTGTCAATCAGCATGGTGAACACGCCATCTCCCCTCATGCTCTCTGCAGGAATGAACAAATTCATATTGCAAAAAAACAAAAATAAAACTTTGCTATGTTTCCAGGGAATTTTATTCCAAAGTTCAGTCACCTCAGGAAGACATCTTTTTATAATATTTCTTCTACCTTTGGTAAAATATGCAATATTTCAGTACAAAAACTAAGATTTAAAATAGAGCTTGAAACGGATTTCCCCACTTGTCCTGAGCCTTCGTCTGGGCGCTGGAGACATGAAGAAGGAAAGTTTGAGGAGTTGAAACCTCCAAGGAAGAGGAAGCAGACGACAACGTGGGATAATTACGTCTCACAAAATGAAAAGTCACTATTGAACGTTCCACAGCCGTCGTATCCATGCTGACAGCGCGATGATGCGAAGACCGCACCGCTCTGAAGTTTCAAACTGTAGAGCTGCACAGGCAGGAGAGACGCTCACTGCCACAGAGTGGGGTTAACGCTGCTGCCGCCTCTTCCGGTGCTGCCGCCGCCCCACGTCCTCAAAGGGCCCAACAGGGGGGTCAGGAGTCACCAACCCGTCGGTCATCTTCTGGTAGACCAGGGTGGAGTCGGACGCCACGGCACACAGCAGCAGAGGGAAGCCCCGGTCCAGCGCCTGGCGGATGCTGCTCAGCAGAGAGGGAGAAGCTGAGTTAACAGGAGGGAGGCGAGGAGAGGTGGAGCGGAGCGGTTCTGCTGCGGATCGGACCTCCTGTGGCTCAGAGATCGGTGAACTGGCAGCGGCAGGACGGTGTGGACCGGACCCCCATCCTTCTCCTGGGCCTCCAGCAGAACCGCCTGCAGGTCGGGAATTTTCACACAGGAGACCTCCTTCCACCGACGCACTGCAGAGCACAAACACACAGCCTGCTGACATTAATATGGTCCAAATCAAGACTTTCGGGGGAGAGGGGGGGTTCAGCATGTCTAAAACTATGAGTGTACTGATAAATGGGTCCAGATTTTCTTAATTTCTTCATGTGAAGACAATCTTATCTACCTCAGTAAAGGTCCAAAAATCAACCACTGTCCTCTTCTGCTCTGCTGTGAGACAGGTCTGACTGACAGTCATGTCTGCACATCAATAATCAACTTGTTGTCAACTCAGTGATTGTCTTGCTGTATTTAGCCACATTGAAGACACACACACAGAAAAGGAATGGGCCAAAATCGGAATCGGAAGATCGGGAATCAGCGATGGGCCAGATCTGACATCGGTGCTGGTGGCTGTTCATTCTTAACAAGGTTAAGAAATGAGCTGCTTTTGGTTTGTTTGTTTGTTTGTTTTGGGTTTTTTTAGTCCAACAATAAACCCAGAATCCACAAAAGTTATGGATGGATGGATGGATAAATCAAAGGGTCGGATGGATAAACAAACATGTGGGTTAAAGGGTAGATCAATAGACATTGATGGATGGATGAACAGAAGGACGAACTTGAGGATGAATTGGCAACTTTTAGACTGTGGTGCCGGTAACCCTGGTGATCAAACATGGCGTCCAACTCACCCTCAGTCAGATCCATATAGACCAGAAAAGCCGCGTGGATCTGCTCACTGTCCCCCACCTGCAGCTCTTTCATCTGCTGGAGCTGAAAAACGGAAACCAATCAGTGTGAGGGTCCGACAGAGCGCTGCGCCCCCGGCCAGGCTTCCTGTCCCTCACCGCGGGATGCCGCAGGATCCAGTTGGCCTCCGCTCCGTCTGATGCTCCGGACATTTTACACTCAACGCACCTGCAGGTAAAACACAGCAGGTCCCAGATCTGCCTAGCGAGGCATGGCTGATGTTTTCAGATTTACCGGCGTTCTGCAGCAAAATTAGTCCGGGTGGAAACACATCATTCCTTCTGTTCCGTTCCGTACACCGGTTTAAAAAAAAAAAAAAAACTAAATGTGAAGCAGTGACTTCCTGAACTCAGTTATCACTGATTCAGCTCTTTTGTATGGAGTCCCCGGCGTGCCATTGTTGTCAGCCCTTCTTTTTGACAAAACAAATAAATAAATAATTAGTTTGTGTGTGTGCGTGTGTGTGTGTGTGTGTGTTTGTGTGTGTGTGTGTGTGGTGTGTGTGTGTGTGTGTGTGTGTGTGTGTGTGTGTGTGTGTGGTGTGTGTGTGTGTGTGTGTGTGTGTGTGTGTTGCTTTGATGGGGCACAAAGCAAATGAATTCAGGAGCAGGATCTTGTTTAAATCAAAACTTATTTAAAACAAGAAAATCTTCTTTTACCAAGAGTTTTAAGATTGATCTCTCATTAAAACCAAAATATCTTCTCTTTTAAACAAAGTCAGGAGGAGGAGGGTAAGAAGAGCCTCTCTATGTCTTCTTAAGGAGTCGTAACATGTCAGAGGAGTGTATTTTGAGATCCCGTTAAAATGATCAATTTTCTGACTGTAGTGAAATAATTATATAATAATATAATAATTATAAGTGAAATAATCTTCCAATAGTACATGTAATTATTTCGCTATTATTTACTTAAAACAAGCTCCTGTGTCTTGCTGACATGTTTGTTTTGAGTGAGGTTTGATTTATTTCAAGTGTATAATAATGTTTGCACTGGAAACCCGATCAAAAATACTTGATACGATTTTGATTTTGCAGCGTATAGAACTGGTTTTAACAAGAAACTAAATTCAGGAGCAACGAGGATTTATTGTCCAAGTTCTGGCAATTAAATGCTTCTTTACAAACGAAAAAATTATGAAAACACACACACACACACACACACACACACACACACACACACACACACACACACACACACACACACACACACACACACACACACAGAAACACAACAGAACAACATGTCAGTCCAAATATTAACTAAGCCAAAGAGCCACTTGTAATCTGCTGATGTAACCAAGCAAATGAAAACTTTGATCAATATGGCTGAAGCTGAAACTCCAACACCGTCATTTTTAACTCATTGTTAAACTAAAAGGTAAAGCATTCAATTGATTCAATTACTTACAGTTTATGTGCCAGCATAAATCATCATAAGAAAGTTGATTTATTATTATCTCATTTGGTAGAAATGATGAGATCCACAGCAGCACTGCCCCCTGCTGGCCCCCTGCCTGGGATCAAAATTAGTTTGATGATCTTAAACATTTTAGCACTCGGGGGAAAAAAGCGAAAAACAAACAGAATTGTAAGTGTATTAACGACACACAAAAGTAAGTTATTGTTGCAATGACAAAAACAAAAGGTAAAAGGTTTTTATTGTTTTGCTCATTTCAGACCCGCAGATCTTCACCAGCTGTAACAGTAAAACAGCTCATACAGATTATGCATACAGAACATCAGCAGCTCGTGTCCATTCAGGTCTTTTACTGGAAGCTGCTCGTAATGAAAATGGCTGTGGCGCAGCGCCCCTTGTGGAGGGCAGCAGGCATTGCAGCCTGTTTGTGTCCTAGAGGCTGATGTCACGTCGCGTGTCCCTGTGTTTTTTTTTTTTCTTCTCCTCCTTTCTAACTGAGCTCTCTCAGAGCCTCCAGAGTTATAAAGTATCAGTGATGATTTTTCTGTTCGCTCTGAACGGCGACAGGAAGCGACAACAAGGATCCTCACTGAGTCTAACATTCTGGACGGTGAGGAACTTTTCCCAGCGGACGTTTGATGTCGCCATGTTTTTCTATATGATTTTTTTTTTTTTGGAACCTTTTTTTTGCCTTTGTTGTCACAACAACCAGTGAGCCCAGCTTCCTCTGCAACACAGACATGTTTTTTTGTTGTTGTTAATTTGCTTTGTTTTTTTGTTTTTTTGTTTGTTTTCTTCTTTTTTCTCTTGTTTTTTTTCTTTTTATTACACAGAATGTTAATCGTCATTAAGTTAGAAGGCCTACGCCGTATCCCATGCTGTATGGAGGTCCAAAAGGGTCAAAAATAACTATATCTGCATCTTGAAATAAACACATTAAATGACTTTTTAAATGAGCTAATATGCACTTTAAATGGTGAAATTAAAAAAATTGAATTATTTTTAGATGAAAAATGTATATATTTTTTTAAATACACAGAATTATTTGAATCTGTAAGTATTTTTAAATGAATAGAGGGGAATGAGATAGTAATTGCAGGAACATAATCCCAAGGTGGGAGTGTCATGCTGTCGGGGAAACGTGACACAGTTAAGATAGGTGTGCTTCTCAGAATTGGAATGGAAAGGTTGTAATGTGCCATGAAATCCAAGTCGCGGTGCCGTGCACACGACAGAGCACATCTCCAGCAGAAGACGAATAACAACGCTTGTTTTTAAAGAACATGGTGAGGAGAGATTTGTCCTTGTACAATTATAATTCATCTCTCAGGGAAGACAAGGATTCAGACTCTGGCTTCTTTTGGTTCTTTTTATCTCTCTTCAGTTCGACGTCGCCCCCTATGCCGCTGGAGTGAGAACTGCACCTCTTAGTGAAACAGTTCTTCTGACGGAGAGAAAATAGGATGGAAAAACGGGCAAGCTTGTCAAAGTTTTGTAAATGTTACAAAACTTTGACATTAACAATAACACAATAACATTGTACTGCTAAACCTTGGTCATTTTAAGCATTTGTTTGTGCAACATTTTTTGCAAACTGGAGAGGTTTTTAGTCAAATTTTAAGATGTAGGCTTCTGAGGCTGAAGAACTCGTCATTAGAAAATTATTTAAGAAATAATTTTTTTCTTAATTTCATACAACCTTAAGTTTTTCTGTGTTTATTATGCAGTACATTAATGGTCTTTATCAGCCTGAGCAAAAGGAAACAAACAACAAGCTCTGAATGTCAGACTTTTTATTTAAAAAAAAAAAAAAAAGAAATAGTAAAACAAACATTGAAACAGTGTACTATTAGTACAGTCCCATATGACAAAATGAGTTATGAAAACAAACCACATAAATGATGCGTCTTTGATATGTAATAAATTAATCAGCAAAAGTAATAAAATGCTTATACATCGGTGCTGCACAGGAAAATTTTGAAACTCCAATGCTTACAATTTTAAGACACCTGAGAATATAAATATTTTTAAAAAAAACAGCCGTTTGCAGCTATTATTTAATTATACAGTTCTTCCAAATGATCTTAACTAAAGCTTTAATAGGAGAGCTTTTTAAAAAAAACAAAAACAAAAAAACAACATTGTAGAAAAATGAGAAATCATAAAACATAAAAATACAGCACATCCACTTCCTGTACAGTGTGCATAACTGAATTAGTGTGGTTGAGATATTGTTGCCCCTCAAAGCAGAAAAGAAAACAATAATATAAAACAAAGAGATTCATCCAAACTGGATAATGTTCTTCTACAAAACTGAGACTTTGTGTTCTGATCATTTCCCCTTTCAGGTCACTGCATTAACCAGCAGTTGGCTTAAACCCTTTATTAGAAAAAAAAACCCTGCTGTAACCAAAGCCGAAAGGAAGTTGAAAGATTTATCTGTTTGAAAGGACTTCAGCAAACCTCGGAAAACTAGAGGCTAAAAGAAAAGCTGGGAATTTTGGGTTGGAGGGAATCTGCACCGACGCTGCAAAACAAAGTAAACCTGTGAGGTATGTTCTTGTGATTTTATAGCTATGAGAGTCAGCTGACTCGTCCACCTGTCATGAGAGACAGAAGGACATCTGAAAACAGAAGTAGATTGTGTTTGTTCCTTTTGTTTTAAACAGTCCGTGTGGTCGTAGGTTACTGCCAGCAGCAAACCTCCTTCAGAAAAAAAAGTGTATAAAAATATCAGTGTTGCTTTGTTTGTTTTTTTTTACTTCAATGGGCTCCCACTGACACGGACCGACATTGAACTGCTGCCGTTTGTGAAAAACAGAGAGGAAGACATCTTGAATCGGAAGAGATTACGTCGGAGGACGAAGGAACAACAATCATCTACAAAAGAAATTCCACAAGAAGAAATGGCCTGGATAACTAAGTTAGACTAAAACAAAAAAGAAAAACAACAAGAATAATAAAAGCAACTACCCGGTTCGTTTATCTTGCTTTTTAAAGCAAATGGGGAAAAGGCAGTTTTATTCTCTTTTTATACAAACCATTTCTTATAAACATTAGCAAAGTCTCCACAGTGCGTGCTAGTAGAGACTCAGTCACAGTGCAAGCCATTCCACTCTTCAGCCATGTGCATCTTTCAGGGAACAAAGAAAGTGCCATCTTGCATGTTTCTGATGGAATATCCACCTTTGTGATGATGCAGCTGTAAACACGGTGAATAAGTAGTCATGACGATGCTTAAGGCTTTCAAACGTCTCTCAATAGAAGTGGTCGCTGAGACAAAAGGAATGTGGGATAAAGAGTGTGGGGATCACTGACACAAGACACAAACTGGCTTCTTAAGTACGTGGCCGGGTTTGGTACCAGAAAGGATACTGGTACTAAAGTCCGCTTTTCAGAATGACTAAACTTTTCAGTAGCGAACATTTTTCGGTAAAAAGCCCCTTACTTGTGATGCAACAGGAAGTGGTGCAGTGAACCTGTTTTCTCCAAGCTTCCACAGCTACAATAAAACGCCCAACCACAAGGTAGCACCATTCACACGAAAAAGCCAAATCTCGAGCAGAAGAAGAACAACGACGCTTGTTTTTCAGGAACGGAGCGAAGAGAAAATTGTCATTTTCCCCGTGGGGATAATTCATCTCACAGGGAGGAGGATACATCAAGTCTAGCTTCGTTCACTTCCTTTTTTTTTGTTTTTTGTCTCTTCTCAGCTCTACGTCGCCCTCTTGAGGCTTTAGTGAAAACTGTGGACCTCGGACTAAAACACCTGTTCAGATGGAGTATGAAAAAAAGGGGGACGTGCTCAAAGCATTTTAAATATTACAGAAAACATTGATGTAACTGTATATTTCAATAATTAATACAATACTTTGGTCATTTTTAGTCTTTACTTAAAGATTTAATCCCGGCTCCTTCTCATTCCTGAATGATTTGCTTTTCTTACTCGTGTTTTGGAGGGTTTTATGCGACAAGTTTTCAACGTTTTATTTGGTACATGTTTTCATTTGACAAAAATGGTTCTGGGTTTCTTTTGCCGCTTCGCCATTTTGTTCCCTGACACAACAGCCAGGAATTACAGTTCCTATCCCTCTACTTATAGTTGCAGTGGGTTTATGATAATTTGTGCTTTGACTCATAAAAAGTAAAATTAATGTAACTCAAAATGGATCATATGCTAATTAATGTGCTCAGTGCACAAAGTAAACTAGTAGCAACTTCATGCTGATAAATAACATGTATTGTACCCACAAAACCTGTTTTTCCCTACCAGTTATAACTGCTATCTATGGAGGAGGATCAGGGCCTCTGGGAAATAATAATAATAATGATGAATGAAAATCCGACTTTAATCCCAAAATTCCAACTTTATTCTCAAAACTCTGACTTTATGAATCGTTTTTTTGTGTGCCAGTAGCCATAATATTCTTCCACATATCAGTGAATGTCTGGCTGTAGCAGTGCAGCAATGAACTGCATGTTCTTTCTTCTCCACTGAAATTTTGACTGAAGAGCGATGAAAACTGTTACTGTGCATAATGACAAAGCAGCAAAGCAAGCAGAACCAAACTGAATTTATTAGTTTAATGAAAGCTGCTTTCACTTTAGTTTTCCTTCAGGTCTGACAATGTAGCAGTCAGAATTGTTGGCTGCTTTCGTTTGATCGAGTGATGGCAGCCGTGTTTTGTTTGCATCTTATTACAAAAAAAAAACTGTTGCAATCAGATTATTCTTCCAGTGCGACCTGTACGACTTGTTTATCTGCATCGGAGATGAAGAAGAAGGAGAGGGGGGGGGGAAAAAAACTCCATCTGGCACACCTGATCCCACGCACTTCCACACATTCTGCCATCTGGCCCGACAAAGCCAGAGGATCGAATGCTTTTAATCTGAAGGCAGCACCGAGCTAAACACACAACCATTCTCTTCCACGCCTAGAAAAGTAAAAAAAAAAAAGTCCAACTTTTACACACGCACACGCTTACAATTTCAATCACTACCCTTTCAAAATATACAGAGAAGAAAAAAGGGAAAACAAAACTCACACACCAACTCTCACTGGCAACGCCAACCTATCTAGCATAATATTACCCCTAATATAAGGACTACATGTATCATTTCTGCTGCTAGTAGCATTACCATTTATTCTACATTAAAAGCTTAAAGCTTATATACAATTGCATCAATATTAGACATAACACTGTTGCGTATTATGTGAAGATAATGATTCTAGCCTTCAGAGTGGTGTGCAAACTGCTTGTCTACAGAGAGGTGTGTTCAGCTTCCCGACCAAACGATGCGATCGGATGGAAATATAGGCAAGATATTCCACATATAGTCACTAATAATGAATAAACGTGAATGGTTCATCGCTAGGACTCAAAAAAAGCAAAGCAACAGCAAAAATGAAAAAAAAAAAAGTTCTAGTCACCGTTCGGCTATCTAATATCACAAACTTAACGCTTAGCCCTAAGGATGAACCATGAGAAACCAGTGAAAATCTGAATGAGGAGAAGCTTGAACATCATCTTTTTTTTTCTTTTACAGAAATGAAAGAAAATGTGAAAAATCCCTGCAACTTGCAAAAAAGTGTTTGAATATGAGATGTTAGGATTCTGAGTTCTGTATGGCTTAGGATGCACTCCACCGTTCTGGTTGAAGCTAAAGAGAAAGCATCAGGACTGAAACTGATTGTGCTGCCGTGAACCTGCGTTAAACAATGAGGTATTCTGTGAGTTGTGAGTTTTTTTTCTTTAGTTTTTTTTTTTGGTTAGAAAAGGTGAAATCAGTATTAATATGTTGGAGGCAAGCTTCAGGAATGTTTCTTGGTATGACTGAATTTCACAGGCATTTTGTACCTTTAAATTTCAGGGTGGTGGTGAGGAACCAATTATGTTCTGGAGAAAATTCTTCCGTCTATCGTTCTGTGGTGAATCTCTAAAAGCACTTCCTTTTTTGTTCTTGCATATGTTCAGTTTTACGCAGCGCTGCGTAATTTCTACTCACCGGAAGTAAAGCTCTAACACCTCAGAAGGCTCAGTCCAATCTGCTGTTCTGTAAACTTCTATACACGCGTGTGCAAGCGGAAGAGCACTAGGTCCGAAGAGTTCATTTTTTGGGGGAAGTGAGGATTGAAATGGGGAGATTTCTTAGATGTTCACCTCTTCCTTGCGTTTGTGTGCATGTGTGTTTTGGAGTACAGCCCAGTGGATTTGATAGTAGCTGGTTGACTTTGAAACGGACATCACCTAAGTGCCCTCCTAGGTGTGGGCGGGTTGGCGGGAAGACGCGGGCGTGGCCTTGCAGCGAGCCAGCAAGGAGGGCTGGAAGTCAGGGTGGCGGCGGGCGTGCTTAATCAGGTGGTCGCTGCGCATGAAGCGCTTGTCGCACAGCGGGCACAGGAAGCGCTTCTCCCCTGTGTGGGTGCGGGTGTGGCGGGCGAGCTCGTCGGAGCGGGCGAACTTCTTCTCGCACTTGGGCCAGGTGCAGGGGAAAGGCCTCTCACCTGCAGCGGAGAGAAAAGAACCGGTAGACATTGGTAGTTTAGCTCCAATGTTACAACACAGATTAACATTCAGTTACATACATTCTTATTTACTCTTAAGTCATAAAACTATGCATGACACATGCACCAAGAAATCAGTTTGCAGCTTTTTCTTCATGTGTCCTGCCTCAACATTCCAGGCATACGATATGCTGGTTGCCTCCATTGCCATGGCCACTTTGGTCAATAACAAGGACATTAACAACAAGGCTTCATCGTTGGATGAGTGATTTTAATCATCCAGATTTGATCCTGGCATCAAAGTAGACAGGTTGCATAATGATATATGAACCTGTTTTGTATGAGGTTCAGTCTTCTGTCTTTTGATAATGTGAACTTGTATGGATGGGATGTGACTGTGTTAATTTGTCGTCTGGAATTGACATGAGACTAAACTACTTAGAAGAGGATAAACCTTATAGCACTCAGTAGCAGCAGGGGTCCAGTGGCCTCATCTTCCCTCACCTACAGAAACCGAGTAGAGGGAACCCCGCAAATACCCCCAGTCTCTGGTCGGAGACCAGCAATCCACAGCGTACCTAGAAAGACTGAGGAAGTAAGGGGAACCCTGTTATCCCACCCCGTTGAACAGCGCCCAGGGACAACAAGGGGCTGGGCCATCCTCTGGGATCCAATTCAAGCAGGACCAGAATATCCTTATCATCGTGGAGCGAGCCACTCCGCCAGAGACTGTGAGGTTGTTCACACCAACCAGCGCAGACATAAGGAAGCAACAGAGAGAGGCCATTCCACCATCCCACACCCAACTTTCCCCGTATGTGATATGTTTGCGTTACTGTGAATAATGATACATATAAATATGTAAAGTCTACAATATATTGAAATCAGGGTGTAAGGTGGTGTTTGGGAGACTCCACTGCTAGATGAAAGTAGGGCCTTCCCCACCTCAGCCCTTTTCTTAAATGCATTAAAACTGGGGTGTAGGATAAGGTTGGCCATTTTCATTATTGGTGGGACATCAATTTGTACCTTCTTTAGAGCCATTGAGATAAAACGCCTCAGGAGATATTTGGAAATGCGGAAACTGAGGTTTATAGCAAGTAATGCTAACCATGCTCACTGTGCTAACAGTCATACAGCTTGCTCAAGCAGTGGTCTCAAGTTCCACTTCTTCAGGGTGGGTGTCGTTTAACTTTGAGGTGTCCCTTAGCTTTGAAACACTTTAATCAAAAGATTAGATCGTTAGCAAGACTTTGAGAAACCTACTGCCATTTTACTGAGGTGTGCTGGTCAGGAAACATCTAAACAATCGGGACATAGTTCATGAGGACTCTGAGTTTGAAGCTGGGTCTTCATCAAAACAAATACCTCTGCCACATCATTTAAAAAATAAATAATTTTGTACACACAGGAAAGGTGTCAGAAAAGTTTTCATCCACCTAAGCCCTCATAAATTCACCTCTGAACATGCCAAACCTATAGGGGGCACTGTAGCTCAAAGTCAATCAGATTGTTTCAGAACAAATACAACTTCCTATTAGGAATTAAACATGGTGCCAGGAGGTTCATTTGTGTAGACAGATAGAGAGATTTACCTACTTTTAAATAGTAGGAGTATTAAAATATAAAGTTATTAAAACTCAAGACGATGTCGATTAGGAATTATGTCAAAGCAAGTATGTAGACATACTGGCGCATTATTTGTCACAGACTGCATTGCATGGAACTCTCAATCTCCTTTTTCGCCATGTGCACACGCAATCACAAATGAAGGAACAGCAGCATTAAATGACATTCTAACATTGACTCACCTATTGAAAAAACTATTACCAAAATTTCAGATGAAGAAAATCAGTGTTAGCTGATCTCAACTGTCTTAAATATTTTAATGAACATTTGAGCAATTATTAAGCTGTATTCTAAAATAAAACGTAAAAATTAAGAGTTGTGCATGTGAGCAGCGTCGATTGAATGGATGAGTAATAATGTGCACAATCCCAACATTATGGGGACATTATTTTACAGAGTAAATACCATTGATGCTAAGCATTGAGTACATCTTATTTTAAGTAATCTGGCTTAGAGCGTAATATATTAATCTTCTCAGGGCAACAATACAGCTTTCTTTATGTCCTTTTTATCACTGTACAATAAAGTATTGTATGGAGGAAAATTAGTGGAAAATCTCCCTGCACGCTGAAAGCAAGCTCAGTTTTAACAAGACGACCCCCATGTGGGGATTCTCTCCTCACGGCCAGCCTCTCCTACGCACGCTGCCATCTTTAATCTCCTGCAGACGTGAGTCAAAGCCACTGGGATCAGTCGTGACGCTCTCTGCTGCCATGTTCACAAAGCCTGACCACGTTGTTGTTGGAGAACTTCCAAGTGTGAGTTCTCTCCACGAAGTTTCCTGCCTCTGATCCACATGTTCGGTTGCTGTTTTATAGCTTAGCTTGGATTTTTGCATAGAGAATATTTATCTTGGAAAGTAATAGGTGCAACCAATGGGGTTCATTGCCCAGGGCGGCACAGACTAAGGGGTGGCACTCAGGAAAAAAAGATGTCAAACCTCAGTGTTGCACAGAAACATGGCTGTACATCACTGATGGACAGGAAGTTAGTGATTCACAGCTTTTGTCTAAGTGCTAAATCAGCACTAAAGGGTTTCGGGAGACTGATGAGATTCTTTGTTTATTACAACTTTATTCTATTTCTGACAACATGAGAAAAAGCTAATCTGTAAATATTTTATGATTTTTTTCCCAGTAAAAATATACGTCTATCCATAACTATTAATATTACATTTCATTTAAAGATGGACAATCTACAGTTCAAACATAAATGTTTCCATTTGATCCGCTGTCCCAGATGTCAGCATAAGCTAATTACATGTGTACAGTACATGTGTAGTGAAATCTAACTTTCAAAAAATGTGCTTTAAGCAGCAAAAAGAAGTAATTCCCACTAGTTTTCTTCTGTTTTTAATGATAAACCAGTCTGTAAAATACTATTTCTGTAAGGAATTAAAGAAAACTCCATTAATTTGATACGAGGTCACATGCTTACATAGTCTGACAAAACCTGGTTTTACCACAGAAATCAAGTTTCCATTTCAGTTTCAAAGCTGTACTTGTAAAAGTAAGGATTGTGTGATTCTACAGCAATTAATGTGTCAGTTTTGATTGACTAAAAGGTCAAGTCAAAGGTCAAGTAAGTTAACTGTCATTTATTCTAAGCAATGCAAAGGTTAGACCATCCACTGTGGTTAAGCCCCACTAGGCCTCACTATCTTTCAGATACGTTAAGAACATTTTGTGGTTTTGCTGCATAACTTTTCACACGTTTCAAGGTAAAATGGAGACGCACAAGTGACCTCACTCAATGTTGAGCCCGCATACAAAATTTTGGCTTTATTCCAACATTTTTCTATCTTTTGTCATTAAATGAGGCCGTAAGTCGTACAGTAAAGTTGTCGTTTCAGCAGGATGGGCTTGTCAGGAGGCGTGTGTCGGTGTTTGGTTATGTGTGTAGTGGGGGGTCAGAAGAGGTTCCCCCCATGGCCATGTTTCTACCACCAGAGCTCTATTTTAATGCCGGATTGCTAAAATGAATAGGTTACAGGGAGAAATGAGGTTTCCATATCCAGACGGGACCTCCTGCGGCTGTTCTGACTAAACCTGTATCAATAATTCAGAATTATAGAGGAGTGATAGGGAGAAAAGAGAGAGAGAGAGACAGAGAGAGGATGGTAAGAGGAAGAGTCGCCCCCATCCTGCACTTGCTGCCAGAAACGTGTCTGCTTCTGAACTCCGTGTCCCCGACGTTAAGGTTTCGTCTTACGTTCATTTCATATGCAAATCCAGCGGGGAGGAAAACTTTCGTCACAGTTTTTAACGTCCAGCCCTGTTCTTTTGTTAGTTTACTTCTTTGTCACCGAGGGGAGTTCGTTTTTTTCCCCTCTCCCTTTCTTTGTGGGGCCACGTTTATCTAACAAACCCAACGAGGATAAAAATGTAAAATAATAAAAAAAAAAAACTAACAAAAAGCCCAGGCTTGCTAATAAAAGTTCGGCACACGAAGCATTTCCTACGCTGTAATTAAGGTGGGCGAGAACAAAAGCAGGGATCCGGGGACACGGTGTGGCTGCATACAGCTAGCTAACACGTCCTGTAAAGTGCTGATGTAACGAAGCGGCTGTCGCGTACCTGTGTGTGTCCGGATGTGAGCCTTCAGGTGCGACGATTTCCCGTAAACTCTGTCGCATCCGTCAAAAGTGCACTGATGTCGCTTGACGGGGGACCGCGGGAGCCCGACTCCCCCGGCCCCTCGGAGGTGCTGCTGCTGGAGATGCTGCTGCTGTCCGGGGACGGGTGTCGCGGAGGGGGTCATGGTCGGGGTGGTGGGGTCGGACAACGTGGTGTACCCGCTCTCCCCACCGCACGAGGAGTTGCTGCTCTCCGAGTAGGCCGACATCGGGCGGAACTTGCTGTGCAGGTCGGTGAGGATCCCGGCCACCGTCATCATGTTGGTTCCCTCCAGCCTCAGCGTCTCTCGAACTTCCCTGTCCTCGCTCGACCCATCGGGCTCCCCGGGGTGAAGGCCCACCGGGGCGGGCTGGCTGGCGGGGGCCACCGGAGTGGGTCTGTGCAGGACGGGACCGCTGGAGATCGAGACGAGACACTCCGCGGCGAAGTAATCAGAAGAAGCAGGCAACGACATCTTTATCTATTTTGGTTTCGGGTTTTTTTTTTTAGTGTATGTATGTGTTTGTCCGCGGGGGGGAAAAAAGAACGAAAAGTCTCGCTAGGAGGGGCAAACTGTGACGTTGGTCTGATCCCGACCTCGTTCTCCTCAAACTCGACGTCCAACCTGCTTCCAGTCGAGAGTTGATGCGGTCAGGCGGCGAGTCAGCAGTTTAAGAGGAAGTTTAAAATAACAGTATCCAGACACGGCTAAAAATATTAATGTTCTACAATCATGCTAATGCCCCGGGCCCAGCGCGCGTGCCCCTCTCCGTCTGACGGTTCATTGTGTCTGAGCCTCGGAGAAAGCCGGTCAACCCACGCCCACGCCCCCCCCCCCCGTCCTCCCCCCCTCCCCTCCTCCCCTCCTCCCCACTCCTCCCTCTCTAGTCCGGACTAGCGGCGCGTTCACGGGAAGTCGGTGAAAACTTTTTCATCTCCCATTAAATGTTAAAATGCTATTAATATATACCCCTGTTTGTTCTAACGTCTCATTGATTGTCGCGTTCAAATTATTTATATTAAAAAGAAAAAACAGCAACAAAAAACGTGGGCATTGTTTGTAATGCGGTTGTTTGTCATGTCATCACTTCATTAAAACTAACGCCATGAAAACATTTTGTTCAACAAAGAAATATTGCATTTGACAGAATGTAAAATGAACCTCCCACACTTTAATATACGAGTGGGGAAAGGATAGTATTTTGATCGTCCTCAGTTGTGGGAAAAAAAAGGGCTGTTTGTGTTTTTCATCGTACGAGAAGGTGACGTGAACCAATACGCACAGTACGGGCGTGGACCACGCTGCTGGCGGGTGGATCGTGGAAAGGAGGTGGCACTCTGGGAGCTTAATGATGGGGAAAGGAGGCTGGGATGAAGCCTGTTGGGTAATTTAGTTTCTTTTTAACCCCCCTCCACATCCACGTCAGAGGACGTGGCTGATTGGCCGAGAGTAGATAAATCCAAAACTCATCACTGTTTTTGACAAGCTTTTTTTTAATTAGGTTTTTGTAACACAATGTAGACTTATTGGGGCTGATGGGGCTGCTGATTGCGTCTGTTTTGTTATCACAGAAAGCTGAGTGTGCGATTTGAGTGTCAAATGTCACCCTGGGTTAGAATGAGAGACTATGAGTGTGAAAACTTTGAGTAAAATACCACGGTTTCATGAAATATTCATGCAAAAATTAATACTTTTCAGTCCATGGTCAGTTTATATTGCAGCCAGAAATGATTGAAAGCAGGTTGTTTTGTGTCCCTTAAAAGCAATGGAAAATCTTAACCTTGATTCAGCTAAATATATTCACACCCCTTGCAGAATCAGACTCAAAGAGATCTTCTTATATTACTAATATGTATTTTCTGGCTGGAAGTGATAGCTAAAGATTAGGGTGATGACAAGTAGCTCTTTCAACGACAGCCTGATTCAGCCAAGACAAATCACCCAAAAACAGTGTATTGCTGCAACATGTATTGGTGTACTGGTTATTAAGAATCAATTTTTGACATGCTGTATTTTTTTGTTGACAAAATGTAAATAAAAATCTTAAATGAATGTTATTTTTTGAAAAATATATATTGTGTTATCTTTCAAGTGATCCCCTTCCTTGGTTGAATCAAATTCTCAAAAAGTGAATAATTTTTAAAATAATGTTTGACATTCAATGTTCTTGTAATAAAATTAAAATAAAAGTCTTAAATAATTGAATAATTGTTTTTTTATTTCAAAAAGTGAATTTGGTTTTGTTCACGTCGGAAACAACCTTCAGTCAGTCAAACCCATCAGGTTTATTTGCGTCGCACATTTCAGTGATTTGACGTTTTTAAGCTGCATAGCATCGTAAAAACACAAAAATAAAAAGTCATAAGCACATAATACCAACTTAGGAACCAGTAACAAACATTACATTTTCATGATTGCCTTCATCAATACACATCAAATATAAAAGGAACCAGTGTTTCAGCTGTTCTGTAGTTTTCTAAAAGTTTGTTCTTGAGCTGTGGTGCTTTGAAGCGAAATACGGCTTCTCATCTTGTCGGTTGAAAATCTTAGAAATTAACTGAAGCTGACTTGGAATCTACAGCAACATGTGGGGGAGGGGCATAGCTTTATGGAAAACTTGGAGGTTTTGAAATGATCACTTTAGAGCTGGTTGCCCGGCAATATGCCCTGGTCCTATTAAATGTGAGACCATCTGTCTCACAGTGGAGGATTGGTACAAATCAGGTCATGCAACAAAATAACCCAACAATCTACAACAAAGTGTCTGAAGAAGAAAATGGCAGGGTTAGTGTCTTGTGAAATAAAATCCTTACTTAGCTTAATGCTAACAAGCGTTGCTGTGGTGTGTCTCTGTTAGTCAATTGCTAATGAATGATGCACAACAGCTAGTTTAGCCTTTTTCTATTCTTGTTGCATAAAAACATAAGTGTAATAAGTCTTGTCAAGTGTCTGTCAATTTTAAATGAACTATTTGTTTGTTAATTAAAGGATCAATGGCTTGCTGATCAAATATACTATCTAGTTGTCACAAAGTGTTCCTGTTACCTTATCCAACACTTCCCATGGAAATACAGCTTCATTAGATGTACGGCAGAGGGGTACAAATTTTTTGTGGCGTGGGTCAAAATTGTCAAGTCAAAAGTGATCAGAGGCCAAAAAACATAATAGTAATGAAAAAAAAAAATTACAAAACATTTGTTACAATTTTTTCCCCCAAAAAACAGACTTAGCGTGTAATATATTGATTAAAAGAATAAAGTAGTGGTAACTTATTCTTTGTAGGAAATGGTGTCTTTTTTTATAAAAAAAAAAACAGGATTCGGGTCACTCTTTCCATCAGGATTGATGTAGCAGAGATTTATGGGAAGTTATTTATTTCTGATTTGAACTTCTCTGCATCTTCCTCCAGTCTGATGTGTCGTTTGGACGACATGCTGTTTGTTCTCCAGTTTTCTCTAACAAAAGCTGTGAGGACAGAAACAGAAGAACTGGATTTACTGAGTGTAATTCCACACAGGTAGAATCTATTCACCAACTATGAAACTCAAAAGCATTTGGTTAGACTGGAATTTATTTAGTATTTCTGTGTAAAGTGGAGTAAATGCTTGCAACAAATTTTGAAACATCTCCTTTTCTTTCCTCTTCCCAATTATCCACCATCTTCACATTAAATCCTAATAAAATACATTAAAGTTCTGTGGTTGTAGCATTTCAAAATGTGGAAAAGTCAACGAATACTAGTACTTTTACAAGCAGATGTGTGCTCCATATACTAAACCTACATTTTCTCTACATATGTGCCTCATATGTCCAAATTGGCCACACGTCTTTATGTGCTTTGAGTCTCGAGGCCTCGCCAATGACTGGCCTGTTGAGTGTTTGTAGCTTTTAGCTCAGGATCTGCGTCCTGATTGGCCGCTGTCAGCAGGATGGGTCACAGTGGAAGTCCACACATACAAGCCCGGTCATTGAGTTAAGCGAACAGAGCTTGGCTTTCAGCCCTCATGTGCACGTTGGGGTTGCTGAGGCTGCCGGACCTGCGCTGACTCTGGATTGCGATGGCCGTGTCCGCGTTGCTGCTTGCTTGTTCTCGTGTTATTTTGATTGTTCTGCTTCTTCATGGTAAGAGTTGAGATTTTTTTATTTCATGTTATTGTTTGTGGAGAAATCTGAGGTCATGACACGAGACGTGAGAGGGTTTATCATCACTACTGCTGACCTTAAAGTTGAGTTATTGTTTTCTTTCCTTGTGTTTTTCTACTGGACCTTATGTTTAGTAGGTGATTGTCTTCTGGTGCAGCCAATCATCTGTGACACAAGTTGTCTTGGTGAGATATGTTTTTTTTCTTGCACAGAATAAAGTTGTTTAAAATTGTTGCATGGAAATAGGGCTAAAAAATGGGATTAATTGATAGTTGAAGTAATCCTCAACCAATTTAGTGATCGATTAATCGTTAAGTGGAGCATAGAGACTCTAAGGAAGGACATTTACTGTAAGTGCAACACTGTAATTTCACTAAAACTGTACAAAATACACATGCATTTAGTGATGAAGATAAAAAAACCTCTTTGTATGTAAAAATATTTGACCCAGAACTCATCAGGAGGCAAAAATTGAGCTATTCCTGGTTCAAAATTGTATAAAAAACCCCCAAAACAAAACAAAAAAACTACAGTTTAGCACATTTTGCTATCCAATTATTAATCAATTAATCCAAAAAGTAATTACCAGAGCAGCCCCACATTGTACTGATGACATTATTGATGTTGAACTGAGCTTTTCACATGTTGATGTTGGAAGTGTTTTTTAGCTGCAGATGGATCCTTTCCTACAAATGATTGTCTTCACTAAAGCAAAGCTGTTTTATTGCATTTATGCAACAAAATGTTTATTTTCATGTTTGAAAAATGAATTGAATTACTTGTTTATTTGAACTCTCGTGTATTTCTCATATTGTATGAAATAAGCTAAAGCGCTGCAATGAAAACTCTGCAGAATGTGTCATGTTTTTATGCGACTAATCATCAGAAGAACTGATTGATCGTTAGAATAATTGATAAGTAAAATAATTGTTAGCCTCAGCCTTACATGGAAACACACCAATAACAAAAAAGGCCTTTTTTTCTTTTCCAAAAGTAGGAACTTAACACTAGATTTTTAACATTTTTCTTTTTAATTCTACACCCCCAGGGTCTCAGAGCGCTGACTTCTCCGCTCAGAAAGGTGTGAGATACACCTACAGGTACAGCGCGGCCATCAGCACCACCCTCCATGGCTCTGGCGGAGGCCGGAGTGGCCTGGTCCTGGACTGTGTGGTGGACATCGAGGCGGTCTCCGACTGCCACCTCACCATGCAGGTCGGCTCTCGCTCAAAGCCGCTCTGAGCCGGCCATCTAAAAGCAAATTGTGTCGTGGTTTCAAGTGTCTGCCTGTCCAACAGATAAGAAATTCCCAAATAAAGCGTCTGTCCCCTCAGAGGGAACACTCTGTCCTGCATCTAAAAACTTTGAGGTAAAACCCTGTAAAGCTTTTTTTTTTTGTATTATTATTATTTTAACTCATAGTTGTGTCTGCGCTCTGTTTGCTGCAACCTTATACCCACCTTGGAATGCTTCAGATATGATTCCTATGATAGGGATACTCGGTTCAGATGTGCCTCCTCTATTTGTTCTCTTGTCTTGGGGGGAGATGAGGAGGAGGAGGAGGAGGAGGAAGAAGATGGGCTCATCTGGTGTTTTTGTTTCCCAGGGAGTCACTGGAGAGAACGCGCCTCAAGTTCTCCCTCCAGGGGGGAAAGGTCACAGCCCTCTGCCTCCAGGAAGGGGAGCAGGTGTGGGCTCTCAACATTAAACGGGCTCTACTGAGCATGCTCCAGACCTCCCCCATGGTCGCCAAATTCAGGGAAGAGACGGAGGTGAGATGACATGAGTCTGAACTGATTCACGTTTTCACAAGCTTCGCCGCAGTTCACTGGGATTTGACATTTCACCTATTTCTCCTAAAACGCAAACTAATATTTGTTTGTCTAGCTTCCAGTACAAATATCTTATTACACTTGAAAATTACTTATAAGTAACTTTGTAGCAAGATACAGAAACTTGTTTTAACTCAATAACTCCTTAATATTGATGGAAAGGTTCTAGCTCCTCTGGCAGATTGTTTTACTTATGAAATGGGAAGAATTTATCTGCCAGTGGAACTAGTCCTTTTTCATTTATATGAATAAAAGCACCGATGATTTAAAGGGCTTGCGCTGATGTTTTTCCTCAGACTGATGTTCATGGAACATGCACCAGCAGATACGAGAGGCGAGGACCAACACTGCTGAAGAGCAGAGATCTGAGGCAGTGCCAGCAGTCCAGGCTGGACCGGCTGTGGCCTCATTCAGTGACTCTGACCGAAGACACAGTGAGTTCCTCTGTCCAAAAGGACAACAGTGTATTAGGGGCTTTGGAGATAGAAAAAAGACGAGTGAATATCTGTCAAAAAACTCAAAGTTTGAGATTAATCTAGAAACAATGTGGAAATGTACGAGTTTGAAAAGTTGAAATTTTGAGATTAGTTTCAGAAATTTATTAGAAAGAAATGCGGAGGCTTCTGATTTTCAAAAGTTTAACATTTTCAACTCCTAAAATTTTGGTAAAAAAATCTTTGAGATATTTTTGATGGAAAATGACTTCCTTTTTGTCCATCTACGACGACGTTAAAACATCGTCGTACTAAACTAATTTCAACAAGTAATTTTATTTTTAGCATTTGGGCTCAGGATGTAGAAAAACGCTCAACTTTATGACAACTCCAAAGATAAAAGATGTTTGTAACAGAATATATTGTGTGATTCCCTTGGTCTAGATGGTGCGGATGGAGCTCCACTGTGTCCAGCGGCCTGGCCAGTCGATGGTGGAAGAAGTCAACTGTACTGAGGTTGTATCATTGGCAGCTTCCTCCACGTTGTTGGGGCCTGTAAAAACAAAGAGTGTGTCCACGTTGCTCCTGCTCAAAACCCAGCTGGGAGCGTCTACCGGAGCAGGTCAGCATGACGATTCTACTTCCTCTCCTTGGGACAGGAGTGTCCAAACTTTTTGTCACAGGAGACAAAATCATCAAGTCACATTTACTCATGGGCTAAAATTAATAAAAACCAAAATAAAATAAGTCCAACATTTTTGTAGGAAATGGGTGTTAATCATTGTTGATCTAAAGCTTGAAAAATATATATATATTTTTTTGCATATTTGCTGTAATAAAAGAAAACCATCTAATTTTCAAATTCTTTTGACTTAATTAACCAAACTAAATTTTCAATTACAAGAGCAGAATATTTGTATTTGTTTTTTAAGTGCAGCTGGAGGCCACACAAAATCAGTCCAAGTGCCACAAATAGCCCCGGAGCCACACTTTGAACACAACCTGCCTTAGTAGCAGTACTTTCTGACAGTCATGAATATCCACATATTCCTTTGCTCCATCAGAGTCCCAGAGTCCTGGTGTGTTCACTGACCTTCAGTTTGAGGATGAAGGCCCTTCGAGGCCGACAAGTCTCCAGGACGTTGGTCGGACCGTCGCGATGCTGTGCAGCGTCACCTCAGATCCACAGCTGGTAACCTACAGTCTGTTTTCATCCACCTTCATTTCTTCTGCTGCACACTGTTTTTATTTTGCAGTGAAGGTGAATAAAGCAACATTGCTAACACTCTGCCAGATCACTGAGTGCATGTTTGTATTTGTGTGTCATGGTTCCCTCCATGGGGGAACCAGTCTCTTGGGAAGGTAATCAGAGTCAGTCTGACAGTCTTGCAGACTGTATATTCATAAGGGGTGTTTTATGTTTTCGGAACAAATGCTGAAATATAAAGTAACATCAATTAAGTAATGGAAACAACATAAATTTAACAATGTGTCTGATTTTCTTCTAGATTTCCCAGGACTTCCTGGAGCTGGTGTTCCAGCTCAAAGACATGACTCTTCCTCAACTGAAAACACTTTGGCAAGAGTCTTCTTTCAAGTGCAGAAATGACTGGTCAGTTGGTCCATAATGGCTGTATTCATGCATCTTGATTGGTGCTTTTGTTTAGAATCATTTCAGTGTCAAGAATGAGTCCTCAGCTGAAATCTACCAGTGATTAGGGAGCCATCTTGTCAGTGTAAATAAATATCAGCTACTTCAGTCCAAACTAATGGCATATAAAATACAGTGTCAAATTGTGATGTGTTTATTGTATCAACTCATATATCTTGTTAACTGTGATCCCACATCCGGTAAAGCTGCTCATAGGAAACTCAGGTGAAACTTTATCAAGTTGTTCTGGTGTCATTTCAAACACCAGAACAACTTGAGACTTTTTGAGCAAATGGAAAGCATCAGAACAATCTACTCATACTTGCTTTAGATATCAAATATGACAGATTTCATAACTTATTAATTTTGTTTTTGTCTTTTCAAAATAATTATTAACAGTGTTACAAATGTGCACAAATGTTTGTCTATATTCTGGTGATGTCGGAAAAACAAAACTCTGCAATTGCGGCGTTTCCATTAAATAAGAAATGAAATAACAATCATACGTGAATAAGTTTGTTCCTGCAAAAAAATCATGAAAAATGATGGCAGCAATGGATGTAAACAATATTTATAATTCAGGATCACTTACAGATTCAACATTTTATAAAATGTGTGATGCTGTGAGCTCTGGTGGAGCCAGAAAAAAACAAACTATCATCCTCCATCTTCTTTCTGTCGTCTTCATTGTCGTTTCTGCCAGTAGTAACATCCGACTGTTGATCACGTGATTACTGTGATGCAAAAAAAAAAAAAAGTGTTTCTACTGCAGTTCTGTGAAATACATCTACTTTGGTATGACCGGAAAACAACCTCATCCTATGGCACAAAAACGTTTTCTTAAAAAATGTGATTTTTTGTTTTTTTAATTGGCGTGTTTGCCATAATCTAATATATTATTGTGATTTCAGTTTGTGCAATTTCCTGGTAAATGGAAACGCAGCTACTGTTTGAAGTTCACTGGTTCAAAACAGATTTTCTTACCTGAGAGGTTAGAGGTCATATAGATGGATGCTGATGTTTGCTATTGTTGACAGGCAACCGCTACTGGAGGCATTACCAGCATGTGGATCTGAAAACTGCATTCTGCTGCTGACTGAGCTGGTGCTGAATAGTGAACTGGAGGAAGGGCAGGTTAACTCTTTTCTGACCACCTTAGCCCTCATTCCATACCCATCGCCTCAGATCATTGGTTCCATCAACGTAGGATCTTTTCACCAAAGCTGTTGAGTTCATTCATGCAATATTTCACTTAAAAATTGAGATATTGATTCTTTTTAAGGGTTTTTTGGCACGTCATGAGCTACGGGCCAAAGCGATGCTGGCTGGATCATCTCTCATCTATCAGATGTGCCAAAGGTTGCAAGCTTCCTGCAGTGAAACACCTCAGGTTGAGTTTTTCATGCAGACAATTCAGGAAACCCTGAATGCAGGCTGTGGGGAAAAGGAACCTCATCAAATCAGAGAGGTACGACGTCTTGAAGCTGAAGTTGGTGCTCTTTAATGCACAAACCATGTCTTTGAAATGGATTGTGAAATATTTGGATGCTCATTTGCAGATTGTGTGTCTTCCAGCTTATTTATGCACTGAAATCCATTGGAAACAGTGGTGTGAATGCAGCTACCTTTATTCCTCTGTTGAGTCACTGCCTGCTGGGCCACCAACCTCAGCTGGAGCTCAAAGTTGCAGCTGTCAAAGCTTTCAGACGCTTTCCATGCTCAGCTGACGTGAGTTGATTCTTAAAACCAGTGATGGACACTAAAGGAATACATTTACTTTAATATTTTTTTTGAGTATCTTTTCTTTACTTGAATATTTATTTCCTTGGGGAACTTATGACTTCAGTACCACTATATTTCAAAAATACTACAACATATCAGGGCTACTAGAAAAGAACATTTCTGCCAAAATCTCAGAATTTTTTTCATTAATTTCTGAATTTTTCTAGAAAAACAAGGATATTTCTTACTTTCCAAATTTGAACAGTTTTGAACAGAATTTCCTTCTATAAAATTCCTGAAATTAATCTCAAAATTGTATTCTTTGTGTGTGTGTGTGTGTGTGTGTGTGTGTGTGTGTGTGTGTGTGTGTGTGTGTGTGTGTGTGTGTATGTGTGTGTGCGTGTGTGTGTGTGGGGGGGGGGTGTGTGTGCGGGTGTGTGTATGCGTGTTTATGCGTGTGTGTGTGTGTGTGTATGTTTATAGCAAAATAATCTGACGTTTTGAGATTAAAATCAGAACGTTTTGGAGCGCATAAATGTCAAAGTTTCTTTTGTAGAAAATTTCAGATTTATTTATTTATTTTATTTTTTTCTTGGCCTTCTGCATATTTACTCCTTTTTTAAATAAGAAAAAACACTTCCTTTTGGCTCATCCTAGTTTTGCAGTCCGCTGTTACTTTTCTCATTTACTGGCCTGCAATTGGCCACACGCCATGCTCCTCTCAAGACGGGGAACCAATCACAGTCGTCGCTCGCAGCCTGCATCTGGAATTACGTCATCCTCGCCAAGTGTCGCGCGCTGAGCTTTTATCCAAACGTAACTCAGCGATGGAGAGAAACTCAAGTGGACCAGATGACCACGTTTTAGCTCGACGTTTGATGCTTGTGAGCTTCTCTGTTTAGTGTGGCATTATTTATAGTTACCAATGTTGTTGTCTGTGGGGAAAAATAGTTTCTCGTGTTTTTATTTCGTTTGAAATATTTATTTATCCTGAGGTTTGTGTCGGTGGTCTGGGCGTTTTGAAGCAGACTGGTTCTACATGCCAATACGTCATGAGGTGGTTTCAGCTGTAAAAGCATCACGAAAACAATCCCAGCAATGTACTGCTATTGGGATACACAAATGATGCTTTTGAATACATAGATATTTTCAAAAGTAAGTACTTTAAGTTGAGTAGGCTTTTACTTGTAGTTGAGTAACATTTAACCATGACTGTCAATACTTTTACTGAAGTACTAGCATTGAGTCTAAGTGTTTATCCCCCATAGTGGAGTCAGAACCAAGGTATAAAAATTACCAAACTCTTTAAAATATAGTTATTGCCCCAGTTAGATTAATGATGTATTCAATGGCTTAATAGTCTTAAGTTATAACCCAATGAAATCAATCCCCATTAAGTGACAATTGATTTGCTCTGCGCTCTGGGTTGAGGTGAAGTGACCAGATCATAACTAGTTACTGACAGCAGTTTCCTTCTCTCAGCGGTCGGTGCTGTTGCAGCTGTACAGATGTTCCCTGGAGGATCCTGAGGTCAGGATCGCTGCATACCAGCAGCTCATGCTCTGCCCCGACCAGGAAGTGTTTGAAGTGGTGAAGACAACACTGAAGAACGAGACCTCCAGCCAAGGTCCGATCTGTGCCTGGACAGGATGCCCAGAATTTGTACCACAAGTCTAAGCAACAATTAGGAGTTTAATATTGACTTTAAACATATAATAAATGCTTGTTTTAAGTTGAGAATTTATTCAGATTAGTTTTTAGTAGGACTGTACAGGCAACACAATCTTCTTGGACCTTTTTGCGTTATATTTTATTGGAAATAAGTTCCCTTTCTTCTTTTGTTTTTCCAGTGGGGTCCTTCGTGTGGAGTCATCTCTCTAATATCCTGCGGAGTGAGGACCCTGTGAAGCAGACGCTAATTCAGCTTCTGCCTGATGACATTATAAGCAGAGATTTTGAGGCAGAATTTTGGAAATATTCCTCCTACTCAGATCATACTTTTGTTTCAGGTAAAACGAGGGAGAGCATTTTTATTGTGGCTGCTAATCTTAGCATCATTACGTTTACTACAGTCCCTTTTGGTTGCTTGTGTTTGGCATGTAACTGTTTTCCAAGTGTGACATTAAGAAAAACACAGAAGAGTTGCAAAAGAGAGATACTAGGTACAAAAACCTCAGTCCTCGGTGACACACTGGCCGTCGCTAAAGTAGTGATTGGAAAGTCTGAAGCAAGAGATTGGAGACCCAACAGTTTGGGAGGCCAAGTCTTCATATACTATCCATGAACATCTGCAAATGATACAGGCATGTGAGGCACAAAAGTAAAAGGTTTGGTGAAATAACACATTTTCCAAACAGAGGAATGTTTTGCTACAACCAGCACTGATGCTGACTAGGCTGGAGCCATCTTTGCCACTACACGGCACAAAATGTGTTTCATCCTTTTCCCTCAGCCTCGGATTGCTCCTTCCATTGAAGCGGATATTCTCAATGGACCCTCAGGTCGTGCAGAGGTGCAGTTGTTTCAAATTAAAGGGGTTTAAAGTGTTTTAACAAGATTTTTGGTAAATGAGAGAAAAATCTGGCCTCGCTAAGTTTCACAAACCAGCCCACTTTTCCTGTGTAGAAGAATTTTTGCAGAAGTAAGAGTGCTTACTCTATTCTTTTCTATATTTCTCTGGACCTCACATCCATATTGCAAGGTTTCCATTAACTTTTCTGTGTAAACCATTTAGCATTTGTCTGATTCCTCAGTGTTTGGGAATAGACTTTTCCTTTTAATGAAAAACTCTTAATCAGAAAACAATGTTTAAACATGACTTTTTTGATTTAAATAAAGTGTAAAGCCAGTCCTGAATTCTTACTCTTAGCATTGTCATGATTTGTGTATTTTGTGATATTAAAAAAACTTTTCAGAAAAGAAAAGTCTTAAAAATTAGTATGTGCCATTAATGGTGTAATGCCTGTTTTTTCTCCATTTCAGGCTTTGGGATAAAGAATCTAGAAACATCCCTGATTTTCTCTCCGAAGTCCTTTCTGCCCAGATCGATCTCGGCCAACCTCACGATGTATCTGCATGGCAGAGTGCACAACCTTCTGGAGGTGAGTTTCACAAGCAGCAGATTATTTAAAATCTGTAGCTAAAAATAAACGTGATGCCGAGTGGTCCATGTTTTCTTTCTTCCTTCAGGTGGACGTACACATGGAGAACTTTGAGCCACTTCTGAGGAGCGCTTTTGAGCAGAAGAGGGAGGGCGAGCCAACTGCTAAAAGTGAAAAACAAGATACTACAAGGAGAGCAGAGGAGGGAAACAGAAGAGAGAAAGAAACATGTTTGTCCGACACCAACGGTTATCTGAGCCAGGCCAGGGCCGCGGTAGGAAACAGAGCTGATAAGTTCTGACATTTAGATAGCAGACTCTGCAGGGAGCAAAGGAAGCATTTAAAGAGGCATCAAATCCCTAAAAGCAACAGATCCCAAACTATTCAACTACTTATAATATCTGACAACGACAACCTGAGTTTTGTGATGATTTCATCTAGAAATGGAAAACGCTATCAAAACCAACCTGACTCTGTGGAAAAATAATTGTTTTTGATGTTACATTTAAAAGTGAATGTAATTTGAAAATAAATGTTTTTGGTCCAGCCTCAAAGGGTACATCCAAGCCTAACTAGTGCCAGACCTTTAGAGCAAAGAAATCCCTCAAATAGAACCCATCTGGCAACATAAAGTAGGCTAAGAGATCAGGGCCCAGTGTAAAGAAATTCTAAAACATAAAAGGAACAAAGTCATCAACAACTGTCAGTCTGGGAAAGGTCAAAAGGCATTGATAAGACTTTGGGACTCCAGCAAGTGAAGTGTGATCTATTATTTATGAATGGAGAAAACATGGAACAGTGAAGAACCTCCCATGGAGAGGAAGACCTGCCAAAAGTAGGCATCATGGATTCATCCAGAGAAAACAAAAGAACCTGGAACATCTAAAGCATTACAATCATCCCTCGTCACGGTTAAGGTCAATATTCATAACTCAACATTGATAATAAATAAAAAAAGACTGGGAATCACTGGTGACTAATAATAAAATAAAAATAAAAAGTCATGAAGAAAATGTCTGACAAAAACCTCAGGAACTTAAAGTAAGAAAGCAAATAATGCTTTTTAGAGGCCTGCTAAAAAGTTTGGATCTGATTGGGCTTAACCTTAAAGGGTCAGTATTATGTAAAATTTACTTCTTCTTTTTTATCTTTACATCATGTTATAATGTTACTCCGTAAACAAAACATATCTGAAATCCTGCTTTGATTCTTTCATATCGTTGATTCTTCGAGAAATCCTTCAATATCCCGTGGCAACCAGCTGTGCAAAGCACCTTTAAATAGGCCATTCTTGAGAACCTCCAATGTGACTGACACAAAACAAAGAAAAACAGCACCATCCTCAATCTGCCTTCAGAGTTCTATCACACATTCCCTCCACTCTTTGTAAAACATTAACAAGATTTGTGTGGATGACAGGTTGCATGAGACGTTGCAACAACACTATTGAACATTTCTAACAAAGTGATTTATAACATTTCTGCATATTTTTGATGTGTTTATGTTTTTTTTTATGTGCTTGCAGTTGTTTGGAAGAAGGAAAGCAGACGGGGAAATGCCGAGGTGTCGGGTTTCTGTGAAGATCTTCGGGAACGAGCTCAGTGTGTTCACATGTGACGACGTCCGTGACCAAATCCACCAGGGTTCCCTCAGCTTGGCTGGGCTGGCTGTGAAACTGCTTAAGGTAACATCCAGCTGATAGGGATGAAAATGAACAGTTTTTTGTTATATCCTTCATCAAAAATAATAATTTTTTTACCAGATGAAATTGAGAATAAAAGTAGATAAAAACAAAAATATAACACAAATACAAACCTAAGCTCTTCTATAAAGTCTGATCATTGTGTCAATGCTAATAGCAATGAGATGAAAACAGTTGGAAGAAGATGCAATTCATTAAGATTTAACGTATAGTAACTAGTGAGACATTATCTTTGCATAAATTGCATATCCTATTTACAATTTTGACTGTTCAAATTTTATTGTTATATTTTCAAAAAACAAAACTCAATATTTGTCTGTTTATTGCAAAGATATAAATTCATATTATTTCTACATGCCTCTACAGAGTAACTGGACCTTCTGTAAAGGCTCCTAAAGTCTTTGGCTAAACAACAAACGAATGTTTATTAACTTATTTTAAATATTTTTTTAAATAGGTATAACAAAATGTGCTTTTAGCATCTTTTGCACAACAAAATGTCATGGACAGTACCAGTAATATTTGTTAGCATATATTTATCTTGTCATTATTTTAGGAAATGTGTTTTTCTGCATCTTTTCTACTCATATTTGCATCCTGTCAAAGAAAAACTCAGCCTTTGTCTTTTAGCAAAGGTTTTACATTCTTCCTAAATTTCAAACGTATAAATAGAAATATTTTGGTGGTTCATTTGAAAATGACACAATTCCTATACTTTATATTTAAAAAAATAGTAGACATTGTCTTTTTTCATGTCATGTAATATTTATGGCTCCAATCGAGTTTTATTTAACTGGACTTGGACAAAGAACAGCTCTTTAGATGATAACTTTTGCAGACACTTGCCATAGAGGACAGGTTTGAAGTAAACAAAGATGCAAAAGGATCCTGAAAATTTGTTCCTTTTTTACTTCTGGCTTTACTCAACTAAATTTTCTGCAAACTCAGTCGACCAGCGACTACAGTTTACTGATTGAATTGTCAGTAAAACTATTTCAGTCGACGACAACGACCAATACTGATACTCCTAGGTCTGTTTGCAGCCCATCACCCCCACCGTTTTTCCTTCCTTCTACTTTGTCCTGCAGGGTCATGAGGTTCATCTGAGCCACAGGGGTGTGCTGATGGCTGAGGAGCTGCGACTGCCCTCCCTGTCTGGCGTCCCCATCAACCTGGGCGTCAATATGACCTCTCTGCTTTCACTGCACCTGAAAGGCAGCGTTAACTACAGGGACACTTCGCACTTCTCCTTGAACGGATACGTCCGGCCCAAGTACTGCTGAGTTTACAGTCTTAACAGTGGCCACATGGTTAGTCTATCAGCAGAGTGTAACTGGTGTCTTTGTTCCCAGTGCTTATGTGGGCTTGTCAGCCAGGATGGGGGTGGACGGTGCTCCGGGTCAGGCCGCGGTTGAATGGCTCGCCGAGCTCAGGAGCTCCCCCAGCCTGGATGGGAGCTTCCAACTGCAAGAGGGCCGGGAAGTCCGAGTCACCCTGAACACACCACAGGACTTCATGGACATTATCTCTCTCAGGTAAGCGTTGGTATTTAATGGCGGTTTAGGCTAGCTTTTCTTATTTGAGCCAAGTTTACTTGGGTTTGCTTTTGACATTAAGGTTAAAAATAAATAAATCTTCAGCCAAAAGAAACCGACATCTGATTGGATGTTTTCTCTCCACTGCTGTCTGGTTTCTTCAAAGCACGTGGCAGAAATTCAGTTTTTGTTGTGAGGTGTTATTTAGTGTTGATCTTGTTTGCGTTCTGGAAAAATAAGTAAATTGATTAAAACTATGACCAAATGCTTCCTTTACTAAATGAACACTGTGCCACATTATTATTCGTTTAAGTTTGAGTTGGTCCTCCTTTGAGCAGAAAAACATCCCAAAGACATTTAAGCACTGAGCTCACAAGACATTTGAAGTCCTGCTGTGATATCTGACACCAAGCTGTCAGTAGCAGATCCTTAGAAAATCGTAATTTGGGTCTCCAATGGTTTGAATACAGTTAGTCCCAAAGTTTATCGAACGACAATGAAGAAACTCCTAACCAGTGGAGATGTGTCAAGATGTCACAACTCTCGACAAGCTTGTTTGTGTAAAAACACACTTAATGAAATAACAGAAATAAAAAGAAGCTGTTGTATGAAACACGCTGACCGTCTCTTTGTAATTAGATAATCTGTGCCTCTACTGTGGCATCAGCCTTCTTCTATTTGCGTAATCTGTTGGGATAGCAGAATCACAAGCATCATGAAGAAAAGATTTGAAAGATAGATCTGGAATGCTAGCTTGGACTATAGATGTCCAAGCTAGCCACAGAGATGTGGGCAGTACTACCAGTGTGACTTGCAGCATACACTCTTCATAAGATATTGCTTGATGACCCAACATGTCTCATGTACGCTCTTGCTCCTTTTAGAACATTTTTGTTTTATGCTCTACAAATTTCGGATATTCCCTTTGATCAGTTGGAAAGTGGGTTTGTGGTTGTGTGGTTATTGTCTAACTGCAATGCAAAAGAGGCTACTAGTTCCAATAATGGGCCACTGAGCTATTTGTACGCGCCGTATACTGGACAGTTAAAGGGTAGGGCTACTGGACCTCAGAGAAATCTAAAATGGGAGCACTATCATTTAAAACTAGAGTAGAACAGTTTTATTTTCATTGCTTACACAAATATATTGGTGAATAACTTAAAATTTACAGGTGACAAAGTTAGCATCACAGCCACATCGGCTGATTTGTTTCTGA
Source organism: Poeciliopsis prolifica (assembly GCF_027474105.1). Classification (NCBI taxonomy): domain Eukaryota; kingdom Metazoa; phylum Chordata; class Actinopteri; order Cyprinodontiformes; family Poeciliidae; genus Poeciliopsis; species Poeciliopsis prolifica. The sequence continues at coordinate 2,228,082 of NW_026562383.1, forward strand.
AAATCGACATGCAACCTCTGTGCTGTCCAGCTCCAGAGTGTTCCAGCTCAGCGGAGACCACAAAGAGGAGATGAAGGGACCAAAGAGTCGGATCCAGAAGACAACCTGCACCCCAAAAAGCTGTGAGTTTGTAGTCATGGCTTTACCTTCTCTGCTTTCTCTGCCATTTTGCTAAAATGATCCTAAACGAACCATCAGTGTTACCTTCTCTACTCTACTAAACAGACACTGAGTTCTGACTCGATACATGCATTTTTTTATTAATGGGGGGGGAAAATTATAGCAGAGTAGTCCAAAACTTGTATTTTAAATGCAAGAAAACTTGTATTTTCAAATCAAAGTTTGAAAATACAAACTGAAAATACAAACTGAACAGAGAAAATACAAACTGAACAGAATTTTTTCCGCTAGATCCGTATCAATATCTATAAGTCTATCGATCTATTGATGAACCGATCATATCACTCTATTCTCATTTCATTACATAAGTTATACCATGCAAGGAGAATTATTCAATTCATTTTAAAAAAAGGAAATGAATAAAAAAACTAAAGCAGCTGAATCAAAAAAGACTTCATAAACGGTTTGAATCAGAAAATTTCTGTTTCTTTCACTGTTCCACAGGTGGTTGGTTGACAAACTAAACCTTAACAATATCTTTACTTGACACTGTCCACACTCACATAAAAGTAAAATGTTTTTATGTATTTTTTGATATTTTGCCATTCTTTTCTAAGGTAGTGTTTTGTAAGTGAAGTATGGTGTCCTGCAGGGTCTAAAATGATTGGCTGGCAGCTGTGCTCCAATGTGTCATACCCTTCACTTCCCTCTGGTGTCGCTCTGCCCCCCACTGGACCGGCCCATCTGTCGCTCCGGCTGCTGAAGCTGGACAGAGGCCTCCACTATTATCTGCTGGAAGCTGCTTACTCATTACATTACAAGGTCTGCATGCACTATTAATACTGACCCATTCAATAAGTTAGGATATTACTGAAAGCTGATGTATTTCAGGAACTTTATTTCTGTCAGTTTCTTTGTTTCTGTCAATAATTATTATTTTCCACACGTTGCTCATAAAAAACATGACATTTGAAATTGAAATAGTACATTAGACAAAAAAAAACATTACTGAAAACAGAAATTTATGCTAAATCAAACGTATTTTTAGTATCTGCTTAAATGCTTTTTTCAAAAGGAAAAGTTTAAAACAATATAACTATTAAATATACTGGTGAACATTTATGCAATTTAAATGAAATTGTTTCTTTCAATATAAATGTATATATCCTCGTGTGATATTGCCTAAAGATGCCAAATTAATATTTCGATAATGTTCTTTAATGTGTTTTCTTTGGATATTTATGTAATAAACCAACACAAAGCAGCACATGTATGTGAAGTGTAGGAAAACGGTTCTGGTTCTTTATAAGTAACTAAGAAAACAACTTTAAAACCCATGACTGTGTGGTTTCAGGTGAAGTATGTTTGCTTTATATTGTTCAGTCCATCCTTTAGATTGGATGTAACACTGCTGTAAACATATCAAGATGTGGTTGCACTACTAAAACCAAATGGCCAGACTAGTGGAGCGTTAAAAGAAGGAGCCGGGGCATTGTTGTTTTGGCAGCCATTTTATTTTAGTCTTAGTCTTTTGGATGAAAATGCCTCTCTAATTCTGATTTAGATGTTTGTAAATGTGAAACTCAAAGAGGTTTTAGTCAAGTTCTAGTAAAGGTAAATAAATAAATAAATGTGTTATGTCTTCATAAGACGTCAGGCTATCCCAACAGATCACAGGCAGTCCAAGGCATGTAGCAAGTCACATTAATGTTTACTTTATGATTACAACGTGTCAAACTGTGGAACAGAGTTGTAATGTTGATGTATCAACTTCATGTGCTGTAATGGACAACCTTAGCTATGCCATAAAAGAGCTACCGGTACTCTATTCATTGTCTGTCCTGTTTTAACCCAGAGGGGGACCTGGCTACCCAGAGAGGCCTCCATCCACCTCCTCCTTGCCACGCCCCAGTCCTCCATTCCCAGGGACATGTCTCTGGACCTGGCCTTCAGCTCCCACAGAGTGCTGTTCAGAATCAAACACCCACTGAAAACCATCATCCTACAGGGTCAGGACAGAGGAAGCATGAAACGGACTTGGGGTTTCTCAGATATTGAGCCTATAAAGACTTGTTTTTCTATGTTTCTTTAGGACAGTTTGATCAAGAGAGGAATATAAAATCTGGGAAGCTTGAGCTTGTAATTGACAGTGTCCATTGTTATATCCTGGTAAGTATTATATAAAAAGTTTGAAGGCATATTTGCTGAGATTCGATTAAACAAAACTTTTTTTCTTGTCTCTGCAGGGCTTGGTGGACAGCACCAGCCTTCAGTCTGAGCAGAGAAAGCGCTACCACCTGGAAGTTAAGATGGCCGATCAACGGCCTGCGATTCTGTCTGTTAATGTCACCCGCGGATTGGGCAGGAAGAGCAGCCTCTCCGCTACTCTGAGGAACGTGTTCAGAGAGACGGCTTCGCTCTCAGGTGATGCTCTGCTGCTTTCACGCCCTAAAACGTCCATCTACTTTTTCAGATGTCACAAAACTAGCAGTTGTCTGTTGTTTAGTGGCTCTGGAGCGGCGGCAGGACCTTAGCAGCAGCAGCAGCCAGTACTCTGTGGAGGCTGAGCTTTTCTTACCTGGACTGGTGGGCAGCAGGATGCTAGGATTGATGGAACAGAAGGGGGCGCTGTGGAGCTCTGTCCTTAGGGTCAAATATGGGCTGAGAGGTGAGAACAAATTACGACCAATACAGTGTTAGCAGCAAGCTGCCATCTTGAAGTGAGGGTTTCAGTTCGCATGTAGAATATGAAAATGTATTTTGTTTTGCATTAGAAACTATTTAAAATGTAAAACCTACAAAGAATGAATATGCAGTGGTGGGCACTGCCAGCTAAAGAGTCAGTTAGTTAGTTAGTTCTAAGCGCTAATTATAAACTTTAGCTCTGCTAATGTTACAACAGTTGGTTAAAACAACATTTAGCCAAACTAATGCAACATTCTGAATTCAGCCTGATACATGTTATTGAGAACATATATTTGTGACTTTTTTTTTTGGACCTTTCACCCAATTTTACTTTCATATTCATTGAGTGTTATGGCTAATTGCTATTTGATCAAAAAATACATGAGGCAGTTTAATCATGTACTTTTTGCAACAGGAGTTCCAATAACAGGAACAGGAATTCCTAAAAGTACACAGTCACTAGTGAACAGTGATACAAGTAGTGACTGTGTTCTACAGCGATGCATTATGGGTACAGAATAAATGTCATTTGATGTACTGCATCACAGGTGGAGAATGTGAAGAGAGAGAACAGGACTGCTAAACAGCTTTCGCACACTTCAAAATAAGAGCATGAGCAGAAACGTTTAGCTAACTGAAGAATTCCTAAGAGTCGATAAAAACAAAATTTTGGCACAAATGTCAACTGAAGCTCTGGAAAAAAGCCAAGTAAATTAGTGTTTCAGAATATGTCTGAAAAAATGAATTCAGGGGAAGCTTAGTGCGCTAAATGTTCTAGTAGTTACCAAAAACACAAAAGCACAAAATGAAAAATTAGCTCCGCTTGTGGCACATTCGTGGATTAGCGAAACTGTATAACAGGTCGAGGATTTAAAAAAAAAAAAAAACTAACAAAAATAATCAATTTATGTTTCAGACCTTTGCAGATGCCTACTCCACAATTATGGCACAATATGTAATGATTGTCACTATGGTTAGTTTTCTATAATTTATGGTTTCCATGTCCTCACAGGGGACTCCAGGAACCTGCATCAGGAGTGCTACACATCCCAGAGACTGCGGAGAGGGAGGGACTCCAACCTCACGTACATCATGAGAGCTGATCATGAATTCTACTGCACTAACATGGAACCTATCAACCACAAGGTGACACTGAACAAACACCGGCACTTTGTGAAAGATTGAACTTTTATGGCAACAGCATCATGTAACAATGAAAATGAGAAAATACCAACTCATTGTTTAAAAACACTGATGGCACAATTATTAGCACCTCGAACTAATGTAATGCACCTAATGTAACTAAATCCTTTTTTAATATATATGTACTTTATCTCTTGAAGGGGCAGTATGGGGTAAAAACTACTTTTTGAGCTTTATATCATCTTATAAAGTCCTTTATCAAAAACATATGTGAAGTGTTGCTTTGATTCTTTCATGCATGTTTACAAAATCCTTTAATCTCTTGTGATAACTAACCAATCAGCTGAGTGAAACGCCTGGGTGGACCTAGCTCCGCCTTCGAGTCACAGTTTCCAAGATTCTCCCCATAATGCCCCGATCAGCTCCTTCAGACTAGCCAGCAGCAATTAGCAAACACCTGGTGGAACTGTGAATCAGCTAAGGTCATTAAATGAGCTTCTTCTCAATTCAACACTGGTAGAAACATTGTTAAAGGGTTAATGGATGTTAATTGTGATGACTTCGAAGCTAAGTCGTATTTCATATTCATCAATTACTTTTAGACAACTAAAGTTAACACAGTTACGTAATTATGCTATAAAGTGGTGCTATGTGCCTGGAAAACACATAATATTGGCCCTTCAAAATTGAGTGTTCCATGACTTCCTGTTTCCTGTTTGGAGATTTCATCTGGATGTGATGTTAAAGAACTGTGTCATGTTAATTTGGTGCCCTCTTTAAAAGCTAAAGGTGTAATACTAAAGACCTTCCAAAAGACAACCAAGCCAGCTAAACCTTATAATTCTTGAGCCATTCTGATAGAAATGTGTTACAATGAGAAATGATCCAGATGTCTGTGAACAGATCCACATGAAGCATGAAGAAAGCCCCAGCCACATCAAATCCGTCCTGGACCTGAGCTACGGCAAACACTGGGATGAGATTAATAACAAACACACGCTGCTCCTCAGTCAGTCCTTCAGAAACCAGTCCACACAAAACCACACCAGTTACATGCTGGAGGTAAAAACTCCTTTGTTTTTTCACCGTTTTCTTATTTTTGTCTTTGTATAAATTGTGTTCCAAAAGGTGACATGTTCTTTCCTTCCCAGTTTAACCTCCAGGTGCCTGAGAAGAACTTGAACTACAGGACTCAGCTGATGCACTCTCGCCTGCTGCAGCACGGCTCTGAGAGCAGCACTCATCTAAAAATCAACTACAACAACCTCGTGCCTCTGGTGGCGGGGTTACACTGGAAGAGCCCCCTTGAAAACACCCTTCGTAAAAAATGGGAAGGTGTGACGCCGTCGTGTGTATTTAGATGCGGGGAACAACTAAGCACCTGCGTCCGACCCGCTGACCATCACCTCTGTGTTTCCATCCAGGCGCGTTCAACATGGACACACCTGGACAGTACATCTACGCTGCCTACAGGGTGAGCCGGCCAAACCGCCACGCCCTGCAGCTCACCTCAGAGCTGACGGCCAGCAAGTGGCTGACCATTCGTAACCTGGTCCTGGACGGGTTCTACAGGGATCGGGGTAGAGAGAAGGCAGCGCGCCTTGAGGTCCACACATCAGCTGCTACCTACGTCCAGGTAAAACATTCATCAGCTGAACAGTAACAGCATAGTGCCTTGTGGTGCCTTTAATGGATAAGCATCCATTCTACAAGATGGCAAAATGTTTTATAAGTCTATGAAAAGTTAAGCATACGTTTGTATTCAGGCTCCTGGCACTAGTAAAATCTGACCAAGTATTTTGGGTCACATTTTCAGTGCAAATACTTTAGTGCACATCAATTAAGAGAAAACTATCTTCCAAGTAAGTTTTCAACATAAAATATGTTTTAAGTCAGTCATTCCTTAATATTGATGGAAAAGTACTAATTCTGAGTGAAATAATGTGCCAGTGGGACAAGACATTTTTTCCATATTATTATTCTTGTTCCACTGGCAACTACTCAGCTGTTCAAAACGGCAGGGTGGACCTATCCCCGCCTTCTAGAAAAACATCCTCTTCGGAGCAGCAGTTTAGAAACTTTCCACCTTCTGCCTCTCAGAGCAGCCCTCCGCCACATCTCCCCCACTCTGCTCCTTCAGACTAGTCAGCAGCTATTAGCAAACACCTGGTGGAGCTGCGCATCTGCTGAGCTCATTATAGGAGCTACTTCTCAGTGTTACAATGCTGGTAAAAATGTTATTAAAGGGTTAAAAGAGAAGTCACATTGTGATGACTTCCTGATGGTGGAGTTTCATGAGCAGTTTTTAACAAGACAGAGGCCCAATTTCAAGAAGTCAAATGAAAAAATAAAATGTCTTTTGTCATATTTGACATGTATAGCATTTTCTTAGCAACTGGAGGTAACAGTTACTTGATTGTGCTACAAAGTGGTGGAAAATAGCCTGGAAAAAGCATAATACTGCCCTTTCTATTGAAAAAAAGTTAGGAGGCAAAATAAATTGATTAAAGTCGAGAATCAAATTTTGGATTAAAAAAGAGGGAGGTTTATTTTGAAGCCATACCATCCGGCCCTGCTTTGATGTCTCATAATCTGTGTCTCTCTGCAGGCGAGGGTTTGGGGTATGGTGGGGAGGCAGGCGGTGAAGGCCCACGGCTCCTTAGCTTCACTCTGGACTCCTCCTCTGAAGGCGAATGTCTCTCTGGAGAGCTCTAAATCCAGCCACGCCTTGCTGATGAGCGCCACATGTGGCAGGCAAAATGTCAGCTTCACTGCTGCTGTGAGCGGTGCTGATAAGGTGGGTGGAGGCAGTGGGCTACGAGGGTTGGAAGCCTCATTTATTTACAGTATAAATGTGTCAATCTTTTTGCTGCTTGTGTAACGTCCTAACAAGCCGTCTCTGTTTGTGGACGTGTTGAAGAATTTGAAGAAGAGGCAGGCAATATTAAAGATGGCCTTCACCGAGCCGAACAGTCCGACCATGGAAATGGAGTTAGAGGGATGGGTGGAGGAGCTGAGGAGGGACAGGAAGATGTATCAGAAAGCAGCCCAGCTCCAATTTAGGTGTGTGTTTCAGTCCGCAGGATAAAATCCTCCTTTGATCGTTGAAATTGAAGTCAGCATCTGATTGACAGCTTATGATTCAACACCTGAATATTTGATCTCAAAGATAATTACTTCAATTAACTTGTAAAATCTGAAAGAAGTGGAATTTCTGAGTTTGTTTTACCACTTTAGAGCAAGTCCATGTTGAAAATGACACTTAAACAGAATTTTTCTACATAAATGACAGATTGTACAAAACACTAGTTATATTTCCATTGATCATACAGTTAAACAATTTGACATTTCAAGAATTAATTTGTTTAATGAAAACACAACAATTTCAAAACACATATTTCTTGGATAAAGTTTTTCTGCTAGGATGACTTAGGGCTTTTGGACCAGATCAAAATTGATTTATGTCCACATAAGTGGAAACACTTTTGTTTACAACACAAGAATCACATGATCAACGACTGGATGTTGCCACTGGCGCAAATCTCAAAGAAGAAGAAGACAGCAGGAAGGGTTGGAGGATTTTGAAAAATGATTTTTAATGATTTACCATGTGAACAAACTCATTCATGTGTAATTTAAATTGTGCTTTTAATTTAACGGAAACACAGAAGTTACGAAATTGTGTTATTTCGACATAGGCGAAATATTAAAAAAGTTTTGCAATGGAAAACACAGTTACTGTCATTTCCCAAACATTGTGAACCAGTGTTTATTTTCTAGAGTCATTTGTATAGAATAATTCTGCACAGGTTTCACAGCTAAACCTCATGTGATGCATGAAGTTGATAAAAGTTTCACAAATCCAAACATGTTTTTTAGAATTTGCCATTAGAGTAAAATAATTCTGTTTGTCATGCAGCATGAACAGTGTTGCATTCTGTGTGTGGCTCTTGTACTTTTTAAGATGAACCCCATTGAAAAGAAAAGAAAATACCTTAAAAATCACTCCTACTTTCCCCAAAAAGGTTTCACAAACCCCAAAGTATGATTTCTGTACTTTGTCATCCGGATAGATTATTGTGTACATTCAGGTACCAACTATGAAAGTACTGATCTATTGGCCCCAATTTCCTTAACTTTAGGAGATTGGCCAGAATTGGAACCTAAAGCTGTGAATCATATACGAACATCAGCATCATTACCACTAAATTAGCTGCAGGTTACTAGAAAGCAGGAAGTAACAACTGCCATCTCACACAGGCAGCCCTTCCAGAACTTTCCTCAGACTCTTCTTCTGCGAGAAACCTTCACTGTGGACCTCGTTAAAGGCCTTTATGTTTTGGAGTCTAAAGCCGGTTTCCACGACAACCAAGAGGTCGTCCACACATTGACTCTCAGCTACAAACCGCCAAGCCCATTTGTAAGTGATTTGCTTGATATTTCATTGACTTAACAGAAAGTGACATTCATTGACCTTTTTGCTTAATTATGACCTGCAGGTTTGTTCTGCACTCATCCACACGTTCAGCTCTGACACTTTTCCATCAGACTCTGAGGTCTGTGTTACTGGAACCAGCAACAAGGTAAGCCCCGCCTCTTCAGAACATTAAAGGGTTTTTTTACCTGAAGGGACTAAAACCAGAAGTGACAGGAAGTCAAATTGATTCCAGTGCTAATAACTTCAAAACTATTTTTCAACATGGATGGATGGATGGATGGATGGATGGATGGATGGATGGATGGATGGATGGATGGATGGATGGATGGATGGATGGATGGATGGATGGATGGATGGATGGATGGATGGATGGATGGATGGATGGATGGATGGATGGATGGATGGATGGATGGATGGATGGATGGATGGATGGATGGATGGATGGATGGATGGATGGATGGAATATGAGTTAAATGGATGATGTAAAACAGATTATTCTGGTGAATAATCTCTCGTTCTGATGCTTTTCCACAGACACACAGAGATCTACGAGGGACGCTGCAGGTTAGCGGGGAGGACAAACTCAGCCTCTTTGGGCAGATTCAACAGAGCCCCTCCAATTCAATTCAACAGACAATAACAATTAAAGCAAACTTCACCCATGAGCTACAGGTCAGTCCCTCCACCCTCAGCCTCCACCCCCTTTCTGTTCTACGATGTTACATTGATTCAATCAACATTGATGTTGATTGAATCAGAGTAATTTCTTGAGACGACGTTTGCTGTGAATAGGCTCTATATAAAAAATTGAAATCAAAAACACGACCACACCACTGACGGTGCTTCTCTACTTCACAATCCTACACTGCATTACTGTCACATGACCAAGCAAAAACCAAACCCCTGAAACACAAATGGCAACAAGATGGACATAAACATTGGTTGTTATTGGACCAAAAATGACATGTTAAAAATGATTGGCCAACATTTTAATGTTGATATCGATGTTATTGCAAATATGAGTGGACCAGGCCTTCATTCAGGTGTTTCTGTTCCAGCTGCAGCTGCCCTCCTCTGCTCTGATGGAGGGATACTTACACTGGATCCCTCAACACAGCACTGACTTTGACTACCAGGCCAGAGGAAAGCTGAGACTAGAGAGACAGGAGTGCACAGTGAGTGTTAAAGATACAGCACACATTCAGATCAAAGCTTGTTAAACATCCAGCACCAGGCGGCCATGTTGGTTTTGCAGCTTTCAGTGCAGCTGAACGGAACAGCAGGAAGAGTCAGCCTCCGTTCCTCCCTCGCTCATCCCTTCAAGTCGAAGATTCCCAAAGCGCTAGAGGTGTGCTCTGTGAAAACATCAAAACATTTTTTGTTTTTGTTGTCGCTACATCTTCTCATTTTCCTGTCAATGCATTGTCCAGGTGAAAGCTGCTGTAGACGCCTCAGAGACTGGCAAAAGGAGCAGTTCATTGTGTGTGCGAGCAAATGGGATGAGCAGGGTGACTGTGACTGGTCAGATGTTCCACCGGCTCCAGAATCCAGACAGAGCAGTGAGACTGGACCTGGATCTGTCCCAGAACCTCCTTCCGTCAGTCAGCGCCCTGCAACTGAACATGGCAGCCAACGTGTCAGCAGACAGGTTAGTTAGCCAATGTCTGTGTGTCTGAGAAAATGTTTTATAGATCTGTAATAGTTTTTATTTCCTCACCTGTTTGTCCTCCTCCAGCGTGGCTCTGCTTGGCTCTGTCACACAGGGACGGGAGGCGCTGCGGGTCCAGGTCAAAGGGTCACGGATAAACTCCCAGGTTCTCCGACTGGCTTTGTGGGGGAACGTTCACCATTCCATGTCCGTATTGAAGGCTCTGCCCTCAGTCCTGGGTCTGAACGGAGTGTTAGAGGGCTCTGATACTTTAACAGAAGGTGCAGCTTTACGGTCATTGGGAAAGTATTTGTCCCCTGTTAGCACTTCCACATATTGTCACCATAAAACACAAAACCAGGAGGTATTTTTATCCAACACAGCAACACAAATTAGTGTAAAGAGGAAGGAAAAAAATTTAAGAAATTGGCTCATTTGAATTAATTAGTGGGACAGCATTATGTAAAATCAATTCTATTGAGTTTTACATTATGTTTTAATGTTATTCCCTCATCAAAAACATATGTGCAGTGTTGCCTTGATTCTTTTATGCATGTTTGAAAAATCCTTGAGTTTCCCATGGCCACCATGTGGAGTGCCTAAACTCTTCCTCCCATGAAGTGCCACCTATTTCCTCAAAGCTTGTCCTCTCACTCCTCCAGACTAGCCAACAGCAATTAGCAAACATTTGGTGCTGGTGTAATTGCTGAGCACATTATAGGAGCTACTTTTCAGGCCAACACTCCTGAAAAAGGCTGGAAATGGCATAATGAGAGGCACTGTTGTGGTGGTGTAGTGTTGGAAAAAGTAGGAGCTTCTTAAAGATAAAGTGGCCCAATTTCAAGGTGTCAAATTGGGAAGTTTAATTGTCTTTTAAGTCATGTTTGATATATACAGCAGTTTTTATAACAACTAAAGGCAACAAGGTAACTTGATTTGGCTACAAAATGGAAAATTGCTAATACCAACCCTTTAAAGGGTATCGGTAAAAAATTTTGAAATAAAATATGTAGAAGTTTGTGGTTGCAGTGTAAAATGGGACGAAAACTTCAAAGGGCACGAACAATTTTGAACAGAACTGTATACAGTAGAAGGTCTTGGCACACTACCTGATTTGTGCCATTTTTACTTGAGAACAATCGCCACAAATCCTGTTATTTTTAGCTCTGTGCCTGTTGCTGCAGGTCACCTGGGGGTTAACGTGATGGAAGCTGTACACAGCATAGAGCTGAGACATCAGCTGGATGCTGCAGAAGGTCTGGTCAAAGGAGAAGGAACGATGGGAGGTGACTACCAGCGGACACAGGCCCGGCTCTGTGTTCGGTCTGGACTCCAGAACCTGTGCGCTAACGTTACCCACCGCCTGGAGAACCGGGGAAACGGACAGCTCTCTGTTCAGCTTTCTCACTCTTTCCACCAACTCAACACCACAGGTGAGCTCTATAGATTTTCTTTAAGACCTGTAATGTAAGAATGTCCAGAATAGAAGAGAAGTTTTTAAGATATTGTTTACTATAAGGAGACCATGCTGTCTCAGTGACAGCTGTTGCTGCAAATCAGGGTTTTTCTTTTGAAATTCCTTGAAAATGCAGAGCCTCTGGGCCTCCCAAAAGATATGCAACCTGGCTGCAAAAGTCCAAACATTTAGCCTTTCTGTTGTCTCCTGATTGTCTTCCACTCTCTCAGAGCCTGAATAAACTGCAGACGCGTCTCTGCGTGTTGCAGAAAATGCAGTTTTCTTTTGAAAAGTTTCTTTCTGCTCCAGTGATTGGTTCCAATAATTGTTCAAGTTATCATTCAGGGAGTTTTAAATCTTCCCATTCCGATCATTAGCCATTTTTTCCAGTTTTTTGCAATTCTTTAATTACAGAAATTTATGCAAAATCAACATAAAAACTACTGCATAATTGTGAGTTTGTTGAAGATTTTCCACAAAAAACGTTCAAACATGTTCGGTTTAAGTGACTTCTAACTCCTACCTGCAGGTGGCAGTATTTCCTACTTATGCTGTACTGCTGCCTCAGTCTTACTTGATGTCAAGTTATTGCCTGATGAATGTAGCATAGAACAAAATTGGAGTTATTTCAGTTCTTTAAAGAATAAAATATTTCTAAAGTAGCAACACAAAATCAGTGATTTTGATTGCAAATAAACACAACAGCAAAATCCTGGGGGAACTGATTAGCTCAGTGCATCTCTAATTATAACTCAGTACATAAACACATGTGTTTATGTATCTGTTAACTAACTGAGGTTGTGGTTGCAGGCATTCCTGATGACAGCAGTGCTAAGGTGAAGTGGACCCAGGATGAATTTGGACAGTCTATCCTTGTAGTGCTGCAGGCTGGAGCAGAGCATGTTAGAGCTGAGTTCCTCAGAGACAGAACAGACCAGAGGTGGAGCTACTTCTCCAAGTTCCAACATCAAGTCAAAGCCCTGAAAGCAAGAGGCCTGCCAGGCTCATTCCAAGCCACAGCACAGCACCAGGTGCAGGAGGCCTGTGTACTTTGTCTTTGAGATTATTTGAACGAGAATGCATTAAGAAATCATCTCTCTCAGAGTATTTATACCCATGCTAACATGTCCGTTATGTTTTTTTCTCCTCAGTTAGAAACAGGAGGATTTGACATAAGTCTGGTTCTTAGCGTGGAAGATGAGAGAACAGCAGAGATGTTTTTCAGCATGGGGTCAAAAAATAAGACGTCTGCTTTGGTCGTGATGCTGTGGCAACACATGAAGCTACTCCAGGGTCACATCCCCAATTCTTTACAGGTACATTTTACATTATTTTGATATATATTGATTTCTTTGAAGAAGGTATTTTTTACCCTGGAAAATATAATTTTTTGTTATAATGACAGAGCCTTCCTTCACATGGCACTTAGACTCCACCATGAAATTAAGAGGCATGCCAGAAAGAAGATGGTCAACTTCAAAAAGGAGTGGCTACAAGATGTAGCCTGGCCCACAGACCAATTGCAATTGAAATTTTACCAAAAGGATGTTTTGTTTTCGCAGATGAACTGTACAGGGGTCTCCACTGAAGACCGACTCTCGGCCCACTGCTTTGGAAACGTGGCAAACCGGCCAGTGGAGGTACAAGCCGTTCGCTCCAACAGACCAAACTGCGGCCTCTGCTATGGCCTGTCGCTTATCCATGTTAGTCTGTGGCTCCAAGCCAAAGGTTGCTACCGTTCTGGTGGCCAGAAGGAACTTAGAGCCAACCTGAGTCATTCTTCTCTGCACTTCCTGACATATTTAGGGCTGCCCAGCAAATCTACCGTTAGGCTCCTCCTTAGGCCTGGCCCCCAGAGGTGGGTTTTGGGGACTGGGATGGTGGCAGGGCCTTGGAGAGCAGATCTGAGAGCAGGACTCAGGGTGGAGTCTCTCAAACTGTATGCCTGGCATGGACTGCTTCAATATGGGACTCATAGTGATACACAAAAAGCTGTAGTGACGGGCCGTGTGAAGATGAAACGACTGTGTGACGTGAGAGCAGAAGCGAGTGTTTCCTATAACTCTGCTACTTCCTACCTGTTGGCTGCTATCCGATGCACAGAGGTGAGGAAAGTGGTCTGGGTGCAGTTTGAGAATATTGTGGGTCCCTTACAAAACAAAACGTCTTTAGTCTTACATGGAGAAACATGGAGCAATAGTCTGAAGGGATTCCTGAGCTACGAAGACCAGCAAGGTTTCCTCAAATCATTTCAGTCTATGCTAGCAAAGGAGCACAAAGTTGAGGTAGGATGGAACCCCAGTGACACTCTCATCCCAAACAAAGTGGATTTCCAAGGATCGGGTCAGTTCCACCATTCTTCCTTCTCTGGAAGAGCAATATTGCTCATCAACAACGCATCTGCACAGATTAACCCCACCGCCGCTTGGAAACTCTTCACGTCTTTCTCAGCTAGCTTTCTGCAGAAGCTGAAGCCACAATGGCTCCTCACCATGACCGCGTCCACCACACCGCGTCAAGCCCAGGCTGAGATGGAGAGTGATGCGTGCCAACTGCTTCTCTTGGCAAACAGACACCAGGAAGAAGAAAAGGAGAGCAAGTGGACGCTTTTTGCCCATCAGAGATGTTTCCTTCTGAAGGTTAGCGAGGAAACAAGGGACCAGAGAACTTGTTTTCCTTCAGAGAGAAAGCAAATAAACCATCTTCCCTGAAAGATGATTTCTGCCTTTCTGACCTTTATGTTTTGTTATGGATAATGGAAACGATGCTGCATTGCCTGTTTTCTGTTCAACAACGTGGCCCTTAAAATAGCCCACAGTCGTGGTTGTAACAGCTTACAGCAGGTCAGATGTTTGCATCCACTTCTCAGGCTCCTGAGCTGCTGAGCTCCTAAGAACAGGTGGAATTGGCATCATGGAGAAACGTTCATGTGATGACGTGTTGAAAGGGGGAATGTAAAAAACATTTGGGGCTTCTTAAAAAGTCAGGGCAATTTCAAGGTGTCAGATATTGCTATAAGGTGAAGTAAAATAATTACAAACATAAATACAAATACTCTGAGACATTAACATCACTTCCAGTCTAAAGAAATTTGTTGGTAAAATGAACTTTAATCTTGAATCTGCCATGAGTGTGGATAGTTTCAGATTTAACTGTGTATATTTAAGGCTCTATTTAAAAATCTGCTCTTGTGTGGATTAAAGAAAATCCACTGTAAATTCCAACTTATTCACCTCATTCTTATTGCAAAGTTTTTGTTGTATCATCCTTCAACCTTGGAAGAAGGAACACATGATGAAAAAGCTTAAAATTTATACGCCATTCATGCTGATGAGGAGTGGGTATAAAATTCTCAAGCAGACATGGAGGACAGTTTACTCCAGCAGTTTAAATTTGTACAGGAAAATGAATTTAAGAAACTCACAGCAAAAACATTTTCTATTAGTCTGCTATTAGAGTGTCATTTTCTTTTCCTCCTGCAGACTCTCATTGGTCCACAGGCCTCAGCCAACATCTCCGTCTCCCATTCAGGATGTGACAGAAACCTCAGAGCAGATCTCCATGCTGGAGGGGAGCAGAAAGGTTCCATCAGTCTGTCTCTAACCTGCGATCCTCATCGCAGTCTGCGTGCATCTGTTCTGCACTTCATCAGTGCGGTGAAATCGCTCAGATTTCCCACCAGCGCAGCGCTGCCTCTGAATGTGTCAGGTGGACGTCTGCCTCAGGTGAATGCTACCCTGGAGCTGGGGCGGTGCTTCCTCCGGGGCAGCGTAGGTGACTCCACCGCTCCGCTGGCGGCTGCAGACGGCCCCCAGTCGCTCACTGTGAATGTGAGAAGCCACTGTCCTCTGCTTCAGGTAACGGCATGTACAAAACAAATCGCTGTAAAAACATTACAGTTAACGATGAAATATTTGTTCTTAAAATAAGGAAGATAAGAAATGTTTTCATTTAACTGTTGGCATGTATTTATGACAGTGTATTAGAGCCATTGGAGATGAAGAAAAAAAAAAGTAAGTTTCAAAAGTTAATCTCTGACACATTTTAGAAAAAATAACAAGGACATGTCAGAGTTTCATAAATTGAAATTTCTTAGATTGAAACTCAATCTCACAAAATTTCTAGATTTTTTTTCTTTGACATTTCTGAATTTCAAAAGTCAAATTTCTGAGTTTTAGAAATGTGAGTGTCAAAGGTTGGAAGGTATTGACAGTAAAATTTTTATTATGTACTTTAAATATCTAATTTGTTGGTGAAAACATAAAAAATGAAGGTCAATTAAATTATACACCGCAAGGTAAAGTTGTCATTTCTAAAAATAATTTGAAGTATTTTAAGTGTTTAACCCTAACCCTATATTTATTGAGCCATTTATATATCTTTGCTTTTATTGTTAACTATGCAAGTTTTGGGCTTTCATAACGGTCACTCGTCATCATATTTCCTCTCAATCAAACTGTTCCTTCTGATTGCTAAACTACTGTTCAGCAGCTTTTAACAAGTGTATAAAGTTATCAGCAGACAGACTGCCTCTAACAGCCCACAGCATGATGCTTCTCCCACTGTTTATGGCGCAGGAGTGGGACCTCCCTCAGTCTCTGGCCCTTCGGGGCCTCTTGTCGGTGGCTCCCTGCCAGTTGACCATGTCGTCCTCTCTAAGGGTGGACGATGAGGATGCGTCTTTAGAGCTAAGTTGGTCCTGTGTCACTCCGTATCTCTTCGGGAGCGTCAGTCAGTCGTTCTCTGGGCTAAAGAGCCGAGGTCTGCCGCAGATGATTAGCGTGGAGGCTTCAGCTCTGGAGGGTTCGGACCAGGGTGGAGCCGTGACTGTTGATGTTGGGACATGTAGGATTAGAGCCAGGAGAATCGTTCAGGACAGAGGAACGGGACAGCGGCTTTGGGCCTGGGAGACAGACTGCCCTGGGTTACAGGTACAACTTTGTTCCACGTTTCATCCAGCTGGACGTCTCGTTTTTACTCTGTCATATTTATATGAACAGCTAAATGCAAAGACCGGAGAAGAGAGGAATCTATAAGGCAGGGGTGTCCAAAGTATGGGCAAGGGGCCATTTGCAGCCCCTGGAACGGTTTAGTTCGGCCCCTGAATTATTATTTCCCCCACCCCCTCTGCAGGTGGTTTTTTTAATAATAACAAACTTACGACCCACAAATTGTCACAAAAATGTTAATTGAAACAAAAAGTGTTCCTTTTAAAGGAACAGTATTATGTGAAATTGACTTGTTTGAGCTTTACATCATGTTATAATGCTATTCTCTCATCAAAAACATACATGGAGTGTTGCTTTGATTCTTTTATGCATGTTTGAGAAATCCTTTAATCTCCTATGGTAACCATTGAGCTGTGCAAAAAGGCCTGGTCGGACCTAGCTCCGCCTTCGAGAGAAAGCTCCTCCTCAGAGCTCCAGCTAACAAACGTCTGCCTCACAGAGCTGTCCTCTGTGACTCAACCACTCAGCTCCTTCAGACTAGTCAGCTGCAATTAGCAAACACCTGGTGGAACTGGGCAACTGCTGAGTTCATTGTGTGAGTTTCTTCTCAATGAGAAGCTGGTAAAAACTTTGCTAAAGGGTTAAGAGAAGGGCAGCGCGATGACTGCCAGAAGGCAGAATTTCGGTCTTTTGTTTTTGAAAAGATGTTATTTTTTTTGGCATGTTAGATCTCTTGAGTTGACAATTTTGGCCCATGAAGCAAACAGTTTGGACACCCCTGCTGTAAGGAATCCAGATATCCTGAGTTTAACATGTTTAGTTCAGCACCAGTTTGGGTCACAGTGACAGCTGGATGTGTGACCCAACAGGTTCATGTGAACGGCTCAGTGTGGGAGCACCCTGGCGGCGTGTGGACAGCTGTGATGGAGACTGGTCTGCAGGGCAGGAGAACGTTCCTCAGACTGGATGCTGAACCCGGGCCAGAGCTGAGAGTTGAGGGCGTGTTGGACTGTGACAGTTCCCCCCTCACCCCTTTGCCCAACAGCAGTACACTGAGATTCAGCAGCTCTGGATTACATGCTGCAGAACTTCTTGTTCAGACGAAGGAATGCCACCTCAGAGCTGGAGGAGATGTAATGTCACGTCCTGGCCTGCAGGTGTCACTGCTATACCACAATAACTGCTCTATAATTCAGGTACGGGTAACATGCAATAGATTCGTTACACAGAGCGCATCACTTCAGCATGATCACTTCATTAACTGATGTTTTCCTGCTTCTAAAGGAGTGGTTCAGTCCAAACATTATGCAGGCTTCAGGCTCTCTGCTGCTCTCACCAGCTTCTGTTTCCTCCCACATCTTCATGGTGGTAGATGGCAAAGAGTTGCACACCGTGCTGTCTGCAGGACAAACTGAGGTTTGAAAACAGAACTGAAATGATGTTTCAAATCAACTCGTTTGACACAAAGACGTCTTATTGTGCGTTTCTTCTTCTGCAGGTTCACAGGGAAGCATTTCTACATCTGAACCATTCCGTCCCCCTGCTGAAGAAACTGGGCCTGTCTGTGAATGTGTCTCTGGCAGTACACTGTGAGAGTCACAAAAATGGTTCACGCTCGTTTACGGCCAATGGCAGAGCAGAAAATCAGCAGGTAAGAACAGCAGTCAGATAAACTGTGAGGTAACGTGTTCCCTCATTTAACCAGAGCTCTGTCCAGATCCAGAACTGAAATATTCTCAGCATGTATCCTCATTCATTTCTTATTGAATTTTGATTTATTGTTGTGTTGAGGATTTCCAATTAATGATGTTTATAATCCATTAAAACTGTACATATTGTCAGGATTTTTCTACAGGGGCAAAGTAATTTTATTTATGTAGCATCAAGGCAGGTCATAGTGCTTTACGTGAATCAGAAGGAAATACAACAAAACAGCAAACCAAAGGAAAGAGCGAAAGAAAAAAAGAAAACAAAAAAGTACAAAACTACGTAGTCTGGTCAATCAAATTCAAATGCTGAGATGAGACCTCCAGAAAGCTCTGATGAATCAAATACCTGCAAATCCTAATAAACTGAAGGAATGAGATTAATGGGGTAAAGAAGTGTTGGTTAAAATTTCTCCTCAATGATGTGAGACCTGAAAATGCCTTTAACTTTTTAGAGTTATTTCTGCAAAAATTGGTGTGTTGTTTTTTCATTGGAAAACTGTAAACATGTTTTCTCTTTATCATTACAAAATAAGAATCTGTCGTCCATTTCTGTCCGTTTTGATATGAAATGGTTATTTTTAGAACCTTTTAAAGACAAAACTATTTCTACCATCACAATACATAAAACCCAAACTTGAAATGGGTGTAATTTATTTTTTGCTGTGAGTCTACATTTTTTTTTTTTTTCCAGTTTTCTCAAGAGCTGAAAATGGAAAGGACATCTGAGACTGTGAGGGTGCAGAGTGAGCTAAAACATGCGGTGAATTATCTGGACAAGCTGGGAGTCCCTGGAAGCAACAGCGTCCAGGTTGGCTTGGCTTTCACACCATAAAAACAACGGCTTGCCTCTGGGAGCAGGGCCACTGAGCTCGGGTTGTATGTTCCAGGTAGAACTTGGTTCTGCTGAAGGACGGATCCTAAGCCTGGAGTCTCAGTGTGGAGCTCAGCAGTCAGGACTCAGACTGCAGCTGAAGATGATTCCTGAACTCAAAGAAGTGAGGGGAACCTTGTGGCACGGTTCATCATGGCTTCACCGCCGAGGCCTGCCTCTGAGAATATCGGTATGCTGTAGACATGTTAATAGACAAAAACTCTCTCAATATATCTATCTAATATATATAATAGATATAGATAGGATAGATATATTTAGATTATAGATATTATCTAGATATTCTTTTTTTAATTCCAATAAGAGATCCATCCAATTTAAAAAATAAGGAGAAAATCTGCTATAAAAAAAAGAACCATGGAAACATACCAAAGACCAATTGCATAGAGCCTCTGCAGTTGTCCAAATTAATTCCCCAACACTGAAAAGATGCTGATGAAATAAAACAAGATACAATATGTTTTTAAATTACGCTTAACTTATTTAAAGAAAAACTCACTCCAACGACTTTTCTGGGATGCAAAAAGGCTAAACAATCCACCTCGTTTAGGCTAATATTGCTCGCTATCACTTCTTTTCAGTCTACGCTGAACCACGCACACACACACTCGAACTCGAGTAAAGTCCATCCTGATTGGATGAATGCTGTGGCCCTGGGGTGACCAAAATTAGCCCCAATGAGCTGCAAGCCGAGGCGGCGTGACTAGACTCCTGTCAGCCGTTCTGACCAATAACACACAGTTGTATGGGGCTGTCAGAAGCCCTGGCGGCTTGACACCTGGTTTGTTGAAAATTTAACAAAAGATGATTGTTATTTATATACCCTATTCTAACCCTAACCCATTATTTATAAAATGTATTTATTTTTAAGTTTATTTTAACAACATTATTGTAAATGTCAGGGAGGGCTTAGCCCTACTAGCTACTAGCCCATTTGTACCAGCCGTTCTTGTTAATAGTGATGAGCAGCAGATGTATTGAGATGTACTTGTGTTTTCTCTCCCAGGGCCTTTGCTCCATGAAGGGAACGTTGTCTGAGCTCCGGTCCAGGGCTGAGCTCAGTGTGGATGGACGCAAGCTGCTCACGTACGGGCTGAATGTCAGCGAAGCTGCCGGTCGCCTGGCTGGGCTCCTCTCATTGTCTCCTGCTGCTCTCAATCAAACACAACACAAGCTGGACTCTGTCCTAACTGTGCAGTTCAAAGGTCAAGACATCGTGTCATTTCACTTCTTCAAATATGTCTCAGTTTAGAAATTAGTTACACTTATGTTTTCTCTGAGGGCAAAGGATTAAGGCAACTGAAAGTATTGTTAACCAGAACTGGAGCCAGTTCTCACAGGGTCATAGGTCACCTCAGGAAATTTGCTCACTCCCTTTGACCCGTACCCTCTGCCTGCAACCCAGGAAATGTTTGGCATGTTGATTGATTGGGTCACCATAAATAATCTGTATTGTAGTTTTCATAAATTCAGGGTCAGAAAAATCCCAAGATGCATTGCACTAACTAGCCTTCTCTTCTGCAACCGTCTTCAGGTCCTTTAAGAAGTGCGTCATTAGACGTTCACCGCCAGGACTGGAGGTTCCGGGTGGAGGGAGAGGCCGGGGCCTGGGGGACGCATGGTGGTACCAAGGAGGCCCGGTTCACACTGAGGCACGCTGAGCGAGGAGAAGCTAGCCCTGCCTTCCAGGTGTAACGAGGTCAGCATGTAGAAGGAAGTTCCCACAGCACTGCTCCTCCCCACTAACGACCTCTGACTGGTTTCAGGTGGAGGGCTGGGGGAGACTGATGGAGTCCCTGCTGAGAGCCTCCATGGCCGTCAACCCTGAGCTCAGCTCTTCATTTGCACTCATTGTCCAAGGACACACCTCCACTCCCAGGTACTGATAGTGCTCAAAGATTTTATAGCTGATTTCCAATCGCTAGCTCTGATTTCTCTTTAAAAACTGTAAATAAATAACAAAATACTTTGTTCCTTTGGCTATTTTTTATTTCTTAAAAATTGGCCCCATAGTAAGACACGTCCAGACCCGAAATAAACCAGGCACATTAGCTTAATTCAGATTTTACTGCTTTAAATTGTAGGGTATAATTTGGATAAGCTTCTGCAGTTTTTAGCTCTTAAGTATTTAACATCTTCTAGCTGGTAGGGTGAGTTAGGTGCATATCATCTGGGATGTGCGATTGTGCTTCTTCTGACTTAAATAAATCACAAGGCCGCTCACCGATCCTGAAGACAGCTAGCCGAGTCTTCTTCACTCACTAAAAACGTCCACACCGAAGAGGATTGTCGTCAGTATGACCTGGCAGCACTGCTTTATGCTGCAGTTACCAATCAGATTTTTCCAAGCATTCACAGATCACAACCTACAAACGTAAAATCGTCTGATTCTGATCACAGCTGATATTTTGGTTGATACACAACAAACCTGCTTCAGGCTTCCTTTAGAAATAAACTATCCAACTATCATGTACCATTTCCCATATGTCTTTCTATTTTTAGTTTTTGCAACAAAGTTTAAAATGAGAGTTTTTCATTAGTTTTCTTCTTCTGCCATTTTTAGTCCCTTTTTGTCTGAGGATTTGTTTTAAATTATACAACTGCAACAAGATGTTGCCTTCAGATTAGAGCCGCCAGTCGGCCCCAAAATGGGTTTCCTGCTTGGACGGAGTGATGTCCAAACATCTTCCAACTGCTGTAGTCAAAAGGAGGATCTTTGTTCCCTTCCTCTCACTTTGATCACAACCACCTGTTGATGTCATCTGTTTAGAATAAAGTCAACACTTGTTTAACTAAATTACTCAGTGCTTCCCAAATTAAAGGAAAAACATTTCTATGAATGGCAGGCAAATCAATGTCTTTATGTTTTAACTGCTACTTTTTGAACTTATTCGGATTAAAAGTGTTTACGTTTTAACCCCTTCATTTTCTGCTCTACTAGCTGATTATGTAAAAAATAAAACCTTGTGCTATAGGAGTGTCAAGAATTGGCAGCAATATTGATGTTAATTTCATTTTACTTTTTTTATTTTTTGCAAAGGTGCCAATATCTTATTTTTTTAGTCCCAGAACCAGACCTTCTGGGGCAGGGATGTCAAAGTCAGACACACCGAGGGCCAAAAAAAAAATAATTTGCCACAAGCCGAGGGCCGGACTGGTTCTACGTTTATTAAAATATGTTGAAATCTTGCACAAAGCCTGTTGAACCAAGACCTAACACAGTGTATATTACTTAATGATTAAACAAGTAAAGCAATATTTTCTTATGGATCTGTCAGTAATTTCAAGTGAAACCATTTTTCAACAGGCAAAGAGACAAAAAAAAAAAGATTTTTCTTCCTTCAAAGAAAAATCGCATGTCCTGTACATTAAAAGAATGAAGCAATATTTTGTTGTGACTCTGTCAGTAACCTCAAGGGAAAACCTTTTCAACAGGCAAACAGCAAAAAATGAAATTGTTTTGGAAAACTAAATATGTTTCTTAATATAAAGATAAATACATAAATTGAAGTGCATGCATTATCAACTGAAAATGCATTATTGTGCTGCTCTATGATGTTCATATTCTTGTCTTTGTCTTAGATTATATTCTTTCATTCCAGCCAAACTTTCTCCACACAGGAGACACACAGGCAGTGATGGCAAGTTACTTTGAAAAAGTAACTTTAATCAGATTTCTGATTACTTCTTGAAAAAGTAACTTTGTTAGATTACTGACTACTTGATTTGGAAAGTAACTATTTTACTTTAAAAGTAACTATTTTAGTTACTTTCAGCAGCTAACAACAACAACAACGGTCCACCACCTGTAAAAATCACATTGATCTTTGCCAATACTTAATAAGTTATGCGATAATGATTACATCAACAATGTGTCTCCACTTATATGGTTGAACTGAAGGAGATTAATGATTACAAAAGTACAAAAAAAAAAAAACTTTAGTAATTTGTGCATGTTTTTGTGTGATTCTATTGTATGGAAAACTATAAATAGGATTTGGCCCAGTGCTGTGGCCTCTGGGCCGGTTCTAACAGTAATTAAATATCATCCTGGGGGCCACAGATAATTGAGTATGCCGGATCTGGGCTGCAGGCCTTGACTTTGACAGATGTGTTCAAGGGAAAACGACTTGGAGTTTAATTACAGTGGAACTAAACTGGTGTGAATTCAACCAGACTCAAAGCACACGACAGTCTCTGTGTTCTCAGTGGCCATTAGGGGGCAGTCTATAAACAAGCTCTTCTGTTATTAGTTTGACTTTATGAAAGTGACACTGGTAGCTTTATTGAATTTGAAAGGCTTGTGAAAAAGACAAATCAATAATATAGAACATTTATAATATAAATTAAACACGGAACTGGGCCAAATTTCATACAGTTTGCATTAAAACATTAAAATTTATGAAAAAAAAAACCCTAGAAAAAAATGGCAGGTGATCTGAATGTAATGTGAATTACTAATAATAAGAATACCCATAGCTGACCTTTGTTG
The DNA here is from genome assembly GCF_027474105.1 of Poeciliopsis prolifica. Lineage (NCBI taxonomy): Eukaryota > Metazoa > Chordata > Actinopteri > Cyprinodontiformes > Poeciliidae > Poeciliopsis > Poeciliopsis prolifica. The sequence continues at coordinate 2,251,611 of NW_026562383.1, forward strand.
TGATGTCTAGCAAGGAACTGATGGTGAACGTGGTCCACAGCGCCCCCCAGCTGCTGCCATACCTGCCCCCCCAGCTCCACCTCCGTTCTCAGGTGGGTTCACTCCGTTTCAGCCAGGCACTGGGTCTGACTTCCACATCTTTACATTTGAAGTAGAGTTGCCTGCCCCTTAAGATTCTCTTTCCCGTCCCAGTTGAACCAGTCCCAGTCCAACGTGGCAGCCCTGGTGGAGGTGTTGTCAGGCAGGAGGAAGCTGTGGGCTCTGGGGGAGCTGGCAGCCATGGAGGGCAGCTACAGGCAGACTGTGGAGGTCACACACTCCTTCCCACAGGTACCTCCAAGATAAACTATCAGTTCCCTCTGTGGAAATCTTTCTATCTTCAGATTGCATTGTCCTATAAGTTTATAAGTTTGTCTATCAGCAAGAAAAATGATTTGAATTATTTTGATTAGCTTCTCCTACAGAACATGTAAGTGTGTTTGTGTGTTAGCTGCAGCCTGTCCCCAGGCTTGTCACCATTAGTACCATGTATGAGGCCAGAAGGTGGCGCCACCTTTTCCAGCAGGCCACTGTATGGGGCAGCCATCAATTCAGCTTGTCTGCTCTGCACTTGGCTGCTCCAGGTCTGGACTTTGAGGCGGGCAATCGCACTCTGAAGGGTAAACACCAACACACACACACTTTACACAACCTCACATACAGTTCACCGTAAACATGTTCATAGACTGTTTTTCTGAAGCTGCAATTGCAAATGTCACAAAATATTAGTATTTTTAATGATCAACAAACAAAAAGTACTAAATGATTGTTGTATTGAAAATGCATAGATTTTCAATACAATTTGTATTCAATACCATCAAATACCATCAAAGTCAATATCTTTGATGGTATATGTTTTGGAGAACGAGTTTGCCCCTCGATTTGTATTTACAGTGTATGGAGAAAGTACAGGCATGTTAATAAAACTAAAAATATTTTTTTGTCACTCATTTCAGAAACTGAAACTCACATTAAATAGACAAAGCACAAATTATTTCAAACCTTTATTTCTTGTCATTGTGATAGTTATGGTTTACAGATGGCAACCCCCCCCACCCCCCGAAAATTCAGTCTGACAGGAAATTACACTTTTTCCTTCCACTCAGCTTTCTATAAATATTCTTGGAGATACAACTCTGTAAACATTCAGCTTCTTCAAGAATTGACAGTATTTTTGTGAAGTGTTTCTGACTATCTTGTGAACTAGTGAGAGACCATTTGGAGGTGCAGGAGTAAATTAACTGTTCAGACATTAGTTTGCAATTTTTTTTATTTTAGTATTTTCTGAGATGCTGAATTTTGGTTTTCTGTTATCTGTAAGCCATAATCCCCAAGAAAGACACTAAGGCTTCAGATATTTTCCATTTATATAATATGTTAGTTTTCCTTCAATTTGGTTTCTTTCAACAATATTCTGATACTCTTCTTTAAAGTGTTGTTTTTTTATTCTTCGGTGATACTGCTATTCAAATGCTTTTTATTGTCGACTGGTCACACTCCGCTGGCAGCTCAGACTTCTGTGAGCCTTTCTGGAAACGATTGTCTTGTTTTTGGCTCACCCTCCTTTCTCCAGTTCGGGTGTGGAGAGTCGGTTTCTCCAAAGTTCTCTCATCTCCATTCTGGCTGAAGCTGGATGCTGTCTAAATGTTTGCTCTTGTGCTTTCTTGGCAGTAATGCGTAAAATTGTTTTCTAGAAGAACAATTGCTGTGTGCTCCCAAAGGACTACTCTGTAATTTTCTCAATCAATCTTTGTCTCTGTTCTGTTTAGTATCCTGTTCCTAATCTGTGTCCTAATCGTTCCTGCTTACAGATAGTCTCTGCACGCTTCGTTAGAGGGATGCAGCTGGATGAGATTTTTAGTTTCTTTATTGTTCTTCCCATCAGTCCAGGTCAGCGGCCTCCCCCGTTTGAGCAGTCTGGAGTTGGTGCATGAGAGCTCCTTCCACAGCCGACTGGACAGCGTTTCACTGGGCTGGAAGAGGCAGGGACATCTGGAGCAGGTGAGACTGAACAACGTGTCCCAACCCGGGTGGAAAGAAAAACGCCTAAAGACAAAAGCTTCTCTTATGAAATGCATCTGTAATAAAAAACCGAAAGCATATATCTTTAGGCAACAATGTGTCTATATGGAAAGCATATATTTTTCTTCCAGTTTCGGTCTGGATGCTGAGGTGGAGAATTGTTTCAACTTCGTTTACTTTTCCATCTCTTCCAGAACGTCATAAAGTGTTTAAAGGTCATTGTTTTCTTTTTTTTATTATTGTTTTTTGCGCAGGCGCACATCCTCAGGTCGTGGAGTCACTCTGAGGAGACAAACGAGACGAAGCTGGAGCTGAAGCATCCCTTCTGCTCGGCGCTGAGTCAGCTGTCTCTGCACACTCTGTCACTCCGCTCACCCAGGAAGAGCAGCAGCAGGCTGCAGGTACACATCCAGCTCCTCACACTGCGCTCAGTCTCACAACACGCTGCTTTTTGTTGCTCCATTAGATTCCATCCACTCAGAAGTGATACTCTAAACCAGGGGTGTTTAGAGTAGGGCCATTTTCCATCCCTTGAAATCATTCTGTGTCCAAAATATAATAACACACATTCATTTCATCAGACTGTTAATGACAATACGCTTAAAATGAACTAAACTTAAATTTTCTCTGATCTAACAATGCTCCAAATTAAAATAGGTAGACAATTGTAACATTTGTTATATTTCCAGCTGCGGTGATTTTCTTTCACACTGCACTGAATCAAACCAATCAATCCCTTTGGAAAACCTGTTTCCCCTCCTCGCCTGTGGTGGCGCTGTTGTAGCATGTTTTTGTAGCCTAGAATAAAACTAGAATGATTTACAGATTATTTTGGGGTAAGCTGATAGGCTTCATTAAAATGATTGTGTGTCCATTTTATTTTTACAACAGAAATGATTTAGCTTTTTTTAGCATGACTGTGTATAACGTCCATTGTAGATAGAAAAAAAAGTTGTAAATTTTCACACAAAAACTCTGTTGTGGCCATTTTTATGTGGAAGTTTTGTAAATTGTAAATGCAATAAAAAAAATTTTGGGGGGCAGTTAGAATATGTGTTAGTTTAGAACCACAAGCTGTAGCTATTTTTTATTTTTGGTATTGTTTATATTATTTTGGTCATTTTTAGACCCTTCCACCGATTTAAGTGATTATGAACACATTGTCTTTTGTTTTGGTAAACGTCTGGTGTGATGACAGGGGAGGGTTTCGTAAAATGATTATGTTTGACCACTTTTTTAACTTACACATTCAGATTAAGATAACATTTGTTTTCATCTCAACAGAGGTTCAGATGAAAACCTTTGTTTAGATCAAGAGGTCTTTACTTATTGCTTTGTCCATATTTTTGGGAGAAATAAAGTATGTGTATTTACTCAGACAAACAAGTTGGAAGTGCATTGAAGAACCAAACCACCTGTCGCCTCCGGCGGCTTTTCTTGGACATTTTTGGCTTTGGAACTTAGAAGGCAACAAAGGCAATTTTGAGATTAATTTCAAAATTTCTGATTTTTTCCTAGGAAATCTTTCAATTTTCAAACTCAGAAAGGTTCTGTTTTTTTTTCTAGAAAATTTCTCTTTTTTTGGCAGAAATTTACTCCTGTTTTTCCTTAACTACAATGGCCCTAATACACTAATAGTAAAGAGATGGAAAAAGTCTGATTGTGTAAGACAGCCATCCAGGTAGTAATTGTGTGTGTGTGTGTGTGTGTGTGTGTGTGTGTGTGTGTGTGTGTGTGTGTGTGTGTTCTGCAGAGCCATTTGTCCTGGAACGGTGCCGTTCCAGTCAACATTTCTCTCACCCTGAACAAACTCGGCTCCAGTCTGGGCCGGGCGTGCGTTCTGCTTTCAGCCAAGCGGGTCTGTGGATTTCTGCGGGGTCAAAGGTCAGGGCAGGAGGGGATGCAGTTGTGTAGGAGCATGAAGTGCATGTCTGTTGTTGCAGATGGCAGTGTCTTCTGGAAAGGGCTGCGTATCGATGGGGTACCGTGGAAACCTGTATTCACAGACTGCAGAGGTGACATGGCACAACAAGAGTTTCAGGCAGGGCCTGACGTACCAGGTACTACTCTGCTTCTCCGTTAGCAGAGAGACCGTTTCAGCTCAGGATGATTTTAAATGGAAGAAGTTCCTCTTTTGTTTCTTTGTTTTCCTCCAGAAAAGTGCTGAGGGATTGCACGGCCTCCAGCTGTATGTGGATCTCGACCGAGTGTCCCCCGCACCCTGTCACTCACACATGCTCCTGGCCAAAGTCCAGACCAACCTCAGGGACCGCTTGGAGCACAGAGTGGAGCTGGGGGTTTGTCCCGAACAGCCGGTGAGTCCTCACACTGGTAACCATGGAAACTAGAAGAGGAAGAGGAAGTGATCCTCTCGCTAAAAGGATTTGGCAGAATCTAAAGATGTCCACATTCCCTGTGTGTGTGTGTGTGTGTGTGTGTGTGTGTGTGTGTGTGTGTGCGTGCGTGCGTGTGTGTGTGTGTGCGTGCGTGCGTGCGTGCGTGCGTGTGTGTGTGTGTCAGACTGTGTGGTGGTCCGGGTCCCACAGAGTGAACTCAGGAGAGGAGCTGATCTACAGTCAGTGTAACGTTTCGGTGACGGGTCAGCCGCTCTGGTCCCACTTCACACTCACCCTCACCAACACCTCCACTGCCCAGGGGACCAACATCTCTCTCTATACTGAGGTAAAGATACTGCTGATTATTCACTTGATAAATGGGTTCCGAAAAACATCTAAAAAGGATCATGTCCGTTGGATTCAGCTCCCTCTGCTCTGACGACCAAAATGCTCGTCAGAGCTCTAAAGTTTCTAAAGTTTCTAAAGTTACTGTCAAAAATCAGCAGCAGTAAGAGATAAAAATGGTAGTAGTTCACTTTTATGCTAAATATTTGCTCCAAATTAAACATTTAGATTGTAAAACTAAATATTTAACTTGCTAAAATATTTATTTAATATAAATATTAAGTAAATATTATATTGAATATTATCTATATAGAAAGTCAAATTAAATATTTGTTATTATATAACTATTTAGTTTGGACGTATAGATAAATATTTGGCATGTAGACAAAATACATACCTTGCTAATTAAATCTTTAGCATAGTTAGCTTGCTCGCTAAACATTTAGTTTGAAATGGTGATGTGTCATGGTGAAAATATGACTATGAGAAATGAACTACTGGAGCCAGTGTCCAGGCTGTACCAAGCATTCCAGTATTAGGAGTTCTGTTCATTCTCAGCAGAACTCCTCCCAGCGGTTCTGGAGAATTTTAATGTCACCTTGTAAATCTGTGAGATCCGCCGTCTCTTTGGAACCAGAGCGCGGGAATTCCTCCAATAAAACCGAGCATCTAAGGAAACACTGACTGATAAAAAAATAAAAAGAAGAGAGGTTATTCACCCAGATGGAGTGAAAACAAAATGAAAACAAAATGAAACTTATACTGAATTCAGACCCAGTGTCAAGACTCATGTCTGAACAATTAAACACATTTTACCTAAACTACACGTTCATGTTTAAACAACTGCAATGAAATTAATATTTCAGATTCATTCAATGGTGAAGTTAACATAGGAAGTCAAACAGTTCACTAATAATTACAGAGAGAAATGTGTTCAACATGAATTAAAATCCATTTAATAATCATTTAGAATATTATTGAAAAGTCCATTTATTTCAATAACTCCATCACCATTTAAAACACTTACACAGATTAATTAGACAAAGATACAGTTACTTCTCTAGAAATGTTAAGTTAAATTGTCATAAGGTTAAATAAACTAAGGTGTAAATGATAAACTGAAAGCTGAATATAAGACAATAGGAAACTGAAGGATAATATGAATACGATATTGCAATGAGTAAATATGTGATTATAAAATAACATTTTTCCAACAGATTGTTGACTCTTTTTTTTCCTTAAGAAATGATTATTTCTTATTATATAAGATTATTTTCTAGAATCTAGTGTTTTGTATTTACTGAAATTTAATAATCCAAATTATGTACATGTTGTGAAAATTTACTTCCACAAATTGTCTGTTTTGTGCATCTTTTTCCGCACCTACATTGTTCACATCATCAAACAAGATGTAAAAATCTTCATGTTAGTTAAACTAAAAGCTTAATTAATATTTTTATTCTATGTTGTCTTCTATTAATGGTGTTTTGTTTTTGTTTTTTTTTAACTTTCCAGTCAGTGGTGGGTAACTGGAGCTTGTTGTTGGGCAGCAGCGGCTTGTCGGGGCCCTATGGGGCCGGTCTCCAGGTTCATGCCACACTGGACCGCAGACACCAGGTCTGGGTCAATGGAACGCTGGGGGGCCGCTGCCTCCGGACCGCCACAGGCTACATGAGCGGTAAACAGAGGATAACCGCTAACCAAGTCCAGAAACTAAAAAGAGTAAATATGAACGTGTGTGTGTGTGTGTGTGTGTGTGTGTGTGCGTGCGTGCGTGTGTGTGTGTACGTGCGTGTGTGTACGTGCGTGTGTGTGTGTGTGTGTGTGTGTGTGTGTGCGCGCGCGCGCGCGTGTGTGTGTGTGTGTGTGTGTGTGTGTGTGTGTGTGTGTGTGTGTGTGTGTGTGTGTGTGTGTGTTTTGCAGGTCCAGGCCTCTGTGAGGACTTCAGGGCAGCAGTGTGTGCAGGAATGAACCACAGCTTTAATGCCGAGGTGCAGAGAAGAGAACGCTGCAGAGAGACTGAGACTCTGGGAAGCTGGTCACTGAAAACGTCCAATCAGAGGCTGGTGATGTCAGCCAGTGGCTGCTTGGAGAGATTAACTGAAGTTGAGGTAACTAACGTTTTCAGATATGATCCAGTATGGAGCTGCTTCACTCTATTTTCTCCTCTCCATCGTTTCATAGGAGCGATTTCACTTCCTGATCTCTGACATCCAGAAGGAACTCCTGGAGAGGAGGGAGGCATTAAAGCGTCTTCTAGCAGAAACCACTGAACAGGTCTGCTGCCTTAAAGCTGCACTTTAAAAATTCAAGTTTTTATTTTTTGCTAAAAATTTCCCCATGTCATGTCAGAAAAATATGGTGTGAAAGAATGAAGCTCCTCCAGCTTCTTCCTTTGAAATGCATGGCTCAAAAACAACCAATCGGAGCCCCGAGGAGCGCCTTAGCACTGTCCCTCATTCTCATGTACACGATGCTAATTGCGCTAATGGTGGAAAAACAACTTAGTGTCCCAGAAAAACTTACCCTCTAGCATTCACGGCAGGTTTTGCTGTGGTGAATCAGTTGCGGTGTAGCAGAGAGCAAGGTGGAGGATGTGAGCAGCATGTACATAAGCCTGATCGACAGTGCTAATGCCCTCCTCCTGACTCTGATTGGATCGTCACATGTTATAATGCTATTCCCTCATCAAAAACATACATAGCGTGTTGCTCTGATTCTTAAATTTGTGCTTGAGAAATACTTGAAAATCCATGGCAACCATTCATTGAGTTCAAAACTCCTGGGTGACCCAAGCTTCACCTCTGAGACACGGCTCCTCCTTGGAGCTCGAGCTTTAAAGCTACCCTGAGCCTCACAGAGCACATGTCCCTCACAACGCTCCATTTGGCTCCTGCGGACTAGCCAGCAACAATTAGCAAACACCTAATAGAACTGCATATCTACTGAAATCTTTATAGGAGCTACTTCTCAATGCAACGCTGGTAAAACCTTGTTAAAGATAAAAATAAATAAAGTAAAAAAAAATTGAGTTTTTAAAGAAACAGAGTCCCAATTTCAAGTTCCCAAACTATGACGTTAAATTTCCTTTCAGCACAATTACTATATTTTTTATAATTACTGAAGGTAGCATAGTTACTTAATTGTGCTATCATACTGCCTCTTTAACAAATATGTATGAAACACATTATTTTTTCTAAAAGTTACATAGTGCAGCTTTATTTTTTCCCCAGTAACGTCATGCTGGACCTGCAGGTGTTGTGATTAACTCTGTGCTTCTTGTCCTCCAGCCTGCAGACATGCAGCTGCTGCAGGCCTGGACCTCCGTCCCTCTCCTCGTCTCCCAGCATGCCGAGGGCCTGCTGGTCTGGGGCTCCACAGGGCTGCTGTCCCTATGGCTCAGCAGCTCCCTGCGCCGCTCGCTGACCAGCAGCCTGCCTGACCTGCTGGATCGGCTCCAGCAGGCCTCGCTGCAGGGGCAGCAGGAGCTGCGGAGTGAGTGTCTCCGCTGTCGGAGTTCTTCCTCTCACTGACAGGAAGACATCATCAGTGCAGTGTTTGAACTTCCTGTCCAGGGCCGCTGGCGACCCTGGCTGGTGTGTACCAGGACGTGAAGGGCCAGAACCTGGAGGCAGCGTGGAGGGAGGCCGCTGACATGTGGTCCGGCAGGCTGCTGGACGTCCTGCCTCCTGAGCTGGAGAACCTTCACCTCAGAGCCCTGGCAGCAGCAGGCGCCTCCGCCCTCACAGCCGCTCTGGAAGTGGTGAGGAAACAACAACCTCTGCTTATTTTCACTGTCAGTCTTGTGTGTTTGAAAGCAGAAACATTTTTGCCTCCTCAAGTTTGGAGCTGACCCTGTCTTTGTGTCTTTGGGTTGATCCTGGAAGCAATCACTTAATCTGAATTAAAATGAGCTTGGTAGTTTACATTCTGATATTTGTAGGACTGCAAGTTTGTTTCCAGAGGCATCATAATCCATTTCATTTATGGTTTTGGCTGTGTGTTTTTTTTATTTTTTTATTTATTTTAGTTATTGTTTTTGATTGCTGGGTTTGATTTCGGATATTTACATTTTCTTCCCGTTCCACACTGCAAAAACACAAAATTGTACCAAGTAATTTTGGTCTAGTTTGAGCAGAAAATATCTTAATATACTTGAAATAAGACTAACTTAAAAGTAACTTCATAAGTGAATATCTCCTTAATATTGAAGAGAAAATTCTCGTTCCATTGGCAGAACTATTCACTTATGAAAAGGTAAAAATGTCTTAACAGTTAAAGAATCTGCCAATGGAGAACTTTCTCATCAATATGAAGAAATTATTTACTTAAAACAAACACCTGTGCTTTGCAGCTGAGTTACTTTTAAATTAGTTTCGTTTTATTTCAGGTGTGCTAAGACATTTAGACTAGAAATTAGACCAAAACTACTTGGTAAGACTTTGTGTTTTTGCAGTGCAGTGGTGTGTTGTGTACAAAAGTAAAGTTTTAGTGTTGCCGATCTTATTAACAGCATTATCTTAATGTTTGTTCATTTTTTCTGGGAATTATTTTTCTTGTTTCAGGTTGTAAAACAGTGCCACAACAGAGCAGACTCATAAAAATCCTAAAAGTCAATGAAAGCATGTGAATACCATGAGTACTGTGTAGTAACTGTGAGTGTTTGGTTCAGGCGGGTCAGCAGAGCTCCCACTGGGCCGAGGCCAGGCTGGCCACGGCTCTGTCTGGACTCAGGAAACGACTGGCTTCTCTCTACACATTCAGCCGCAGGTACTGCATAACTCAGGCTCACCTTAAACCTCCGTTAGCTCCTGAGTTTATGAAAACGTTCGACCGTGTAAGAGCTGGAATGTATCCCTTCGGTTTTCTCAGAATAAGCCCCCGCTGACCTCAGTCGGTTGAAATCCAAATAAAGACGACATGTTGACGATTTCAGTCCAGGGAGCCACTTGGCCAGATATGTGTGGTTTCTTTCAGGGACTGCACGGTCGCTTTGTCGGTGCCGCTGCTGAATCTCAGCCTGTCCAGGGCCACAGAGGGCAGGTTGTTGGAAACCGTGCTGGAGGAGTGGCTCCTGGGGCCCCTGAGGGCCCTCGCCTCTGTCAGACCTGCAGCCGAGCTTTATCGCTTCAAGAGGAGAATGATGGACAGCCCGTTCAGACGTAAGCTGCTCGAGGGTTGAGATTCAATATGTTCATATCAAACCTATTGTTAGGTTATGGTTACATGAAGCATAACAGGAGTTTTTTATTTGATGTATTTATTTCAAACAGGATTTTAAAAACAAGGGGGGGGGGAGTGCATACATAAACACTTTATGTAATCATAACAAAGCGTTCTTATTTAATTTTTCACCTTATCTCATATTATTCAAACATGATACTTACTGACTCAGTAATTATCATGAATTTGTAATTATTTAAACATGATTTCATATTCAGCTGTTGCAGTAACAGATGATGCTTTAAGACGTTTTGTTTCACTGGAACCACTTCAGTAAACTGTCTGTCATTGTTGTGGTTGGGGAGACGCATAATGGAGTCTGATTTCTTAAAAACCAGGCGCAGCTTAAGAAGCCGGCTTGGCTCTGAATACTTTTACAGTTCATATCCGGATCCTGCGCCACGTTTGCTCATCAATGTTTTTATCTGACTGAACAGATTTCTGAGCTGGTTTCATGCGTCAAAGTTCCTGCCAGCGTTCTTGTTCACGCTGAAGCCATTACAGGAACTTTTGGACTTTCGGAATGTTCGGACCGCAGCTCAGTGGAGTTCAGCGCTGGCAACCCTGTCCAGTCAGAGAGAGAGGAGCGGCAGTAAATCACACACCGACTCCTTTGTCTCTTGACAAAACACATCTGCCGATGGAAACAGTTCGCCTCCAATAAAACGCATCTCTTCAGACTCAGGAGCCTGATTTCTACAAAGCAGGAATCCATGACATTTATCAAATTAGTTTGTCTGTTTTTGTTTTGTTCAAACGTAGCCAAGTGAAGGGAAGGGAACACTGTTCTTACTGGAAACACTCATTTCGGGGTGGTGTCACTAATTCGTACTGCAGTTCCTGCCAGAGCACCTGTTGACGCCGTCTAGAGTGTTAATGGAACAAAGAACCGTCAGGCAGATCTGCTTCGGTGCTGCACTGTACTCAAATAAATGTTCTTTACTAAAAGGAGCAATAATAGACGCAACAAAAAAGAATAAATCAACTTCTACAAATGAACCTAAACTACCACCAGTTGTTTCTAGCTAAAGTAAACAAAGTTGGTAATCACATTACAATCCTATTATTTTGATCTCACGTTACCAGCAATATTAACTGCATGCTTCCGTGAATGAACTCTTATTTTGAGAATCTAAATGAGACGCTTTCTGTGTCGAAATAGCGACAAATATTGAATTAAAAATACAAAATAAGCAACTGTCTGTTTTACCGCCGTATGCGCTGTACAGTGGCTACTGGAAAACACAAGTGTTGTGGATTTTCCATTTTGCAAACCACTTGCTGTATTCTCGCTGGCTGTGCAGGAGGCTCCACTTCTGCTTTTCAATGATGTACGCTTGTATAACTGCAGCCACTTTAATGTGCACGTGTAAACGTTGACTGCGTGCGGGGCGTGGTCAGCAGCAGTTTATTTGGATTTAAAGTGACAGAGTCATAAACAGCTCATTCTGACAGGAGGTGAAAATAGGCAGAACTGAGCAGGTGAAATCTCATAATCTAAGAATGAATTTCTGCAAAAAACAAAACAAATGTAATGAACACATTTCGTTCATTGCATTTCGTTATAGACCTGTCTTAAGCATCATAGGTCACCTGTAATGTGTTTGCCTCTCCCCTCTCTGTGTTCCCACAGACCAGGCGCTGCTGGTGGCTGATCAGTTTGTGGTGACGTTTGACGGCCGCCTGTATGAACTTCCTGTTTCCTGTCCGCTGCTCCTCGCCCAGGACGTCCGCACCGAGCCGTCCTTCACGCTGCTGCTAGGCGCCGACGCTCAGCGCTCCCTGCTGATACGCATGGGCAACAGCAGCGTCCACATTCAGCACACCGGACAGGTTTGTGCACTGCCTGTGGAAAGTATTCATCCTCTCGGATGTTTTTCCCCGCCTTTTTAAAAAAATCACTTTTACAAATCAGTTGTCATCAACAAAGTTTTGTTTTATTTCCACAAAAAGTTACAAAAAAGGGTTAATTGTCTCGTGTTTTTCAGTTTCTATTTTGTCAAAAAGGCCACATTTTGTTGATGGTGATTGATTTTCCAAAGCAAAAACGTCACAAAACACCCAAGTGGAGTGAATACGTTTTACAGGCACTGTAAGTGAACGATGTGTTTAATCAGATTTGCTGCCGACGGTTACAGAGACTCTCTCTGTCTCAGGTGAAAGCTGACTGTAAGGACGCTGTCCCACATGGACCCCTCAGCAGCCGTGGACTGAGTGTGAAAAAAGGCTCAAACAAAGTACAGGTGTCCAATCAGGAGGGACAGTCCGTGTCATGTGACCTGCAGCTGGAGTTGTGCAGCTTCACCCTGGATGGATGGTTACATGGTAGGAGCTGACACCTGATTTTTACATTTATTGTTTTTAAAAAAAGTCATGTTTTTTTTCTCACAGTGTGACGTTAAAACAAATAAGAAGAAAATGTGTTTGCTTTAATGTCAGACGGTAAGATTATGGTTTTTTTATTCAGGGTACCAGTGGCCTCATAAGTTTACATACACAGGTGGAATTTCTAATTTTTTTAAATTTTTTATCCATTTTCCATGAAAAGTGCCTGAGAACACAAAATACAATTATTTTCACTCGTGCTCTGTGGTTAGCCGAAGCAATTTATTGTCAAACAAAAATCACAATAACATTTTTCTAGTGATTTACAAAGAGTAAACCCGTTTGTTTGAAAAAAAAAAGTCTTATTTAAACCACTGAGCGTGAGTGGAAATGGTTTCTGCGTTATCAGTCATATTCTCTGAAAAACGTCCAAAACTTCAGAAATTCCACCGGCGTACATAAACTTCTGAGCCGTATGTAAGCGTGTGATTTCCACGGAAAACGTTTCTGCTCGGACTCGTTTCCCTGCTCAGGCGCATCCACCGGCCTGCTGGGGACCAACGATAACGACGCAGGCAACGATCTCTCTCTGCGTGACGGATCTCAGGCGAAGACTCTGGAGGAGTTTTTCCACAGCTGGGAGGTCGGATTTTTTTGTTGTTGTTTTTCCTCCCTCAATGTTTAAATGTCATAAATGTTTGCTTTGGTGGAGTAGAGCTTATCTGAGCGTGTTTATCTTTCGCCGGTCCTGTCTGTCTGCGTCTGCAGCTGGAGCCAAAGTGCAGTAAATCCACAGAAGTTTCCACAGCAGCGGCGAGACCAGCGAGCTGCGCTTCCTTCTTCTCTTCCCCAGATTCGCCTCTCGGTTCCTGTTTCAGAGTGGTAAGTGAAGAGGAAAATACTTCTGGTATTTCTCAGCCGCTTTTTAACTTGTTGGAGATAAAGAAATTCAAGCTGATTTAAGGGGGGGGGAAGCACTGTGTGAGGAGATTTGTCTGGCAGGACATCTCAAGGAGATTTTTCCAAAATTGTATTGAATTCCATGGCAAGAAACAGCAGATAAGTTGTCCAAAAAAATGTGTTTTTCTCCTTTTCAGGTGAAATCTTGTTGAGATATTCTTTACAGGACCATATGATCCAAACAGATGCAGAGATTTTTATAATGTAAATAAAAACCCGATGACTGCATGAGAAGTCTTCATTTTTAGTTGGATTTTTTACTTGAATTTGCTCACAGCATTTTGAATAATATTCAAACTATTCACATTCAGATGTGCAAACCTGGAAGAGAGGACTTGCAGCTGTAAATGCAGTAAAATGTGTCCAAAGATCTACAATGTGCGGTGTGCATTTATATTTAAAAAAATTGTTTAAAATTTTGGAATTTGGAATTTATTAATTTGCATCTACTACTTTATTGCAAAAAACAAACTGAAGTTTGTAATCAAATGTAAAAAATGAGAAAGAAGTGCTGCTGACCTGAGTGTATAGGAACCAGAGTAGCAGCTAGCTGCGGGGATGTGTGTGTTCAGGTGGATCCAGCCCAGTTCCTGTCTGTGTGTGGGCGGAGCTCCTCCAAAGCGCCCTGCAGGTTAGCGGCAGCGTTTGTTCACCTCTGCCGGCAGAATTACGTTCCAGTGGAGATCCCCGGCCAGTGTAGTAAGAACAGCAGCATAAAATAAACTCAGAAGTTCATTTCAGGTGTTAAAATACATTTGAAATAAATGGAGCTCTTCTTTTCTCTCTTGTGTTTCAGTGAAGGTCTGAAGGACAAACAAACTGCAGACTTGGCCTCTGAGAACCTCTGTTCAGAATGAATACATTTACATACCACTGTTTTCACTCTATATTCATTTCAATGACATGTTTTAATGTGTTGTTATATTTGCTAATGTACCTTTGACAAAGATTCTAGAACTTTAAATAAAAATCCTGTCCTTTATGAATCAGTATGGTTTGGTTCATCGTGAATAAGTTGCATAAAGAAAGCTGGAAGGCGGGTTAATCAAACCTGGTGACACAAGGACAATAAAACATGCACTGATCATTTTGACATCGTGGGCAGAGGGACCTATACTTGTTTCAATATTTCCTGGTTACAGTGAAGGTCTGATTGACAATCTTATTATTATTTAATTCACATGCTAACATGGCACAACATGAGGGTGGTGGGCTATTTCTTTTTGCTCCTGTTTTTACCTCCTCCATTTGCTTTTCTGCCTGGAGCCGTTGGGATTTGGGTAAATTTGTCAACAAAAAATTGGTTTTAGCATTTAACTTGTGGAAATAACTGCCCAGGTTCTTCTTGTCATGTTGACGTTTCTATTGAAACGCATAAAAACACTGAGCCAACAGGTGAGGTTAGGAGGCTAGGGAAGGAATGATTTATTGTGACATCAGAATTATTGTGAAGTCTGAGGAAAGTCAACCTTCTGATTTAGAAGAGTTTCATATTCCTCATCTGTGTTTCATAAATGCGGCTGCAAGATTGGCTGAATTTGATGTTAAAGTTCGTCCTAAATCATTCCAGAAAACCAGTTGCTAAGAGTTTTGTAAAATAAACTCATTGCTATGATAATCTTTTCTTTCTATAAGTGACATTTTGGGGGGAAAATCTAAAGATTTATATATATTTAAAAAATTATTATCAATGTCATTTTTCTTAATTGCAAAACGTAATCTTAATTATTTACGCAACATTTCTACCAACTGACTGTCATTCAACTGTGAATTTTCCCCAACAGACTCAATAATTTCTCATCAGAGGAGCTTTGGAGCAAAATGGCAAATCATATGTGAATGCTAGCGAAGAATAAAAAAATATTTGGCCAATCACCATTGTTAAATTTAAGGTGTTAAATTTAAGGTCTTTGGGGCGCTGGAAATATTGTCCCTGCTACTGAAAATGCTGGAAGTTTTGGATTGCTGTGGTGACGGTTCATGATGGAGACTTGAAGGGAAGCTTGGACTGAATTCTCCATCTTGAATGACGACGCAGAGGATTTTTCCAAATGGCTGCTGAGCTGCAGCTTCTGTTGCGCAGCGTGTTTATTAGCATTAGCAAACATTGCTGGGCTCTTTTCATGTCCATCAGCTGGTACCATTTGTTCCTAGCTGATCAATTATGAGCTTTGCTGTGGTTTATGTTGCTCTGGTTAGCATGATGCTAATGCTGCTTCAGGTGAATGTTGCTAAGGTTTTTTTTATTGGTTTTATGTTTTTGATATGAAGCTCCTCTTGCCTTTTTGCTTCTGTTAAAGTGTTAATGTTTGAAGAACGTTATGTTTTTCTGAGGGATTGTCGTCATTTTCCGAACATTCATCTGAATGTTTCCAAGAATTTTTCTCACCAGGCAGTCGCCACTATGTGCGAGGAACACAGAGCGTTTGTTCCCCCAGGCGGTCTCTCTGAACACAATGAACATCTTAAGGCCAGAGCAGTCAGATCTTGGCTGCGAAACTAAATAAGCACCATTTTAACTAAAAAAACATTGAGTGTACATATTAATATATGTACATATTGTTCTTTTAATTTTTCTAAATATTTTTGGGTTTTTTTTTTCATACCCTGGCAACTTCATAAGAGGAAGACGATGCTGGTAAGGCCAGGCACAGAACGATGAAGGTGTGTTGTATCTTGTGACTTAAACTTTTTAAAGACATAACTCAAATGAAATATGTGGGAGTCGCCAACTGATGAGATGGCAGCCTGAGGCGGAGCGGCGCCCACAGCGGCCTTTTCACACAGCAGAACACAGATGGTTATTTATTATCATTTAATTTTAGGTTTCTCTCTTAGCAAAGTGAGAATAAATTAAAGGGGAAACACGTTGGCAACGTGCCGTCACAAAGCAGAGGTCCGTGTCATGAAAGAGTTCTTCTTTCAGTTCAGAAATACTTTACTTATACCCAGTGAAAATGAAATGTGAGTCATATCATCCAAAGTTCTTCCAAGTGTTGTTGTAGATGCTGATGCTATGATCAGGTCGACTCTGTAGCGGTCTATATTGCAGCGAGTCTGAAGTAGCCTCTGACTGAAGATACTCTTATGAAACAGGCTTGCTACATTTAGGAAGGGAATAAATCCCATCTCATTATTGAAACAATAATCAGGAACATTTTTTAGGAACAATTTGTTTTGGGGAGGGGAGGGTTGTCAAAGTTACCTTGACGTGTAACGTAAAATGTGATTCAAAAAGCTTTAAAAGCTCCTTCAAGCTGCAGGACCAAAGATGACTAGTGATGCACATCAGACGTGTTTTTCTCAGTAAACAAACTGTTGAGAAGTAAAACTAAAATTCAAATGTTGCTTCCGTACACATTTTGCTCAGTCTCACTGATCGAACCTCTGCTTTACCTTTACAAAAGTGTAAGGTTCTAAATAAAAAGTTTTAATGAGTAACTCCTTGATTAAACTCCTCATAAACACTGATTTATTGTAATGGCTCCCAATACAAGTTCTGGACTATTAAAATGAGCTGTTTTTGGCTCCCTCACGCAGAGCTGCTGGCACTTGCTCAGCCCTGCCTCCCGTTTCAAACTCTTCTGATGAATGTAAGAGTTAAAGTGCTAAATATGAATGAGATATTTACTCTCTTTGACAAAAAAGCCTAAGTCAATTGTAGACTTTTCCAAGTTTGGGGGTTCCGGATCCCACAACTCCCTTAGGATTTCTGCCCATGGGTTTTAATGTATGTAATGTATGTAAAATTAATTTCATAAATTCACTTTAAATTTAATAAGTTACTCATGGATCCTGTCTCATTTAAATCCTAGATGGTTGCTGTCACTGATCGCAAATCGTGTGTTTTTATTCGGTCTGTGTCTTTAAATCCAAAGTGGCGCCATATAAATCAATGGACTCTTCTTTTTGTTTGCTAAGCCCCTTTCACAGTGCTGGACCTTTGCAATTTTGCCCAGTTAATATTTGGCTTTTTTCCTCTAAATTTGTCTGATGCCAGACATAAAATATTTTTTTTTCATTACAAGAAAGTTTGGTACTCCGCCTCTCACCTGGAACGTAGCTGAAGAAAGACGCCAGCCACCCCCCACCCCACTATGGACAAGGGTGAACAGAAAATGGATGGACGGGCGGACGGACAAGAAAGTTTGGCCCCTTGAAAAAGAAAAAACAGGTGGAGGTTTTCTGGACAGTCCAAAGTGCAGCTTGCTAAAGCTGGGTGATTTCAGACACACGAAGCGTTCTGTCAGATCACAGTTTGGCAATAAACACAACCACTTCTGATCATTATGGATTACTTTGTCATTTTGCATCAAAATGACAAAGTAATCCATAAGTAGAGATCACAGGTTGTGTGTTTTCACACCATGATGTTGGGAATGCAGAAACAAAGGGGCGGGGCTTACAACTCACAAATGTACAGTTGTATTTGGAAGTTCCCATTTTGTTCAACAGGTTTATTTAGGGGATTGTAAGGTTCCTTTGTTTCAAGCTGGAATTTTAGGCTTCATCACATATTAAGATAAAATTGATTGTCAATCAATTTTATTTTAATATTGATTGTCAAATCAATATTAAAGATAAAAGATAAATAAAAAAAGATAAATAGGACATTGTTGGATAACTTAAATTTGCTAAGTCTCACTACTTTGTTCTTCAAGAGGCTTCATGATGTCATGTGACTTCACAGAACAGCTGGACTTCAGTAACCACACGCAGGTGATGTTCACGCCACACTTTTTATGTAATCATTTGTCAAAGAAAAACCTTTCAAAATCACAAATACTTTTCCTTCATCGTCAGGGTCCCGCGCCACGTTGTGTCTTTTCACAAATAAAAGTGAACGTACTCTTCTTGTTCATGTTAAAGCTAAAATTAACAAAAGAAACACCCACAGGGTCACATTCAGAAGTTTTAATGTGGTCTTATTTTTGGAGCTGCTCTTGTTTTCTCACCCACAGAGGGAATTTCTGGGAAACACATTTCAGCTCTTCTCTTTGATAAATGAGTTCCAGGTGAAGAAACTGGATAAATAAAGTGATTCCTGTCAGCAGTCTTCTGCTGCTACTTCTGAAACGCAGACACGGGTTCTTACTCAAGAGCCTCGAAAAGCCAATAACAGTGTATATAATACCTTGTAAAAATAAAATGAAATAGGATTCTCATGCTGCAGTGCGTCATATTAAACCAGTGTAAATGAGTTGGCTGTGGTTGGAATACCAGCCTTTATTCTTCAGATTGGATCCTCCAGCACGCTTCACTCTGTGGTTCCAGTCACTGCAACGACGCCAAATCCTGTTTCAACATCACTGACAGAGGTTTAACTTTACTTTTGTTCCTTTTGAATTGCTTGATATTGCAACAACAAAATTCAAAGTATTTTTGTGGGGGGATCTTATAGGAAAGGGTAATAAAGTAGTAAACATATACAGGGTTTTGAATATTTGCATAAATGTAAAACTTGAAGACTGTTATCCATGTTTAAACTGAATACCTGTAGAAGTTAGTACAGAAACAATGAACAATTTTTAATTTAACTCCATGTCTATATATTCAAAAACTACATTTATTGTTAAATTATTTTTTTTAAATATGAGCTCAATGAAGATGTTTTTAGTTTTTAATCTGTTATTCAATCATCAGATTGGTGCAAAGTGATCTTATTCAAATAAAAAAAACAACCTTAAATGTGGGCTGCGAATGCTAGCATTGGCATTAGCATCGGTGCTGCTAATGTTTTCCATTGAGATGCTATTTGAGGCTTGAATAGCTTTGCTGATATGCTAACTCCTTTTAGCACAACTTGAAGACAACAGTATTGTTTTCCAGCGTCCCATCCTATTGTCTTTTTTTTTAAGCAAATATTAACCCTCAGTGGACCAAGACAAACTTCTTCATTATCCATCGCTTGTGAGTCAGATTTACGGGTGCACCAGAAACGGCTGAACATAAATGTTCCTGTTAAAATTTGTGTAATTATTTAACCAAATTAACGTGTTAAAATGCCCAACCCTAAAAATTCAAATTTATTTCACTGTGAAGTCTTCTGTTTCATCTGCTCTGCAGTAAATAAAAATTCCAATATTTCGTTGAACATGAGTAGAAAGGCAGAAATTATTGTAGGTCTAAAATAAAAACAATTTATGGTTTTTGCCTTAAAAATGTGTGCTATTGCCTAACATTTTAGGATGAATATTTTCTGTTTTGCTTGTCTTTTTCCACCAACAAAAATAAGAATGGTCCTAAAAAAAAACAAGGTTAGTCAACAGAAATAACCAAAAAAATATTTTCATCTTTTACTACATAATTTGAGAATGAAAGAAAAAGCATTTGTTCTTAACATTTCATCATTAAAGATCTCATCCTAACATTTGCTCAATAATTCTCCCAAGAAACCCCAAACGTGTCGTAAAATCGTTCAGGTTAACCTCAGTGAGAGCTTTGCTCAGTAATAAAAGAGATTCCTAAACTTCCTTGACTCTTGTCCACACAGTGAGAATCCCACTGAGTCCGGCAGCAGCACAAAGCAAATGTGTTTCCTGATGGAGAAGACGGACGATGCCTCTGTCATTTCATGGCTCCCCTGCTCACACATTTAAGTTGGACTTTATCGCCAATCTTTCTTCTCATGCTCTGCCCTGAAACATGAATGCGTCTTGTGTGCGAAGCTGTACTGCTTCTCTGTTCAAACCTTTCCAAGTTTGTGAGTGTGAAAGAAACACATTCGATTGTGCTCCATTAAATGATCTCACTGGTGTAGTCAGCCATCCTTCCTTCATTTTGCCTTCAGTCAGTCAGTATTTTCCTTCTTTAAAACGTGCTGTATTCGTTTTAGATTATCAAACAAATTGTCAAAGATAACCTGACTAAATGCAAAAAGTTGTTTTCTCAGCAGTCCTTTAAAATCACATAGAGAAATTTGTAAACCACTCTTTCTTGCAGATTTCTTGATCAGTGGTTTATTAGATTCAAATTAGATCCTACCTATTAACAAATAACGTGCGCTTAGTCCTTTTATCAGTGTTGTAGTGTGGCCGCCATCCAGCAGAGGTCGCCGCTGGTCGTCCTAAAGTGGAGCCAGTTGATAAAGAAACAAAGATGGCGGGGCCTTCCCAGAACCGGGAAGAGAAACGGTCCCAACAGAGTCTGCATTTCATGCATTTCTGTTTTGAAATATAGAAACTCGACAATCTCCTTTCTAGCCCTGTCACAATAAACGATAAGCCAATTTATCGCATCATATATTAAAATGACCTCTATAATTTCCATTTGCATGATTTATTGTTTTTTTCTTCAGACTGACGTTTTGATCTCAACCAACCCTTTTTATAGAAGAGCAGCTTTTCATCTTTTATTAAAGTTCCTGTTTTGCTATATTTTCATAATATATCTAAGATTACTGTGAGAAAACAACAATTTCCATATTTTTAGTCAGTATTTAATACGGCTGATATTAAATGATTTCAAAATTGTTTAATTTCAGCATATTATGAGAACTGTAGCCTGTTACTTTATGGAAAAATGGTGAACCCTGCCTGCTAGGATACTGCATGTGGTATTTAGTAATGTTATCTTTGACATAAAAATATATTGGATGATGTGAAACATCTCAGTGTGACAAAAAATGAAACCTAAAAGCTTATTTTCCCAACAATGTAAATTGTGTTTTTTTTCTTTTAAGATGTTTTTAATTAATTTTTTTTTTTTACTTTTCAGCTCAACACAAACCCCATATCATCATCAGTTTACTGCATATTTATTAGATAGCAAAAATATAGTCATTTGACCTCATAAAACCACACACAAACAATTAAGTGCAAGCAGTAAAGGAATAATAATGTACATGCAATTTGTTTTTCCACACCACTTCTGCTGTGAGTCTTAAAGAAAAGATACTGAAGTCGTACAGTAAATGTCAGGGTCTCCACATGAGTGACAGGAGAAAATATGCAAATATTCAAAAGCAGCAATGCCTGAAATTCAGTCACAGTTAACGTTATTGGCAAGAAACAAGGAAAATGACACAAGTCAAGTTTTCCATTGGCTACACCCTCTGATAGGAACACCATTCCTGTTTTTAAGGCAATCTTAGCGCAGCAGCGATGCTTTGAACTGTCTCGTTTGAACTGTCTCGTCTCTGTGAGGCGACACACACTGATGTGAGCTAACAGACAGCTCAATAGTGTAATGAGCCAGAATCACTTCATAAACTTATTCTATTCTAATTTTTTCAGAGAAATGGCAAGAATCAGTGTTTATACAGGAAACGTTGTACACTTTTAGTGAGATCTAGCAGGCTCATATGTTGCGTCTTTATCTGCCTTCAGAGGCAGATAAATAAGCTGCGTGTGATGACAACTTAGCTTTTCTTTTATGCTATATCTCCTTAGAAACATCCCCTTATTTTTACTATCTTATTCACAGCGACTGCGCTCTGCTGTTGGATGATTGAAGCAGAATTAGAGAAAACTCCCCAAGTGTGTGCAGGGGTGTACCGGCGGGTCGCCACTAGGTCCTCTTCAGGCAGAGCGGATTCATCCTCCAGCAGTGACAGATGGTGTTAAAGAGCCGGCAGCGGCAGGAGGCGCACGGGTCGCAGCAAGGCAAGTGTGAGGAGCAGTTCTCCATCAGGCGGCCGCAGCGCCGCGCCGGGGTCAGGATGTGGGACTTGTGTCTCTGAAACGGCAGTGAAGGCGACAACATGGCATGTTGGAATAGAGACTGGACCTCAGATCAATAACAATAAACCAGGGAGAAAGTCTGGAGTCGACTCAGCTGTATGTTGGGACGGGTGTGTGAAAGATAAGCATGTAGCAGTAAGAAATTGATCAATTAATCACGTGATCAATAAAGATGAGCTCAATAATTTCCATTTTGGTGATTAATATTTTTGAAGGGCAGTTATGCTTCTGGTTGTAAGAGGATTTTGTTTCATTATTTTTTATTGTTTTATTTTGTCTCCCGGTTCAAATGTGAAGTGTTTTTTGGAAAAATTCAAGTTTATTGGTGTTCTGGAGGCGAAATGGCATTATCACCCCATTCTCAATATTATCACCTTCCTAAAATGTATCACTTTTGGAAAAAAAACCAATCTTTTTGGCAAAAGTGATTTTTTTGGAATGTTTTAGAAAAGAGAACATAAAACTTATGCCATTATTTTAGAAATGTGACAATATATTATAATATTATCGCCTGTCGTAATAATTAGTGGGACGATTTATCGTCCAACATAATTATTTACGGTGACAGGATTAGTGGAAGGATTTACAGGTCATTGATAGGAGTTGGTCAATAAGGGAACTTTATTTCTTGTTCAGTGAGAAAAAGCAAAACCTTTGTTAGACAACAAGAAGGCGTACAGTATTCACTGTGCCGTGTTGGCAGTAAATACTGTCAGCGTAGTATTTATATGCCCCAAGAAAATTGCTTTAATCAAAAAAGAGTAAAAACTTACAATGTGACTCTGCTCTGCTGGAGAAATCTTATGCCTCGCAAATAGTCGTCTTGCTTTAGTTTGTCCCCAAACTAGGAAGAGAGATAACACATGAAAAAAGGTTTATAGACAAGAGACATTTTTTTCTTTACTTTTAAGCATCATTTCAATTCTAGAATTAAAAGAAATGACACTCGATTGGACATCCTATGGATCTGTCTTTAGAGAAGCACCGAGCCAATATATGTATTGTATTCAATAATATTGATATGTTGTTTTATAGTCGATCTATCCAGCTTTCACTGCTTTATTCACTGAAAAAAATCCAACCAGATCTCAAGTCAGTTCTTATCTTCCCACTTTTTTAAGTCTCAGAATATAAAACCATTTTAATTTCAGAAATTAGAAAATGTATTTTGTCCCTTTTTTAAACTCTGGACAGCAGTAAACAAAGTACAAATATTGTTCTCCAAAATAATCCCGGGACTTTGGTTTTCCAAAGTTTATCTGATCATTACCTTGTAGATTATTTAAGTGCAGCAGGTTTTATCCTATATTTCCCAGTGTTCTTCATTGTTACCTTTATACAAAGTTTATTCCTTGGTGCTCAGTTTCCTAGTTTATTCTCCCGTTCTGTTCTTTGTCATTGGTTCTCACCGTCTTTCGCTGAAGAAGGGTTTTCTTTTATGGTTTCATAATTACAGACCTCCGCTTCACCTCCTGCCTTCGGTTTTGCCTACATTCGTATCCGACTTGAAACCAACCATGACAGATGCATACCAAACTGTCTTTTTTTTATTTTTTATTTACTGTTACGCCCGTGACATTAGCCTTTCATAACAGAAGGAGAATAATGACAGAGAACAAAAACAACCCCCCGGGCCAAGTTGCACCTAATCATCTGGAAGAACAGGGTTTAATTTAGACTGGCCTATCACCAACGAGCAGGGCGCCGAGGGGTCAGCGAATTGCCAGATAATTGGTGGGTGAGAGCAACAGAGAACTTGGCATGTTACATCTGTTTTGAGCGATGGAATTTATAGCTAAAGTAGATGAACATTTATCTCAGAGGCAGCCAAAAAACACTCTCCATTAATGAGTTGAAGATGTGAAAATCGGTGCAAGTGGAGTCCTCTGGGGAGAACAACTACTCAGTCATTAGGCAGGACTTCTTCTGCTTAAGAATATGCTCCTTTGATCTCCAGAGGAAAATATGTTAGCAGATGTTTTGGTTAGCATCTCCTAAAGAGAGTTGTCAAGGCTTAATTTAATTATACTTTGAGCATGAGAGGTTGGATGGTATCCACAGACTAATGGCGAAGTATTGTTAAAATATGAACAGAAACACTGTGCTGCTTCGGCGCAAATCAACGTAGTCATCCTCACAATGCTTTGATACTTTCAACATTGAAAGTATTCAAACCCCTTGAGCTTTCTCACACTGTTAGCACTGCAAAAATCAGAATATCCATTTGGGATTTTATTGGACAGGCAAACACAAAGCAGTGCAGAATAGTGAGATGGAAGGAAATGATACATGGATTTCAGAATTAATTAGCATATGAAACTGTGAAAGGTGTTGTGCATTGACATTCACCCCCCTTTACTCCGATACCCTTAATGTCCTTCCAAAGTCACTGGATTAGTAAATAGGCTTCACCTGTGTGAAATTCAGTCTCAGTGAATCTGTGGGATATTGGTCTGGACTGTGGAACATTAATAACACAGTAAGAGATGTGATCAGATAAAGTTGTGGAAAAGTTTTGTGAACAGCATTGTGTGCATGGGTGATATATACGATTTAACACCCACACTTTTCAGACTGAGTTAATATCTTTGTTCGCCTGGGCTACATTTGGACAAAACAAAATGCAGTTTTTAAGCAACATTTCTGGGACAATGATCGAAGCAGATGCTCAGAGTGCCGGACTTGGTGCTGAATACATTACCATTCAAAGTATGAAAAATATTATCCTGTTTTACTCACTTTTATAGCAAAAAAGCAAACAACAATAATTTCTTAACATTCATAAATGTCTTATTTTCAACCGTTTCAAATAGTCACATATATATATATATATATATATATATATATATATATATATATATATATATATATATATATATATATATATATATATAAATTAAAGAGCAAAACTGACTGATATATATAATGATATATATTGAAAAAGAAAAATGTAGTATTTTACATGTGTTTCAGTCCAAAATTAAAAAGTTACATTATGTGGGGGTGATGTGTTTTTTTAATTAAATGGAGAGAAAAAAAGTCTTCAGAATAATTTCTTAAGTGTTGGAAACCATGGTTTTTATAACCCAAGTCATAGAGTTCAAAGGCAATGCAACCAAAGAATAACCTACATAAACTTTTGATTTTAAAGACATAAACCTGACACGTTTCTCTCATCACTGCAGCAAATAGAAATAGTTTTTCAGAAACTCTCAATGACCAGAAACTATACGTTTGGTGTGATTTAAGTATAGACATTAAAATAAACATGTCTTTTAATTTCCTGCAAACCTTTTGCTTCAATGGTGTACCTCAGCATTATTGAACCAATTAAAATGACTTAATATTTTATTTATAAACTAATATTGCTCTTTCATACGCATTTATTTAGCTAAAAGTAACATAGCAGTTTCAAAAAGTGACTAAAGTACATGTACAATTTTTTCAGATACCAGTCTGACTGATAAAACCCAGAATGCCTCATGCTCGAACAGGAGAGCTTTTAACTGCTCGTCATTAACCAGATGTTGTCTATTAAGCCACATAAAGAGAGAAATGAGCTAATTTCTCAGACTTTCCTAAGTTTTCCAGATGTGAGGTGGAAGCATATATTGTCAGTCGGACTATATAAGCGCCTGGCTTTTTGCGGGATTTATCCATCATTTCCACGGACCGCGCGTCCCTCAGGCGAACAATTATTACGGATAATAAAAAGCAGAAAGAAAGCCGGCTGCAATGTGTTTGCTGAACGTCCGTACCTGTGACGTTCTCGGTCTTCCTCGCGTCTTTTTTCGTGTCCTCTGCCCACGAGAGCGGAACGGAGAGCAGCAGCAAGCACAACAAGTGTCTGGCGGCGGTCCTCCTCATGGTGCTGAACCTGTTGAAGATGGCAGAGTCACAAAATGCGTCTCTGGGTGTCGGCGGCTGATGGGGGAAAATAAAAGCGTCGGTTCGCCTACTTTTTGTCTTCTTTTTTCCCCCTCTCTCTTTCTCTTTTCTTCGGTTTTGAAGGCTCGGCTCTGCGTGCGACTCCGGCGACGTCTCGAGCTTCTGCCGAGGCCGAGCGCGAGCGACGAACAGGCGGAGCGCCGCCGCGCGCCGCACCGCGCCGCACCGCGCCGCGCGCGCCGTAACGGTCTCGAGACGCGGCGGGACGCGACGCTGTGGGCGCCCCGCCATGTTTAACACGAACATCCTATTAACATTATATCACTGAGGTAGCTTGTAAAACAGGTGAGTTTTGTTTTTTATTTGACCAATTCGTCATGGAGGTACTGCTACCTCTAAAATAAATGAATGCAGTGCAAATATGCGGTATTTCTTTTCATTTATCTCAAAAAGTGAAACTGGTGTGTCGTAAAAGATCATAACGCATAAGGTGACATATCCCAACCCTTTATTTCTTGTCATTTTTCTAACGATCGTGGGCTTTCAGACAATGGAAACCCGAATTTTAGCACCTCTGACATTTTGAATGCCATGAAAATGTCAGAATCAGCTCCTAATCATTCTTTTTTTTCATTCATTTATTTTATTTTGGTAAACTGTCCACATCACCAGAAACAACAAAGAAATAACAATAAATAACCCACAATTTACCAAAAAAGGAATAGGCTGAAGCAAAACTTATTCTTAGTCTAATCAGCTACTTAACTCAAAACACCTGCAAAGGTTTTCTGAGACAATGAGAGAAACAAAGAAAGAAAAGGACACTGGCTGAACCACAACCTTGAAAGGATTGTCAAGCACAATCCATTCCAGACTTTGGGAGATCTCTGCAAGGACTGGACTGAGGCTAAATGTTGAATTTTCTGTGTCGATTCATCAGTGGTTTAATTGCTAGCATTCCCAGTCACATCCCAAACAAAGTACGAGCTAAATATTGCAAAGTCAATAGACTGTGGAAGAAGTCTGCGTGTTGAGGCGCAGCACTTCATACACAGTTAGCCGCAGGAGGGACTAGAACACCTGAATCCAATGATACGGGGTGGTGAGCAAATGATTTCAGCGTGGCGTGTACACTTCTAATGGGACGTGTAAATCCAACCGGATGTCAGCAGCAGCCCCAGGAATCAGCGCAAGTCAGTTCATGAAATGTGTAACGAAAAAGAATGGCACAGGGAGTAAGTGTTGAAAACAAGAGCTGCTTTGCAAAGATAGCCAGAAAAGCTGAACTCTGCCAAAGATTTAAGACCAATTCTAACTGCTACCAGTGGAAAATAACATCAGCCAGTTTCAGTCCTAATTGATGTCCAAGGCATCACAGAAGAGGCTTGTCGGGATGGTTAAAAGCAATGACTATCTATCAAGAACTTTGCAACTTCATAGCATAGCACTGATAATAGACATTTTTATAGTCTTTGGAATGTTACAGGGGTACCACCTAGGCGCTTCTCTACAGACTTATGACACAGACGTCAAAACAGAATGCATTGGCACTTCACAAAATCTGAAAGCTTGCAAGAGGGCCACTTACAGAGCGCTTCGGAAAGAACTGGAATTAGCAGGTACATTTTCTCTCTGAAAACAATTATCAGTTCACTCAACTGCAGTGGCCTCTATGCAGTCATTACACAGTGCTCCACTGTTGAAGAAAAGCATGTTGAAATTTGTTTAAAGTTTGCTGGAGTTAAATTTGAACTCACACTCTCACTGAGCTTGGAGGCGGGATAGCAGTGCTCCAACAGGAGTGAGAACATTATGGTGTGGGGCTGTTATGACAATAACAAACTTTATAATAGAGGGACAGATGAATGACATTGTTAATAAGAAAATGAATGTAATAAAGGGAAAAGAAAACCTCCATTGGTTTTAGAGACCAAAAATAAAGCTGCTAGAATAAATCAGGCAAGTTGTAATTTTTTGTAAAACCCAAAATATGTTGGGCTTAATTGGTTAAGTGTACGATTCATAGTTTCTGCAAGTCTGAATCATGTTCAGTACTAGTCATTTTATTTTATTGCACACAACCTGTTTCTTCTTTTTTTCCACATGTAAGTGCTGATTCTGGTACTTTAGCTGTTAATGGCATCTGGTGTGAATTTTCCCTGCTGTATGTGCACTAGCACGACACGGATGGAAATCAGTGGATAAATATATAGTTTTGCCATGATCCATTCTTCTATTCATGATACTTTGGAAATGATTAAACAGGAAACACAGATGTTTTAACATCTGCCATGTGTTACCACATGTTTCCCATGAGCCCACCTATACCACCAGCGGAAACATTTCACTGTGGCGTCTTTCAGAGATGTTGCACTAAAACAATAAGACGATGAAACATACATTACATGTTCATTTGTAGCAAAGATGTAAAGTGTTGCTCACCCAAAATCTCTGCAATATTTAAAAAAACCAAAGTGTATTTGCTCTGGCCCAGTGCATCATGTGCAGTGCGTGGCATAGAGCACTGATAAAGTTTGTCACGACTTGCAGTTCATGCAGAATTCATCTCTGGAGCTTAATTCTGTTTCTATGGTTACCTGCTATGGTTACCTACAGTTTGCATCCCCCGACCAAAGGTTGTGGCCTTTCTCATAAATTCACTGTGGGCTTTTAAAGCCTGCACAAAAAAGAAGACTAAAATAAATTGACTGATTAAAATGTTTTTGTCTTTGCAGAAAGAGGAGACACTGGAGGGAATAAGCTGATTATCTCCAGACCTGTGGCCTATTTTCTCTCCATGTGTTAAGAATTACACAAATTGAAAAGCATGACAGGAAAAAGATTTATTAGTGGTAGACTTGCTTGGATAAAACTGAGTGATTGTTTGCAATTTTGCCAGAAATTTTCTATTATGACAAATGAAGATATTTTCTTCCATCTCGGCTTGGGGTCAGGCAAGAACTAAGGCAAATCTTTATCAATGTATTGAAAAGGATGCTGTTCAAAAGGATACGCTTAAAACGTGAAGCCCAAATGTGTTCTTAAATTAAGACAAATGTATAAACTGTAGGGTTTATTCATGAGTGTTAAATCAACATATTCTATGAACACACCCAGTGACCCATCTCAAGCAATCATTGATTGTCATGACTGATGCAGTAGAGTAAGACTTAGGCAAACAATGAAGTATTTGTCATGCTAGAACAGGAAAGGTCTTTTAGATTACACTTCTCCCAATCAACTAGTTGACTTACATATTGTATCTAATGGTTGTCATAGAGACTCTAATATCCTTGAGAAATATCCTTGAGCCAGACATTTTTGAGCCTTATAGTGACGATGTGCTTTTGATCATTGTCACGTTAAAAAGAACCCAATCTGCTTGGTCTTAAGGTCAGCCATACTCAGACATTCTCCTTCTGCACAAG
Source organism: Poeciliopsis prolifica (assembly GCF_027474105.1). Lineage (NCBI taxonomy): Eukaryota > Metazoa > Chordata > Actinopteri > Cyprinodontiformes > Poeciliidae > Poeciliopsis > Poeciliopsis prolifica. The sequence goes on from NW_026562383.1 coordinate 2,280,858, forward strand.
GCAAAATGATGATTCCATCAGTCTGACAAGTTATCCAGGTCCTGGAGAAGCAAAGCATCTCCAGACCAGAACACCGTCCCCGCCATCCATGACCGTCTGTCGGATCAAATCAAAATCAAATCAAATTTTATTAGTATAGCACATTTCAGCAGCAAGGCATTTCAAAGTGCTTTACATCATAAACACAAAAACACAAAGTCATGCATCATGCAATAAACAATACATTGTTACATATTACATTTCAAATACAATTCTAAACAGGTGTGTTTTTAGTTGAGATCTGAAGGAAGTCAGGGTTTCTGCTGTTTTACAGTTTTCTGGAAGTTTGTTCCAAATTTTTTGAAATAGGAGAAGATGCTGAGCCTGTCAATTGTTGCAAATAATGATTCCTTTTCTAAAAATACTGAGTTAACTTTACGCCAGATTTAACAAGAGTCTTGGGAATCATGAAGAGATTATATTGTGGACAGATTGGTCATTGTTCCTTGCTTCATCTGTGGACAATGACCCTCATTGTGGTTCTCTGGACTCCCAAAGCTTTAGAAAGTCCTTGGTAACGTTTTCCGAACTGATAGACATCAGGCACTTTATTGATTTCTAATGTGTTCCCTGATTTCACATGTCTGGTATCAATGCCTTATAGGGATACCAAGGATCTAGAAATCACAGAGTACACCAGCTTCTCTGTCTGCTGCCTGGTGTGCTCTCGCTGGCCTGGACCAAGAGAAAGGCCTCAGTGTTTGATATGCATTGCTCAGCGGAAAAGTTCAGCTCCTTCAAAACAGCGGGAAGCCCTTGTGGCATCCAGAAAGTCTTGGTGGATGAGAATTTCCAGAGCATACGATCCAGAAATGCTGTCTGTTTCAGCTTAACGTCAAATGCCGGGTGGAGTGTTGTTACTGAAACCTGTGAACTGGAACACAGACACAGCTTCACCCTGGGGCAAGAGCACTGTATTCTCAAAACAGAGTCAGGACTTATATAAAAAAAAATGTAGATGTTGCAAAAGCTATGTTGTACAACTTTACAGACACGTTTGCTTGTAAAACCTGTCACTCGTCTTTTGCAAGTTGGCACCGAGAGACAGAGAAATCAGCCACAAGCATCCGACAGGAAAGAAGGGACTACTTTCTTAAACCATACTGAGGTCGAATGAGTGATTGGGCTGCTCAGGGGGTTCAGAGTTGGAAGCCGTTCTCTGACAGTTTGTGGTAAAGTGATGTATTGCGCTTTTACTTGGAAACGTTTGTGAGGACCACTGACAACCTGTCCAGAGTTGCTTCTTCCCCAATCACTGCTGGAGATAGGCACCAGCCCCATGTGACCATGCAAAGATAAGAGGTACAGGTACAGCCATGTGGCTGCAAACTTTCTCCTGATTCTTTTGCGGCCAAAAAAAAGGGGCAAGACATGAGACTAATTGGACAACTTGAAGCTAACAGGCAATCTTGACAACATCTAAAAAAAGACACAGATGAAAAGAAAACTTAACATAGACCGAACTAAATTAAGACTGAAGAGGACTTGTACAATCACAAAGAAGTGGTCTGCACAAGGCCTGCAGGATTCCGGGATGGAAATTACCCAGACCTGCAGTTCAAGCTCTTCTCCTGTCTTCCAGAGACACATAAGATGGAGATGGAAACCAAGAGAATAGCATATCCTGGTTTAATTGAAGAGAAAAACACAAAATGATGCACACTGTGAAGTGTAACGATCAGGATCTAAAATCCATCCATCCATTCTGCTCAGATGTTTTTCCATTTGTGATGTGCGTTCAGATTGTCAACCTTCCCTCACCTCAGACGCTGTGAGTGCTCCCTTTCTTTTCTCTTCGTTTGCAGCACAAATTAAGTTCCAAATTAGTGTTGAAGGCTGTTAATACACAGAAAACCTTGTATTGCAGCTGTTCAGAATGAGCTTCATCTTCATCATGCATCTAAGGCCCACCCTGTCTGGCTCTCATCAACTCCTGCGGACAGCTGATGCTCCATCTTGGTGATGGGTTCTTCAGGACTCACAGTCCTGGTGCTGCTGGAATCATGCAGAGTTCTCTTCAAAGTCTGCATTAAATCTTACAAGACTAAGCCCTTAGATTTATTAGGAAAGAAATTCGTTTCTTTGTCAGTTGCTTTTAACTTTTTGGAGCTTTCAAGAACAATCAGCAGGAAGTATATCCTACAGAGCTGAGAGAAAGTATTTGCTCCCTTGCAGATTTCTTACTTTTTTTGCCGTCTTTGTCACACATGTTTTAGATCATCAATCTGATTTCAATATCAAGCAGCGATAACCTGAATAAATATATATATAAACAGTACTGAGAGGGAAAAATCTTTTCCACACAAACTTTGCCTGTGTATAAGTACAACTGGCCTCTAGTTAAATCATAAATTAATGGTGCACAGTGACATTTTTTGGGTGGCTGAGTTCAAATCACACACAGCCCTGTATACAGCTGGAAATGTAGAAGAAATAAATTATTTAAATAGAGCCTGTCTGACAACATGAAGTAGGTGAAAAACATAACAAGGCACACATCATGAGAAATAAAATCATAAACAGGACTAGAAAATCATTTTTGATGGCTTTGGGAGTCCAGAAAATCACAGTGAAATGATTATCCACAAATGGAGAAAGTTCACCACTGGGACAGTGGTGAACTTTCTCAGGGGAGGCCGCTCCACCAACATTATTCCAAAAGCACATCGATGTCTCACTCAGGAAGTCACAAAAGAACCTCGACGAACAGCCAAAACACTCCAGGCCTCACATGCCTGTTAGGTTCATGACTTAAAGGGGCAGCGTGTGTTTTCAGACACAAAACACCATTTTATAGAACAATCAAGAAACTATGTTTACATCAGTTGTTATAAAAATATTGTATATATCACATATGACTTTAAAAAAAATTCAACTTTGTAATTTAAGGCGTTTGAAATTGGGCCTCTGTCTCTTTAAAAACTCCCGTACTTTCTGATAACTCGGGCTTCAGGAAGTTATCACAACATGGCTCCTCTATTTAACGTTTTTACCAGTGTTTCATCAAGAAGTAGCTCAATGAAACACTGGCAAAGAGCCCAGCAGGTGTTTGCTAATTGCTGCTGACCGTGAAGGAGCTGCATGGGGGAGTCACTCTGAGAGACAGACGCTTGGAAACTCCAGCTCTGAGGAGGAGCTGCGCCTTGAAGGTGGTGCTAGATCCAACCAGGTGTTTTTCACAGCTCAGTGATTAAAAAATTCCTCAAACATGCATGAAAGAATCAAGGCAATGCTCCAGGAATGGCATTATGACACAATGTAAACCTCAAAAAAAGTCTACTTTACATAATACTGCCCCTTTAATAAGAGATCAAATGTCATCCATGGGAGAGCGCCAAGGCCAAAACTACAGCTGACTGAAAAAGAACATCAAGTTCTAGTCAAAGTCTGATCAAAGTACAGACTTAAATTGAAATGTTTTGGCAGAATTTGTTATGCTCAAAGTGTGGCTGAATTCAGTCAGTCACATAGATAAATGTGTGTACAGCGATGTAAGAGTGGGTAGATTTCTTGTGTAATGGAAGAAAACTGAGGAGTTTGTAATTGCATTATGCTTCTCTTTTAATTTTTTTTTTGACAAAACAAATGTGCTAATCATCTTGTACTAATTTCACAGTCTCAGCGCTCTGATTCACAGGAGCCCATCAGGGAGATCAGCCACTTTTTCTGGGTCTGGTTTTAACCGAGTCCAGAACCTGCTCCGCGTATTTCTGGATGTTGATTTAATAAAACAAAACCGGAAACGATAAGCTGATCATCTTTACCTCTACTTTACCTTTTAAAGCCTTGATATTGCTTACATTTAACTTTAAAGCAACACAGACTTGATTTCACATGCATGACAACATTTTTGCAAAGTTTGATGTAAACCACCTGGACTGTTCCAGTGTGTTCCTAAATACGAGACATGAAGCAGGCCCTTCTCAGAAGGCCCTTAAAGGGCCGGCATGGGTGAAAGGAGTTCACAGTTTCCTGATTTACGCTGGAAATTCAGCAAGAAGCTTGAAAGAAAAGAGGACTCATCCTGAGCCAAGCGTGAGCAGTTAATGCTTTGTATAAGGAAGGGATTTTTATTCTTAGTGTCTTAGTGGTTTTGACTAACCACTAAGACCGATTGCAGTTTTCTGGCGATCACAGATGTTTAAAAAACTTGATCTGTCAATTATGATTTTAATCTGATATAATTTCTTTCTGTTTTGCTAAATATAGCCACAATGATGCAAAGTTGTCGGCAATGGTACGACTATTATTGTCCGCACAGCCAGGCAAAAGGGGACAGTGACTGATTTTCAAACCTTAGTTGAAGTAGATATGATTGATGGGTCTCATCTATCTCAGAAACAAGTTTCGATCAACCACCAGTTAAAGAAATCGAGGTCGATTTATCTGTTCAGCCATAGTTGTAACTCTATGTTTGGGTTGGGATTCAGAGCATAGTCTGACCGTCTGTTTGTGTAAGAGTCGGATAAAACACCCAGAATTATATTTTTACAAAGGACAGTGGGAACATAAAAAATCCAGAAGATTTTCCATGTTAAAAATCTTAAAGACAACTCACTTCAGAACAGTCTACTTCTTAGCTCCAAGCGACAGAAAGCAGCTCACATTTTACTGCCACATACATGCAGTCCTGTAAAGCCTGGTTCACACAGCCAGATTTTAAAACAGTGCTCTGATTTTCAAAAAATCTTATTTTTCACTGACATACGTAAGTTCAGAGTAATCAAACATGGCCGACTGAGACGAAACAATGGCAATAGTGTCATGAAATGCAGTGTGAGGTGGTGAGGCAGACGCGGTAGACCCAGGTAGAATGAATTGAGTGACGATTTAATGGTGAAAAAACGAACAAGTAAATACAAAACAGTCCATAAATCTGGCAGCACAGTTGAGGGGAAAACTTGGGTTCAGCACTGGTAGCAACAAGGTACATGAATGGACTGACAACACACCTGACAAGGGCCCGACGAGGAACAAAGGACACAGGTGGGATTAAATACACAGAGACAAGACACACCCGGGAGTGATCAAGGAGAGAGAAGAACATGGAAACTCAGAAAACTCAAAACTAAACACAGAAAAACACAGAACCTGACTGATAGCCTGTGGACTATATATGTATATATGAGAGTCAGAGAAAGAGAGGCTAAGAAAGAAAAAACAAAAAGTCTCCAAAACGTCCACCAGACATTTTGAGGCACCATGACAGTTGTCACATTTTATGACCTTTTTCAGCTTTATATTATCATGTTGTTCCCTGATAAAAACATACCTGGAGTGCTGTTTTTATTCCTTCATGCATGTTTGAGAAATACTTTAATCTCCATGGCAACCATTCGGCTGTGTAAAACACCTGGTTGCACTGAGTGCTGCAGTGAAGGATAAAGCTCCTCCTCAGGGCTGCAGTTCCAAGCTTCTGCTGCCTTCCCCCACTCAGCTCCTTTAGACTAGCCAGCAGCAATTAGCAAACATCTGGTGGAACTGCCCATCAGCTGAGCTCATTACACAAACTACCGCTCAGTGAAGTTCTGGTAAAAATGTTGTTAAAGTGTTAGTAGAGGAGCCATGTTGTGATGACTTCCTGAAGGCGGAGTTTCAGAAGGAATTAAGGCGTTAAGTCAAATTTCTTTTGAGTCATGTTTTATAGTAGCATGTCCCTGAAAAATACATAACACTAACCCTTTAACACTCTGCTGAACTGCAAAGAAGAATTAATCGAGAGGACTTCAAGTCTGACTTCTCTGCTGACAAGTCTTGATTCTTCCTGGTTCCTTGTTTGAAGCGAGCCTTAGCTAACTTCTCCCAGTTTGTTCTAACACTGAGTATTCATCTCTGCAGTCTGGGTGAGGTCTCTGTCTGTTTGAGGCTCCCACTCCTGATCCTCCACTGGAAGTCAGCTGCTTATTTCTCAGCGAGGAGAGCCTCCACCTGCCTTCAGGGGCACCGACTAAAGCAAAAACACAAGTCGACCTTAACTCTCTGGCTCCAGTCTGAGAGTGAAAAATGTCCAGCTTCCACACAGCTGTGAAAGAATAAGCTTCTCACCACATCAAACATCTCGCCCTGCGAACAGCAGTACTCGCTAAGAGGGAGGACAACGCATGCTTGCCAACACATGGCCCGTCAAAAGCTTTGCAGCCCATGAGTCCTGCTGTCGCCCAGCAGATTCTGAGCACATAAACAACAACAACAACAAAAAAAAACAATACAAGATAAAAGACAAATGGTGTCAAAGTGTAGTCCTGACACTCTTCCTCTTGCTGGGGGACAAACATAGATCAAGAGAAATGACTTAGTAGTAAACAAACTAAACAAAAACACATGTATTTTATGCATGGAACCGGAACATGCTGGCTCAAAGCCATAACCCCGCTGAGTGAAATCCACCCAGGCCTGGATCGGTCCAGTCCGGACCCGGACTCTGTTCGCAAGCTAAATAACCCAGATTGGTTTGTTTTCATCCCAGGAGTGTTTAGGACGCCTGTAAACCTTTAAGTGGATCCTGCTTTGGTGAGTGTGGTGCCTCTGATTCAGTAAAGGAAACCCACTCTCAGCTGGAACTTAACCAGACACCAACACTGGGTCTGTCCTTGCTCGACCGTTGGGTTAATTTGTTGATTGGTTTGTCTTTTGAGGAAATTTCCCTTTTGCATGGTTGATTATGCTGGAATTCAGATTTTTATGAACAACTGATTTATAGTTAAGCTACTTCCTGCTCTTTAATTGTCTTGTATCCTCTGCCAGTGCTCTCTGATTCCACCATCTGTCTAATGTTTTGTTTCTACTCCGCAGAGTTTTACTATACTTTAATTATATGTGATGTTAATTATGTTTATTTACAGATGAGGTCACAGTATAATGGTCTAAACTTTTTCCCTTAGCTCGAGCTAAGGCAAAAATAAATAAATAAATAAGATAAATTTAAAAAAGCGTAGCCAACTTTACAGAGAAGCCGCCGCCACCTAGCAAGAAAACAAAAAAAATCAACAGCAGCCACAGCTGTGATTTTGAGTTTGTAGCCTGGATGCTTCAATTGTGGGTAAAATGTTCTTGTTTTCACAAGACGACATCAAGAGCAGATGCTCTCAGGCGGTCCTGACCCACAAGAGCAGTCATACCAGGAACACCAAAAGGCCTGCAGTTCTACACATTTCACACAGTGTTGTGGATTTTCTTGGCACATAGTGTGACTTTATAGCACAGTCAAGTAACTGTGCTGCCTTCAGTTGGTAAAGAAACGCAGTTTATATCAAAATAACTTAAAAGAAATTTGACGCTTTGAAATTGGGTCTCTGTTTCTTTAAACCAAACTCCTACTCCTTCTGACACTCCGTCTTGAGGATGTCATCACATCATGCCTTTTGCAAAAAAAACAAAAACAAAAAACAAACCAAAAACAAAACCTTTTGTCAAAAAAATGACTTACGCTATTATTTTAGGAAGGTGATAATATGTGATCATTTATGGGTCTTCTTATCTTTCACACACACGATACTGTACAACCACTGTTAAATTAAAAGCTAAAAATGGAAAATTAAAGGTATTCATCCAGGGTTTTTGCTTTTGATTTCACTTAATCAATTTCTTTTTTAAATTATAGGTATGCCAGAGGGCAAAACCAAAATATTCAGCTCTGCTGCCCAACTCACAAATGCATTTTTCTGATTCATGTGTATTATATTTATCATTATTTATTACAGCAGAGTTATCCAGGACATGTTCCTAGTTTACTGACATCTGCTTTGGTTTGTTCAGGTGGTCTGCGAAATTCTTCCCTACTGGACTTCAACTCTGTGAAGTTTCTGACACTCAACAGGTTCAGACTCTCTCTTTTTTTTTTTAGACTGTTTGTGCTCATTATCAAAAATTGCGAATAGTGTATTTTGAACTTTCTCAGAATACATCCATAAGCTAAAAATAAAATGAGATAAAACATTCCTCCAGCTAACACTCAGAAGACTTTCTCTTGCTTTGACTTACATTTTTTAAGAGACAGAGTTGTAGATTATTTCAGAGTTGTGTTCTTTCTCCTCCAAATTGAAATATTTTGAAGAACTGATTCATTGACTTTTACCAGTCCAGCAGCTTTTCAGAAGAATATGATGGATTATGTTATCAATATTGGAGGAAAACCTTGAAGAAGTCTTGGAAAAATAGTTGATCAAGCAATATTTACAATCCTTTTCTTGGAATTAAAGATATACAATAGTTTTTTGTCAAACGTGATATATGTCTGAAAATGGGATCACCACAGTCAAGATCATGGCAGACTGAGAAATCCAAATTAAAATCACGGATCCTCTTGCTTGGCTGCCGCAGCAACACATGTTAAAAATTCATAAATGCCAACATTTTCTTTTGGAGTAAACAGCAAATGGGAACACAACAAAAACAGGAATGCGCGGCTGAAAAGGCGCACAAGAGGCTCCCAGATGAAGCAGATTTATTGTGTGAGACAAAAGCATATCTGTCCATCTTTTATGTCTGGATCAGGATTCAGGATTGCAGGGGGCTGGAGCCAATCCCAGATTGGTTTTTAGCAACGAAAGAAAGAAAAGAGAAAAACCACTGAAAGTAGGCTAGTGGGACAAAACAATTCTCAGTGTTAGCATGTCTTCTTTTGGACGCGGCGTGTTTTCACGCTGAGCAAGTGGAGATGAAAGTTAGAGGGGAGATGAACAGAAAGAGAAAAACAACAAACTTACTGATATTTGACAGGATCTGACCAAAAGAGCTTCTGTTTCTACCACTGGACATGAGAAATAGTGGGAAGTTAAAAAATGATATTAGACAATATCAGCTCATTAGACTCAAACTCTTAATGAGGAAACTTGAAAGAAGTCTGTCTATCTATCTATCTATCTATCTATCTATCTATCTATCTATCTATCTATCTATCTATCTATCTATCTATCTATCTATCTATCTATCTATCTATCTATCTATCTATCTATCTATCTATCTATCTATCTATCTATCTATCTATCTATCTATCTATCTATCTATCTATCTATCTATCTATCTATCTATCTATCTATCTATCTATCTATCTATCTATCTATCTATCTATCTATCTATCTATCTATCTATCTATCTATCTATCTATCTATCTATCTATCTATCTATCTATCCATCTATCTATCCATCCATCTATCTATCTATCTATCTATCTATCTATCTATCTATCTATCTATCTATCTATCTATCTATCTATCTATCTATCTATCTATCTATCTATCTATCTATCTATCTATCTATCTATCTATCTATCTATCTATCTATCTATCTATCTATCAAAAAGATATTTACAAATTTTTATTTTTGTAAATTATGATGATTTTCTGTTTACTAATAAAAAGATAATATCTAAGATGACATCAAACTAATAAATATGTGTATATTACTATGCAAAAATGTGGGCTTAATGAAGAGCAGCTTTAACATTTGGTTAAAGGTTATTTTCAAAAGATAATCCACATCAGTGAACATGTTCTGAGTTCTTGATTTTAGCTTTTCTCCTGTTATTTTAGACTCCCACACATGAGTCCTTTTTTTTGCAGCTGTTTTTATTGCCATGAATAGCAGCTAAAAGCCTTTTCAGAGGCTTATTTTGTATTTGGATATTTTTCGAGTGAAGAGGCATGAAAAGGCCATTCAACCATACAACAGGACTAGAATGAATCAGCTCTCCTTTCAGACATAAATGTGCTAATTTTTTATTGTTTCTGAAGTGTAAAACCCCCCAAAAACACTTCTGTTTATTATCCTGCTTGGGCTTTTAAGAATCATGTCTCTCGGTTTAGAAGCTTCACTCTTGGATTCACAGCACCACCTTGTGGTCATTTCCTACATGTCACCTGTGTTGATGGACGATGACGCTCATCTTCAGTCTTTAAAACAATTTACACTGAAACCGTTAGAGGATATAAAATGATTACAGTCAGTTAACAAACATCTTTACTTCCTCTCCTACTGATGCGCATGCAACAAACTCACTCCTAGTGGCATAATCGAATTCCAAAAGTAACATTTATTAAACACAACCTATACAAAATTGCTAAATTGTTGAATTGCAACATGGAGCAGCTCTGTTACGATGATTCTGATTTGTTCCTTCTGAAGACCTTTTAGTTCATCTTCATGTGATCGAGGTCCGACACGTTTGGACAAAAATTCCTGGACCTGGAGTTGACCTCCAGCTGTTAGCAGGTCACGACAGTCATGAGGCATTCTTCAGTCAGAGGCTTCAGTCCAGTAGCAAGACTGACTGCTACTGGAAATCCATCCTTCCCACAGCATTACTATTCATAACAACTCTTGAAAATATTTTATAACAGCATTTGGCTTCAGTTTGAGATAAATAAAGCCCATTTTTAAAACTGAATTACATTAAAGCATATTTGAATTGGTTAGAATAATTGGAAAAGCTTTTTTTGTTTTACTGCTGTGTTCTGTTATGTTCTTTTGGAACTGTGCGTTTCTGAGGGAAATCTACAGAAAAGTCTTTTTTCATGGCCTCCACTCTGAAATCCAAGTCTTTTTAAAATCTGTAAGGGTGATAAAAACTGTAAAGTTTTCATCTTTGAAGACTTGACCAACTGCAAGTAATATATTTACTGTTCACATTCTTTGCACAGAACCCCACTTTTAAAAAATCCCAGGTAAATCACAGATTACTGCTGCACAGAAAATGAAAAAAAAATTAACATTTAAGCTTCAGCACATCAAGAACACGTACAAAAAAAAGAGACTATTTCAAAACATTCTTTTTTTTTTCTTTACTGCTGATTCAGGATAAAAAGCTTCCAGTTTGTGTCTTGATTTAATTCTCCCCTGGTTCCTTTGTCATTCCGAGAATTCCCAGATTTTGCATCTGTTCGTTCACATTTGTGTCGTCGTTTTTGTGTAGATGGAATTCCGAATCTGGAACATTCAAAGCCCTTGAGATAAATGACAAAAGGTAAAGACGTTTGAGAGGAATCTTTTCCATCAAATGTGAGATTTTTCAGATTTTCTCAAAGTTTGGAAGGCGACTAATTTTACCTGCCTTTCCTCCACAGCAGGTTGATGTAGTTCTCTTTATCCTCTAAAGACTTGGTTAACGAGTCAACTTCTCTCTGTTTTTCCAGGAGTTCTCTGAGGAGGCGATGATTCTTTTGCTCCAGAGTTTCACAAAATGCCTGCTCGGCAGACAGACAGCGTTTGAACTGAATCAGAAAGTCTATTCGACCCGTTTGAAAAAACTAAACTCACCCTGCTTTCCTCCGCACTGTAAAAGGGACTCGATGGGTCGTCCGCAGACAGAAAATATCTCACAGGTTCGCTGAGAAGCCAGAGAGGTCTTTAGCAGTTAAACAAAGACGACTCAGGGCGCCGTCTGCAGGAAGGGATCATACCTCGTGCTGACGTCTTTGTGCAACATCAGACTCTCCAGAAAAGTCCCAAACGCCTCTTCTCTAGAAAACTTCCATCATAGTTGTCTTTGAATCGTCGTTTAGGAGGCAGCGTTTGATGGAAACTGGGGAACAGCTCTCTGAGCTGCAACAGGGACACGGAAAAAAGAGAAAAATATATATTTGGTGTTAGATCATAGAGTCAATATGACTTTTTAACATTGATTTCATTCATAAAGTAGCCTAAATAAGTTATCCTTCGTGAAAAGGTAGTTGTAGTTATTATATCACGAATTAACTGTCATTAAATTAAAAAAAAAAAATCTGAGTAGAATTGTTGGCACAACTATGGAGGATTACTGTCACACCCGTAAAATCAAGAAATTACTGAAACAGAACCAGTCCATCAACATGAAGTTGGCTCAAAGGTCTCAGAAGGCAACACACGGCTGAAAAAAATTGAGATTTTCAAGGGCTGTACTATGTTTTTTGTTTTATTTCCTTGTTATGTAGTATCATTTCATAGCAATAAAGTTATTTGGGTTGTTGTAAAAATTTATAATTTGACTTCTGAACTTAACATCTGGAAATTGGGTCTCTGTCTATTTAATGACACTCCTGCTCTTTTAAAAGAGAAAGAGCAGCAGTCTTCAGGAAGTCATCACATATCGGAGCTACACTGAGAAGCAACTCCTATAATGAGCTCAGCAGATGTGTGATTCCACAGGGTGTTTGCTAATTGATGCTGGCTAGTCTGAAGGAGTCGCAGAGGAGGGCTGCTTTGTGCGGCCAGAAGCTTGGAACCTGCAGCTCTGAGGAGGAACTTCGTCCTTCATGGCGGAGCTAAGTCCACCCAGGCGTTTTACACAGCCGTATAGTTGCCATGGAGATGAAAGGATTTCTCAAACATGCATAAATGAAACAAAACACTCTAGTATGTGTTTGGTGAGGGAATAGCATTATAACATGATGTGAAGTTTTAAAAAAGTGGATTTTACATAATGCTGCCCCGTCTGCAAAAAAATAAAAAATCATTGCGATTTTGAGTCGGGAAAAGTTTGCAAGCTGTTTGTCTCTACGGCTTTGAAACTCAATGAAAACACTCTAATGTGTTGTTTAAACCCAGTAGAGCATCTAAATCACTGCTGGTTTAACTGTTTATGATTTGACAATAAGATAGAGACAAAAGTGGCGTCCATGAGTGTCAAGCCAAACACAGGAAGAAAATCACCAACAACATCAAGAAAAGCCACTGAGTATCAAAATTTCACAAATTTTGGATATTCTCTACAAATCAAATCATGCGTTCCAAACTGAATGTTGTGTTTCCTCGGACTGTGTTTGTCAAAACTTCATGTAAACAGAAGAAATCGGTGAGGGAACGTTTTCCACAGCACTGCACCTGCTCTTCACCGATTCCTAACCTGTACAGAAACTCAACCTCCTCCTTCGTGTTGCTCCTGGCTTCACGCCCCGTCAGGTCGTGACCTTCGTACGAGGTCAATTGTGCGGTCGGTGTGTGAATAACTCCCACCTGATTGCTGAGTATGCAGAAGTCTGTGTATCTTCTGAAGACCAGCCAGCTGCCTCCTTCAGGCCTCTTTATCAGAATCTTGTAAACCTACAAAACAGATGGAATTATTGAGCGATCAATATCAAAATAAAGTATTGTTGGAAGACATCTTGTTTTTATGCTGTACGCATTGGGAATCTTCTCAATGGGAAAGAGCCACTTCATACACTCACTGCCTTCTGAGTAACATTACCTGGTGATCATGAAAGGTTTATTGTTTATTGCTTTAGAAAAAGAAAAACATATCTATGATGCCCCCGAGTAGGTCGAACAGAAACAGAGAAAATACATATGCATTCACTTATTCACAAACATATACAGTAATGTAAGAACAAGACATTGTCTGGGTCAAGTTCTAGTTGTATGTAATAATACTTTATTTAGCCATAAACCAGAATGCAGTCAGCTCAAAAAGGAGTGGGGAGAAGACAGACTTATTCACTCCTACTCCCTTTAAAACAATCTAAAACTCTATAATACATAATGAAATCATATTAAATTACTGTTAATTCTACACATGTAGTGTACATGGTTATTACTTTTTAGCATTCTTTGGAAGTGTTGTGGCTATCAACTTCTGTTTTTTGGTTTTTATTTGTGTGTTTTGGGCTTTTCTGCGATGTTTTTTTTTTTTTGGTTTTTGTTTTCAAGTAATATCTGTAGTTTTTGTCCGAATGCTTGTGGTCTGAAGCCCAGAAATAATAGTTTCTACTGTGTGAGGGACAAATCCTTAAATAAGCTGACAAAAACTAAACAATTATTTAATTTAAAAAAAAAAAATCTGATTAGTCTTCCCTTAATCTAAATATGATGTCTCTCCCCTCCCCCCATCTTCCATCAAAAATACTAACATTTTTAAAAAATGACAACGGTGGCATCTGAATCTTTTCCAAAACTTTTGGCTGGGAAAGTTCCAGTGAAAATGTTGGTCATGCGACTAAATTTTGCAATAAACCCTCCAAAATAATTACCATGAAGACAAAACTCAGAAAATGAAAAGAGCAAGCAAATGTCATTACAGATGGAGTAGGGCTGGACGATACGGCTGAGAAATGTATCACCATATCAGCATTTTATATATTGATAATTATTGATTAGTTCTTTTTTTATATATATCTAAAATACTGGCACCACGTTTTGTATTTTATCCACAGTTTTCACTCGTTTTTTTTTCTCTTTCTTTTCTTTTGCTTTGAGCGATTGATTATACGTCATGGTGATAAAACCTAAAGCTGCTGCTGTGACTCATTAGTTTGTTGCTAGGTGACCAAAGAAGGAGTGATTTTGGTTGAAGCCACCAATCTCACCTCGCTGTCCGTAAGACGTTGAGCAGCTAAAGCCTTTCCTCTGCCTACGTCCCCCAGAATGCTGTGCGGTTCTGGATGGGAATTTAGTGAATATTCTATATATTGAATTTCATCTTCGTCCTAGAACAATAGCCGAGATCATTCCTTGACAAAAGTCCTTCTTTTTCTGCCTAAATCATCTTTTGATGAAAAAAATGAAATTTTAGGAAGAAGACAATATTGAATATTATATCAGATGGATTACCTATTGATATTCATCATGTTTCTACTGTGATATTTACTGTTTTGATTTATTTTCTTCATCTGGGATCGGACTTCCTACCGTGAGCTTTTCCCTCTCCTTCAGAATCTCATAGCCCAGCAGAGTTGCACTGATGGGTGTCTCCTCTTCCTCAGTGTTCCCTGGCCTGACACTCTGCTCTCCTCTGGGTCTCCTGCAGGCCTCATCTACCGTGAGCGGAGAAGCCCCTCTGCTCAAACTGGAGCTGTTCACTGTGAACCAGTTGATAGCTAAATGGACTGGAACAAACGGGTCAGCCATTCGACTGTTTTTTTTTCTTTTTTTCTTTTTAGTGAACACCTGCCAACACACACGAAACAAGTTCATTTACAGCCACAATGAGAGATAACTACAAGGACATCATCCTGGCGGATTCTGGTTAAGTTCACTCACTTCAAGTCAGATTTGCTTTAATCCCAGTTTCATTCCTCGTCCGGACTGTGGGATAGTCTCGCTGACTCATCAACTTTATGTGGCTGGATGTTGAGTAAGCAGTAGTTATAGTGCAGCAAGGAATTTATTGACCTTGTGGGTTACACGCGTTTACGATCACAGAGGGTGAATGCACATACAGTCATGTGCTACTGTGTGCCAGACAGGAGGGACTTCCTGTTTCTATTAAATGCCAATTCAAATCAATTAACTGGACGCTTCAGAGAAACGACTCAGCCATGTTATATTTACAAGGAAAAGGCTAAAACCAGCCTTTTTATGTTTAAATCATATCGAGGATACAATGGAGCATCAGCTAAGATAAAAAACACTGGAATCAAGAGAAAAAAGTCACAATATTATGATAATATTATAAAGTAGAAACATGTTGCGTCACAAGAGTGTTGCAAGTGATAATTGCACTAGAATATAATTAAAAAAGAAAACAACAATAAAAGTTAGAATATTGCCAGAATAAATTTCCAATATTAGGAGAATGAAGGTGTCACAAAAAATAATAATGAAAAAATTATAATGAAGAATGTTGAGCATCTTGTGAATTTGTCCTTTGGTATAATTTTGTGTTACCTTCACACAAAATAAAATACTTTATCTTTTAATCACATCGGTATCAAATTCTGTTTTAGTTGCTGGTCTTTCAAACAGTTTTACAAAGGCTGTGTCTATTTTGAAGACAGAACCTCACAAACCAACTCAGCAGGTCCTGTCAGATCCTGATAACCATTTTCATCACCATCAAGTTTTGTCTGTTAGAATTAGGATATTGTTTCAAAATGGCATGATGGTCCAACTTTTTTTTTCTTCTATTATACCAAGAATCCAAATCATCTTCCTCCATCTTCGTCATACTTCAACAAGCTTTAATGTTTTCCTCTGTTTACAATCTCCAATATATCCAAAAGCAGATCAGATCTCAAATCACAGGCGTTGTTGATATGACATTGCATTTCTAATCCTATTATGGCTGATGCCACATGGCGCTGGTGGAAAAACTCTTTATTTGTTGATGCATATTTTTCTATTTTATTTTTTACTTTGCTCGTTTATTTCATATTATTAATTTTTTATTTGTTGAAGAGAGTTATTTTAAAATAACTCATTTGTTTATCAATGCATTTCTTTTGTGTCTCAAGACCCGAAAAACCAATGAAACGGTGACATTTTCTCTAAAGTCACGGTAAATAAGTGGTCACATGGCTGAATGCCGCTTCAGTCTGACACCTTTGAGGAAAACCCCGATTGAGGGAAATTCCCGCACATCTGAAACCCCCCCGACAATCAGCTTGTGCAAATGGTCGAATATCTTACTTCAAGTGAAATCGGAACAATAAGATGAACTGAGTGACTTTCACGAATATCGTCTTTATTAAAACAACGTCTTTAAAAAAACACGTTCTGTTAGAAATGACGGGCTCACGTATACTTATAGCGTTTACTTCCATCGATAACATGAACTACGTGTCCACATGTTTTATTGTAACTGTGGAAATGTCGTTAATCCTACAGACATGAACGTACCACACAGACCCGGAAATGAGTCGTCATTGACAGCGCAGAAAGTGTCTCTCTTAAATATTCGCGCAGCTCCCGCAGCGGCGTCATTCCTGCCGTCCTGCAATAACTCTCCCTCCGCTGAGTGGTCAGCGCGGCTCTACATCACTGAACCGAGAATTGAACGCTTACGTGCTCAGTTATGATGTTCTCTTAATCGGTAAAAAAAAAAAAAAATCGCTGAACGGCGTGGCTGGCTGCTCTCTTTCAGCCTGTAGTTAGCTTAGCTCACTAACATTCGCGACGTTTCGGTAGGCGAGTAAATGGGATAGCTGTTCCTCGTTGCGTTTTACCGCAAGAGGCAGTTCTGCTGTCCGTCCGAGGCTGAGCCTGTGCAGTCCGCACACACCTCCCTATTAGAGAGCGTCATGGAGCCGCACGGGGCCGCGGGCTGCGTCAACATCGGGACCTTGACGAGCACCCTGCCGGTGATCCCCTACCAGAAGCTGACCGACTTGTACTACCTGAGCAGAGGAGGCTTCGGCACCGTCTTCAAGGCGCAGCACTCCGACTGGAGAACCACGGTGGCCATCAAGTGCCTGAAGCTCGACTCGGTCGGAGAAAGGTACCCGGGTCAATGTTGCTTTCAGTGTCAGTGTTGTTGTCAGTGTCAATGTTGTTGTCAGTGTCAGTGTTGTTGTCAGTGTCAGTGTTGTTGTCAGTGTCAGTGTTGTTGTCAGTGTCAATGTTGTTGTCAGTGTCAGTGTTGTTGTCAGTGTCAATGTTGTTGTCAGTGTCAGTGTTGTTGTCAGTGTCAGTGTTGTTGTCAGTGTCAGTGTTGTTGTCAGTGTCAGTGTTGTTGTCAGTGTCAATGTTGTTGTCAGTGTCAGTGTTGTTGTCAGTGTCAATGTTGTTGTCAGTGTCAGTGTTGTTGTCAGTGTCAGTGTTGTTGTCAGTGTCAATGTTGTTGTCAGTGTCAGTGTTGTTGTCAGTGTCAATGTTGTTGTCAGTGTCAGTGTTGTTGTCAGTGTCAATGTTGTTGTCAGTGTCAATGTTGTTGTCAGTGTTGCTTTCAAAGTTCTTAGAGAGCTGTAAGTTACATCAGAACTCATTCAGGTGATGGACAAAATAACCAACAACCAATCAAGTAAAGCGCTCCCACATCATGACCCTGTCACCACCATGCTTTGTGGTGTTTCTGTCAGGTTTGCATTGACCGGAATAAATGGAGAATTACAACATTATTGAGAATCAAAATTTCTTCCATATTTTCACTTTTATCAGACTACTAAAGAAAATATGGTGAAATTAGTGGTTGTTGCTTTCAGGGTTTTTCCACCAGACTGTGACTTTAAAGTTGGGCAAGCCAAAACATGCAGATGCCCACGCTGAGCTTTTAGGATCACATGGGCAAGTTTACTCATGTCAGCAAGGTGCCGATTAGACTCGTGCACATTGGAAACTTTTCTAGATAAGTTTCTATTTGACACAATCTGCCTTGATCAGCCACTTAAAGAACGGCTGCACAACAACCTGTGGTATGTGCTTCCTTTTCAGCGTCCCTATAGTCCTGACACATTCGGAGGAAACTGTCCCAAAATGCTTCATCATAGTGTTGATGATGGAGTGCTCATCATTTAAGCATTCTTTTAATTATTTATTATTATAATTGTTATGAATGCTCTAAGGTAAGGTAAAGAAATGCCTTTGCTTTAATAGAGGGTAAAGGTATTTACCCTGCAGACAGTCTACTTAGTAAAAAAAAAAAATGTCGATTGACTGCATACATTTCTTTATCTCATTGTTGGGAATGTGTGCCTAGCGTTTTGGCTGGAGGGGCAGAGGTCACCCGAGTCTTTGGCTGTGTTTCAGAGAGAGGAAGTGCTTGCTGAAGGAGGCCGAGGTGCTCCACAAAGCCAGGTTCAACCACATCATCCAGATTTTTGGCATCTGCAACGAGCCCGAGTTCTTCTGCATAGTGACAGAGTTCATGAGCAACGGCTCTCTGGACCAGCTGCTGCACGAGGTAACCGCACGGCCTCCCGGTGAGCTCTGACTGGTGAAGGAGTGATTCGTTAGCAGAACTCGGAGGGTCAGAATCGGCTGCGTTGGAGCAGCGATGCGTTTAAGCTGCGCATTAGCTCTGTTCTTTAGTGAACATGGCACCAGAACAGTTTCCAGCCGTGACTGTTCTCATTTCTGAACTGTTGTGCATCTCCTATCACTATGGCAACGTGCCACATGAAAGTCCCTCCCTGCAGAAGTTCAGCTTATCTAGTGAGCTGAACAGTTCCTGTTTTTTGTAACTCTGTTGGTCGTACTCTTTGTTCTCCTGCTCCAACTGTGACCTCTGTATCGATCAACTCGATACAGTTAGCCTTGTCTTTCTTCTTTTTCTTTTTCTTTTTTTTTTTTGCCTTGGCTTGCCAGTGAGTGAAACTGAAAATAAAAGTGAAACACTGAAACCTCCAGTCTTTGGTGAAACTCTGAAACAGTCCAGAGATCAGGAGTTCAACTGATTCTTGGGAAATTCCCACATGAGCTAATCCATATTGGCTTCTCTCACACTTTGTGTTTGGGCTCTTGCATCACATTTCATCAGCTGAAGTGAATCTTTTCCATCCACAGAAGGAGCTGTACCCGGTCCTCGCCTGGACTCTGCGCCTGAGGACTCTGTACGAGATCGCCTTGGGGGTCAACTTCCTCCACAACATGACCCCGCCTCTGTTACATCACGACCTGAAGACACAGAACATTTTGCTGGACGGAGAATTTCACGTGAAGGTTTGCTGCCGAGACGTGACGCGGCTGGCAGAAGAGTTGTGCAGCGGGTCAGCTCTGAGACTCTCGCCGCTCTTTGCTCTTCCTCTCTCCAGATCGCAGACTTTGGTCTGTCCAAGTGGCGGCAGCTGTCTGTGAGTAAAGGCTCCGGGTCCAAGCCCACCGAGATGGAGGGCACCGTGATCTACATGCCCCCTGAGGAGTACGACCCATCCAAGACCCGGCGGGCCGACGTGAAGCATGACATGTACAGGTGAGGCTTCAGAGCTGGAGCTACGGTCGCCTCAGTGGGGTTGATGATTCTTTCTTAGCCTGGTTAGGAATTTATAGTGTTATGGAAAGTTACTCACACATTTTGACCTGTGCATTCCGTCACATTACTGCAACTTCTGACTTATGTGTAGTTTATGCAGACATGTTGTTGTTTACATCCAGTAATTTTGCTGGAGGGCAAAAAGATGATTCTTGTCCTGGGCAGCCGTAGCTGCACTGCTGCAGGAGAGCAACATGAAACCTGGAGATGTAGCTGCTGTTAATGTAGTGCAGAGCGTCAAATCAAAGGGAAAAATAATGCAGAAAACTGTTGAAGAACAACTAAAACACACTCAGTCTTCTTTTTTCTTGCTCTTCTCAATAAGGTCAGGTTTTTATACTAATCTGATTTAGAGAAGTCTGATCTTTTGACTAAATTGATGATATTTTTGTGACATTATCAGATCATTTCCTTCGGGAAAAAAGGTTTTAGGAGAAAAAAAAGTTTTCTAACCGGGTGTTAATGAATTAAATGTTACAAACTTGGATTTCTGTAAATTGAATAATAAACACTGATGAAGGTAAGTACATGAGAATCTCTTTTCTGTCCTGATGGAATCTCTCCTCCTGCTCATCACTCACTGATCAGATTCTCAGGAAACCAATCCTCCACAGTTCAGAAAGTTGACCTGATTGATCAAAACCAATTCAACTCATAAAAATGATCCTAAAACATTGAAAAAGCCCAGGCAATATTTTTGACTCTTGACCCGTGTAATAATCTAATACTGATCCGACACACAAGAACAACTTACAATACAAGGTGATTGTGACTCAAACAGAAACAGATAAAGAACTACGAACTCCTGCAGGGCGCGGTAGATATCAGAACGACAGGCGTCGTCTGCTGCTCAGATTTTTGCCGTAGCTATGGAAGGTTGATCCGCTGCCTGTCAGAGTGAAACGCCGAGCCGAGCCATCATGTGAGGTCAAGAACAAAGAAGTGACGAGGGAGGATTTGGTAACGCTATCAGCCACAGAGTTTATGAGGGAGGAAATTATTGCTGTGAAAACTAACAAAGTTCACTTTCCTCTGTGGGGGGTTTCCCTGCTGCTTTTGAGCAAGAGAATTCGATTGCTGCAACAAAGCGGGCCAGTGAGTTGTCACGCTTCCCTAAACCTGCTCCAGAGTGGAGAACAGAAAACCGCCGAGAGCAGAGATATGACTCCCAGTTTCCCTAACCGGTTTCTCTCTGTGACTCCCTCCCCCCATCACCCGCAGCTACGCCATCATCATGTGGGAGGTCCTGTCCAGGCAGATTCCATACGAAGGTAAGTCGTCATGGCAACCATATGTGTGACCCCCTGGCAGTGAGCTGAACGTGTGTCTGCGTCTTTGTGCGCCCAGAGGTGACCAACCCCATGCAGATCATGTTCGGCGTGCTGCGCGGGAAGCGACCCGACACCAGCCAGGACAGCCTGGCCGCCGACATCCCCGGCAGAGACACGCTCATCAGCCTGATGACCAGCGGCTGGACCTCCAACCCCGACGAACGGCCCTCCTTCCTCAGTAAGACGGCGCAAAACGAATCACATGTTCCACATGTTCTCCAATAGTATCTCACATGCAGTCTGATCTGATAAGTGTGGCAGTCGTCACATTTTTGCGGACAGAAAAGTAGCTGTAAAAATCGCAATTTTTCTTTTTTTTCTTTTTTTGACATGCGACTCTGCGTCTCGATGAGTCGCAGGAGTCATGTGAAAGTTTGTCATGACTAAGCATAAATGAAGTGCTAGCTTCCTATTACACGCTGTCACATGTATGAATAAGAATTTATGGTGACACTTTATTGGACAGGGTGTGTATAAGACTGACATGACACTGTCATAGCACCTGTCATGAACATGAAGGAGTCTTTAGGAACATCTATGACTGATGTCATGAAGTGTCATTCCCTGCATGACATCCTTCAGTCAGAGTGTGGCGGGTCAATCAGGAAGTGAAGGCAATGACATCTGATCAAGGTTTATAGTGGGAAATATTGCTGGATGATTAATTGTCCCAAAAGTTATTGCGATAAGCGATAATATTGTTTTGAGAGCATTTAATATAATGCTAACAGAATAATTCTGCAAGTACGTCCTCTCAAAAACCTTCATTTCTAACAAACGTTAACACAGACATTTCAAAATATCTGAACTAAATAAAGGAAAACAGTCTCCACGGCGCCGACTGATGCGTCCGTTTCATTTTCAGCGTGTTTGATCGAGCTGGAGCCGATGGTGAGACTGTACGACGAAATTGATTTCCTGGAAGCTGTGCTGCAGATCAAGAAGTCAAAGGTCAGTCTCTTCTTTTCATGGGTTTTTTTAAATGGCACAGGGACAGACCCGGTGGTTTGTATTGAGACCGCAGTGGAAGTTCATGTGATGCTTGTCATGTCACCAATGGCGGGTCTTTGTAATGTGTTCATGTCATCTCTTCATATGCAGCTACTGGAAAGAAGTGCAAATGCAAACATCACTTTCATTTTACATATGATGAAATTTGCAGGAATATAATTTAGCAGAAGAAAGACTTCTATATAATATTTTAAATAAAATGGGATGCTCAGAGAGTGGGTTTAATTATTCAACAAAATACTTCAAATCACAGACGGTTTCAGTCCATTTTTGCTTGATCAAGTTGAAACAAAAGTTTTAAAAAGAGACGGTTTCATTTGATAGTCTGAATACACCGGTTAGCCAATTAATCACTTCATCAGCTGACGGTTGTTTCAATAATAAGTTGATCACAGCTCAAGGTGTGACGAATAAACCTGCACTTTGTCCCAAATATGCACTTCCATTTCAGCAAAAACTCATAACAAGAACAACAGAAACATAAAGCAGACACATTGAGAAGCAAAGAATGACATCATGAATTCAGTCAGATATCTGAAACTGGAAAGGAAAGAAGAAGTAGAAACTTATTTCATTATTCCATCATTTAAGTTGTTGTGTCACATAAAATCCATATAAAATGTTATTTATTCATTTAGTTGTAATGTGATCAACTGTATAAAAGTTAAAGGGAACAAATACTTCAGACACTTTCGGTAATGAAAACTTCACGTAACGCTGTTCATAGTAAACGACACGCACATTATTAGCCATTATTAGCCATTATTAGCCATTATTAGCCATTATTAGCCATTATTAGCCATTTTTCCATTTGGGGAACTTCATCATCTCACCGCCTGATGCTGATTCCTGACCCAGGTGAACAGAGAGACGCTGAATGTTGCACACTGTGTAATCTGGGACAGTTTGAGCTGTAATGTGACGCCCAGCAGAGGCTGAGAAACAAAAAATCCCCCCTCAACACAACCTTCTCCTTTTCTAGTTTCTGTGTGTGTGAGAACACACCAGTGAGAGGCCCGGGTCCGGTCGGACAGCTGGAGGAAGCGGAAGTCGTCGCACCCTTAAACATAGATATGGGTCGATGTGCGGCGGTTTGAAACATGTTGATCTAAAACAAGGAGGAGCTGTGTTTAGGAAACTCGTCTGCTTTCTAATTTCGGTTTCCTCTTTTGTCTGCACGGTTCTTCCTTTACTCTGGTGGGTTCAGTGACTGACGTCTGCAGTGTGTCACGTCGCTGTGTGCTTCCTGTTCCCTCACAGCTGAATTGGAGTTCAGGCTGCTGCTCAGCTCAGCCGCCGGCCTGCAAGAAGAGCAACGAGGCCGGGTCTCTGAACGACCTGAAGGAGCCCGTCACCCCGTGGCCTTTGGTTAGTATCCATCCGTCCTCCACCCGCATGGAACACAGGAAACCTGAACAGGAACGATGCTAGATCTGATGGAGGATCCCAGACGTTATTGCGATAAACAATGATATTGTTGTTTTGAGACCATTTTCAAGTAATATAATGGTAATAGCTTAATAACAATGCAGGGACACGTTCTCAAAGATCAATAAACTTTAAATTCTAACAAGCATCAAACACTGGACCTGGAAAACATTTTCAATATCCAAAATAAACTAAACTAACGGGAACAACAAATAGCTTAAACTGTATAGTCTCTGTAAACAAAGTGAACTTTAAAAAAGGAGCTTCTTTAGACCAAAACACCAGACTGAAGACTTTCATCATCCAGGTTTTAGTAGGAAGGGAGGAATGAAAAATCATGCAAATGGAAATGATTGAGCTGGTTTTAATTTATGATGCAATTAGTTGATTTATGGTAAATTAAAACCCTTTTCTTTCTGCTGCTCTATCTGAACAGGGAGCCTCCCAGGCCTGCTGCTCTGGCTTATACTCCCCCCAGGAAGAAAACGTGTCTCTACCAGGTGCACTCATCAGCACCAGTCCCGCTTCCTCTAAACGTAACAATCACACGATAACAGAAAACTTTGGCTCTGGTCTGTATGTGATAGACCGGACACAACGTTATAATATTATGCCATTTCTGGTCAGGAGAGCATAAATTTCACCATCTGAAAATAATTAATGTATTATGAGGATGGCCCAGTCAAAGTCCAGACATAAGTCTGAACCTGCTCACATGTTCTCTCCGTGCAACATGACGGCAAAGACAGCAGTCTGAAATCTGACGCCCAGCAGAAATCTGGTAGAGACGCACCTGAATATAAACGCATGCCACACTTTTCAGATCTTTAGTTCTAAAAATGATAAACCAGGTATCATTTTCCGTCCGTTTTACAGTCCCCCACTTCTTTGTGTCAGTCTATCACATGAAGACGTTTTTGTCTGAGCTGAATGTGGACATGCGGGTCGGGTTCTAGGCGAGTTCTGACTCTCGTTCTGCTTTCGCCGACGCAGAGAGCCTTCCCTCCTCCTTCATCGCTCCGAACCTGGAGCATCCGCAGTCTCTGAAGGATCCCTGCGAGGTCAGCATTCCCAACGGCTTCCAGAGCGCCAAACCCATGAACGACTTGAACATTCCCGTCACGCCCGCCATGCCCACCACAGAGGCTGACGCAGCCATGCAGAACCTCAGCCTGAAAGGTATCAACAGTCAGTGTGTGCGTGTGTGTGGGGGTGATAAATTGTCCCTGAAGTTATCGCAATAAACGATAATATTGTCCTCATAATAATGCGAGAACACGTTCTCAAAGATCAATAAACTTTAAATTCTAATGAACATTTAACACTGGCGCTAGAAAACATTTTAAATATCTAAAATAAATAAACAAAACAAACAGAAATGACAAATAAAATGAATTATGAAGTCTTTTTTTGAAAATAATCAAAAAAAAGTTTAGCTGAGACCAAAGCGGCAGACTGAAGACTTTATCATTCAGTTGTTGGAAGAAAGAGAGAAACAAAAAATTATGCAAATGGAAATGATTGAGGTTGCTACAATTTATCATTCATCTCTTTAATCTTGCATATTCTGTGTATTTCTTATTCTTATTGCGAAATCGTTTGTCAGGCAAAACCTTGAGTAAAAATTTTATGACATAATCAATATTGTTCTCATAAAGCGATTAATCAAATTGATTCAGTTTATCAAAACCTTTGTTTTTGAAGATTGAATTTGAGACAGAACATACAATTCTCTTTTCCGTCGTCGTATAGGTCTAAAATTTTGTTCATAATTGTCTTAAAAAGTTTTAAATTAGAGTTGGTAACTCACCTGCTCAGGCGGTTGGATTTTCAGACCTTTGCAGACGTAGATGAGATTTGTTTCCCCTTGTAATTATCGGCCGAATCAAGTCCTGGCTGGTTTATCGGTGCAGCCCTAGTCTGATCAGCAACAGGGCAAAAATAAGTCAAATAACCATTTAGTTCACCTGATTTCACTAGAAAATCTGTTCCCCTTCCTCCTTCTGTGTGGCAGCTGAGTACTCTCCCCCCCAGCACCAGGCCCCTCCCTCCCGGGGCCCCGTCGCCGACTGGATCTCCACGCGGCGCGAGGACATCGTCCTCCAGATGACGGAGGCTTGTCTGAACCAGAGCCTGGACGCGCTGCTCGCCCGCTCCATGCTGATGCGCGAGGATTACGAACTGGTGGTCAACCAGCCCACGCGCACCGCTAAGGTCCGCCAGCTGCTCGACAACTGCCACAAGCACGACGAGGACTTCTGCCGGATCGTCGTGCGCAAGCTGGTGGAAAACAACCAGGGAGGGCTGAAGCCGTACCCACCTGAGTTCAGCTCGCCCGTCTCGGCCGCAGCGCCCGGTGTGCCGTCCTTCTCCACGTCCTACAGCAACTACAGAAACTTTTAACAGCAGCAGCAGCAGCAGGCGGGGGAAAGCAAACGGAAACTCTTCAGGTTGACGGCACGACACTACAGTTCACACTCCGTGGCTCTGCTCTCAACATATTGGCTCTGGTCTTCATGTGATAGACCCAACACAAGGTCGATATTATTCTGCCTTTTCTGATAAGGAAAAGGTCAGAAGAGCTTAGCAGGATCGGTTACCGGTACCAACCCAATATTTATGCTGATAATGAGATGTTTTTATGTAACCAAAAGGCTGTAAGACTGTATCAGTGAATTTATTCAAAATAGGTGTGATTGGAGAGGATTCAGGTAGATTTTAAGGTAGAGATGCACCGATCCACTTTTTTTCACTTCTGATACCGATACCAATATCTGAGGTTTAGTATTTGCCGATTTGATGCAGAAAAACAGCTGAATTGTCTTCAAACTGAAAAATTATACTGAATTACAACTTTATTCAATATGCAGAGTTAATTTGATAACTCTGCATCAGTACGGCTCACTTAAATACACAAACCGCTTCATAAGCTTTGGTCAAACATGTAAAAACAACTTTCATTTGTTCAGTCAGTTCAATTATGAGTAAAACAGTCAAAATAAAATAAATAGTAGAGAAACTGAAACTGATAAAAACAATAAGTTGACTGTCTTAGTCAAACAACAAATCTTTCTTCAAATGGTTCAGAAAGTGAAATCAGAAATTCTAAAAATAATGTAAAAAGAAAAAGCATGATGTCACTCAGAACACATCTCTTTATAGATCGGACATATTTTCACAAATACAAGATTTATCATTTTTTTCAATATCGGGACCATTATATTGGATCGGTGGACCTGTAATTACAGGGTTTAATTAACAGCAGTACCAAATGCAGTTTGGGTCTAACTGGTGTGTGTTCAGAGTGTGTACAGACCTCCTTGTTGGTTCTTATTTAATTGGATCGAAGTAGCAGTTGTATCTGAAGGAAGTATTTCTTTCTCTGGGTTGTTCGTTGACGCTTCAGTCCAGTTTGAATTAGTCCCTCAGTCTCTCTGTGTGGGTTCAGACTGCAATACAGAGGCTAAATATGTAGAGACGTTATCATAAGTTCAGATTCATCTTCAGTCATATTGATCTTGTATTATAAAATACAGAAGAAGAGATGTGTGTGTGTGTGTGTGTGTGTGTGTGATGGATGTTAAAAGTGGGCCAAGATGATCAGCCGTTACCACAGATCTATATTATTGGATTGGACTCTGCCTATTAGCCGCTGTAGCCAGAAGCTAAAGCTATTTTACAAAAATTGGTTTAATCAACTTTGGTGAAGTTTTAGTCAAAGTTGGTTGGGGTGCATGATAACAAAGATGCTGAAAAACAACTCAAAACTACTTGTATTCTGCTTTTCTCACACACACCTGTTGCCAAGGCCACCAGCCAAAAACATCTGACAGCACAGATTACTTTGAGGATTTGCACACCAAAAGAACGTGCAAACATTAAACCACCCCAAAAAAGCAGGACATTCAGTGAGTTAGAACTTTATGTTTTCAGGCTTTATGTTTAAGTGATTAGGAGAACTGGCTCATTTGAACTCCTGCTCTACTGATGGTCTGTCAGACATTGGCTGACAGATTGTCGCCTTATTTTGACGTTAACTGAACCGAAACACCGAATTCCTCATCACTTCTACATGTTAAGGTTTTCAAAGTCAAACTAGCAAGACTGACCTCCCTCCCACTTTCTCCAAAAAAACAAAAGAAAAAAGTTTTCAATTAAAACCTGTTACCGACCTCTTAACTAGATCTTCTTATCTATTTGCCATTGTTTTAACAATTAATAGCAAAACATTTGGCTCTTTTTCCGATTCTTTGATTGATTTAGTCTTTTTCCTGACTCGGTGCTCAGCAACGGCGTTTGTGTGTCGCACAATAGAGGCTTGACGTCCAGTCCAGTAATATGTATTATCAACGGTCTTTCTTTTTTCTGTTTTTTTGTTGTTGTTGTTTTTTCTGCCTCTCACTCAGTATTCCTATAATTATGTAGCTTTGCACCTTTCTGAACTCCTCCAGAATGAATTTCCTTCTAAAAACTCCCACATGAAGTATTCCAAAAGGCACGTGTGAAGAAAGTCCTCCTCACTCTCTAAGTAGCAACAGCAAACCAAACTCCACTGTACAAGAAGTCCCACTAATACTGAACGTTTCCTCTACTGTAGCAGGTCCAAACAGCAGCAACCTCTGTAAATACAACAGATTTCCCTCTATTGGGAAGTGATTAGTAGCGATCAGCAGAAATGTTCTGCAGGATCTACTTCTCATTTGCACGGAAAGCTGTGGTGCTTCCGCTAAAATATGGAATTCCTTTTCATAGACACTTTATTTTTATATCAGGGCTGGTGAAATATTTTCTTAGACAAATTTCCGAATATGAGTAAACCTTTGGTGCAGCAAAAAAAACTATCTTATTATAGTAGAAAAATCCAACCTTTAATTTGAGCACATGATGGGAAGCAAACACGACTTTGAAGGCACATGGATGAAGTTACAGCATTTAATTTCCCTTTGGGATAAACAATGTTTTTTTATTATTATTATTTGAATTCTATATTAAAAATAAAGTTGGATCGCAATCCAGAAGATCTTAGAGGCCTAAAAGAGATGCGTTGATTTGAAAGGGATTATTAGGGAAACCAATAAAGTAACTTTGTTGTAGATTATTTTCTTAAAGTTAAGAAATTAAAGGTTGGATTTTAAAAATAATCGGATTGAATTTATGCCATATAATTTATTTAAAAGTCTTTTCTTGACCAAACGTTCCTGCTGCTGCATCTTATTTTAAATGCATAAAGGGAGGAGCAAAACTGGATCATTTCCCATGATTTATTATGACGATGATGATGTCACCAAACCTTTTTTTTTTCTATTAATCTGTTGCTTGAAGTCTAGAACCATCACTGACCACTTCATCATCTCTTGCTCATCCATTAAACCATGAACAACATCCATCTGCTCTGTCATTGAAACAATTGAACGTGCAAAAGTAACAACAATCCCAATCATGCCATCAGGTTTCTATCAGTTTCTCATTATTATCATATAATAACTCATTCAGTCACACTGTGTGTGTCAGAGAGACAAATCGCTGTAAAACAAGACAACATTTAATGCTGATGATGTAAGAGTCTTCTATAGTCAGTGTGGTTAGTGTTTGCTGCTGTGTGCAGCAGTCTGTCTGTGCTCCCTGCAGAATTCGCTGTAATCTGTTCACTTCCTGTTTTATCCTGGTTTATCGGTAGCAAATAACACACAAGCTTCAAACGATGTTTCATTTTTAATCAGCTCACTGAAAGATATGAAAAGAAAAACTCGCTAAACTTCTCGTCTTCCTACAGCCTCCCTCCCCACTGAAGCGTTGTCGTCGCGGCGACCTGGAAGCGCTCATGTGCGGGACGTGATTGGTCGTTTCCATCTGTTTCTGCAGAGCTGAATTTGTTTTGACAAACCACCGTGACATCTAATTTTTCAGTCCATTATAAAAAAAAAAACTTAAAAAAAAAAAACAACTTTACAGCTTCGTGTTACAAAGTTAAACAACAATTTGCACTTTTCGGACATGATGTGATGTTTGGCCATTTTTTACTTTAATCACGGGCCTTACTGTCGTGACTGTGGCCTTCGTTTTCTCCAATAGGTGCTTAAATTCCAGTTACTGCTGGGAGAAGTTTCAACTTTCTTCCACACATGAAGTCATGACGGAATAAAAATCGTCTTGGTCACGTTTCTGGGAATAAATACACACAATGTTTCGATGCCAAGGTTTGATCACAATGCATAAAAAAAAAAGATTATAAGGTGGCCCGTTCTTAAAAAGCAATGTCACCCCCGAATCATTATTAAGGACCAGGAGACGTCCATATGCTTCCATACGGTGGGCATGTATTGCCTTGTCTTTGAAAACTGTGCCTCATGTTCTGCTTGTGGTCTCGAC
Organism: Poeciliopsis prolifica; assembly: GCF_027474105.1. Classification (NCBI taxonomy): domain Eukaryota; kingdom Metazoa; phylum Chordata; class Actinopteri; order Cyprinodontiformes; family Poeciliidae; genus Poeciliopsis; species Poeciliopsis prolifica. The sequence goes on from NW_026562383.1 coordinate 2,310,627, forward strand.
TCTAATAAAAGTGAACAACGTGGAAAAGCTCTTCCAGCACATATCAAGCAAAGTCGAGGAATAAAATGTGACAAATTTGATAACTTGTGTATGTTGTTCTATATTTTATACTGTATGTGATAACTGCATTATTGTAAGTGTTTGTGAAGTGTGTGTTTTTGTGAAAAGGGAGCAGGGTTGCCTGTTTTGTTGTTGTTTTTTTTTTCAAAACTGACCCAAACTGGTTCACATTTGTGGTCGACGGTCAGGAAATGTTTAGGTTGACGTGTGGCTGCAACCACAACTGAGACGTTGTTTTCCAAACGCGGTATCATTGACTTAATTCAAATAAATATTCTGTTTTTATCTCTGTCTGCTGGTTTGCTTCATTTGAATATTCTTTTCAAATTTTCTTCAACAACCAGATGTGGAAGAGGAAGACGGCAGGAAACGGTTGGAGGATGATGGTGTGGCATGTCTTAATGACTTGTTGTGTAGACAAACTTCATCGCACAATTTTAGTCGTGTTTCTTATTGAAGGAAACAGCAATTGCAAATTTTTTTGACATAAAAAAAAAACTGTTGACAAAAGTTTTGTGCGCCTTTGCAATGGAAACGCAGCTAAAATCAACAATGTCAAATCCTGCGCTGAGGTCCAACAGAACCAGCACCGCGGGTTTTCCTCAGTCTGCAGTTATAAGGATGTCACATTAAGAAATACTTTGAAAAGGGCAAATACAGTACAGAGGTGACCACCGAAAACCTGGACTGAAAGCAGCTGGTCGTTGTCAACTCTTCAAACTGTTTTTTCAATCATTTTGCTGATGAATGGAAAGTTGGAGGTCGGACTTATCAAGAATATAAAGACCTTTATAATTCTCTTCACGTTATACTAACTTGGCCTGAAGCATGTTACCTTTGTGTTCAGGTCTGTGTCCTTGATCATCCTTTTACCAACAAGTTTGCCAACCCTTGAACCCGGTCTGGTCATTGTCTGGGCTGTATTTGGGCTCAGAGGCGGCTCGGTTCGCCCTGAAAGGCTCCCTGAAGGCAGGAGCTGCTTGTCTCTGAAAATAGCACACTGGAGGCATGGGGGGTGAAGGGTGAACATGTGCTTCAGCCAGTGCTTGTAAAACACAGATTGTGTTTGTGTAGGCTTGCAGACATTGCAACATCGTCCGACCGTCGCTGCCTCTCAGTTCTGATCTGACCTGTGTCCAACCGGAGACTTGGAGAGGTCGCGCTGACCCAGGACAAGAAAACACTCATATCTCATAAACAAGGTGAGCGAGTCGACATGTTTGTAGTTGTTGCGTGTGTTCTCTATTTCTTTATACGTGCTTTATGACTCGTCCGTAAGTTGCTGGCGTTGGCCTCACCTTGTTATTCTGCAGTTTTGTTGTTTGGGACTGTGACGCTTCCACCAGTACATTGGGTTCTGATTGTTACTCATTTACCTCAACATCAGGACTGAAGCACAGATGGGGGATTTAAGGCAGACCATCGGGGTCATGTCACAGACCATATGCCCGAGTTCTGCAGCTGCGTCCGAGGAAGACCTGAAGACTCCAGATGGAGGGCAGCGAGAGAAGATGCAGATGAAGAGGGAGATTTCCCTCCTCAACGGGATCTGCCTCATAGTGGGCAACATGATAGGCTCCGGGATCTTTGTCTCGCCCAAGGGGGTTCTGATGTACAGCGGCTCCTTTGGATTGTCTCTGGTGATCTGGGCCCTCGGCGGCTTTTTCTCGGTGTTTGGAGCCCTTTGCTACGGCGAGCTCGGCACCACCATCCCCAAATCCGGAGCCAGCTACGCCTATATCCTGGAGTCGTTCGGCGGCTTCCTGGCTTTCATTCGTCTGTGGACGTCCATCCTGCTGATCGAGCCGGCCAGCCAGGCCGTGATATCGCTCACATTCGCTTTCTACCTGGTGGAGGCTCTCTACCCAACCTGCCAGCCGCCGTACGACGCGGTGCGACTCCTCGCTGCAGCCTGCCTCTGTAAGGATGTGTGTGTGTGTGTGACTTTGAAAATGCCGCTCATCTGTCAGCTGCTCCCTGAGCCAATTCTTTCATTGCTCTTCTGCATGAGATGATGGTGTGACTTGAGTAGATGCACAAAGCTTTGGGATGCTCATAAACATCACAAAGTTGAAGTTTTTGTTTTCATTTCCATGAATTTGATTTATTGTGTAATATTTGGGAGGGCAGGGGCCAAGTGGGGATTGGGTTTGGAGCAGAAGGAGGGATTTGCCCAGTACGCCGTTCATGCAAGGACCAAAGATAAAATTACAATGTATAAAGGGATAAAAAAAAAAACATAAATATACACATTTTATCAAAGAAAAATTAACCATACTATACTTAAAATTTTATAGAAAAGTCTCTATTGTCATCACAGCATTTAAAACTAACTTTTTTCATGTTTCCACTGGTGGTTATGACACTTATTCTGTCATGAGAGGTTCAACTCAGCCAGGATGGAAGCAGTGTTGTAACATTTTTGGCTTTTCTATTACAGTTGAGTTTTATTTTGCTGTGACTTTTTGTTTGTCTAATTCTGTTAGATTTAATAAGTTTTTAGAGAGTGTGTGCTAGTTTTTCTTAAGTCATTATTTATGAAATATTTCATTTCAGTTGACCTTTCATTAGTCATGGTGGCAGACTTAGTTTTTTTCATACTCTGGGTAATTTTTAGGTGTAGAATTCAAAAAGGTCAAAGTATTAAATTGTGCTCATGTATACATTTACTGGCAGAACAAACTTTTAAGAGTGTCATAAAACACAATGTGGAGTCATACAGAGATGAGACGTAAAGCAATTACACCTGCAGTGAGGAAGAACTTTATGCTCACAAACAATAGCTGTTGCATGAATTCTGTGGATTGTTCCTCAGCTTAAATATGAGATTCCTGTTGCTTCATAATCCTGGGTCAAAGGAGTTGAGCTTCTTTCCAGTAATCGTTGCGCTGGTTTCAATTTGCTCAACATAAAACGATACAGGCGGGTTTTCGGTCACAGTTGCGGCTTCATTAAGCAGACTCACACTCTGCCCTGCAGAATGCCACAGTGTGTTTAACAGCTTTGGAGACCCCAGGAATCAGAAGCTCTATTTAGGCCACAGGGCTGCAGCGTCATGAGCCGCTGTACCAGGAAAAAGGTTTCTGTTTCCGTAACCGCACACTCGCTGCGACTCGCTGCAGACTCACATTCTCAGGCTTCTGACAGCCGGGCCCCGAGTCGGGACACCACCACCTTAGATGGGCCCCCACCAAATGTTACTCAGTAACTACTGGAGGATTTGCTTTATGTTACTCTCCTCTTCAGTTCTGTTCTTCTCATTTTTTATATATTTTTTGCTTTCCTGCTTGCATCAGGTTCTAGATAATGTTGCGATGGAGATAACAGTGACACACAAATCCACAGTTAATGTTTGGCTCTGGGAAAAAAATAAACCTCACCGAAAACCTCTTGGTTTTTCCATCAAGTATTGACCTCTGAACTCTTCCTGAGATAAAAGTTTGTGTCACTGCAGCGCATCTCATCACTGTCCTGAACATGCAGACTGTAACCTCTGCTTCACTGCAGAGGTTACAGTCAATGCTCCCAAAATTAGATGTGCTTCATTAGTAGTAGCTCCCTTCATGTTGCTATGATCTTGTGACTATACTGTCAGCTCCCATTGCTGAATAAAGTTTAAAATCATCTTCTGTTACCTCCAGTAGCAGTGCGTCGCTGTGTGGCGTCAATGTTCTTCTTCTTCTTCTTCATGCGGGTCGCTTCAGGGTCCTGAACCGTTCACACGTAGATCTAGAGGTGGTTGCTTTTATTTAGTGGCATGAACAAGCACACAAAAGAAAAAGCAGAGAAAGACCTACGGCTGGTTGCAGAACAGTTGATTTTCATCCCCTCATTATTTAGTACGGAAACCAAAATGACGTAAGTTTAACATCTTGGCTATGAGGGCGACTTATTGTGTTCTTTTGCTGCTCCAGGTATATTGATCTTCATAAACTGTGCTTATGTGAAGTGGGGGACTCTGGTGCAGGACATCTTCACATATGCAAAGCTCATGGCCCTGTTCCTCATAATCATCGTTGGACTCCTGAAAATAGTGGCAGGTAAGTAAAAAGCAGGAAAGGAAACAAAAAATAAAAAAAATCACCTGCTTTAATCTTTGGGGGTTTTTTTCTGTAGGAGACATAAATAGTTTTGAGAATCCGTTTGAGGGGTCCTCAACCGATTCTGGAGCCATAGCTTTGGCTCTCTACTCAGCGCTGTTCTCCTACTCAGGCTGGGACACACTCAACTTCGTCACAGAGGAAATTAAGAATCCTGAGAGGTAAACTGAGCATGCCCAGGATCAGTCATGTTTGCCATCATTTTGCTTCAACTCAGACTGAAATCCCTGGGAGACAGTGCTGCATAAGGAAACTGTGACTTTTTACACTTTTACAAGAAATAGTTGCTAAGTCAGTTGGGCTTGTTCAGTACATCAGCATCAATGTGATACAAAGTCACACTCATAAAGGCCGTTGCCTGCATCAATATGCCGGATCATCAGCAATTCCCTTCTAAATTCAGAGGGATTGGTAGCAATCCCTTTGACTCAGCAAGAGATATTTACAGAATACAATAGCAGCAACGCCGCAACTCTACAGTGGTCGTGTTGTTCAGTGCTAATAATAGTCATCTTGCAACCTGAGGCCCCGTTTACAAGGAGCTGGTTTTCAAAGAAACCATAACAGTTGCACGTCTGCAGTGATTGGAGTCTCTCACGTACACCGGGACTTTCTGGATCCGAGTCTCAGAGTCTCACCAACACCCAGAGGTGTGAAAGCGTACACATGCAAAACGCATGGATGCAGGGTTTGTTTTACGCATGACGAAAAGCGTTGTGCTGTGTGTGCTACTTGCCCTGTACAGTTTAGCACAATGCTACATGAACATTGGAGATATGTTACTGTTTTCTAAATGAGGTGGAAGATAATAGTCAGAAGCACAAAAGACTTTCGACGACGTAGTAAAATCACACCGCCATCGAGTGCCCTGGCATGACAACTGGTGCAGATTAAAGGTGTTTTGGAGGTTTTGCCTAATTATGGAACTTTTCTCCTATCAATCAATATCAATACATCACTATTAAACATAAATATATAGCTCAGGAGATGCTGAGACCTGGAAAGCTGCAACTAAGTCCAAGTTGTGTCATGTGTTACAGTACTTTTCTGTACATCAGTTCCTGTGGCTCTGTTGCAGGAATCTTCCCCTGGCCATCGCCATCTCCATGCCCATCGTGACCATCATCTATCTGTTGACCAACGCCGCATACTATGTAGTTCTAGACATGCCGTCCCTGCTGGCCAGCGACGCTGTTGCTGTGGTAAGAAGCAAACAGTCACCCGAGAGAGATAAGTCCCACAGATGCTAAAAATAAAGCTGCTCTAGTTGGGGATGAATGCGGTGGGGCAACCAGGACATTTTTGTAGAGGTGCCCAGGCTGTGAGTCTTACTGACATTTTGGCTGGATGGTTCAGGTTTCATTGTTGTTTTTCTGCACGTCTCATGCTTTAGGGTTTACGCCAGAGTTCCAGGATCCTGGTAATCACAGAGGGTGAATAAGATTTGCTCCTGTTAAGGTTGTGAACATTAACAAAGGCATAAAGAAAACGGATCTTGAAAGCTACCCTAAACTTTAATGATCAGCTCAGCCCTATTTTTCTGTGGAATATGATCCCAAATTGTTCTAGGAAAATGTCAGCAAGGAAGAAGGCTACCTAAGTTTTTTTTGTTGTTGTTTTTACTGAAGTTAGTTCAGCTAATAGGTAGTAGGGAGTAGAGTGTTCTGTATTCTTAATTGAAAAACACTAAATGGTATATTTGTTATTTAATTAGTAAAGTAGGATCCTTTTTGAAAGAACTGAAAAATTCTTGGCTTGTCCTGCTGTGAAAAATGGTACAATGTGTATTATTGGAGTATCAGTTTTCCATCCTTCATTGCCCCCCGCAGACGTTTGGAAACGCCGTGCTCGGTCCGTTCCACTGGATCATCCCGATATCGGTGGCCATGTCCTGCTACGGAGGACTCAACGCTTCCGTCATTGCTGCTTCACGGTACTCAGAAAGCATGGAGAAGGTGCTGACATCGAGTTCATGCGGTCAAAGGAACCAGTAGTATGCTCTGCTAATCTTTCCGTTTGCGGATCGCAGGCTGTTCTTTGTCGGGGCTAGAGAGGGCCACCTCCCCGACAGCCTGAGCCTGATCCACATGAACCGCTACACACCCATACCGGCGCTGCTGTTCAATGTGAGGAGCACACCGCCATGTCGCATCCAAACAAATGAACACCTGATCAAAATGCTGAAAAGAGAAAAAAAATAAGACATCTGAATGTTTTTTTAACTGTGGCTTTCAGGGGATCATGGGTCTGATCTTCCTGTGTGTGGAGGATGTGTTCCTGCTCATCAACTACTTCAGCTTCAGTTACTGGCTTTATGTCGGTCTGTCTGTGGCCGGCCTCATCTACCTGCGCATCAAACAGCCAGACAGACACAGACCAGTCAAGGTACGCCATGCTAGATTGCATCTTAATGATCTTACTTACTTATGAAGTATATGTTCCTTAATCTTCTTACATTGCTGCAAATCCTAATAGTTGGCAATCGATCCAATTGATGGCTGCAATCCATAGTTGTCTTCTGTTCTCAACAAAAGGTTTATGATAAAATTAATCATAAATTAATCATGTTTGTACAGCCGACACAAACATTTATTGATTATACACTGAAACCAAATAAGATATATTTGATTTCTGTCTGTTTTTTAACAAGTGAGACAGGAGTTTACGCACACATAGGTCGTTTTGGCATCCGTCATGTCAGAGTGGCCGCTTTCCTTAAGAGTGTGTCGTCACATACCCTTGTATGCACTACAAGTCAGTACTAACAGACGAGACGTGAGGCTATTTGATGCAAGACCAAAATTGTACTATCAACATTATTTTTGATCATTGATCAAATACAGCTTCAGATATTCGACAGGATGAAAGAGAAGTTGCAGTTTTTCGGTCAATGTACAAAGAATCAGAAATCCTCCACAGTGATGTGAGAGATTGACAAAGTTCTACAAGAAACAAATACTGGGAAGGTGTTGCAGGAGTGATTCTATGAGCTGTTGTTTAGTTCTTCTGTGTTCCTGTCTCTGCAGCTCAGCTTGTTCTTCCCCATCGTTTACTGCATGTGCAGCCTGTTCCTGGTCATCGTCCCTCTGTATGGAGACACCATCAATTCTCTCATAGGGATCGGCATTGCTCTGTCAGGTGTGCCCGTTTACTATGTCACCATTTACCTGCCTGAGGAGAGGAAGCCCCGATTCATACGCAAACTCAACAGTAAGCTTTATGTTTCCATTTGCATGTAAGCCTAGCAATATAAACAGTAAGGATGTTTGTGTTTTCCTGAATATTTCTTTGTTTCTCAATGTTTTTTGATTGGTGGTTTGAAGACACAAGTCAACATAGTGGCAATTTTCTCATTAAACAAACAATGAGCTCTGCAGCGTGCAGAAAGAGCTGGTCCACCAGCTGGGTCACCAGCTGGGTCACCAGCTGGGTCATCATCTGGGTCAACATCTGGGTCAACTCTGTGGGACGGCAACCAGTGTTTGTTACAAGACAGTTGATAGGGTTGTGTTTAACAGTTTGGCATCAACTGTTTGTCCAAGTTAGCCTGGCCAATACATTTCTATGCACCTCCACTCAATTTTCTGACATTTGTTTCATTTCTACAGTAGAATTTCAGCCTAGCCAATAAGCAAACAGAAGAAAGAGTCGTGAAGGTTGACAGCGAGTTTCTGCACGATTTTTTTGAATTGTAGTTTGCCTGTGATTATGATTTGACAAAGGCAGCGTCGTGAGCGAAGCCATTCGGTCCATGTTGGCCACACTTCCAAAAGCCGTGCAATTAAAGGGGAATGTTTAAGACATTTTATTGCTGTCAAAGATGTAGGTCAGCTCGGGACTTCTCTCTTCGCAGTGGGTTGTTGTTGTTTACAGCTCACGCAACTTGCAGTAATCTTCATAGCAGTATACGCTTTACTGCCAAACGTTAGTGATTGGGTAAAATTGGATCTTGTCGTTTCAAACAGAGTCAGGCCCAGAGTCGCTCCTCAGTGGCCGAGAGCCCAGACCCTCTGGACGAATCAAAGTGTAGAACAAGGATCTGGTTTTTACCAATAGTGTGTTTATTCACATCAAGCACTGCTGCAATGAAGAAATAACACACACAAACAGACTGCACTGTTGTTGTTTTTTTACTGACAGAGAAATTACATTTTTTGACAGTTTGCATATTTGTTACACATTTGCCACACTCAGATTTCTCATGTCGTACATGTTTCTGACATTTCCCTCTCTTTCTGTGTCTCTCTCCAAGCCCTTATCACCAAATACACACAGGTGTTGCTCTACTGCTGCCTGACTGAGTTCGACACTGCAACAGAAACGCCGGAAGGCGGCAAATCACAGTGAGATGCGCGCGGACCACTCCATTCATCCGGCTGCTTCCTGGGCCCTGTGTGGACAGCGTGTCGGTGTTTGTGGGAATTACTTCTCGTCAGGCCTGCATTTACAAAAAAGAAAAAAAAAGGCCTAAAACCTTAAAAGACTCACTGAGAAGGAGCGACTTCCAACGCGATGATTTATTTTCTTTTTCAACTTTTGTATGTTCTGAGAATATCTTCTGTGAGGATCACATGGAAACATTGTAATACATAAATGTGTAGCTGAAGCACACGTTGTTGACACGCTGCGTACAGAAAGGCACAGAATTCAGTCATCTGTCTGGCAGGAACACATCAGATCGTTTCATCTTCAGGCACAATTTTACGTCCTATTTTAAAAGAATCGTTATTATTAATCAAAAGCAGCTCTAAACAGATGGGATTTTAGCTTTCTAGAAGTTTATTCCAGATATATGGAGCACAGAAGCTGAATGCTGCTTCTCTGTGTTTGGAGATGCTGAGCAGAACCAGGAGACCTGATTGGTCCAGAAAGGTTGGTCCAACAACAACCACACAGTAACAGCATCATTAGATGAATGCTGAGCTAATTAATAATTTAATAACCCGCTAAAGAATGATGAAGTGTCTGTGTGCCTGTTTTTAGTGAGTTCTGTGTCAAAAGGATCACTGGAAGGTTTTTGGTTTTCACTAGGACTCTAAATATGGAGCACAAGAAAACAAAACAATGTCAACAGGCTAAATAAAGAACTAAAAAGAACTCTTCAGAAAATAATACAAAATTAAATCACGTTATACGTTTAATTTGAGTCGTTATTATATACATTGCCATATTTTAGTCAGATCTCCGTCCAGCAGGGGGCGCTGGCTGAGCTGGGAAAACCCGGTCAATCAAACGCAGTGAAATCATTGCGTGTTGTGCGTGTTGTGCGTGTTGTGCAGCAGTGACCACAGCTCTAATTCATAGATTCCACATGTGTTTAAGATATGAGGAACAGGACGAAGTGAAGAGCCTCTCCAGCTCGATATGTTTCTATTTTCAGTTGCCGAGTTTCTTCCAAAACAACAGTGTGTGACTTTAGCTGTATGCTACCTCCAAATAAAAACAAATAACTGCAACATTGTGTCATTAAAAGGAAGAAGCATTTTCTATTTTCAGACGGATGTATTTTGTCTTGAATTTGGTTTCTTTGTTAGTCAGACGACATTTAGAATATTGTTGCACAGACACACACACTGTGAGCGCCTGACTGGCTCATTGTGTGATGCACTGTGTACTGACGGTCAAAATGGCAGAAAAAAGAATCAAAAGAAACACTTTTTTTTTAAATCTCTTAATTCAATACTTTATTTGCTGAAGAGTTACTGTTTGTTTTCGATTCCTTTATTTGCAAAAGTAATCATTGTGTTTAGATTTGTTTTGTTAGGATTTTATATGAGACAAACATAAACTACAACATCATTGTGAAGTTAAAAGAAAGGATTCATAAGTCTTTATATACAAAAATCTAATATATATATATATATATATATATATATATATATATATATATATATATATATATATATATATATATATATATATATATATAATTTTTTATATAAAAAGTCAAATGAATGCATAATGTTTTACGCAAGCCGTTGGAAACGAAACACATGTTGTGATCAGATCGATACGTGGTGGTGGCTGCATCATGCTGTTATTCAATATGTGTAAGGAAGTTAATGAGAGAAAGAAGGTAAAGTAAGTGACGTTAATTACTGAAAGAAAGAAAAAAACTCATATGGTGCAAAAGAGTTGAGACTGGAGCTGAAACCCTGCAGCTTCATTCAACCATAAACCTTCAGCCAGAGCGACAATGTTAGAACGGACCAGTCAAAGTGCAGCTCTAAATTCCACTTAAATGTCCAAAATTGCTGTCCATGAAATCTCTCCATCTAACCCAACTTTGCTTGAGCTGTTGTGAGAATAAGAAGAGGCAGAGTGTTAGTCTCGATGTGTGCAAAGAGAAATACACCCAACATGTTGCGATTATAACTGCAGTGGAAGTTCTGCAAAAATGTAGACCTTAATTCAAATACACAGGAGACTTCTATGGAACAAAAAAATTGTATCCTTAAGAGAAGCTGCAGACGGCTGAATCAAAGCCCGGACAGATCCACTTGTTGCTGAACTGTTTGTATCCTTCGGCGTCGGTCAGCTTGCTTCCTGGAACAGAGAAGAAACCCAGAACCTCATCACCGGATTCCTCAGCAGGAGTCGCACAAGCAGACAGATTAATGGTCTGAGGAGACACGCTTCAGTCACCGTTGATGAGGTTCTGCAGACTGCAGAAGTTGGTGCCGTTGTCGGCCGAGTTTTTGGACCCTTCGGACGTCGCCTCGCCCTGTTGAGCAGAAAACATTGAGGGCAGCTGATTGAGGAATCTCAGGAAGACCGTTGGACTTCCTCTGATTTACCGCGTCAGACAGTCTTCAGTCTGTCGAAGCTGCATCATGACCGCAACAGATGCTGTTTGGTGTGACTGGAACTGAAACCTCAGCTTTGACGTCCATTTTCAGGCGAATTTGGGGGCAGATCCGACTGAATGCGGATAGTTCTGAATTTTAAAAGCAGGATTTTGTTTAAAAAGGCTGTAAGCAGTTAACAGCAGTTAACATCCGGCTATTTTTATTCAGAATAAGGTCAGAGGATACCGAGACCAACACACTCTTCTATCATGTTAAAAGTGGGGCAAAGACTCTAACGCATTAATTTTGATTATTTAATTACACAGGTTATAATATGTTAAACATTTTTTTTTACTGCACTTAAGCACATTTTTGCTCCAATCAGAACCTCATTTCCAAAAAAAAAACTGACAAGCAAACATTCACCAAGCCAAGGTTATTACAGCCAACTGAATGAAAACTGGAACACCTTAAAGTTTGAACAGCTGATGCTTTTAAATGAGCTTAGCTTTTAACAGAAACACCCTAAACATATCTCTTCATCAAAAAAAGAATTAAATTTTACACACTTCCGAGTCAACACGATGACATTGTCGGTTAATTAAATGCATACGACCACGACAATGTATGTTGTCCAGAAACGAGGACGCTTCTGCAAGATTCTTCCTTCCTTCCTCCTGCTCCCTTTTTGGTCAAGCGTGTTTGCCAGTTAACAAGAAAAATTGCTAAGTTGAGCAAATAAACCGGTCGATTTATCAGCCTGAAAGGTTTTCTGCCATCACTTACCGTCACTCTGCAGATGGTGGACTGCTCCAGAAGAAACTGGAGGATGTTCAGCGTCTTGGTTCTGGGAGACGTGTGTGTGGCCTTGATCAGATACGGAGCTGAGGACACAAGCTGGACAGCAGACACTGCAGTCAGTCTGGTCTGCACATTTTAAACATCTGCACCCAAAGCCAAAGGCTTTCACGGGTTGTGGTGAGACTGTCAGTGTGATTCTGTAATCCTTTGCAGATAAGTTTTTGTTCCCCAGAACAACCTGGTTTCTTTTGTCTCTTTCTAAAATCATTTGCTCATTTCAGTTCTTATCATATCATCTGTGAAAGCACCTGTAATCAAGAACATGTCGTCAGCACACTGACCACTACAAAAGTTCAAGTCAAGTCGTTGTATTTTACCCCTAAATAAAATCCAGTAAATTATCCTTCTACTTGTAGCTAAGCATAAATCCAGAGAGGAAGCTGGAATTGAACTCATGACCTTCAGATTGTGAACTCTTTCTCTAATTAGTCTGACTAATCAGAAACTTCTGATTTCATGAGTCAGATTGCTATTTTGATTGTAACAAACAACGTGGATCTCCTCACTTAATGGACAGAAAACTCGACTCGGTGCGTTCTGATTGAACAATGTGCTAAATGACAATGTTCTGACCTCGTAGGAGCACTTCTCCCCTTCATCCAGACAGCTTCCCTTCACCTGCCAGGTCTGGATCTGGTTCACCAGCCTGCCGCTAACGTTCCCGCAGTCAATGCCAAACAACCTGCCGAGCAGAGAACGGTGACCAGAAAAGGCAACAACGGTGTTAAATCGATCAGATCTTCACTTCTGGAAGGAGACGGGAAGGAGAAGAGATGCTGCAAACAACTCTGTGTTAATCCCTCACAGCTGGGATGGAGGCCATAAAACATTTCCACTCGAATCAAGAAACAGAATCAGCCTCACCATTTGATTTTACATTGTGCGGTGCTGCCGGACAGAGAGGCAGTCACTGCCGCCGCCGCAACCAGAGCCGAGGTGAAGAAGAAGAAGAGTCTGGAGTCCATGGTGAGGTTCTGTCTCCGAGTCCTCAGGTCAGACGGACCTGGAGGCAGCTGGGTCACAGGAAACAAACTGGAAACAAGAGGCAGAACCCAGACAAGTTACAGGGATTTCTACAAGCGTGAAAAAAAAAAAAAAACACGTGGGAAGGTTGGATGTTCCTGGTGACCTTGGCTGCAACTAATTCACACCTAATGTGGAACTGATCAGAAGAAAAAGGTCAAGAGGGCAGCGAAGTAAATTATCCAGGCCAGAGGTCAAGTGCTGGTGGAACAACAGAAAACAAAATAAAAGAACTTTGTTTTTTAGGAAATATTTATAGAAGAAAGTGGAATATGTTGAATGTTGTGTTATTGCATCAAATATTAGGAGTGTATGCAACAAAATAAAAGTTGGTATCTTTGGTTGAAAAGCCATGTTTGCCTAAACGCAGCATGTCAGGACAAACACCTCATACCAACTGTTGAAGCTGCAGTATGTAACTTTCTTTTTTTTAAATACATGTTTAGCATCTATTAAAAAAGGTGGCGGGTCGTAAACACCTCGATGTCACCATATTGTGACATCGTTGCCCAGTCACAATTTTTAAATCTTTTTCATCCTGCAACACTTTTCCATCCAGGTTTGTCCTGGATTTAGCTTCGCCTGTCTTAGCACCAACTATGACCTGCCGAATCCCCGAGGCATGACGCTGCCACCACCATGTTTCCACATTGGAGATGGCGTGTATCCCTTCCCCTTCCTCAATCAGGTGACTTCTGAAGGCAACTGGTTGCACTAGATTCTGTTTATGGGCTGAAAAGCACTTGTTTTTTTCTTGTAGGAAACAAACCAGTCAGTGTACATGTTCACATAATCTATTCATCACGCTGCTGAAATGTGCCGTTGAGCTTTTTTTTCTTGAAATGCAGTTGTCTAACTAATCTCATGAACTCAAGTCCTGGTCGGAAATCAGTTATCGTTCCCACAGTAATCCTGGATTCACAGTTGCAGGAATGAATTATGACGCTGTGAGAATGAGTCACCTGATGCCAAAGAGCCTGACCTTCAGGAGAGAGAAAAACGCTTTCTGCTCGCTTACTACTAGACTGACAAAAATTTTCAAAGCCAAACACCCGCCCCCCCCTCAAGAACTCGGCTGCATTGTGTGGCGTCCTCACTTCATCTTCAACTCACACACACAGCAGTGTGTGCTATGGAGTAACTCCACTTCATAGAACACAGTTTTAAATTACTGAGAGACAAAAACAGAAGCCAGTGTCTAAGGGTGAGGCAGAACTAGAAGACAATCATTTCTAAATACAAAAGCAGGAGTCATGGAGCCACACAGCCTGACTCCTGGTGAACTCTACTTACCTGGAACTTGAGGAGTTCCTGTCAAATGACCCCCACTGGGAGGGAGACACAAAGGGAAACTGACACCACATGGACACCGACAATCTGGGACATTCATTTTTTATCGTTCAGTGTCGGCCATTTCTTCTGGGTCCCGAGAGCACTGCTTTAAATCTATGAAATGTTTCACATTTTGTCACTTTGTGAACACAAACTTCTGTGTATTTTACTGGAGTTGTATTCCACCATTTTGGAAATTGGAAAGAAAAGTGTGAATACTGTTTTTTCATTATTATTATTATTATTATTATTATTATTATTATTATTATTATTATTATTATTATTATTATTATTATTATTATTATTATTATCATCATCATCATCATCAACAAAAAAACAGTGAGCATTTGTCAACATTTCCTTCTAATGTCAATCTCCTGAATAAAGTCCATGAAATAAAATTCTCTGTGTTTGCAGCTCCATTTAAGTATAAATGCAGCTGTTCCAAAAATAACAGCTGCTTTTGTTTTTGCCTATTTTAGTGCAAATATCTCTGTACACTTGAAATAAGATAAAACTAACTTACAAGCAACATATAGGAGCTTGTTTTGGGTCAGTAACTTCTTAATATTGATGAAAAAGTATTAAGTCCACTGGCAAATAATTTCACTTTTAACATGGGGAAAATGTTTTATTCTAAGTGACAACATCTGCCAGTGGGGCTAGAACTTCTTTAAATATTCATCATTAAGGAATTACTCACTTAAAACAAGCTGTCAAAGTAAAAACCCAATTCAGAATCCCAGCCCCCAAAAGTCTTGCACTATTGACTCTGAGAGGATGACTTTGAAAAGCACTCCACACTTTTCAGCTTTATAATTAGAAAAAAAGAAACAACTTGAAAATCATGTCTCATTTTCCTTCTACTCTACAGCCAGGCATTGCTTGGTAACGTATCTGAGCTGAATGAGGAATTACATGACACTTAACCAGCTCTCTATCAATAGTTCTGCTTTTGTTTTGCAAGATTCAGTTGGTGGTGTGACAAGAAAGTACAGAGATAAACTTTGTTTAATTTCCCGTCATCAGGTTTACATCTAAAACATGACACTTACTTAATTATCAGTGAATAAAGCTTAAGAAGTGCATTAGAAAGAATGATTCTTATTTAATTTTTTTTAAGTTAATGCCCATATGGAAATGAGCAATCGCAGCTAAAGGTGCGGTTTCAGACTTTGGTTACGTTCCTCAGGGTCAGATTGAGATCAGCGTGTGGTTGACGTCCCCGCAGGAGTCCCTGAAGCTGGAAGACAGCATGCATGAGAGCTCTTGGATCTAAACCACACCTGACTGTGTATGTGTGTGTTTTTATTTTTTTATAAAGATAATTAATAGTTTACCATCTTTACGACTTGTTCGAGCATGGTTTTATCCAGCTCCTGGTGGGATTGGATAGTAGCCTGAAAGAATACTAGCACTGCTACAGAAACACAACGAACAGGTTTTAAGAGAAGGTTTCCTGTTTGTATGGGATTCATAATAAAATCACGCTCACCGCCGTCTGCTTTATTCTCAGAAGGAAGGACCGGTGCTGACCCAGTAGGAGAATCTGTCACATCCAGGGTCGGAGAAAAGGACACTCAGAAGACACAGACATCCACTTCAGTTTGGCAAACTGCTCTGTAATATCACATTTCCACTGATTGTAAACAGCTGTGCTCACCTGTCTGTGTGGCTCCTGAGGCCAAACAGCTGATAAACAGGAGCAAAAGCAACATGCTGAGGTCAAAATCCAGTCAAAAGGAAACAGATCCTTCTGGTCCTGTCTGAGCGTCTGGCTAGGATTTGGTCTATTCAAGGACGCTGTGCCTTCACAGCAGGGTGTGTCTCATAAGAAATAAAGAACTTCCATGAAGCTTCATCACCATGAGGGTGATGTGCTTTACAGAATTATGTAAAGGAAATGAAAGTTCTGTTTAACGCTAAGTGTTGAAGAGGCAGTATTATGCAAAATCAACTTTTTTGAGCTTTACATGTTATGATGTCATTCTTTCATCAGAAAATATACCTGGACTGTTGCTTTGATTCTTTCATTCATGTTTGAGAAGTCCTTTGATTCAGCTATGAAAAAGGTCTAGATGGACCTAGCTCCGCCTTCGAGATGAAGCTCCTCCTCAGAGATGAGGTTTCCAAGTTCGCCACAGATTTGCATGACCACAGATTTCAGACAAGATCAACATTGGCCCCTAACACCAGCTAACACCGGCTAACACCAGCTAACACCAGCTAACGCCAGCTAACACCAGCTAACGCTCTCTTGTGAAATTATTAAAGATGTTTCAGGTCAAACTAGAGACAAAGAGGCTGGAGCTAATCAAAAAGAGTTTGTAGTAAACAAATTGCAGTGAATAAATGATGTCACTGAAGTTATTTATGCACTTTCTAGCCTTTAGCAACTTGAAATAAAAACATTAAAGAAAAGATTGATCTTTTTACTTTTATTGGTGTGTCTTTGCGTTCAAAAGATAATAACTCAGAAAACTACAGCAACCTAAACTGGGCAAAACATATTACATATTTATGAACAATGCACAAAACTTCACATCTGTAAGGAATGAAAAATCCATGTAAAATCAACATTTTTGATTTTACAAAATTAAAAAAAATGAGCTTTATCTTAGTGGGAGGTCAGAAACACATCCAGCTACGGCTTCTTCGTCTTTTTGCTGGAGTTGCTGTCACTGCTGCTTGGAGAGCTGGGACTTTTAGGAGAAGAGACAGGATAGGCACCACTCAGATCCAGGTCCAGGGTCACCGTTTTTACCCAAGGCGAGACAGACGCTGAATGGCTGCTGCTAGATGATGACGCAGAAGACCTAGAAGACATCAGGAAGACACCAAGTTGTCAGAGCCACTCATCAAAGTCATGAACATCAAAATGATTGAGAGCTTTAATCGTTTATTTGAAGGGTGTTGGTTTTCTTAAAAAAATTGATAATACTTAAGTTTTGATTTCTTGTGGATTTAATATTTGGTTGCGCAGTAGAAGCAGAAACAGGATATATACATGTTTCAGAAAGTCGAATTTAAGACTGTTCATACACACACTGAATGGAATTTAAGACTGGAAAAAAAATATATAAAAATGGGAGTGGTTGTATTACAGTCAAGGATAACAAAAATTGTGAAATTTTCTGGGTCTGTTTGTAGATTTCTGCAATTACTCCCATAGTGCCATGCTTAAAAGGTTCTTTTTACCCAGATCATACATGGATTGGCAACAAAAGTGAGCCAGTGGTGAAAAATAAAGGGGCTGTCCACCCAACTGCTGATAAATTTGCACTTGAATGGAGTCGATACATGCAAGACGTCGTAGCTTCCTCTCCATTCGTTTCCTGTGGAACTTTCACAGTACGTCCTACTTGTACATATCCATTCAAAGCATCCCAGAGTTCACGTGGTGAATGACTTTGTACTGGTGTAGCACCTTATCAGGTCCAGAGGACTTGAAAGCGACTCACACTACAGTCATTCACCCATTCACGCACACACTGATGGTGGCAAGTTACTTGTTGCATGACGTAAACTATTAACGCCAATTTTCCTAAGTAGGGCCGCAGTTCTCTCATCTGAAAGCAAACCTAATGTCTATTTATATCAGACATTTGCAACACAAACCACAGAAATAAAGAGTGACCTGGAAGACAGGGAGCTTTGAGCAGAGCTTATCTTGAAGCTCCCCTGGCTGCTGGTGGTTAGAGGTGGACACTGAATATTGGCCTGAGAGAAACAGAAGAGAGGAGCAGTAAACTTTAATGGTCCTGTCATACTAGATTCCTGAATCATGCTAAATAATGCAGAGCGTCTTATCTGCACCTTCTGAAAGCATTCCTCCAGAACAGGTCTGAGATCAGGATTCTCCATCATGGCCTTATTCAACAGATTGTTGATAGATTTGTTGAAGTGCTTTAACTCTTTCAGTTTGATGTCTTGCTCCTCAACAGTTTCACTTTGAGTGCTTTGTGCTGAGCGAACTTCTCTGGTCAGTTTGGTGAACTAAAATAAAAAACAACAACAAAGAAAAACAACAGACAATAATTTATAATAAACCTCAGGAATTTGACTGATAAAACATTTTTAAAATCTATCCAAGACTTTAGCAGAATAATGTCAGGTGAAAGTTCAAATAAAGTGTTAGGAAGTTCTACTGGACAATTTATTTAGGTACTTGTGAATACATATCCAACTCTTATCTATTATCTATTTGTATTCTGTAATTTGTATTTTGTGATAGATAGACAGAAAATCAATGTGTTTGACACAGATATTGGAAACCTGTATCTTATTCTGTTCCAACTGCCGGTACAGATGGATGTAAAAAGTGTTTATCAAAGTGTCACAACTTCTTCTCCAACCTGATTCAAGACTCTGACAACTCTCCCTTGCAAAGAAGCTGCTTCTTTGTTCACATTAGAAATAAGAAGCTGTAGGTGATGTATCTTTTCCTTCTCCACCTTCTCTTCTAGAATGAGGCTCTCCCAGGTGCTGTTCATTTCCTGGAAATGGAGGCAGATAGAAAGACACACACAAAAAAAAAAAAAGGCACAAAGGCTTTCACCCAGAGATTCACACCAGATGGGTGTGACATGAGAACCAGAGCTGGGCTATTGAAGTCATGATATTCTCAGCAGGATTTTGAAATAAACTAACAATTATTTCCACATACAGGAAATGAGAACATGAATAAGAATAACATGGATAACAGCACCGCTATTCCACAAATTAGAATATACACCACAATGACTCTTTGATTGTCAGATCAAAAGTGCCTTTTGAAGATAACAACCTTTGAGCACCTATCATATATACTTTTCATTTCTGTTTTTAAAAGTAGGTTTGTTCTGGTTCATGTAATATTCTAATTTTAAATGTTGTGTTTTTATTAGCTGTAAGCAGAAAATCATCACGAGAAAGAGAAACATCAGTATTTTTCTAATTAGTTTATATAACTAGACAGGGCCGGCCCAAGGCAAAGCAAATTAAACAGCCGCTCGATTAGCCAATCAGCCGTTTAGAGCCCCATTCTTATTTCATGGATAAAAAGAAAAACAATGAATTGCTCCTGGGCGTCCGGGTGACTGGCTACATGGCTGCTACATGGATGAGCTGCTCTAGCCTGTAGGTGTTTGTTGCTGAGCTTCATCGTTTGTGGCTAAAACAAACATTATTTTTACATCAACTTCTGAGTTATCTGAAACTTCTGTTAAAATCATTTGAAGGCTCAGTATCAGTCCAGTACCGGTACCGATCCACATTCTCAGGGGAGAAAGACTCAAATGACATTTTTAGCTATTGGACTAATGCTTAAGAGAAATTTATTTAATCAAAGGTTGTCATGAATATGTGTGTAGAGCTGCATCAATTGCAGTTTTCTGGCCGATCCCTGGTAACTGATTTTTAAAAAGCCTGACCTGACGATTTTGATTTTGGCTGATATAAAATTTTTTTTGTCTGAAATGTCACTAAATATAGTAAGAAAGTCACTGAGTTGGTAACAACGGGGTGAATATTAAACCTTTGCTGATGAAGATAAGATTAGGGGATAAAATGGGCTTCACGTGTAAGTATCAGCCAATTACGATCCCCCAAAATTAAGGAAATCGGCGCCCAGAAATCAACTGGTCGATAAATCAGTTGGCCAATAAATGTATCCTCTTATACATGTATATAAATGTAAACAGCACTGGTAGAGATGCAATAAGTTCATAGCAAGTGTGTGAATGACCTAATGATCGGACTGCTGATTGATAACATTGTTAGCAGAACTAGAGGGCCCCAAAACCACATTTTGCTTAGAGCCCCATGGAAGTCTGGGCCGGCCCTGTAACTAGATAAATGTGATGCATTAGTGACATCTGCAAACGGCAACGATGGACAAGTGGGGGAAAATTTCTGCTTCAAAAATCAGTCTGGAAAACACTGCTGTTGTGTTCAAGTTGTGCTAAAAGGAATTAGCCAATCAGCAAAGCTATTCAAGCCTAGAATAGCATCTCAATGCTAAATATATTTTTAAAATAAGTCATATGAATGGTCAGAGCTTCAATTTATGTTAATATTTTTGTTTACCAGTTTCTGACATGCACTTGCTTTTTGCCTAAGGCCTATAGGAAGCAGCTGACTTGTTTTTCACAGAACCTGAATTTCCCGGTGGAGCTCTTGAATTTGCTGCTTCTTAAACTTCACTGTTCTCTCGGTGGCCTTCAGCTGTTCCTCCAGCTGCACCTTTTCCTGGTACTCTTCACCTTAAACAGACATAATCAGTATTGGTTTTGACCAAAACATAAGGTTATTACAGCAATCGCACAACTTTCACAAGCGCCGTGTTTCCGTTTCCAGAATTTCCCTCCACACATACGTACTGAATTTCTTCATTTTGCTGAGGCCGCTGCTGTAATCAGAGCAGCGACCAGAAAACAACTGGATGGTGTTCTCCAGAGCCCTGGTTTCAAGCTCCATCTTGTGGATGTACAACTTCATTTCTTCTGACTTTCGTCTGAGTTCCTCTTTGTCTAGCGAGGCCTGGTGGAGAAAACACGCAGCACAAATCAAGACGTTTCTGGTGGGCAGGGAAGACGACAGGCTCCGTGGGTGTGAAAGGTGTCTCACCTTAGTGATGTAGTAAATCTGGGACTTCTCGTCGTCAGAGCCCGCCAGTGAACTTTCCATGATCTCAAAGCGGTTCTTCACCGCTTCCACTTTAGATAATTCTTCATTTAATTCAACGCTGGAACAGAATAAAAGGACAAATCAACCCAACATGTCATTTATGTAAACTTTTAATTAAAAAAATTATTAAAATAGCACATTAAAGCATCATTTTTATGTGCAGCAGCAATGAGCGATAAGGTCTTAAAATTTTACTGTTTTATTTTGAGGTATTGATGAATAAAAAACAACTATTTGTTATTTATTCTGGCTCTGCATTTGTAGCATCAAATCTGGAACAAACTTCCAGAAAACTGCAAAACAGCCAAAACACTGAGTTTAAATCAAGAAACATGTTAAGTTACTTTTGACCCATATTAAAGGTTACACTGACCAACACATTTGATGTTTATTGATTTTAACGATGGCACCTGACAAAATGTAATGCTTGCAACTGATTTTCACAGTTGATGATTATATAATAAATGTGTTTATGATGTTTTTATGTTTTCAAGACTATAAACTGACTTGTTGCTGAAATGTGCTATACAAATACACTCAATTAACTGATTTATTGATTGACACATCTCTTCCTCTCGCACTATTGTAAATGGGAAAAACATTCCCATTTTTAAACAGGTTTCGTACTTTAAAAAGTGTGATTTATATCACTAAGCTGCTCACTGTGACTGCGTTTAATCATATTTTCAAATTGAATGATATTTATTGAAAACAAAATAACTTTCAATCACACTGTCAGTTTTGTTCTTTTTCAATAACTGACATTTATCACGACGACGTGATAAATTTTGTGCAAAGGCCTTTTTTTTTACAATAAATGACAAATGATACGATAAATGCAGAGCCTGTAGAGCACAGGTTTTCTTACCTCAGTTTCTGCCTGTCCTGCTCGGTAATCTTGAGCTGATGTTTGAGCATTTCGGAGTAAACGTGAATATCTTCCTCCCGCTCTTTCATGGCTTTCTCCAGCTCTAACTTTCTCGCCTCCCATGACATCATGTTGTCCGCGTCTATATAGATGATATCCCTGATGCGCTTCACCTCTGTCTTCAAAAGGTTGTTGTTCACTAAGCCGTCCTGATGGAAAATCCACAAATAACTTGATATGTTTCATGATTATTTCCCCCCAATACCCACACTATGCACTTTTTTTCCACAAAGACAAAGACTCAGACAATCCTGTCTTTAGTTCAAAACAAAACCATCTCAAATAATTTCTTTTATGATCCTACGTGAGCAGATATAATGATCCTAGTGAAGAACAATTAATGTACGGATTGAATTCAATATGACTCAATATTTTCATGCTTTAGACTCATGTAAGACATTTACTGTTGATTGTGCTCACATAAATTTACCCATTTTTTTGTAGAAATGAACAGACACTTCACCAAAGTATTTAAATTTCCTTCATGTTAAAACCGCACATTTTGATGCATCTTTTGAGATTTGGTGTGACAAATTAACATAATTGCAAAGTTGAAGAAATTGATAGTTTGACACATTTAAACATTTTTAACAGAAGACATTTGGCATATAGTAATTTCTCTAAATACCTGTGCTTCCCCCCTCCTTTAAAGTAAGAATTTAAATATCTAGTACTTTTTTTTTCTCAAAAATTAATTCTATTTAATTTTGTATTGGTTAATAGAAGTTGTTTTTGTTGAAAAAATGTCTCACTTTTGTTTCTCAGAATAAGCTTTCTAGATCAAATGAACTGAAAAGAAAAGCTGACTTGAAAAGTTAAGAATCTGCCTGCCTTTTATTAAGACAAAAGAAATTTCCTCTATGTTTCTGTAAAATGTTGCTTGGCTTCATTTATTGCTGAGCAGGTGAAAAAAAGCACAACACCATGATTTAGCATAAGTTAGAAACACAATATGGCCAGTGAATACTTTCAACTTTGGGATTCTGGACCAAAATGTTTGGACGATACTGGCGTAATTTAATTTCACAAAGGAAAAAAGGTATAAAAATACAGTAAGAACTGCTTCTTATTGTTTAAGCCAGCCAAAAACGATTCTGAGTTAGTTTCCCCTGGCGCATTGTTCCCTCTTTAGATGCTTAACATTTAACGGTATCTGGAATGGCACCCCACTCACCTGCCTCTTCAGTTTGAGCTTCTTCAACTCCTTTTCTTTGTTGACGCAAAGCACCAACAGGCAGTCAACCTCTTCAGTCAGGTCTCTCTTCTGAGCCTCTAGCTTCTCCATCTCTTTCCTCGCACAGCGGATATCGAGCTGCCAGAGACACACTCCCACATATGTAAAATGTAATAACTCCACTGGAACTTTAAAGGGAAATCTATGAGGAAGTGTTTTTCAGACAGACCTCACATTCTTTGAGTGCATTCTTGAGGATTTTGGTCGTCTCCTGCTTGTCTTCCAGATTGGAAGTCAGCTCTTTAACCTTCACCTCCAGCATCTCGGTTTCATCTGTGCGAATGGCTCCTGACAGCTGAGCTACTTTCCTGTGAAGCATCAGTATCTTTGCCTCCTACCCAGAGCAGAGCAGAGAACCAAATTGAAATACTAACTAGAATAGGAAAAGCTGAACAGTCTGAGTGCAGGGTGCTGCATTTGTGCGTATAATTATTTTTCAACATGCCTGATTGTTGTTCATCATCTGGTGTCTGATGAGTGTGTTCTCCATCTTAGTGACCTGGGTCACCAAGTTAGATATGGTGAACTTATTCTTGGACACCAGGGCTATTAGATTCTTCTCCTTCGCTTTGGCACTTTGGAAATTTTGTCTCTGGCGGAACAGCTCATCCATGAGCTCGTGCTGCTGAGCTGCCAGCATCTGTAGGAGGGAAGGAAGGAATATTAGACTGGCTGAATGAATAACAAAGAACATCTTTTTCATACATAAAGATAAATGTAGACAAAAAAAAAGAAGAAAATTTCAATTTAAAATATTTTATGGATTAATGTGCTAATTTGGTTTCAGGTGAAAATAAAGTAAAAGTTAATAAATATGTCTGGACACAGACAAGCTGAGAATAAAGGGCTTTTTTTGTTTTCTTTCTTAAGATGAGAGCAGTAGGTTGTCGGCGTTCCGGCGACACACCTTCATGTACTGTTCTGTCTCCATCAGGATCTGCTCCATGTGCGCGGCTCTCTCCTCCTCATTCAGAGCGCCCTCTGTCACAATCCTCAGCTTCTCCTGCAGTGCAGCGTGGTAGGCCTGGGCCTCTACTAACCTACAGCACACACATGCACACACACACACTGCACGGTACAGTAACATGCAGGGTTCAGAGATGCCTCCTCATATGTCTCACTGACCTTTCGTTGTTGATGTCGATGTCCATCTTCATCTTGGAGATTTGGGATGTAATAGACTTCATATCGCACCTGTTTTGATGCAGCGTGCTCTTGTAACTATCAAGCTGCAGGATAAACAAGTCTTTAAAAAAATTACAAATCACGAATGACAAAAGCAAAGAAGAGCGGCGTGTGCTTTGAGAAACTGACCTCAACCTGCATCCTGCCCAGGTTTTCCTGGTGTTTCTTCAGCTCCTGGCGTAGGATGGCCTTCTGCATCCTCGCCGAGGCGATGTTCCTCTGCAGCTCTCTGATGTTGCTCCTTTCCGTATCCAGCTTGTGCTTCATTTCTGCGACACAGATGTTCTTTTCCCTGGTTTTCTGCCTGCCCTGAGCAATTTGCTGTAATGAACAGAGAAGTTAAAAATAGAAAAAAACAATAAGGTTTTGTTGCAAAAGTCCCGTTTGGTGTAGAAATACACCTAAGTAAAGCCGGTTGTAGACATCTTACAATTGAGCATCTCTCCATGTCTGAGTCGAGTTGCTTTTTCTGTTTGATGGTGTTTTCACACAGGTGGAAGAGGTGCTGAATCTCAGCGCGAGCTTTCTGAATGCTCTCTATGGTCCTATCCAACGCTAGCTGCATGGACAGAATATTCAGAATAATAGAGAACTACAAAGAAGGCCTCCAAATTACCGATGGAACTATTAGTCGTTTTAATCATGAGTAATCAATTACTGAAATAATTGTCAAATAACTTAATAATCCATTATTTGTTAATTGCAATATGCAGGCTCAAAGAAAGCACATTTGCTGAAAGAACACTACAAAAACACAAAATCTTACCATGCATTTGTGCTCTTGTTTCTAGTACAATTTTCTCAGTACATTTGAAATAAGACAAGCGTAACTTAGAAGTAACTTTTCCCCAAGATGTAGGATATTTTTTAATCAAATACTTCCTTAATATTGATGAAAAAGTATTAGCTCACTGGTATTATTTTCCTTAAACATGGGAAAATGTCATGTTATAAGTGAAACATAAGACATTCCTTGTTAGGCTTCACTTAAAAAAAAACTATTTTCCTGTTTAAAAAATCAATTGAATCACTTGTTTATTTGCATCTTTTATTGCATGTTGCATAATAAAAGCTAAGGTGGTTAAATAAAAATCTGCAGATTGACCTTTTCTTTTTTAAAACTGGCACATTTTTATAAAATGTGCCAATTTTTTAAAAACAATGAATCAATAATCAATAGATTAATCGATTACACAAACAATCGTTAATCAATAGATTAACTCCGAATGCAGCCTAATTTTGACTCAGCCAAAAAAAGAAAGAAGGACCACAAAGTAAATGGAATATTGAAACAAATGCCAGATCAATGTTTTCCATACCAAACTAATACATTCAGTAACATGCGCAGTGTGATTGCTGTGTGTTATTACATTACCTGGGTAGACCTAGTTTCTGTTAGCTCTTTGTCAAGTGCTTTGCGCTTTTCTTTGACCTCCAGAGTCCTCTTCTCTATAGTCAGAATGAGCGACTAAATGAGACACACAGATGGAGATTAGCTGAGGAGATACAAGGATGACGGCGAAGCTACAAGTGTTACTTAACAACCTTGATCTTATGCTCGTCCATTTGGGCGTATTTCGTGATGACCATTAAGTCCTCGTCCTTTTGAGCCGCCTCCAATAAGAGGTTCTCCATGGTCTGTTCGTCCAGGTCCATCTGAAGCCGCAGCTCCTCCAGAGTCTGCGTTGCCTTTAGCTGGCTTTTCTGAAGACACAGAAAGAAGAATCAGAGGCACATTTCGCTTCTTCTCTTCTTCAAGTCATGCAGTGTTCAGACCTCTATCCTGTCCATCTTGTCGTATGAAGACTTGATCTCTCTTTCGGCCCGAGCTGTCATCTGACCGTAGCGCTCCAGCTCTCTCACTGTCAGCGCTTTCAGATGCTTCATCACCTCCAGCTCTTTTTCGTTTGCCTTCAACAGAGCCTGTACGCAGTCAAAAAGACAATGTGATAACATAACTCGGCTGTACGTCTAAAACAACGGACAGACACTGACCCACAATCAGACAGTTTCTGCTTTCTTATATTTCCCACAATTTTTGGCTCTGATATTCAGTGTCATCATGAATATCCAGCATAATTCTGACAGAAACGTTTCAGGATTTTCCTGACTGTAAATCGACTTGCAACTTCTGTGCACTCAGTGGTGTCAGCTATGGGAGGCTATGTCCTACTACTAAGATGGCTGGTCTCTACTGCAGTTTAATCAGATTATAAATAACAACAGATAGGGAGTCAAGAAGACAAAAAGCTGAGTCTGTATGTTTACTTATGTGCACGGTTATGCAACTGGGTCAACGCAGGAATTCACTTCAAAGTGAAATTGTACAGAATATGTGTCACAACACAGGTGGAAACATTTCCATTATTTATATCACAATAACCTGATCATTTAATATTGGCGTGTACTTTGAAAAGCCAGTGTATGTGGCACATTTATAACATAAGGTTAGTTCCAACACACTCACCTCAGTGTTAACCAGCTGTAGCGTATCTCTCTGGAGTTCTTCATTAACAAGCTGTTGTCGATCTCTAATTTCCTTAATTTTATTATCCTCTCGCATAACGGCCATCTCAGCTTTATAAATCTGTTCTCGACAAAGCCATAGAAATCAGAAACTGAAACTACAACATCAATTTTAAGAGATGGACATGGTCAATGATAATAAACAGGTGGACTGTAGATATAGGGTCCAAACAGTGACAGAAATATACAATACATGCCATTACACCACCAGCAGCATACTGAACTGTTGATACAAGGATGAAAGGATACAGTTTTGTCATGTTGAAACTCAAACGTAATAATGCTTGAATAAAATACTTACAGTAAATTCAGCCTGTTTTACTTTAGTGTCTATTGGAACCAGAAAAGTAAGTTTTTCACCACCATCCCCTCATCTTACCTCCAGCACAAACCTGAGAGGAGTATTGAAGCTTTTATTTTGACATTTTCAATAAGCTTCATTTTAAAGGGCCTCACTGATCCCCTGTGTAACACTGATTGGGTTAAACCAATCAAAAATTCACCCCAACTCTCACTCTAACGGAGCGACACTTCGTGTCAGTTACACTCTGCGTTTCGGCAGTTGTAACCGATGGTAAATATAACTGATAAATGTTTCAAACGGCTGTCCCTATGTATTGCTACGGCAGGCCCCCAATTAGAGTTAATGCTCCATTAAGTGAACAAAAGACAGCAAGAAAATGCCTGAGAAACAACTTCCAAAAATGAACAAAATATCCTTCAAATTAAACAAGAAAGAAAAACACATTTCAATGTAAATTACATTGTTTGGCAAGTTTACTTCTACTTCTCAAGTAACTGACAAACGGCTGTCAAAAGTTTTGCTACAGTTGGACTTCTAATGCTCATATTTAGCCACTGGACAGATATCTATACTTCGCTTAAGCTAATTGTACAGTTGAGTAAAGTATGCAGCGCGCACAAAGGGAGCTCGAGGAGGGATTTACTGCCTTACCTCCTCCAGCAGCGCTCTGTTGACGTCGCTCAGTTCAGGAAGAGTGTAGCTATAATCCCAGCCAATTTCATATAATATTTTCTCAAACTCAGGGTCACTAAACTGATCAACATTAGAGCTAGCCATTTTTTTTTCTGTCCCGCTTGACAGCGAAGTCTCCCGAAACGCCCTGAAACGATAGGGAAGCAGTTTTTGTCCTTTACGCTGTTAGTAGTCGCCCTTGGCAACCGAACGCGCTTACGTCACCACAAGAGGGCTGCGCGCGACAAGGAAACGACGTCTTGCTGTTTCTCTGGTGATCAAAAAGTTTTAACACATGATCAAATTTGTACTTCAATTTGTCCCGAATTGTTTAAAAATAAACACTTACATTAGATTATATTGTTGACTACAAATTATTAAATAACACAATTCTCAAGTCTGATCTGTAAATATTAATCATAACTGAAAGTGATAGATTTTATAACAAGTCAAATTATGTTATTCAAAACGACAATATAATGGCTAAATAAACAAGAGAAATTGCCTATTTTGTGTGTCTTCAACAAGAAATATAACAAAAAGGTGACACAATCACCTAAATGCATCCTTTACAAGATCATAAACAATTCACAATTTTTGGTAAATAGATTTTTAAAAAGTGGCTTGATTACCCCTCAGTTAAAAATAAAACTAGGAAACTTAAATGATTATGTTCCAAAAATTGCAACAATGATCACAAATGGCCATGTGTTCCAAAGCTACAAATGAAAACAAGGAACATCAGTATTACACCGTTTGTAAATAAGAAACATAATTTAACAAATACATATGAAATTGCATCATTAGTATTATGTGCAGCAACACATGATGTACTGCATCACAAATATGACTGAACAATGAAATCTGTGATTAATTTTATTTTACACATAACCTTGTGTTCATTAATAATTTTTTGAATAAGCCTTTAGTTACTAAATATAAAATATACAAACTTTTTTAAATACATGCAACAATAAACATGGTTATTTCCAATTTATTTTAGCTATGTAAAAAAAAAAAAAATTCAACAATGCACAATGGGCACAGATCAGAAGGGGATATTTTTATGAATCGAAGATAATGTCTGCAGACATACGTCCACAAGTATGCCACAAATGTGAGATTCAAAAATAAGATGTTTTAAAATTCTGTATTTAAAACTGAAACGTATGACTAATTCATGCTGCTTCCACTAAGTAGACATCTTAAAATGAGGCTAAAAAATGAGAGCAGATGGTCACTTTTATTTATCCCTTAATTATTTTTAAACAGTACCATGTTTAAAAATTCCAGTGCTTTAAACTGGCTTGACTTACAAATGCATCATAACACACACAAAAAAACAAACAGAACAAGAAATGTACATCAGTATTAAAATACAATATCCCTTTAAGAAGCCAAGAATTTACCATTGAATTTCAAAGTAAATCCACGTATTCTTTAAAGATGAGCATAACCGGGAAACGGTGATGGCTCTCCAGCTGCCTTGAGCGCACATAAAACATCCTGAAGTCTTTAAACTCATCCACCACAAACAACAAAGATGAGCCTTTATTTTTCCCTCTGCAGGTTACAAACACACTTATATAAAGTCTCTCATGTGAAAAAACTCATCAGAGAAGTCCTGAGTGTTTGAAAAGGCGTCATAATCCCTGCTTGGTATGCTCAACAAACTGTGAACTCTTCCATCAGTTGAACCTCAAACTGTGGAGCTTTTGGTCCCGATGTGCGACCGTGCAAATTCTACAAAGTCATCTATGAGGACAGGCCAGGCTCCTGTTGGGGAAGAACAAGGCAGAACATGAAGATTTGCCCAAAAAAAAAAATGGTTGAAGGATTTTCTATCCGGATCATTGGGTGAGCAGTTTCCCTGACCTTCTTCATCATAATTGGACATGTCATCTGTGATCATTGTGCTGAAGTCTAATAAGAGATTCCAGGTGTCCTTAGGAATAGATTTTTTGTGGTGTTCCTGTAATCAAATGCAAAATATTAGCAATTACAGAGAAAACTCATCTAAACAAATTTCTATTTTCTTTTTTCTCCCCAATTTGTGAGTTGTTAATGACTTTTCATTTCAGCCCACTGCTTTAGAGAAACTTCACAGGTAGTTACAGGTATGCGTATACTACTGAGAAACCAGAAACAGGCCTGTCACAATAAATAAATCAGTTAATTGCATGATGAATTAAAACTCAATCATTTCAAGTTATTGTTTTCTTTTTTCTCTCTGTTTCTCTACTAAAAGCTGGATGACAAAAGTCTTCAGTCTGGTGCTTTGGTCTCAACTTCCCTTTGCTTTTGAAAGAGTTATGTTTACTTCATCATCCAATATATTTGTCGTTTATGCTGTTTTATTTATTTGGGATATTTCAAATGTCTTCCAGTTCTACTGTTAAAAGCCCATTAACATTTATATTGTATTGATCTATGAAAATATATTTCTAGACATTATATAACTTGAAATTGTTCTCAAAACAGCAATATAAATTATTATCACAATAACCTCTGGGACAATTTATCGTCAAGCAAAATGTGTTACTGTGATGGAAGTAACAAGAAGTAAACGGCCAATGACAAAATATGATTTTTACAAACTTCGATGTGTTTGATCAGGGTTTTAAACTATAGACACAAAATAGCAAATAAAAGTGTGTAAAAAGTATTTCTATATATGTATTAATTTGGAAGGTGTGGCACACTTTGTTTATCAGGAGACTAAAGTGACTGCTCATTTCTTCATAAAATAGCAAATCCCTGCTGTAAACAAACACACCTACAACATGATGCTGCCACGACTATGGTTCAGCACTGGCAGAGTGTGTTCAGGACCAACCTGAGTGTGACCTATTGCATAAAACTACGGTTTTCTGGCTGAAATCAATTATTAAAAAGCCTGATCGGACTATTTTCAACTTACAAGTAAGAACTGGTTCCACAAATCCAGGAACTTGAATCTCCCAGCCAGGACTAAATTCCAGTATGCAATCGCCATATCTAGATCTGTGATGAAAACCAGCAGCAGGTCAGTAGAACTGTGATGGACAAAACCAACATGCTGGGATGCAGGTGATTCTTACCCAATCCCTTCTGGCCAGGATTCTTGGCAAAATCAAATGTAAACTGGTAAAAGCCTTTAAATTTGCCCTGGTCCTTTAATTCCATCTCCATCTTTGGCAACTGAGATTTCAGCTTCTCTGTGCTGTCACACCTTTGAAAGAGCAAAAAGGATTTGTTTCACCAACAGTGTTTCCATTACAAATGTGCGCAAAATTTTGTCAATATTCCGCTAATGTCAGAAAAAAAACACCACACAATTTCGCAATTGCGGTATTTACATTAAATAAGATATGCAGTTAAAATCACGTGAAATTAGTTTGTTCAACTGATGCACATTATTAAAAATTGTGCGTCTCTTACATCCTATCACTTCCTGTCGTCTTCTTCATGTTTTTCACCAGTAGCGACATCCAATTGTATGTCACGACATGGGTCATGTGATAAACATGATGCAAAAAAGGGTGTTTCTGTTGAAATACACTACTTTTAACAAAGCCAAAAAACTAATTCCAATGCAAAAACGTCAGGTTTTCCCCAGTATATTGTAAGCCTGGCGGGCCACCAGGCTTTACATGTGCCCTCAATAGGCTACTGAAACATTTTTTGGACAAATGTTTTCATGCCACAGATAATTGACTAATCAGATTTTCAAATTTCCTCTAAACTTGAAACATTTTTACTCAAAACCATGGCAGACCATTGGAGCTCCTACTGGGCTTTCTGGTGAAACCCTGAAATTTGTATCAAAAGACATGATATTATTTTTATTGGTGTGAAAATTTATTTTCAGAATTCCAATTTGCATCATTTTAAGATCAATGGAAAAGCAGCTGTTTTGTGGACAAACGCTTCACAAAAAGAACCCTCTCCACCCACCAATTAAATAACAAAATGATCTCACCCCAGTTCGGTCATGCCATCCATGAACTCCTGTTTGGAAAATTCGCACTGTGTTGCTGCTCTGAACTTCCACGCTATGAGGAGGACATTGATACTGGCCGGATTCAGACCCAGGTCATCGCAGAACAGCTGGATCCCGTCAACGCCTATTTTGTTGTGATCGTGAGGTTCTAAAAACAGGAATGGAAAAACGTGGAATTACTTGATAGGTGCTTCTGGCCGGTTCTTAATTTGATCACTGTTATGCTAAAGGTGTACAGCTGAGTTAAAGTTAAAAAAACATTTAAAAAAACTTGATCAACATCAGTGTTCACAGTTATTATAACATAGTATCTGAAAGGAATGCTCAATGCTTTCTAGCAATCAAAAAAAAAGACTAAGAATTGGTAAACTACTTTTTAATGAATTCCATTGAGTTGAATTACAACAAAAACTACTAGTTAGTACACTGTTGCACCTAAAATGAACTTATTACACCGAAAAATGTTTTGAACACTGAACCAATTTCAATCACCAGGCAATATTTTATTTGCCATTGTCAAAACTTACTAAGCATGGCGGTTTGGCGCTAGGGCACTAATTCAACCAGCAACCAGTCATGTTATTTTGAGTTTAAAAAATGTTTAAAGGTTGACAGAAAATTTTAAAATATCAATTCATAATTATCTATTATTGAAAGATTGGAATATTAATACCTGAACACCAAAGAGTTGTTAAAAAATAAAAACATTTGATAAAAATTGAAATAAATAAGCAATTCTTAGCCGGGTGGGGGCACAAGTAAAGCCTGGTGGCCCGCCAGGCTTTACAAGATGGGGGAAGCCCTGCATCTTGTTTACCTCTGTATCTGTTGAACAGCTGCTCCAGCCTCTTCTTGTCCGAGCCCCCCTTAGTATTTGAAACGTAGAGCTCTGGGTTCTGGAAAAACTTGTCCGTGGCAACGTCTAGCTTCCAGTCATTCTGAGACAAGCAGGCCACCGCAGTCTTCTCATTGGATTGTGTAAAAATGATAAACTGACTAACTTTGTCCTTCTGAAGGGACTTCAGCTTGTTCTGCAGTGAAGAAAAACACAACACACACAATGATACACTGCTGATGCTTTTTTTTTGGAAGGCCTCCATGTAGCACATAAAACATAAAATTTCTGGCTTTTATATTTTATGATCACACTTAAAGAAAAAGAAAAACAAGAATTACCTATAATTCTAACATACGTTTGCAATTTTAATTAATGGAATATTACATTTAAATAACTAAAAATGCTTTTGACACATTCAAATGAGTGAGACAGTAAGTGTACTTGCTTCCAATTTTAATTGAAACACAAACTAAATTTTAAAAGTACCAGGTTACTTGCCTTCATACATATATTAACTTTAAGATTGTTCTATTCCTGATTCTAAGGATTAATTATGGTTTAGATTCACCATTACAACACCTTCAATTAGAGTGAGGAGTTTCCCTCGAGCACAGGTTTCAAACTCCAGGCCTCGAGGGCCGATGTCCTGCAGTTTTTAGATGTGCCACAGGTACAAAACACTGCAATGAAATGGCTTAATTACCTCCTCCTTGTTCTCCCGAGCCTTGCTAATGACTTAATTGTTCTGTTCAGGAGGTGCAGCGGAGGCACATCTCCAAGTTACAAGACACCGGCCCTTGAGGACTGGAGTTAGACACTCCTGCCCTAGAGTAAGCTAACTAAACACAGGAGGTTAGGCAATTACCTAACCAAGCGCTAACAATACGAGCAACGTTTGTTTTCGCTATTGTAAGGACAGGTGCCTCATTGAACCCACTCAAAAGCCCCCTATTCTTATTAGGAACCAAAAGAAGACATTGTTTTCTCACCATGTTTGTCTCGAGCAGACTTTCTTCGCTCCCATCCAGCTAGCAACTGAGTTTTTACAAACTGAACTACAAGCCTTCTTCCGGTTGCAAAGTTACGCTTCAAAATAAAAGTAAAACGCACACAAACGGCCAGTCGTGTCAAATGTGAAACTATATTTATAATCTGCATTAAACAGTTGGATATATCTGTTCAACGCAGACAAACATCTTATGTTAGTTTTTGTTTATTTTAAAAACTGATACAAAACTTTTCGGAAGTGACGTAAGAACGCAAGAGCTTTCAAGTTGTGCTCGGAATACCTAGTTCCGAGTTCCTAAATAAGGGAAGAGAAGTGTTGAGAGAGAGAAAAGGAGAGAGAAAGACAAAGGTAGAAATGTTAGAACAAAATGTTTGGAAAATGGAAGGAGATCAAGCAGCCTTGTGTTCAAAATGGCTGTAGCGTACATAAAATGTAGCAGCCCTTCTAACAGTTCACTTTTATTTCTGCCTGTAGTTAGTATTACAAATTACCACATATTTTGCAAACTATGGTTTCCGACCTGCTTTTATTTTTATTTTTTTTTTAATTTTCCCAACTGTAGCTCGAATGCGTCGTACCGGGTGTTACGTACTTCTCCGTTCCCTTTCGAGGTAACGTGAACGCAACACGCGATCTGCTTCCTCGTCCCGTTCTGTTCCTGGATGTTTACAGCGGCTCTCCGGCGCTTTCGGGAGAAATGGAGATCCTACAGACACCGCTTCGTGCCCTGGGTTGTGTTTAACCTGTCGAAGAATGAGAAGACCCTGCGGCGGGTGACGGAGCCCTCAGAAGACAAAGTGGTCCCAGATGAGCAGGTCTCACAGAGCCTCCTGGGGCTCTTCAGAGCCCTCCTCAGGAACAGCGGGGGGCTGGTCCTGGGAGCCCACACGAACTCCACGCCCCGTTTCCCACTTCACCAGCAGCAGAACGAAGCAGACGTTCTGCTTCAAACTCTGGGGTTCTGTATCGAGAGGAGGCCCAGCTCTTTAGCCCTCGCAGGAACCGGGGTGTTTGTCGCCAGAGGATTCGTACCCAAAGGAGCAACAGTTGCCATGTATCCCGGTACAATTTATCAGCCCTACGAGCCCATCCTCCTTCAGTCCATCAGAAACCCCTTCGTGTTCCGCTGCATCGACGGCGTCCTGGTGGACGGGAACGACAGAGGCATCTCCGGGATGGTGTTCAGGTCGTGCAGCGGCAGGGACAGAATGGGTCCGTACCTGACGAGCGACGCCAGCTGGCTGACGGACAGTCCGCGCAACCCTCTGGCCGTGGGCCAGTACGTCAACAACTGCTCCAACGAAAGGCCCGCCAACGTCTGCTACCAGGAGTACGACGTCCCGGACAGCTTCCCCCTGGAGCTGCGCCAGTTCCTGCCGAACGTCAACTACAGCCAGCACTGCAGCCAGAGACCTCTGCGCTGCGTGGTCCTGGTGTCGCTCAGAGACATAGGAGCAGGGGAGGAACTTTTCTCCAACTACTACACCATTGTGCGCTGAAAAGATTCACGTTTTCTTACCAATAAATAAAGAAAGAAAGAACAAAACAAAACAAAAAAGCAACACAATAAACATGCTTCCCGGCATTTTATGAACCCACTGTGATTTTTATTTGACCTCATTCTCACTTGTTTTGTGGTGCACTGCAAAAAAAAAAAAACAAACACAAAAATATCACCAAGTAATTTTGGTTTAGCTTCTTGTGCAAATATCTCTTGAAACGAGACAAAACTAACATATAAGTAAGGTTTAAGTATCGGGTGATTGCTTAGAGTCAATAATTCATTAATGCTGATATGAATGGAAGATGATTTCACTTATGACATGGGAGGAAACTTGTTATATTTAACTTGTTATAAGTTAAGTAATCTGCCAATAGAAGAAGCACTTTTTCAGCTGTTGGTGTATAAGAAAAAGCTACTACATCTTACTGAAAACTTACTTTTAAGTTATGTTTGTCTTATTTCAAGTGTGTTGATATATTTGCTCTAGAAACTAGACTGAAATCACTTGGCAAGACTTTGTTTCTAGTCAGCACTGGGAGAAGGCAGAGATCATGTTTTTCATAGATTATCTGTCACATCCCATGTCACCATGGCGTGACAGTTTCAACAAACGTTTTTCTTTAAATTTACATATACTGCAGCTTTAAAGATGAATATTTAAATTGTCTTAAGTCTGAGTTTGGATATTGGATCACACTTCGTAAAGTTCATTTAAAGGGTTCGGTTCATTTGAAGGGGCTGCCCTGGTCACCAAACAACGTCAGCGGGTTTTTGTTGAGTTTTGAACATTGTAGAAATGTACTGTCGGCCCACTTCATTTATTCCAAATCAAGTTTGGATGTGTTTGGGGCGATTCCCCTACTGGAACACACTTTTTCCACATTTTCACAATCTGCATGTTTACTGTTTATTTTGGATGAACTCGTAGAAGTCAGGGGTATCATTTGCCCCAACCAACTGGTGTGATGCACCAGTGGTATCAAAAGCAGTGAAACGGGGAGATACGTATTAATTAATGGTACAATTGATGGCATTGAAGTATCGCTTGTAAATGTGTATGCACCCAACACGGATGAGCCTGACTTCATAAAGTCACTGTTTAAGGTAATATTGCAGCACAGTACTGTTCTGTTGTTGTTGGGCGGGGACTTCAACTGTACTATGTCACAACTATTGGACAGATTACCCACTCCAAAAACCCCACTCTCTAGAATGAGTAGGATGCTAAAATATCAGGTAATAGAGACAGGTATGGCAGACGTATGGAGAAGCAGATTTCCCAGAACTAAAGACTTTACTTTTTACTCAAGCAGTCATGCATCCTACTCTAGGATCGATTATTTCTTTACCCCAAAGTCAGAACTATATAGAATAATAGATATAGAAATATTACCTATTACTATTTCTGATCATGCACCTGTTTTATTAAAATGGGACATAGGACATAGGCCAACATCTAAACAATGGAGGCTCAATACATCCCTGCTTAATGATAAAGTATTCATCGCATTTATTAGAGAGGAGCTGAGGATATATCTAGAAACTAATACATCTACAGAAACAACACCTCTGATAATATGGGATTGTGCCAAAGCATTCCTTCGGGGCCGCATCATTTCCTTCACATCTGCGAGGAAAAAACAGAAGGATGCTAAACAAAAAGATTTGGAGGACAAAATCAAAAAATTAGAGTTCAAACATAAAAGAAACGCTTCAGCTAAAATCATGAAGGAATTAAATGCAACCCGCAGACAACTAAACAGTCTATTGTCAGATAAAGTAGAGGGTAACTTGAGGTTCACTAATCAAAAATATTATGAATACGGCCAGAAGGCTAGTAGGTTATTGGCATTTAGACTGAGGAAGCAACAGTCCTCCAACATGGTTCATAAAATAAAAACCCAAGAGTCTGTTGAGACAAGACCTGACAAAATAGCAGAGGCCTTTGCAAAATTTTACAAATTATTATATACGAACACTGATACCTGTAATAATGACCAAGAGCTCACAGATTTTTTAAATAAGATAAAATTGAACCATTTAACGGATGAGGTGGCTTTGGAATTGGATCAACCGATTGAGGAATGGGAGATTAAGCAGATAATTAAATCACTCAAGAACAACAAAAGTCCAGGCCCAGATGGATTTGTCAATGACTTTTATAAAACTTTTATAGATCTCCTGGCTCCCTTGCTATTAAAAGCATATCATCATGCTTTAAAATCCAAAACTATGGCACCGTCTTGGACAGAAGCCACTATAGTAGTAATTCACAAAGAGGGCAAGGATCCTACAGACTGCCAATCATATAGACCTATATCATTGCTGAACACAGATTTACGCATACTCACAGCAATCCTAGCAAGGCGACTTAACAAATTCATCACCCAAATCATACATCCTGATCAGACAGGATTTATTGTAGGCAGGTACTATGCCCATAATATAAGACGCTTACTAAACCTAACAAGCGTTCAAAAAGAAAGAAAGATCAAATCAGCGATCATATCCTTAGATGCCCAAAAGGCGTTTGACAGAGTGTCATGGAAATATCTAATTCATACTCTGAAACGTTTTGGATTTGGTCCACATTTTGTTGACTGGGTACAAACACTTTACTCCTTCCCTCAGGCAGCAGTTAAAGTTAATGGCTTTAGGTCTGATAAATTTGCACTAGGTCGGGGGTGTAGACAAGGGTGTTCGCTCTCACCCCTTCTGTTTGCCATTAGTATTGAACCGTTAGCCCAAATCATTAGAGATGATGCTAATATTAAAGGAATAGAAATCAGCAATGAAATACACAAAATCTCATTATATGCAGATGATGTATTATTGTACTTGACTGAACCTAAATCAACAATCCCCCACTTAAAAGAGCTCATCTCCCAATTTGGATTTTACTCAGGATACAAAGTTAATATAGAAAAAACAGAAGCTATGGACATAAATGGCACAATTTCAGACTCCGTAAAAGTACAGAGTGGCTTCAAGTGGCCCAAGAATGGTATCAAATATCTGGGTATTCAAATACCTCCATCTCTATGTGACCTTTATGAGGCAAACTATAGCAAGCTCCTACGTGTGATTAAAAATGATCTGGACCGTTGGAATACTCTCCCTATTTCTCTGATAGGCCGTGTTGAAAGTATCCATATGAATGTCTTACCAACACTACTCTATTTATTCCAGATGCTACCTGTGGAAATTCCCAAATCTACCTTTGACACCTTGGATAAAATGATAACTGGATTCATTTGGCAAAGGAAGCGTCCTAGAATCAGACTGAAAACTCTGCAGTTATCTAAATCTAAGGGGGCCTCAAACTCCCAAACTTAAAATATTATTACTGGGCTGCACAATTCAAACCCTTATTGGTTTGGTTACAGAATAGTGCAGATACTCGATGGCTGGGAATAGAGGAAAGCATTTGTTCAGTACCACTGCAAGCATTACCTTTCTTAGATGCTCCTGTAAAGGAAATGACAATCTGGACAAAAAACACCCTCAAAATTTGGAACAAAATACAATCGACTTTTAAGTTATTAAAACAGATTTCACTTTTATCATGTATAGGATCTATGAAGACATTTGCACCAAACAACTTAGATTCTGGTTTCAAAAACTGGTCTAATTATGGACTGTCTCACATTCATCAATTAATTAATGATGGACATTTCAAAACCTTTGAACAGATGAAGAAAGAATTTGGTCTCCCTAAAACAGACTTTATAGATATTTACAACTTAGAACCTTTGTGACGACACACAACAATTGGACTAAACTTCACAAACCTACTCCTATAGAAAATTTCCTAATGGACATACAAAGGGGAAAGGAAAATAATAAAGTAATTAGTAAAATATATGACCTGTTTATGTCCATGAATGTGCACGATTCCACAAACATAAAGCATAATTGGGAGACTGAACTGCAGGAGTCAATAGCTGGGGACACATGGGAAGAAATATGTACTGAAGCACATTTAACAACAAATTCTAATACATGGAGAGAATTCAAATGGAAAGTAGTAGTCCGGTTTTTCAGAACGCCAGCAATAACCAGTAAAATGGGCCCAACACAACCCAGTTCATGCTGGAGAAACTGCGGGATGCAGAATGCAAATCATATACATATCTTCTGGTCTTGTCCTAAACTAAGTGATTTCTGGAAGGACATTTTTGAAGCTCTCAGTGTTATTTTCAGGAGAAATGTTCCAAAAACTCCCTTGGTGGCAGTTCTGGGAGTAATACCCGATGGAATAGACAGGAAGGGTGATAGATATCTTCTAAGTATCTTGCTCACAGCAGCCTTGAAATGTATAACTATCATGTGGCTGAAACCAGGGCCTCCTACATATAACACATGGATACAAAAAATTTGGGACATTTATCTGATGGAAGGAATCACATATTCCTTAAGGCTTCAAAAAACAGTTTTTGATATAAGGTGGAGCCCGGTCTTACTGTTACTAATTCAATGACGCCCTTACAGGATTGCTTGTTGGCACCTGTAGGTACCCATGGGTCAGTTAGAATACCTTACTGTTTAAGAATGTGAGGACCATCCTATGTCAGAGGGGATTTAATTGTGTGTCTTGTATTTTTTTTTATTTATTTTTTTTATTTTGTTGTTCTTGTGTGATGTTTGTACTGGTATGTATTCCTTATTGCCTATGTTAGATCATTTGATGTCTCATCTTTTGTCAAGTTATAATGCAGAAGATATATGTCAGTAAGAGACAGACGAATGCAACTGTGGACATGTGTTGTTAAAAATAAATAAAAATAAAGTTTAAAAAAAAAAAAAAAGCAGTGAAACACCCCAAAAGATTAATGCTGCTTACACCATACTGGACAGATAGCAAAGATTTATTACATTGTAAGTTGTAGCACTGTATTTAATTGAAAAAAATACATGATTATGAACCTCATTGTGGTTTTGCAAACACTCAAACAAAGCCCAGACGAGGTGTAGAGTTAATTATAATGTTGACTTTAATTAAATTAAGTGGATTTATGGTAACTTGTTTTTTTCATGCAGTTAAACTAAACATTTGAATTAAATAAGTTGAGGGCTATGTGAGGTGAAAACATTTAAGTAACAACAAACATAGATTCCAAAGCTTCATCTACATAGTCTTTATAAACTTATAAAAAAGGACCTAATAAGTCCTTTTACTGCCAAAGGACTTATTAGGTATTTTTCAGGACGCATTTTTGTGAAACTGAAACATGAGTGAGCTATACGTTCATTTTCATGACCATCTCCATCTAGCTGAAGTGTGCAGGCTTGTGCTTGTTTTTCTGAAAATATATCACTGATTTCTGTCATCGTTTGAGTGGACAGAACTAATAAAAAGCAGGAGGCAAGAGCTGTTTCAGTGAAGAAGTTTTCTTTTAAAGAAAGAACCCCCAGTATATTGCTTCTGGAATATACTGGGGGTTTTACTTATATGCACAAAAATAAATCATTACTGCATGCTCAGATTTACTAAGTTAAGTTATGCTCTCTGAAATGGCACAAGTTACTTAATCACATATGTTAATGAAAATTAAGAAATGTGGATGTATATATATATATATTTTATGAAAGGAGAACTAGTTGGGTTTCACAATGCTGATCTAAAAGTGTCACATTGACTCCATTAAACACAATTTGTTGTCGTTGTGGCTTGTCAGGTCAAACCTCGACTAAAACAGGATCCATTCTGTCAACCTCATATGAAACAGCAGTCTCGATGTATGGAAGCAATCCAGGAACCACCAGAGTGACTCTAGTCTAAAATAAGATTTACTCTGACAGGTGCTGTCCAAGAAAGAAACGCCTGTTTTAAAATGTCACATCTTCAAAACTGAGTGCCCAACAAGACAACGATGCCAAACACACAAAGTTGTTGATGGCTGTGCAAACATCTGTGGATTCTCTACGGCATGCTGCTGAACTTTGGTGTGTATTCAAGTCTGTATGTAAAGTCTGTAAGGTATTTTGGTGAAAGAAAATCTAAAAGGTCAAAATGGTCATCACCATATTCTTGTTTTCAAGAATCTCCATCTGTACGTATATGTTCTGTTTGCAATCCAACATTTAAGACTGATCACTAAGACATCATTGTATGATGATGATGGATGCATTCCGACGGAGCAAGAATCCAAAATATTAGAAAGTCTAACTGTAAGACAGGATAGCGTGATTGTGGTGACATAATATTTAAGCAGTTCTTCCTGAATAAAGGAGCAGAAATTGACAATACAGGTTTCTCTGTGCAGTTTTTTTTCTGACAGTGTCTGGTTTTAAAAATGTGATTTAAACTACTATAAGAACAAAAAAACGTTGGATAATTAAGGTACTGCAAAGATGCGTTGTTGCATTGTGTCTATTTAAATATCTATACAATATATAATGGCAAAATGTTCATTTCTCCAACTCTTCATCCCTAACAGAGAACTTGCTCTAAAATTATTGCACAACCTTGTCACGCCGAGTTTTGACCTGTCAGAGACGCTGTAGCAGTCGATGCACGACCTATTACTGCATTATCCTTCCGCTGAGAAATGTAGTCTGTACATTTTAAAATATATTATCACTCAATAAGATATTCATTTTGATATTATGTTATCGTGCAAAGTTAACGGCGGTAAATGCAATAATTCAGTTAATTTCCACTGATTTTACAGTAAAACTGAGCAGAAGAAATGTCAGCGAAAATAGTCCAGCCGCATTAAAGGCAGTTGGCGTCGCCATCAGCGATCTTTTCAGTCGCATGCTGAAGTGGTGAACGGATCATGTCTAGCGATTCTGCTGATTACAACAGGTAAAGAGCTCCATTTGGAGATTTTTCTGAGACGTAAACTAATATTCAACTGTACCCGAACGGCCGGAAGTGTTCAGTAAGTTGCATGACAACGCATTAGTTTATATCGAGGCAGTTAGGCCCAACTGCTTTCGGAGTGATTTGGTAGCTAGCGTAGCAGTTAGCCGCAGTGAAACACCAGTGCTATAAATTAACGTTGTGGTGCATTATTTGGATTAGTCGTTATGGTTTATAATTAACGTTAGCTACTGCGAACACTCGTCTTTCCTTACGTAGAAGATTTATTTATTTATTTATTAAAGTGGCGGGTGCTTGCGAGGGGAACCGCTGGCCCAGGATGCTTCTCGGCCTAGTTGTAGGTAGAAGCCACCATTGCCCGTACAGGCCCAATTATCCGACATATTGGCCATCAGCGATACAGGCGCACACACGGAACTCCATGTTGAAAGATGTGGAACACGCCCGAATTGGGGCTTGTGATTATTTTCTCCCGGGGTTAAACGGACCCGTCTGAGGTTATATAACCAAAAACTGTTCGGGCAGGTAGTAGACGGCCGGGTCGTTGAATTTGACACGTGCGCCCAGTGAGGCTCCGGGCGGTAGTAATGAGATCCTCTGGGCGTGACCCGGACCGCTCCGGGCACACGCGCCACACGTGCAATATGGCTTTTTCACTCAATGTGGCAGAGCCTCATTTCCCAGGGCCGCTGCCCCCTTCCCCTCAGTACCTCATAGTTTACTATTCACCTAGTGGCTAAATTATTCTATTGAAAAATTGGACACTGGTTCCAGAAGTATAACCTTTCAGGTTTCTTAAGCATAAACGTGTGTAACAGTTGTCAACCTGTTTAAAAGCACGTAGTTGTTTTGCTATGCAGTAGCACAAAATGTACTTCAGCCCGAATATGTGCTAGAAAGTGGTAGATCTGGGGATTTTTCTGATTCTTTCAAATGTTTCCACAGTAAATATTCGTGCACCAACAGAGAGCTGGTACTCATTCACAGTCTGGTATTGAATAAAAGGATTAGGGGTATACTTTATACATTAACTGATGGGATTAATTTTCAGTTGGGTTCAAAACGCAACACATTTTTGTCAGCGGCACTTCAGGATAAATATTAAATCGAAACTGATAGAATTATAATGTGTATAGGCAAAAAACCCTGATCGGTTAATTTCCAGTAATAAATGTAAGATATTTACTTTGGAAGTGCAGAATTTAAAGTGTACTTGTGGAAAAATATTACTAATTCCCCTCTGCTTTCCCAATACTTTACGTAAACTAACATGTTCTACTCCTTTAAACAAAAATATCCAAAATTGAGAACCAAAGGGTGAAATGAGATGTTAATACAGATAAAAAAGAGGGCTTCCTGTAGAAATGTTTTATTTTATTTTTTAATGGTGGTGATGAGGGAGCCTTCAGTACATGTCTGGAATCTTATGCATAATGGCCAAACTATCAATTCCGTTACTGTTTTTCAGCCTACTAAAATAATGGCCTCAATCTTTCTTCATTATGCCCAAGGTTCCAAAAGATGACTTAAGAAGGTGACAATATGTTAAAGTTAGCTTCGTTTTCACACACTTTAACTCAACCTTCCTTAGGTACGATTTTTTTCCCCTCTACTTCAAACTGGAGTTTTACTTCACTCTCGACAGAGGCGCAGCGCACAAGAGCCGGCTGTGTTGGTTTTGCTTTACATTTTAACATATTCTAAAACAAACTTCATTCTGAAGTTGTGCAGTCATCAATCTCATGTAGGGGAAACTCTGAAAATGTGATAAAGCTGCTTTCCTGAGCGACGTATTTATCAGATTTGTTTTCTCCCTAAACAGCTCAAGAGATAGAGACCATGGGGGGCCAGAAGGAATGGAGCCTGATGGTGTCATCGAGGTGAATCCAAAACACGATTTCTTCACTTCACTTTTAATGTAGGGACACAAAATGATTTCAGACATTTTCAATTGTTTTTTTTTTCTTCTTTCTTTCTTGTCAATTCAGAGCAACTGGAATGAGATTACAGACAATTTCGATGATATGAACCTGAA
The DNA here is from genome assembly GCF_027474105.1 of Poeciliopsis prolifica. Lineage (NCBI taxonomy): Eukaryota > Metazoa > Chordata > Actinopteri > Cyprinodontiformes > Poeciliidae > Poeciliopsis > Poeciliopsis prolifica. The sequence continues at coordinate 2,354,503 of NW_026562383.1, forward strand.
GGAGTCTCTTCTCAGGGGAATATACGCGTATGGTTTTGAAAAGCCGTCTGCCATTCAGCAGAGGGCCATCATCCCGTGCATCAAAGGTACAGGCATCGAGCTGAACACGGGGGCAGCACCTTGTGATTGAGTGAAGTGATGCTTAACCATCTTTCGGGACTTACCCAACATATGGGGATACTTTTTATTACCTTACTGATCACTCAATATCATCCGATTTAACGCTGACTTGTGTAGTTGTGCCTCTGTGTTGTGTGAGGATGCTCTATGAAGGGATATTAAATGTGTTTCCTCACCGTTAGGCTACGATGTCATTGCCCAAGCCCAGTCAGGAACTGGCAAGACAGCCACGTTTGCCATCTCTATCTTGCAGCAGCTGGACATAGAGCAGAAGGAGACTCAGGCTCTGGTGTTGGCTCCCACCAGAGAGCTGGCTCAGCAGGTATGCTGTTCCTGAGGTCATGTGACCTCAACAGTGTCTCAGACCTAGGCAGCATACTGAGGACACTGTTCAGATGCGAAGGTACCATCTTTTATGGATTTGTCACAAATTTCTGAACTTTTTTTTTTTTTTTTTTTTTTTGTTATTTTGTTTTTTAAGAAGATCTTTGTGTGGCTTGGTGTAGTCTCTGTCCATGGCTGCATTGACCTGAAAGATCCTTTGGCTGAGTTTCTTTGTGTCTGTGGAGAGCTTGAGTGATGTGATGGTATACCATCTTTCGGGACTGACTCTTGAGATGGAGAGTTCCTTTCTGACTTACTGATCACTGAGCAGATGTTGCAAACTCGTCTGGACAGCCAGTCTGCACTCGGCCGTCCTGAACCCGTGCTCCTCTCTCTCTCCTCCGCAGATCCAGAAGGTCATTCTGGCTCTGGGTGACTACATGGGGGCGACGTGCCACGCCTGCATCGGAGGCACCAACCTCCGCAGTGAAATTCAGAAGCTCCAGGCCGAGGCCCCTCACATAGTGGTGGGTACGCCGGGCCGCGTGTACGACATGCTCAACAGGAGGCATCTGTGTAAGCAACGCAGCCTGTAGCATTGTTGATTTGTCCTCTAATTGAGCACATTTGAACTGTTTTTATTTTATCTTTCAGCTCCAAAATGGATCAAGATGTTTGTTCTGGATGAAGCTGATGAGATGTTGAGTCGAGGGTTTAAGGATCAGATCTATGAGATCTTCCAGAAGCTCAGCACAAACATTCAAGTACATAACTCCAGATTTCATTCTGTCTCCTTTAAGCACCTGTCCTTTCATTCACTTCAGATCCAGGTTTAACTGGAGTTGGGTGATGAGGCTCAAAAGTAAAATTAGACCATTTTTTTTTTTTGCTCTTTGTTTTTCTAAAAAAAAATACAAATGACATTTTCAGAAAGAGACCTTCATTTCAAACATCCCTTTAAGTTGTATAATGGACTGTCTGGGCCTGGTTACATTGTAAGTATGAGAATATAGACACAATATTAGAAATATGGAAAATTTTACTTTGAGAAAAGTGTTTCACTGAGGAGGGGAAAGGCTTAGTTTGCACTTTTTGCCCCCATCAAAATAGATTAAGTTTGCATAATTGTTTCAAAGTTGGCTCCTGCTAACTTGATTATGTCAAAGGATGCAAAGTAAATCATTTTAAGTTTTTGTTTTTCTCGTTGGAGTTCTCGTTCAAATACAGTTTTATTCTTGTACTTAAAAAAAAATCTTATCTCGACCCAAATATTCCATCATAGTTAACCTGAATTTAAAGTCCTAACAAATAGACTCAAGAAATGCTTTGTGGGGAAAAATCCACATTTTCAAAAAACTAAATCTTGAACAAAGCAAAAATTTAAAACGTTAATAAAAATCTGTTTATCACCCAGCTCTGGCTTCAACCCTCATCTATCTTCTTTCCCAGTTTTTTTTTTTGGTAAGATTTTGTATTTACAATAATCTGCATTGCAATTGTCAGAAATTCTGTTTTGTTTACATTTGGTTAAAAATTGACCAGAAAGGAAAGTCCTTCCTGACTCCACTGGTCGTCCTTCTGCATCTACAGAAGTCTGCTGTAATTGTGTGACCCAGATGATCTGTTTCACGCAATAATGCCAGCAGAGTTTCACGCAGAAGGAGATCATTGTGCACCGAACCGCAAACGAGACGCCGCCGAACCTCTTTCTTAATGTTCATTGGCTGCGGTCTCGAGGTGAAGTGCTACAGCCAATCATCTGCGTCGCCTCCACTCTTAACACTTCTTCTCTCTCCAGGTGGTCCTGCTCTCTGCCACCATGCCTGCTGATGTGTTGGAGGTGACCAAGAAGTTCATGCGTGACCCCGTCCGCATCTTGGTGAAGAAGGAGGAGCTTACCCTGGAGGGTATCAAGCAGTTCTACATTAACGTGGAGAGAGAGGTTGGTTTGCACATCCGCCCTCTGTTCCATCCAGTCCACCCTCTTCTCTCCAAAGCACCCTGCTGAAACCGCGTGACCCGACCCGGCCCGGCCGGGTTTGGCTCCTGCGGCCGTGTAAGCATGGGTACACCAGGGAAGGAGACTAAAGTTCACGGGGTCGCACACGAGGCTGGGAGGGACCGCTTTCTTAATGTCCGCTCTCCTCAGTCTCAAGATCCTGTGTTACACATACTGTGTGTTTTAATTAGAACTGGACAGTAAATCAGTCGCACTTATGATGGGACTGGACAATAGGGCTGAAAAACTCAGTCAGTATCAATAATTATTGATTAGTTTTTGGTTTTTAAGTGTCTGAAATACTGCTCAACTTGTAAACTGTTTTACCCTCCATTTTCACTCCCTGCCATTTATTGCAGAAATTTGAAACTGCTGCTGCACAAATTGGCATACAAGTTGTTGCTAGGTAACCAAAGAGTGAGATAGTTGATGCCACCAACTATCTCAAGTTTATCTGGCTGTGAGAGGTTGAGCAGCTAAAGCCTTTCTTCTGCCTACATTTCCCAAAATACTTTTCATTCTGAATCAGTCATTTAACTTTCTTTTTCGTTACCTAGCAACAACCTGGTTTTCCCACCTGGCCTCATAAATGCTTTAATACAAACAGCAGTTTGCTGTCGTTTCAGATATTTGGAACCAAAAACTAATCAATTATCTACCAGCTGATATGAACCACTTGGTGTTTTTCTGCCATATGGTCCAGGCCTAGTTTGAACTCGCTGCAGCCAGTCAGGCTGCGGCCCGTCAGGCTGCGGCCCGTCAGGCTGCGGCCCGTCAGGCTGCGGCCCGTCAGGGTAACTAACGTGCATCTGTTCTGTCGGTCTGTAGGAGTGGAAGCTGGACACTCTGTGTGATCTGTATGAGACTCTGACCATCACCCAGGCGGTCATCTTCCTCAACACCAGGAGAAAAGTGGACTGGCTGACTGAGAAGATGCACGCCAGGGACTTCACAGTATCTGCTCTGGTATGGAGTCCCGCTAGCCCGTTAGCATGTTAGCTTGGTTTTTCCTCAGCTAACCAGCTGTTTAATTCACAGCATGGAGACATGGACCAGAAGGAGCGAGATGTAATTATGAGAGAGTTTCGTTCCGGGTCCAGCAGAGTGTTGATCACAACCGATCTTCTGGTCAGTATCAAAATGATGAACTATTACTATTATTATTCAGAAAAGCAACCCAAATGATTTAAAATGCTGCAGCAGTCAAAAAATGGCCAAGCAGGTGAAACGTTGGGAGATTAAGGCTCGTTCTCCACAGTGGGTTCCGCTGACGTGGGAACCTGCTACTTAAACACGGGCCACATTCTGAAACGTGAACTTTGCTGATCTGTGGGATTTGGTGCTGGTTTCACGACTGTGTCCTTTCTAGGCTCGTGGGATCGACGTCCAGCAGGTTTCCCTGGTCATCAACTATGACCTTCCCACAAATCGTGAGAATTACATTCATAGGTGAGTAGAAGCAGTTCAAGTTCTCCTCACACTATTTTATTTGTGTCAAGATTGCCATTTCAACAAGGTCCATGAAAATGTTATTTGCTCTTTAAATATGAACTATGTATGCTGAAACCTTGTCTTTTTCCACCAGTTTCAACTTCTCTTGTAATTCCAAACAATATTGCTTAAAAATGTGAAACTTTTCTGAAAAATAAGGAAGAAAATTGGTAATTTTAGGCTGAAAGAATCACAAAATGTCCTTTCCACATGGTGGAGGGACTGTGTTGAATCGCATAGCTTTGCTGTGGACTAAATCGGCTCCTCATCGTTCCCCAGAATCGGTCGCGGCGGCCGTTTCGGCAGAAAAGGAGTCGCCATCAACTTCGTCACCGAGGAGGACAAGAGGATTCTTCGAGACATCGAGACGTTTTACAACACCACTGTGGAGGAGATGCCTATGAATGTGGCCGACCTGATTTGAGCCCTGAGATCTTTTTTTCTTTTTCTTTTTTTACGCAGTGATAGCGATCGTCCACTTGCATTGTGCTTATATTATTCGAGGGGGAGAAAAAAAAAACTACTCAATGCTAAACCTTGGATCAGATTTTTGGTGTGCGTTAAAAGAGAGGTGACTCGTATGGTGGTCCCTCCTGGACAGTTGTAAGTTCTGACTCGTCGGCCGGCTGGTTGGAGCTACAGAGCCATGGGGCGTGTAAACATTAGGGTCCTTATCAGGTATTTCTTTTCATGTTTAAATAAGATGCGTGTATTCGATGTTCTCCACCGTTTAGTAACCTACTTGTGGACTAAAAGGTATAAGTGCTGTATAAAGTCTGCAAATTATGTTATGCTAACATATGTGCGATGTCTTGTGGGCCTGATTAATAGACACTTGTCATGTTATACTGTAGATTCACTTGCTTTTTTTTTTGTTGGTTTCTTTTGTGAATGTGTTTAATTTAAATGTACCATATATTTTTTTTAATCCCACATGCTATATCAGAGTTCCTTACAGGTTGGCCATATTTTGCTGCCGTGGTTTTACCCTTAACAGAGTATATTGCCATTTCCACTCCCCACTGACTCCTTCTTTTCTCTCTTGCAGTGTATGAATGTCTTAATAAACAGAAATTGCTGTAAGTAAATGTATTGTACTGCTGTTGTGTCCAGGTCGGTGAATGTGTGAGGGTCAGATCAGTTTTGTTTGTGGAAGATGGTGGTGTAGAGCTCCCTCTACAGGCCACCAGGAGTAAATCAGCTGCATTGTGTCTGTAGAATCTAAAAGTGGGTATTTTTTTTGCTGTATTTTGTTGAGGCAAAAATATCTCAATTTATGAAAGTAAACCCTAATTAAACTTTGCACTAATATTTAGTGATTTTTGTCGTACGTTTGCAGAAAGTTTACATTCTTTAGAGGTAAATATAACATGGTTAATGGATTTAAAACAGCAAACTACAGTCATGAATGGTACTGAATATGATTTAGTAAAATGTGTTCTTGTGACTTGCATGCTAATATTTTGGATTGGAATTATACAAGTCAGCTTTACCTACTTTTGACTTCTGAAGTCAACTAAATTCTCTACACTTTATCAAAGGCTTTAAAAATAATTTTGAAGAGGAACAGATAAACTTTTGTATCGTGTCTATAAGGTTAGGGTTAGGGTTAGGGTTAGTGTTAAATATTTGTAGTTTTTGTAACTACCATAAAGCTGGTGTTACGCAGTCAGGTCATCTGGGCCGAGAACAAGATTCCCGTTTGCTTTTATGGCCGAGCATAAAAGCAATAGGGGGGGAAATGGCGCCCCCCTGTGGTGCGCACAGTAGACGCACTGTAAAATGTTCCTGGAGAGTGAATACGGCATCTCATTTGGACATCATTTACAAGTTACGACTATGCAAAACTAAAGGGCTAAATCAGTATTCACTGAGATCTTTTCTTCTTTTACAACACCTCTGGACTGCGTTACCCACAATTCCATGGAACTACCTAAAGCACACCATTCGATGTGGATGTTGTGCGCCCTCTGCAGGCAAAGCAGAAGGCGCATTTAGCCTTTCCAACTGCAGCCAGAAAGCTTGCAGCTCTTTAGACACCAAGGGAACAAAACCTTGAAGTTTTAAATGCTCATTTGAACAAATATCTGAACAATTAAATATTACAATCCCTAGGTAGTTAGTATTTGCTTATGCAGAATCTTCAGTGTCATCCAAAGCTGAAAAAAAAACCCCATGAATCTTTCAGAGCTAATTTGCTTAAAAGATGTTTAATTTTTACACATAAATATAAATCCAATTGGTCTATATTGACCAATTTGATTCTTCTAATTTATTTTAATAATTCGGTTAAAAAGGTGACAGTTATGCACATGTACATGATCAACTCTTAATTTCTTGTAGCTGTGATGCACAAAGCAAAATCCTCTCAAGGCTGCAGTTATCCCAGCTGCATCCACACCTTAACATTTTTCTTCCACCCAACTTTCTAATGATTTACTCAAATACTCTGTAAACATCCTGCTTTTTTGAGGATCTTTTGCTTCTTACCCTCCTTTTTTTCTAAGACAGCGTGCCACTCAAGACCAGTTTATTTGTGTATTTCTGTCAGTCTTGTTTTCAGAGAGCCAAACGAAGGCAGAACATAAACAAACTGTTCTGAGTTCATTAATAATGTTGTTTTTGGTGTTTCATCATTTCCTGCAGGAGAGCAACCTTTTAAAAAGAAGATGCAGGATGTGGTGAAAAAGTCTTTGGCAGCAATTAAACCAGGTTTTTATGCAACAATACAGCACGTGTGACATTTAAAGGGGCAGGAGCCTATAACTTTTAAAGGGATAAAGTATCAAAAAAACATGTTTTGATTATTTACCTTACGAAGGCAAGATGATGTAAAATCAACTTCTTTTTTTTATTTTGCATGATGTTATAATATTATTCTCTCATCAAAAGCATACATGGAGAGTTGCTTAGATTGTTTCATGCATGTTTGAGAAATCCTTTGGTCTCCATGACAACCATTCAGCTGTGGAAAACACCTGGGAGGATGGAGCTCCGCCACTGAGTGTAACAAACGCTGATCCTCTGATCCTTCAGACTAGCCAGGAGCAATTAGCAAACACTTGGTGGCGCCAAAGGACTGTTGAGCTCATGATAGGAGCTTCTTCTCAGCGCAACTCTGGTAAAATCCTTGTTAAAGGGTTGATAGAGGAGCCATGTTGAGATGACTTCCTGAAGGTGGAGTTTCAAAAGGAGAAAAGAGTTTCTTAAAGAGACAGAGGCCCAATTTCAAGAAGCTAAACTAGGAAGTCAAATTTCTTTTTAGTTATATTTGATATGTATAGCATTTTTATAACAGCTGGAGTTAACTTGATTGTGCTGTAAAATGATTCTATGTGGCTGGAAGGCGCATAATATGGCCCCTTTCAGACCTTTTTCAGTCAAAACTCATTGAAATACGTGTTAAGAGGAATATTAAGGTCTCTGTCTCCTCAGTGCGTTTTTTAGTGGTCTGGAATGTGGTGGTTCATTTTCACTTTCAATCTTTCACTTCTGTTCAGTCAGAAGACGCTCTCATGCAGATCTGGTTCTCTGTGCAACAATAGACTGGAACGTGTCTGAGCTGTTCTGTGTAAATGAAGCTCAAGTGTCAGACAGGCTCAAAATTCAGACCATTTTCACAAAAACACTTTTTAAAAAGCAAAAAAGAACTGAAACGCACTTCCTGAATGAGTCATGTTTAGCCGAAATGCGTCAGAGAAACGACTGTCATTATCCAGAGGTCTGGATGGACGGGACGCAAAAAACATGTAGACATGTTTATAAGATATAAATATTAAAGTTTGAAAATGCACTCATCGACAAAAACCTGCAAATGTGACACACTGTGAGATGATGTTAGAAGTTCAACTTGGTTCTTCTATTTCTGCCCTGGTGAAAAATGTATGTACTAAATATGTTCAGGTTTAACACACTTTAAGTCAGACTAATCATGAGTATACTTCAAGATCACTTAGGATTAGATAACTTAAAGTGTGACATTTTGGAACAACTAGTTGTGTGCTAAGTGTATTTTAACAGTGTTTAAATTGTACTCAGTATACACTTTGTAATTTAAGTTGAAAATATTGCTTTTTGTGTAATAAAAATGTGCTTGATTAATATGTTTTGACTGTTTTTGTGATTTAATTACATTTAAAATTTTTGAATGTATTTTAAATATGTTGGCATGACATATTTTATATATTAGTAGTGGGAGTACAGTATGCTGCAATTACACCTTTGGTTCATTTTAACTGCTCATGTAGTAACTCTTTAGTTACGCAATGTCTTTTATTATCCTGCTTTGTCACGTTGCACATTACATGCTTCATACACTCCACAGCACTGCAAACACACATCAAGCACCAGAACACAGAAGGATCCATCACAACATGAAACTAATGACATTGTGCTTTCAATATATGACCATTTTGGTAACACTTTATCTGTGCATAAGACGGACATGATCATAACCCCGGCCAGCCAACTTTTAAAGCAACTAATCATTGAAAGTGTCATTATTTACCCAATGACACTGTGACAGTATCATAGTGTCATATGTTGACGCCCCGTCAAATAAAGTCTTACCCATATTTGTTCAAGAGCCAGTGACCTATCACAGAATAGTACAAATTGTCGATACATTCATTGTTTACAGACAACACGCCGATGTCGTCTGTACACAACTTAGGCGTCTATTTTTCTTCTCCTTCGTTTCATAGGCATTACACTGGAGAGCATTTGAATTATTGATGATTTTGACCAACACAGTACATTTCACACGCCGCAGGCCGTGAGCCCTGATTCATTATTAACCATAATGCCTTCACTTTGCTACTGAGATGACTGCGTTGAAAGGAACCGGTGAAGCGATGTGCATTAAAGGCACATTACCACGTCGACATGGTGAAAAGAAAAAATATATATATTTAAGGTATGGTACTTTACCCAAGTGGTCTGACATAGTAAAATGTGTACCTATGATTTCTTCACTGACCCGCCTCACCAGCTGAAGACGGGCACAGACAACCAGAAAGCCTGCAAAAACGAAGCAGACATGAAGAACAGATGCATGGAAGGACGGCGGTGCAGCAGCGTTGAAAATATATGTATAGTTGAAAAATGTTCTGTATTCGGCAAAAGAAACAAAAATACTTTATTTATGACATGGTCATTCCCAAGTGTTTGTTTTATTTTTTTATGGCTGTTTGAGAAATCCTTTAATCTCTGTGGCAACCATTCAGTCGTGCGAAATGGCTGCACAGAAAAACTGGTTGGACTGGTTGGACTGGTTGGACTGAGTGCCGCCTTCACAGAATAAACTCCTCCAAACTTCCACCTCACAGAGCAGCTCTCCACCACAGATATCCCCCCCAGCTCCTTGAGACTTGCCAACAGCAATTAGCAAACGTCTGGTCGAACTGACCAGTCCAGTCTTCTCAGTCCAGAGCTCCAACGAATATTTGTAAATGCTTAATAGAAGAATGTTGATGTGATGACATCCTGAGGGCGGTGTGTCGGAAACAGCAGGCGATTCTTAAAGAGACAGAGGCCCAATTTCAAATTATGAAGCATTTTGAGACTTGAAGATGACATACAGCAATTACTTGATTATGCCATAAAATGATAAAATGTGCCGGGAAAGGACAAAATACTGCTTCCTCTTCTTCAAAAAAAGGAAGGTGAACACACAGAGAGGTGTTAATGATTCACACAATACTGATAAACCAAAAGGTTGTGTTCAGACTGTAGGTCTAATCTAAAATAGATTATGGCGCTCAGAGAAAAACGAGATGTCAGCAAAAAAAAAAAAACTTGGCAAATTTGAAAAAAAAAAAAAAGACAAAGTGAAGTTCTCATGACTAAGTAAGTTTTAACATTCCTTCAGTGTCTCAATCTTACACAACCGGGATTTACATATACTGTTCACCGACCAAACACCTAAAACAACCCAATTCATTTTATTCATAAAGCAAAGTGATATAAAGTAGTAACAAATGAAAGAGCCACAATAATAATGACAATAAACATAATATGTTGTCTTATTTCTGACACCTCTTCTTGACAAATCAAGAAGTATAATGAGTGAAAGTTATAATCCTGAAAATCTGGACTACATTATTTACATCATGACCTTCAGGTCCATTTTAAACCCAGAAGCAAACAAGACGTGAAATGACCTTTGGACTTTTGACTGAGGTTGAATTTGTCTTGTCTGCATCCTTTACAGGTGTAGTTTATAAATAATAAATTAAGTAAATAATACATTTATTTTATGAAAGAAGTAGATGGGTCAAAATGCAGAGGGGATATATATATATATATATATATATATATATATATATATATATATATATATATATATATATATATATATATATATATATATATATATATATATATATATATATATATATATATATATATATATATATATATATATATATATATATATATATATATATATATATATATATAAAAATTCCCTTCTCACCCACCTCGGGTGGTTCTTATCCTCTGAGCTCGGGTCCTCTACCAGAGGCCTGGGAGCTTGAGGGTCCTGCAGTATCTTGGCTGTGCCAAGGACTGCACATTTCTGGACTGAGATGTCTGATGTTGTTCCTGGGATCTGTTGTAGCCACTGCTCCAGTTTGGGGGTTACTGCCCCGAGGGCCCCGATGACCACAGGCACCACTGTGGTCTTCACCTTCCTCAGATTGGCCCATTTGGACTTTCCAAGGAAAACCCTGAGACACTGAAAGCTTTAAAGACAACAGTCTGTAGCTTTTATATGTAAAAACCTGTTTTTGTTTGGCCTATTTGTTAATGTCATGACAGTATAGTATGAGACACAGAATTTGGTGTAACCCTTGTGTACACACTGCTCAATGTGTTAATGGAGCATTTCTAGGCCTCATTTAAAACCTCAAGGCAAAGCAATAGCTCCAAATGTAAATACTTATGACTTCTTCCTGGCCATTTATGTGAAATCTGCCTTTTTTTTTTTAAGTTTTACATCAAGTTATAATATTCACACATCGAAGTGTCGAAAAGAGCAGGAGGTCATTAAAGAGACAGAGATTCAATATCAAGGCATTAAATTATGAAGTCACATTTCTTTTCAGTCATATTTGATATGTGTAAAAAAGAAATAAAAATGTTAATAAATGAGGGTAACGTAGTTACTTGACTGTGCTGTACAACGATACCGTGCCCGAGAAAACACAACACAGAGTCTGATCCATATTGTACGTATCGGTTTTGTAAATCATACAGTGTAGATTGAAGTCAAGGGTCTATGAGGAAATGAATAAAATAATAAAAACGACAGTGTGCGGGAACTCTGAATTGACGAGCTGGACTCTGTGACACTTGCGTCTCATAAACACGCTAGAGATTAGCGAGCTGTGTGAGAGGTCACCACAGGTCACACACACTGACGGCCCACTAAACATACGCCAGCTCTATGCAACGTTCATCCCCTGCAAAGAGATGAAGAAATTGGAAAATTCACCTTTCAAACACAAAGTCAATTCTTTCATGGTGAACACCTGCGAGGAAAAATGACGCTTTGAAGACCAACTTTTTTTCTTTTTTTTTTTTTTCAAAAACTGCTCACCGGAAGGCTGCAGTGGCAAGCAGCAAAAAACTGCATCAGAGTGTGAACTGTTTGTGTTTTGCTGCAGACGCTGGAGGTGAACGCAGTCGGAAAAATACTGGCTGTTTGTGGTTTAGAGCCTGGTGATGTTCGCTCATGTAAAGCTCATACGGCTAACTTTAATGCTTGCATAAAAACATATTCATACAAATATGTAAAGACACTGAAGACAGATCGGTTGCTTATCTGGGCATCCCCTTTTCTGCGAAGTGAGAAGCAGAGACAAAGCGGTTCATGGATGAACCAAAAGCAATTGTTTTTTTTTTTTATTTATTTATTTGTTTGTTTTGCATGTCCTGTCTGGTAGTTATCAGGAATGCCACTTTGAATGGCAAAGTGAAGCTCAACACAACTAATTTCACCAGTGGAGCATTTCAGCGTTTGCTACAAATATATATATGTACTAAAAAATAAACTTCATTACGAATTGCTTTGGGTTTATTTCAGTGCCATGAACACAGAGATGGAAAGGAATATGAAAAAGAGAGGAAAAAAAAAGAATCAGAGAAATCTGGTTAAAAAAAAAATCTACAAGGGAAAGGAAGTGGTAAGAATTGAGGAGAAATTCAGAAAATGATACATTTCTGTTTCTACATCTCCAGGAAGAGATAAAAAAAAAATTAACATGAAACCAACAAACCACAGTGAAAAACAGCATGTTGTCACCTTCCTAAAACAATAATCTACGATATGCAATAAGAAGAATAACACCATTGACAAGTAGAGTTTAATAGTTAACCTAAAGGAGCAGACAAATGAGCATCACATGGTTTTTATGTCTACTAAATACACCTGCAGGCCTTCAAACCGGAGCATCATGTTTTATGAGTAGAACAGTGGAACTTCATGATGAGCTGTTCGTCATAAATAGCTTACCAAGTAAAGAGAATTGACCCAAGAACTGAGCATCGGGATACTCCGTGACCTGACCTGACCTGACCTGATCTGACCTGACGATGCAGCTGGTCGACCAGGTCACTGCATGAGTGCAGCAGCGCTGACACTTAATGCATTGCAATGCATGGATGCCACGTGACGCCGCAGAATGAAATGTGACTCAAATCTCACACCACACAAAGACGTTTGAATTACTTTGCAGCTCTGTGTGGTCACCATCAGTTCCCGGTTGATACAAAGCCATCAGTGCTGCCGACAAGTTACTCGTGAAAGGACTGACTGCTTTCAGATTTGGTCAAAATGAATAAACACATTTTTAAAAATCTTGTTTGGCAGCAGGAGCACATTTCAAACTCGACAAAATATGAAGAATCCAACTTTTAATGTGATTTCTGACTGAAGATTGTTGTCATGCTAACAGCTCAGAGTACTGGATGACACCATCCGTTGTCAGCATACACCGCTAATGCTAATCCACCTCATTTGCTTTTGCTGCTCCTCTTTAAATCTGTCTGGTGGTTAGAAAGCCAGGCAGAGAGACGTTGGATTGTCCAACATGATACCACAAAGCATTAAATTATGTTTTGCTGGAACTGATGAGACCAAGATAGAGTTTCATTTGTATGGCATTTGCATTTGTAAAGCATCCTCTTTCACATACAAGGACATTTTGTATTAAGGGAAAAAATTGGAAATCCCTGGCTCTTAGAGCAGGATAAAAGCTTTTTCCATGAAAGAAATCATCAACACAAAGTTTTCACTAATTGAATCCTGAAGTATTTAAAGATTAGATTTTTCACTGCAGAATTAAGCCAATGCAATGGTTACTTTGGAATTGATGCTTTTTACACATCTTCCTCAGTGCAGTACGATTCAGCCGGCTTTTGACAAGCAACTCATTTTGATTCTCTCTCCTCCCGAGAGAATAATAATAAACCGGACTCAATCTAAAACATAACGTCAGTTATGCACTTCTGTCTTTTTGGACAGACTTGAATTGTGGTACAAATCATTTTACTGATCACTTGCTCCCCTAAACTCACTGATACCTTTTGCATCCAACAACAAAGCCCCGTCTGTGGTGGTTAAGTAGGAAATGTATCCAATTTTGGAAACGGAAGCCATTTTGTGAACCTCAACCTAATGGGTGAACAGGGAAGTGACATTGACAAGTTTTAAGTTTCACTGTTGATGTGATAATGAGAACCCGAATCAAAAAAGACTTCTACTGTTACCTTTTTTTACCAAAACAGAAATAGTTGGAAGTCAACAACTTTCCAGTAGCAACAGGTTGAACTTTTGCTCAGAATCAGGTTGAATTGTTGCACCAACAGTTTGCACCTTTATTCAGTTTTCCACTTTTTTGCACTAAAAATGTGCTTCTTGCTTCTTACTTTTAAATGCTAGTCATGTATTTTGCTAAATCGTTGTCGTGTGTGGAGTGTCCCAAAACACAAAACTGAACAACTGCCGACAGAAAAACCTCATTCGCACGAGACTCGGGTTCAAAATTAGCACGACACAGACACATCTTTGCAGAACTTTAATTTCACATTCTGGAGTCGGCCCACAATGTCTGCACTTTAAAAATAACCACGACAAAAATTCATAGACAAGATGGAGGTCTCACTCCAGCAGTGATGAAACAACCTGACTTTTTCTGCGGCAGTAAACCACTATGTGCTTAGAGGTTCTACAGAAAGGACTGAGGTAATAGCTCCAGAAATGAACCCATCGCTCATCACTGTTGGTGTTATAGTGGACTCTTGCTTCCTCTTTGCACTATAAAAATGCTGCTTTGCAAGGATAGGTGTCAACAAACCACCTAGGTTTACAGAGGAGATACATTCTCATGACAGTACAGTACAGCTTCCCGAACGGTCCTGAGGTGCTCTGCTGGACCTTTGGGTGCGTTGCCTCCTGCCAGAGATCATAAATGTCCTGCACATGGCCGTGAGAGGTCATCATCTGGCTGTAGATACACGGGTGGTATGGTGTCTTGCCCTCCCCTGCAAAATAAACGTGCCGCTGTGGCGACACGTTGACGGCGTTGGCACAGATGCCCATGAACACGTCGTCTATGTAGAGGGAGGCGTTCAGGGTCAGTGTGGCATGGTAGATTTTATGGGCCACATCGCCGGAGACGACGTAGCCGCCCCCGGCCGTGTAGTCGGGGTAAGACGACCACTGGTACATGTCATAGGGAACGTAGTACTTGCTGTCTTTGGTGCGGACGGGCGGCGCTCCGATGTGCACTCTCCCCGTCCAGAAGTCAGTGACCCCCTGGCTGCTCAGCTCCTGCAGGTACCTCACCAGGTTGGGCATGTGGACAAAGACGTCATCGTCTGTGGTCATGAAGAAGCGGGCGTGGGCGCAGTGGCTGTGCATCCAGTGGAACTGCATGATGAGTTTGAGGGTCAGGTTGTGAAAAGAGTCCTTGAAGTTCTTCTGAATCAAGTCGCGGTAGACAGTGTCCTCAGAGACAAGCTTTCTCTGGAAGCTGCTGTCGCTCTTTTTGCTCCACAAAGACTCGGTCTTTTTCCTCCTAACAGTTCCCAAGGCAAACAGAACCTTGACCGTCACGCCCAGGGTCTTTTGGATGTACCTCTCGTTGCCCCAGGTGGATCTGATGGCGTTTCGACGGTTGAAATTCTCTGGGAAGGATTTTACGAAGACAAGGAGAAGGACGTCCTTGTCTGTGCACTTGTCAGGGTGGTCCAACAGGGAGGGGAAGTCACTGAAGCTTCTGGCCTGCTCGCGAGGAATGGTGAAGCTCCTATTAACATAGGAGAAGCTGTTGATGAGGTAGCGGAAGGAGTAGGACTTGACGTGGCTGACGACGGCTGAGTCCAGCTGCTCCCAGCAGATCATTACCACCGATAGCAGCAGGCAGCTTGTCATCAGCTGCACCAACTGGCATTTTCGAATGCGCTTCAAGTTCACAAACATCCTGAAAGTTGGCCAGCAGCTGACGGTGGGCCCCGGCTGGTGGTAGAGGGATGTGTTTAGAGGCGGCGAGGTAAAGGAGTCTGAGAGTGTTGCTACAGTTTCTTAGAGCAGCAGTTGACGGGTCTTCCATCCTAAGCTTGGCTCATTTAGCCCACGGTAAGGGTGGTGTTTGGAGTCAACGGTTCGGCGTGGAAACGCCCTCCAGCTTGGTACAATCATTCTCACACGCACAGTTGTCAATCATACGGTGTATCATCTTCCTTCCATGTAGTTCTGCAAAAAGAGAACACAAGTAATGTTATGACTAACTGTTCTCATTTCTTTAGCTCTTTTGTTAAAAACAAAGAAGTGCAATTGGTGTTGGAAACAGGAAATGGAAATTGGAGCCTGAATTATACGGCTGTGGGTCTCCGAGGCCTGGACTGGCTCTGAAAGGTTTAGTGTTGTAAATAAATGGTTGTTCTCTTATGATAAACCCACTATTGAAAGTATTCACAACTCTTCAGATTTCTTGGGTTACAACCAGAAACAACCTATTTTAGGTGCTTTAGGTCATTACTTTGCAGAAATGTCTTTCACAGAATGCCAATATTCTCCTGTTTTTCTTTGCACAAGAAGTTCAAGCTCAGCCAGATTGGCCAGAGCGTTTCCACTCTGCTGGAAATTCAGGGTAGATGCAGTGTTTGGTTTTCCACACACAAATAAAAAAAAAACTCAATTCAAAAAAAGAGAAAAGTGCCTTGGACCGCATGTTTACTCAACTCAATTGGTTGCACTGGGTTTTATTTAGTGGTGAAGTAATGGGAGGAGCGTACAAATGCAAGCCACACTTTTCAAATCTTTATGATTATTTAAAGGGTTTCTACACATTCTGCATGTCAAAATTCTAATGTTTTCCAGGCTCAAATGTTTTGGCAGGGCTCTGCTGTTCCTAAACCATCCTGTAAAATTGAATCCCTGCTTGCTTAGGAGTCTTATCTAAGGGCTCGAAAAATCACCAAACCACACACCGCTGAGATTGGCTTCCGATTCTTGAAATGTGGTATGATGTGATTTTACTCATTTTTTGGCTTTCATACCAATTTAGACCAGGTCTCCAGGGAAAATTTAGAACTAGCCTAACAGAGACTATTGTATCCTGTAATAGGGCTGGGCAACAGATCAATAACTAAAGCTATGGCAATAGACAGGTGATCAGTATCAATAGAATATATAATATCCTAATGAATCAGGATTCAACACCAAAAAACAAGCAAACATTTCCAACACAAAGAACATTACATTTACAGTTTTATGTGTTCAGGTTTTATGCTTACTTTTGCGATTATTGAACTGCAGACATGAATATTATTGTTAGTGCAGCAGCAGTTGATTGGCTGATTTAAACACGTGTCTACTTCTAACCTATCAGAGAGTTCATATGCGAGTTGCCTTTTTTAACCAAACTGAACCAAAACATGGCGCATTCTGCAGCAGATCTACATGCTAAGGCTGCCAAAGTCAAGCTAGCATGACTGACCCACTTCTCCCTCCCTCAACAAGATTCATGAATCTTGCTATCTTGATGATGCGTTCCATTTTACGCACACGTTTACATTAGAAGCTGTGATGAAACATTATTTTTACTCAGTTTTCTCTTCCATCCAGCTCTGTAAAACACCCAAAATGACAAAACGATATCGAAACCAGAAATTTTATCCCACTTCCTTGACACGATACGGCCTGTTTGGTCTTTCATATAAAATTCCAATAAAATACCTTGAAGCTTGTGGCTGCAATGTGATAAAATCTGAACAAAACTAAAGATTAGGATTGCCATTTCCCAGCAGTGCGCGCTCACTTTTCTTACTACGTTGTAGTCTCATATCAAATATCAATGAATGATCATTGCATGATGAGTCATGTCTTTAAGAGACAATATACTCATCTAAGTGAGGTTACTCCAGTGGAAGCAAGCAGTGTAAAGTGAACCTGCAAAGTTTACAAGCCTGAATCTATATCCAAGATTGTATATAGATAAGAATCCAACTCATAGAAAATGTTTATATGCGTAGATATTTATTAAACAATCTTGTGTCCCATGCATCATCCACTATATTTTTGGTTGTCCTTCATTAAATTCTGACCAGAACCAGAACCCAGTGGGACAGCAAAGGACTTGACTTTTCGAACACAATGTGAGCTGAGTTTTTTGTGGCGATATGTCCTTTTAAATCATCACGTTTGTGTTTTACAATATATAGTGACACTTGAATAACAATTGACCAATTGTTGATGGTGACATGTTCAGATTCTAGACATTTCCAAAGAAATGAACCAAGATAAGTGAAATAACGGTGTTTTATTGAAAGCTGTGTGCTTTTCTGCCATTTGCTGACGTCTATTTCAAAAGAATTTTCCTCTGTAACTTTCTACAGACCCGCCGACTGTTGTGAAAAGCAGCCCAAATTTTAACAACCCGCCCACAGCTGCCCCCCCTCCTTCCAGCCCCCCAAATGTGTTCAAAAAGCAGCTCAAATTTTATCTGGCAACACTGAACTCTGTGGCAGAAAACACCTGCGTGTGTGTGTTCCCTGTGTTTACCCGCGTAAACTGAACAGTGGCATACGCTGAAAAGTCAAAATGCAGTCGGGGAAAGGAAACGGGGGCATTGGGGGCTGTAGAGATGTAGCACTGAAAGATAAAAGCCAACGCAGCAGATGTGGCGACGCGAGCCCGATGATAATGGGGGGGCTTACGGCGCGAGCCAGCCAAAGCGCTGAGGGTCACGGAAAACTTTCAGACACAATGGGAGAGCGTGAAAGCAGCACAATGCCGGATGAAGAGAGCCTGCATCCGCCTGGGCCACAGCCCAATCTGGGATGGAGGGAGGAGGGAGAGGATTGGATCACACCCAGGGCACAGGACTCCCACTGAGACCCGACAGCTTTTAAAACATCACTTCCTGCTCTGGACCTAATGAGGTCACTGGCTCTGAATGGCTCCGCGTGCCGGAAGCGTGAAGAAGAGATTCTTGTCACACAGTCACAACACTCACTGCGCACCGTGGGCTAAACGAAGCGTTGGCCTCATGACCTCATATGGACATTTTAGTACATCTGCTCAAATGATTGTTGGCCTTTTATGCAAGCAGTGACATACAGGAAACAAGTCAAATAATCATTTCAGTAATTGATTTCTCTGACAACCGTATGAAAAATAGGCAAATTACACAGAGTTTTCATGTAGCCGTTTAAGGTTATTTATACAATATTAGAAATACATCATACATAACTTAATTTGTTCAAAATTGTAAAAATATGTTTAAAATAAATATAGATTATTCTGACAACTAATCAGAGAAAAAATTGACACAGTCTGCAGTTTTAGTTTAAGCAATTAATATTTCTTTATACAAGATTAAAAATACAGAAAATGTACTAATAAATAAATGACAATTCTAAGAAGAAAATAAAAATGTTATTGCCTGCAGGACTGATTATTGTGGTGATTAATCAATTAATCATAGAGAAAAATTGACCTCATCAGATTTTTCATTTAAGAAAATATATGTTAATTGTGTTATCTTAAACAACATTAAAAATGCAAATAAACAAATAATTCTATTCATTCTTTAAATGATAAAATCAGTATTTTATTGCCTGAAATGATAAAATCAGTATTTTATTGCCTGAAATGCAACAGCACGCCGCTCATCGTGGCGTGCTCAGCGTGTGCCTGAGCTTTTCAAGCAAAGGAAGGAAATGCAGCCAAAAAGTCAAAAACAAGAAGTGAACAGCCCGGCCCATTCTGCTTAACGAGAGAATAATATAGTGTGGAGATCAATTGTTCCTTTTTTTTTTATTAATCTATTAATAATTGCTACTAACCACAAAAAGTTATTAGTAGCATTTTAATTTTTTACAGAACTTGAGGAGTTCTGGGTAGAGCATTTTTGCCGATGATTTTTTCTTCAATCTTACATGCAAAGCGAATATATTTTTGTAGATTTTGTGGCTCAACCACTGATAAACATGTTGTTCCTTCCCGCCACTTGAGTCTGTGTACTCTAGCTGACGATTAATCGATTAGTAGGTCAGCTGATTAATTCAGTCATCAATTCGTCCAAGTAGTTTTAAGATGTTTTAGCAAAAAACATCTTAAAACGAAAATCTAGCGCAGCGATACATGAATACAACCGGAGCTGAGTGAGAGCAGACGAAGCAATCCGGGCCTTTAAAAAGATGGACATATTTAGGAGTGATTAATCAGGCTCCTTCGCCGGGTGGCGAGCAGACTTGATCCAAGCTGAAATTTTCTGTTTTTGAGAGATATTTCCCTCCCTCACTGACTTTCCGTGAGGACAGATGTGAGCAGGGCGGTAATCTGATACACAGGTGAGTCTAAAACCGGAGCTGCTCACAAACATAGTGTGACTCATTTGTCTAAATAAGCGTCGAAACCTGGAGGAGAGGCGCGGGTGGGACACATTCCACAGTCAGGAGCACAGCCAGCACTCACCGGGTCGACGGAGTAGCTCCACGTTCCCCTCACGTTCCGCTCTGAAAGACTTTCTCTTTTGCTTCAAGTGTGAGCGTCAGTCCTGAGGTGACGAGGTGGGACAGGCTTCTGCTCTCAGTCCACCCAACGTGGGAAGGATCACATCGCTTCTCTGCCGGAGAGAGAGTGAAAGTTCAATCAGATGCCTAGTCTGAGAGCGACAGTGCTGATTGTAAAGTTGCTGGTAATAAAAGAGAAAGAAAGACAATAAAGAAGAAAAAAAAACAAGAGCCAGGTTCTCTGACTGTGCCGTTTCCAGTCCCTCTCTCCCTCCCTGCTTTCACAGCAGCCCAGAAAGGCGGTTCTGAAGCAGGCAGAGGACAGGAGGATCCAGACCCGAGGAGAGACTCAAACGGCCGTTGAACGAAGCCGATTGGAAAATCTGCAGCTGCATCCTGCGTGTCCTCCTGTCTTTGTCCCAATTTAATAATGCAATACACCACACACACACACACATACACACACACACACACACACACACACACACACACACCCACACCCACACACAGCTAAAGGTTGTTCAGTTTCACACTTCCTCTATTTTTCTCATTTCAAAATACCAAGGGCTTCATAACTCCAAAGAAGTCTCTGAAAAGACACCAATAGTTATACAGCCGCGCAAAAGTATTCACACGTTTTTCATATTTTTGTCCAATTACAACCACAGAACGTCCTGCGAGATAGAGCAAATCAAAGCAGTGCATGGTTGTGAAATGGAAGGAAAAGTTTCGTTTTCATAAACCTCCCCCCCAAACAGACAATGTTTTTTTAATCTTAAAAGTGTGACTTCCATTTATGTACAGCTCCCTTCACTTTGCTACCCCTAAATAAATTCAAGTGCGAGCGACTGTCTTCATATTAGGCATGCACTGATAGTAGTTTTTGATTTTATTTTAATTTTTTTGTCCAAAATGTTGCAAAATACAGCGAGAAAGTCGCTGAGATGGCAACAGTGGGGCAACTTTTGTTACAGATATGACCCAGTGGGCGGGGCTAACAGTCAACATCTCTGCAGCAGAGCAGTTGATTTTTAGACCTTTGCAGAGGTGGAGAAGATCGGCTTCACATAACTATCAGCCAATCATCAATCTCCCAAAGTAAAGAAAATCACCCTTCAGATATCTGTCCATCAGTGTTTTTCTTTCATCTCAACATAACTGCAGGTCTTCTGTTTCTGACCTCAGAGGTTTGACGGGACATTAGAGACCTAAAAAAGAAACATGCGACGCAGGGCGGTGAAAATGTTAAAGCAGGGTTGTGTTGGAAAAACATCCAAAGACCATTTATTAATGGTGTAATTATTAGCCTGGCAATCCACAGATATGGGTTTTGAAAACAAAACAAAAAAAAAGAGTAAGTAGAAAGAGAAAGCCAACACTGCAGAGGCTTTAGAAACATCATCTCCACAACGTCATGAGGGAAGCTTTTCGTCAGCTGAGACAAAGAAGTAGGTCAGAGCTGATAAGATGAAGCTAAATGCAGAACAACCTGGGGAAGAAAGAAAAAAAATCCGTCAGCCATAATTGCAGCCAAATGTATTTGGCCCTGGCTCACCTTCCAACAGACAGAGCTACCTTGTAGCATAAGTTTAAAGTGGCCCAGTCAAAGTACAGAGATAAGAACAAGGGCTGTGAAACTCGTTGCTTTAGAGAAGTTTTCCGCTCAGGCTGAGCTTGGCGGTGTTTTCTCGAGATTTGCAAAGCAACTGGAAATTACAAACTAAGTCGTGGCAGGATGGTGTTGGCTCCTGGGGGTCGCGACATCAGGGTTCTTATTTGGGAAAGTGTTTCATGCAGCACATGACGTGCCCAGAATGTTGTGTGGTGGCAAAGTGACAAACGGCTGTGAATGTCTTTTCAGGACACAATCCAGATGAAGTAAATCGTAATGGTGCCTCCCGCCCCATCGTAATGGTAAAGACCGGTTTCGCCAGTCTTTCTTCCAACAACCCTGGCAAGCCAGTTCCTGGTTTTTATGTTGCTACCATTAGCTTAGTCCTTAGTAAAACAGAGATACTCACATTACCTCCTCCGGCGCTGAGCCATGGCGTGTAATTGATCTGCCTCTAAAAAAAAAAATAAATAAAAATAAAAATTATTCTTTTCACGAGTCAACAAAGGACACGAAGCAAGAAATTACTTTTTTTTACTTTCTAAATTAATTTACGGTTACCTGTTTACTGTGCTTGTCTTTAATGGCTTGTGTTTTTTCTGTCTTATTTCTAACTTGATTTGCATTGGGCGGACAAGCACGGCGTTCGAAACGTGCAGTGAAGTCAATGTCAGACTTAATTCAAGCAGAATTAAGTCTGACATTGATGTAGCAGCTTCCAGAGATCGTGAAGTGAGTAATTGTTTTTTGTAAATAAATAAAAAAATATATATATTTTTAAAAAACAATTCGCAACGCGGCCTGCTCCGCCATGACGGCCGTTGCCTGAGCAACCCGTGAGAATTCTGCCACAAAACGCACATATTGACGGCCTCGTGTTGCTTTTATTAGGTTGGTGTCGCAGTAACAAAATGGCCACAGAGTGCTGTGGGGTCGCCTGCACAAACAGACAGGGGCGAAATCCTAACTCGTTATCTTATTGTGTAACGTTTGGGATAGATAGCAGCCGTCAATCATGAGAACACTTTTTTTTTTCTTTTTTTTTTTTTACAAAGGTAAGAAAATTTACTTTCATACACTTTATAAGTAAGTGTTATTAGAAAGATATCAAATGTTGCATTATGGCGAACCTGGTTACGTTCACAGTCTAATTGGGATACGTAAACGCCACGAAAATAATTTCATGTCGTCCAACATGGCGCCTCGAATGATTGAATGACGTAATGGTTAAAGGGTCAACAAAGAAAGCAGTCAGAACCCAACATGTCATAGCACAAATGAAGCAGCATTGTTTTGGTAAATCGTGGTAGTTCTTCGTATCACCAAAGCAGGCTCGAAATGTTCAGTAAATAGCAGAGGTATTCTTCAATTCACATGTAGGAATAAAGTACACAAAATGATCACAATATTAATGAGATCAGAAATATCAAGGGTCAAATTGTCCATGAAATAAACAGCCTTCTTGTTTATTTCATTCAAATCTCTCATGTATTTTAGAGATTTTTATGAAATCGCTGAAATTTCCAGCAGTCTTACTATAAAAAATTGGGTCTCTTAACAGTATAATAGGATTGTGCTGTAATGGCATTAATATTAAACCAGAAAACATTAACATTGGAATAATATTGGAACAAATAAACTGTTTCTATTTCAGATGACTCATTTGGTCAGTTTTTCTCTCTGATTTTGGATTTTTTTTTTTTTTTTACTTTCATGCAATTTTTTACAACGCATTATTATGCCAACAAGATATTGTGTCTACAATTGGGCACATCTGATCAGCATTTCAATAGCTCAACCTGAACTATAACCTCAGCCCCTAAAGCCAGCATTACTCATAGCTATGCTGGTAACAACACTTTTTAAAATTCAAGTTTGATATTGTAGATTTTTCATACCTGTGTCACCATTTTAATGGCACATATCCTGATGAAACTAAAACTGAACTAACTGGCCCAAATGACCATTGTTGCAAAAGGAACTTCCTCTTTTTTTGGCAACAATGTGTGTATGTATTTGTGTGTGTGTGTGTGTGTGTGTGTGATTCAAAAAGGTACACGTCTGTCTGCTGCAGTTAAAATTTCTAATTTCATTTTAAATACTTTAATTAGTATTTATGTGACGGTATGGCCAAGAGTTAGAAGGGAGTTAGAGAAAAGTCATTTTGTGAACAAAACCACCATCTCTACTCAGACAACTCACATGCACAGTGCTTTTGAATTACTTGCTGACGTTGAGGTCCACTAACCCATAACAACACTAATAAAATAAAATATTTCTTTGGCATTTCATCTTAAAAGAAAATAAGTCATGTCGAGTACTTTTAGACACCTGTCCAAAGGTTTGGTAAAATTCACAAAAAAAAAAAAAGAAGCTACTGGGGTCTACTAGCTTGTGTATAATGATGATGCAGATGAACTTTGACCCAGTGTTTCAAATGTTTGCCTGACTGAACAGAAATGAATTCTCGTTTGTTCCCATACATCAAACTAGCATTATAATCTGAAGGACCGTCAGGCGCACATTTAGCGTCGTTGCACCAGAAGCAGAACTGCGCTGTAGGAACCACAGCAGAAACCGTTGCAGGAATACAGATCAGACAGCAGAAACAATGCGCCGGCATTTTTGGGAAACGTGTCATGATTTTTTTTCACAAATATCAATGTTGCATGCATTGGTGTCTGAATGCATGTTCCCTCCATTTCAGTTTGCTGCTGATCTCCTGCAGCTTAAGCAGGCACGGCTCCTTCCGCTCTGCCTCTTTGTGAGCAGAGCAGAAAGCCGCATGTGTAACTGATCTGTGGGAAAATGGGGGCATGTAGAGCAATGTTCTCCCTTGTTGCAGAGTTTGCTCGCCACAATTTGGTTGAAGGGTGGAGCAAAAGTGTTGAGAGTTCCCTTTCTTGTCACGATCTACTGTGGTGGTGAAGAGAGCGCCAAGTTAAAAAGTAAAACTCTTGATTTACTGGTCGATATACATTCCTACCCTCATCTATGGTCATGAGCTTTGGGTAATGACTAAAGGGACAAGGTCACATATACAAGCGGCTGAAATGAGTTTTCTCCAAAGGGTGTCTGGACTCTCCCTTAGAGACAGAAGCCCAGTCATCCAGGAGGGGTTCAGAATAGAGTCTCTGCTCCTTCACGTCGAGAGGAGCCAGTTGGGTGGTTCAGGCATCTGGAGGCTCAGAGGAAGACCCACTACACGCTAGAGGGACGATGTTTCTGAGCTGGCCTGGGAACGCTTGAGGATTCCCCCGGAGGAGGTGGAACAACTGGCTGGAGAGAGGGAAGTCTGGGCCTCCCAACATGGGCTGCCACCCCATCGATTTGACTAAGCAGAAGATGATGGGTTCCTCCTTTTCGTTAAAGCTGTAACAGTTACAGCTTGGCCCCAGTGTCAGGGAACTGGTGTAAGTGAACCAAAGCAGCAGCTGTGTGTGAAGTCTGTTGTTTTGGTACAGAGCAAAGCTACAAAACACAGATATTATCAAAATAGATTTTATTCTAGACCTTAAGATCTGAGTGATATACCAACAGTCTTATCAGGAGGCTGCAGGCTGCAACCGTGACAAAGTACAACATAGGTCTGTGGAAAGACACCCAAAAAAAATTCTGAAAATTGGTATTTACATGTTCTGTGTTATATTACACAAACAATTACATCTGTTGTTTTTTTTTGTTTCTTTTTCTTTCTGTCGTTTTGAGTACGTGGCTACAAACGAATCAAAATTACAAAAGTACAAAACCTTCGAGGGCTTTCCGACATAGCAAACATAGGATCGGTGTTAGTACTGTTCCTGCCCACCCAAAACCAAACAGGGATAAAATACCATTTCATTGTCAGAGGAATCCAGTTCAGACACTGCTGGCTTGCTTTATCAATGCAAATAAAGGTACAAGCATTTTTTGTAGCTGATATGTAACAGGTCCTTTTTGATTGATGTGAGTTGAAGATGACCGATAAAACTGCTTCAAAAGACAATTTTCAGATTGATTGAATCTTCCCTCAGTTTAGGCTAAAGTGCAAATCCACTTCAAACGCCTACTGCTTTGGTCGCAGCTATGACGGTGCAATGGCATCTTATAAGATTCAACGAAGCAGCATACGTCTGGATGTTCGCTTCATCAACAGCCGGACTTGTCTTCAAAACCTAAACACCGCAAACAAATTGTCTGTCACCTGTGTGTTTGTGATAATGAGTGGCAACAACTGTCGACTGCAGTGCGGTACGTAGGTCGGGTACTGGGAAACCGGGTACAGCCGTTTTAGCAAAGAGAAGACGCCCTTTTAGAAGAAAGTGAGGGAAAGAGCAACTGTTGCATCACCGTCTGGGTTTCACCAGGAGAGAAACAAAGCACAGCTACAGCTAACAGACGGCTGTGTCAGCAAAATGCATGTGACTAACAGGTTTATCACTTTACCTCAGATCTGAAGCAGATTAACTTTTAGACATTTTGAATAGTCAGTTTCGCAAGCACCCGAAAAATGATTTCGTAAAAAACCGACAAACTGGCCCGACGTCCTTAAATTTGCGTTGGTCGGAAAAAATGATTTCATCTACTTCTAACTTAGGGGCTTTTATTGGTATTTTCAAAAAATTTTTTGGGACCAAAAATGAAAAAATATTGATCAATATTGGCCAAAATCGTAATTGGCAGGTCAAGCTTTTTAAATATCAGGGATCGGCCAGAAAACAACAATCGGTTCTCCCCCTTAAATGAAAACAGCTAGGATGGTTATCAAATACTGTCACTTGCAAAAGCAGTCATGACTCTTGAAGCTTTTCAACATTCTGTCATGGTAAAACCATGTATGTTATTGGGTTTTATGTCATGGACCAACATCAAGTGTAGCTTAATTGCGCAGTGTTAGAAAAATGGGGAAAAAAAATTGCAGTGTGTATTTGTATTCAGCCTCATATACTCTGATTGAAAACTGCCTTTAAAATAACCAGATCAGATCAGTTGGCAGAATAACAACCAACCTAAAGTTTTGATCTATGTGAAACAGATCAGGCTCACTTTACTATCCCAATAGTTAAAAATGGTAGTGGCAGCATCATGGTGTGGCGATGCATTATTTATTTTTTTTCTGTAGAAATGGAGAAGGTGGTCAGAGCATGAATGGAGCTGAACACCTTGATGAAAAAGACTTCAGACTGGGATGGAGGTTCAACTGACAGAGTGGTCCAGTCAAAGCCCAGACCTAAATCCATTGAGGAATCTGAGAAAAGACTTAATCATTGGTATTATTTATTCAACTTGGCTAAGCTAACGCTGTTTTCCAAATTTTTCACTATGTGCTTATTTGTGTAGGACCATCACACAAAGTCCCAATAAAATAGAAGGAAAGTTTATGATTCCGACTTAAAAACTGAAGAGATGTGAATACTTTTGCAAGGCTCTGCTCACTCTAAAAACCGACAACAACTGAAAAACATCTCTTGGATTAAAAGAATGAGTTGGCATATTTCACAAACAGGAAATGAATAGCTCTGTGAATGAAGAGATGAGCTTCTCAAAACCTTCCCTGGCCTCGTTCTTACACATCACAAGATAAACCCAGTGAGGTCCAAATGTAGTTCTGTGTGGGCTGCCAGATTCTGATGGGTATGATGTGCACGCAGCGACAGTTCTGACTGACATGAGAAAACAGAAGGATGCCGGAGTTTTGTTTGACCCAATGGGGGTCCAAGTGACGTTGGGAAAGTCTTCCCATGTCTGTACGGCGCAGGCGTGACGAACTGTGGGACATCCATGAAGAAGCGGAGCCTGATGGGACAGACAGCAGTGTGGCGGACAGGCAGGGACAGTCTTTTTGGCTATGTACACATTCGTAGTCGGTCCACAGCTACACAACACCCAAGTGTCATTTTCTCAATTCGAGCACACAAACCTGTAAAACAGAAACCACAAAGTTAGACGGGGTGTTTTCCCTTTCATTTGACATTCAGCATCTGGAGGGTGGCAGCTTCTTATCAGTTCACACTGGGAGATGCTCTGCTCTCAGTCTGCAGACTTGCATTGACACAAAAAACGTCTCCACCGCAGAGACTTCGGGTTTCAGACCGTTAGGTTGGGTGAAACTACGTGAACTGGTTTGGGAAAACACCGACAGGCGTATCTCGGCCTGCCTCTACTCAGAAGAGAGCCTGTTTTTGTAGTTTGCTACTAATAGAGAGGAAATGTGAATCGAGGTGCGAGGATACTGAGTATTCAAATTAAGACTGCAGCTAATGATTATTTTAGTAATCGATTAATCAAATCGATTACACACTGTGCAGATTTTTCATTTAACCACAAGCCTTATTTACTCAATATCAGAAATACATGAAAAGATGCAAATAGTCTTTTAAATTAAAATAAGACTTTTTATTGTTTAAAATTAAATGGGTTTTTTCTTGTGTTTTGATCATTTCTAACAAAGGCTGCATTTTCAGATAAAGTAATACTTTCTGCCTGGCTTAACATCTATTCATTGTAGGGCTGATCTGTTCATTTTTTTGTAATAGCTAATTAATTGGATAGAAAAAGGTTCTTGAACAAAACACATCATCTTCTGCTTTAAAGCTCCAGTATTTAACTTTTACAAGGAATGTTTGTTTTTTTTTCAGCGTATTTGGTAAATCAGACTGTGCATCAAAGTTGAGAGCAAAGTTACATTAGCTTGTGATTGACAACGCTAAGACCCACCTCATGACTCTGATTGGTTGTTTCTAGTTAGAGCTGTGAGAAGGCAGAAGGGCTCCATTTTCTCACAGATCATCTGTCTTGCAACAAAGTGTCACAACATAGTGAAACTTTCAACAAATATGCAAAAGAAATCGTTTTTATAAAAGTTAAATACCGCAGCTTTAGCAGTCATTGACCACATTATTAATATTTAGAGTGCATTTTAAAATTATTTAATTGAATAAAATTGTGCTTTTTTTTGCTGTAAAATCTCCTGTCCTTTAGGGAGTGGCTCCATCTAGTTGAACTGAAAGATAATACATGTATGTGTATATATATGATATATACAGAGAGGAAAACTCACCGATCCGTCTGACGCGCTCGCTCCTACTCTGTCGCCTGTGGCGTTCCAGCACACCTCAAAGATCCCACCGGTCCCCCGGTAGCTGTGAACTAAAGCACCCGTCTGCAGACACATAGAAACTTTTCTTAGACCAGCGTGTATAAAATACAGTTGCAGCCTTGTTTCAGCTTCTATCTGTGAGTAAAGCAGAGTTTATTCCAGACCTGAGTGTTCCAGATGTGAACACACTTGTCGAAGGAGCCGCTGGCCAGGTGCTTGCCATCAGGACTGAAGGCTACGCTGTAGACGGGCTCCTGGTGGCGGGTCAGTGTGTGAATACACACCCCACGCTCCACGTCCCACAGGCGCACGGTCGAGTCAAACGACGCGCTTTAAGGGAAGGAAAAGCCGACGTAGTCACAAATATGAAGCTATGGGCTGCAAAATATATATATAACTAATGACCAGAAACTGTAGTGACACCAAATGGTCATGGGTGCACCAATGGATCGGTCGGCCGGCCCGATTTATTTAATTTTGGGTTTTGCATCGCGGGTGTTGAATCGCATTTTTCACTTAAATAAGACTTTAAGATTAAAAGTAAATGTTGACCTTTTAGATTTGTAGAAGTTTAACACCTGGCAGTGTCAGTTATAATCATGAAAAACTTTCATCAGGTCAGTTTTTTTGAAGTTTTAAAGATTGGTCACAAAACTGTAACTGGTGCACCTCTAGGAATCGTAAAACAAAAAAATTGATCAATTAATATTTGAGATGCACCAATTAAAAATTTTGCATCAATATCATATTATAAATATATACATTTTTATAGTCTTTCCACACAGTGACAGGCTGCTAACGGTCCTTCTGCTTTAGTTAAACACTCCAGTTTTGTCCTGCATCCTTATGAGAGGCCCAAACAGGGTTCCCCAAAGTTTAGCATTTGGACCACTATTGTTTCTTTTGCAGATTAATGATAGCTGGGAAGTTTTTAAGCTAATAATTTGTTCTGTTGGCAGACAACATTAATGTATTTTATTTGGAAAAGACTTCAACCATTGATTGCACACAGCAGAAGAGTTCAATAAAATTAAAAAAGTCCTTCTCTGATATTTTAATTGACTTTAAATCAAAATAAAGCAAAATATATGCACCCTTTTGCCATTTCTTTATTCAATTTAACAACTGGACTTTTGATAAATGGTGATCAAATACAGTGTAAATTTCTCACAGTATTTATAGACAGACTTAAATCATGTTAAAAAAAATTTTAGTATTGAGTGATGTATTATCCTTCCACTTTGAACTGTTGCAAGGAAACACAAAATTCAGTTTATTCTTTAAAAAAAGAAAGGCAAGTAGAAAATATTATTTTCTACTTGCCTTATTAATAGAGAACCAACAAATAAAATTTTTATTCATTTAAATACATCCACGTTTCAGTGCTTGGCAGATTTTCCAACAGTAAAAATGATCTGTGGTGTAACGAGAGCCTTGTGAGGGCAAAAAAAAAAAAAAGAGAAAAAAGTCGGCATCTCTGAACTCGTACCTGGCCAGCATGAAGTTTGCACTGGGATTGTTGGTCCCAGGGCCGGTGGGGCTCCATTTGATGGTGTAGATTTCTTTACTATGGGCCTGGAGGTCATGGACACAAGAATCCTGCTTCATGCTCCAGATCTACAACAGAAGGATTGGCGGCAATGACTGGAATAAATCTCTGAATTCGACATAATGTACATTAACAAACATGTTGGAATACAGACTGCAGACCTTGAGCGTCATGTCGTCTGAGCAGGAGGCCAGCAAGCTGCCCGTGGGATCCCACTTTATGGCATTCACTTCATTCTATATGAGCATGATTTAAATGAAAATAAAGAACATGTAATAAGAATTAGAGATGCTGAAGAAAAAAGACACCAACTATTTTAGAGCAAAAGCTTTCTTTGTCCACTGCAATGCTGCTTTTATTATAGCTTATCCCAATTCCTATTACTGGAGAGACTCTACTTAAAGGTTCTTGATTGTTTATAACTGGTAGAAATCAAGGGACACTAAGCTCAGCCTTAACAGTTATGTCTGACTTAAAGCTGCAATATTTAACTTTTATTAAAAAAATTCTATATGTTTCTCCATAGTTATTGAAACTGTCGCCATATGTGGTGACAGTTTGGTAAGAGGTGGATAATCTGGAAAAAAAAGGAGTTCCTCTGCCTTCTTACAGCTCTAACTAAAAACAACCAATCAAAACCAAGAGGTGGGTTTTAGTGGTGTCAATCACAATTTTGTGTGGCTTTTGCTCTCTGCAAAGCCACAGCTGGCACAGCCTGCGATAAATACTAAGGCTAGTTAGCATAGCAAAAAAATGATGGCGGATAAACAATTTTAAGTTGTTTTTAGCTGCGAGTACATGCAGGTGATTGACAGCACTAAGGCCCTCCTCCTGGCTCTAATTGGTTGTTTTTGACCAGGAGCGGTGCATTTCTTCAGACGGCAACAGTAGCTGAAAGAGGAGGTGGAAGGAGATTGATATTACTCCGTCACAACATGGCAACAGTTTTAACAAATATGTAATAAACATACTTTGTATAAAAGTGGCATAATGAAGCTTTAACAATTTTACACATACTGTTATCTCTATCTGACATTAGCGTTGGTTTGATGTTCTAACACTTTTCGGTTTGAAATCTGAGGGTGAACATGATTGAGCAGACCCCGTGTTTCCACCGTGCTGCGCGCGGCGTGCGTGAGAATCGTGACGGCTGTCATACCGAGTGTCCCTGGAAGGTCTTGACGGGTCTGTCCTGACCCAGCTTGCACACGTGGATGCACATGTCTGTGCTGCAGGAGGCGAACGTGTTGTTGTTCTGCCAGTCCACATCCAGAGCTGGTGCTGTTGGCACAGAAACACACAAACACATGGAAGTCATAATCTGGATATAAAATGTTATGCTAACCTGTTGCGATCAGATCTACGTGAACTGTGAGAAGATTATCTTCGCAACGACATCAGACATATTTGTCTGGCTGTAAAAACACCTGATGACAGGGAGAATCTCAAATTCTAACACGTCTGAAAATGAGAGTGCGACTTGAAAAGTGGAGTGAAAAATAGCAGCTGGCTGTTGTCTCTCACCTGAGTGGAAAGGAAACTGCTGCTTTGCTTCCCCTGTGTGTGCGTCCCAGATAATTGTTGTCTGTGTGGACAGAGAGAGTTCCATTACTTTACGTCCCAATTTGAAAAGTGAAACAAAGACTTGAAATTTGTGTTTTCTGAATGATTCCGAGACAACAGAAAAAGTGCAGAGTCAGGATTATCCAGAATTTCATCAACAATCTTGTTGGATATGTTAAAAGCGGTGCTAGAAGGGGAAATAATTTTTTGGGCATTGTACATGAAAAAGTGCAGAGGGACAAAACTGACAGACAAAAAAAAAAAAAGAAAAAAGCTCAAGATTAGAAATTAAGAAAATACAAGGTAAAATAAGATGATATATGCAGATTGGAAACAGGGCTGGATTTAAAACAATTCTTTGAATGCCTTTGTATTGATTTATAAAACCCTTAAATTGACCTTTTATTACGTCATCACACTTGTGGGCCTTTCCGGATGTAAACGACAACATGCAACGTGTCTACAATCTGTGCAAGCAACAAATGAAAAATGTGATGTGCAAGATTAGGAATCCTAAAATCCAATAATATAGGAGAGGAATTAAAGAATGCTGCTTCTATCAATGATTAGACGCTCAAACCTGTGCTGTAAGTGAGGAGAATATTGATGATGTTTCAAACAGGCTAGAGTCACCGAAACTAAAAAAGTCTACTAAATGAAACGCTAAATGAAATAGCCCAAAAAGCTAATTAATAATCAATAATTGGCTATTATCTCCACATATTGAATCAACATCTTACAGCTGCATTTCCCTTTGTTGTTACAATAGAAGACTGCAAGAGGACGGAGGTAAAGAAGCAACTAGGATCAGGAAATGTTTTTTTTTTTAAGTGAGTTTATTTGTTACGCATTATGAAATAATTCTGCACAACAGGAGTGTATTCTTTAAAATGTATTCTATACTTAACAATTAATACATGTAATCAATAACATCGCAACTCATGATCTGCTACGTGGATTTAACAGTAAAATAAAATAATTGCTCTTATGTTTCGAATAAGAAAAGATTATGAGATCATGTTTTGCATTTTTGCTTTAATTTGCATGCAATTACAATGAAACTGTTTTATTTCTGTTCTTAAGAGTCTAACCAGCACTGCCTAATATAGAGTTAACATGTTGTTATGTTTTAATACACTAGATGGCAGTGTTTACTCATCAATTGATGCGTTTCTGACTCTTCAGAAACATTTAAAGCAGCAATCTCTAAACTTTTTACATCCACGTCAAGGCTTGACAATTTTACTGCGGTCCCCAGGAGGGGGCCGACTGTCACAGCCTGTGGGGGTTTCCCTGACAGAGAGCGAGAACGCAGCCTGTTAAATGGCTACCTATTAAATGTGACAGGTAGCCAATCAGACTGCGTAGTAACGGAAGCATGGAGGGAAATCCCAAAACAGCTGACATTGCGCAACTGAGAGCCTGGTCTAGTGCTTAATGCAGCAAATAGAGTGCACACCGTCATTTATCCAAAGCCTTTTCTTTGTGAACCTGCCTTCAAACTGCATCTGGGAGTGATGGAAAACAATAACACCTGAGGCGGCGAAGCACTTTGAAGACTTGATTGCCTCATTATGGAGCCAGTCGCCACATATCATGCAGAGTGGGCTGGGAATGTGGGAGTCACCTTCCGGTACGGGTTAAATCCATTCTCCTGTCTCTTCTCATTTTGCTGCTTGTGGGATCAATGTTGGCGCACGAGACGTAACCGAGATAATCTGGTTAAAGGATTTTCAAAATAAAAGATCCTTCAGGGTTAGGGCTATTAGACAGAAATATTTAATTATTTCCGGTACTGGTCTGCGGGCCCGGGGCTTAGGACCCACTGATTTAGAGCAACAAGAAGCTGATGTGTGGTCTCATCCTTTCCCTGTCTTTATATTTATTATTGTTAATTGCATATTTGTAAATGGAAGTGCAGCTATCTTCACTTGAAAACAGCTTTTCTGCTTCAGATCTAGAAAACAAACCCAAGAACAATCAATTCAAAGTTTGAAATCCCAAAAATATGGCAAGCAGCCAAACCCCAGCTGAAAATCAATAAGCCTTACCTTATCTACTCCAGCGCTGAGGATGAAGTTGCCTTTTTTGTTCCACTTGAGTGCAAATATGGGCCCTTTGTGCTGACCCAAAGTACTGGCCAAGTTTCCTGAAGAACACAACAATCAGACTCCGGGAAGGAGATAAACGAGGTGTGTTTTGTGCAGCTGCCGTGTGATTAAAGCTGTGTGTTTGTGTGTGTGTGTGTGTGTGTGTTACCGTCTTTTGTCCATATCCGGGCGAAGCCGTCGTATGAGCCGGTGGCCAGTAATGTGCCCTCACTCTGGAAGAGAGATGGGATTCTTGTTAGCTTCAGGCTGCCATTTGAATGGATTTCACCTTCATAATTATTAAGTTTATTGTTTTTTCATGTGAGACTTTAAGAGGAAAACGTCTGCTTTCGTTTTACGTCTGTGCGTCACCTTAGCAGTGGAATAATAAGTATTTGTTTTGTTGGAAGAATGGCATTATGTCTGGCAACAGGGATTCCAGTTTTGTGGCTGATCCCAACCGATAACTATAGGTAATGTCCTTTACAGGTTAGATTGACAAATAATAAATTATTACACAATGCTTCGTAAAAGTATTCACACCCCATAACCAATACAACTTTATTTTTATGGGTTTTTTTAATAATGGAAAACAGTCCAAAAAGATGAAGCCTTGTAGTAAAAACTGTCGTCTGTGTGACCTGAATTTTCTTTCTACCTTTTGCTGCTAATCGCCTGCCATTTGTTCGTACTATACTAATTTAGGTCTGGACTTTGACTGGGCCATTCTTACACCTGTCTATGCTTTGATCTGAACCATTCAGTTTTGCTGAAGGTTGTTGCTCT
The DNA here is from genome assembly GCF_027474105.1 of Poeciliopsis prolifica. NCBI lineage: Eukaryota > Metazoa > Chordata > Actinopteri > Cyprinodontiformes > Poeciliidae > Poeciliopsis > Poeciliopsis prolifica. Next base: position 2,389,138 of record NW_026562383.1, read on the forward strand.
GCTCCTTCCCGCCCAGGATTGCTCTGTATTTAGCTCCGCCCATTTCCCCATCAGGTCTGAGCAGCTTCTCTGTGCCCGCAGCATGATGCAGCCACCACCATATTTTACAGTTTGGGATACAAGACACTCGCATTTCACAAATAAAAAAGAACAAATACAGAAATTAAAAATGAATCAAAATGATGAAAATAGATTAAATAAATGAAAAAAATATTAAATATTAAAAGACAAAATGTTTGTTTAAAAATAAAAGTTTCAATGAATGAATAAAAACCAATGATCATAATAATAAAACCAAAAGATGTATATTATGCTACTTAAAAATTGAGAGGAAGAAAATAGTACTTTTCTCGTGGGAAAATTAAAAATTGTTGTGACGAGATGGAAGGTCTTCAGCGCTTTAATGTCCAGATCTAGGAACATTTCTAGGTTAGACTGCAGACACTCACATTCCAGTCCAGCGAGGTGACGTCCTTGTTGCTGGGGACGTCCTGGCCGCCCTCCCGAATGCAGTGCCTCAGGACCAGCTGGGTGGAGCCCCCTGTGCTGTTCTCACTCAGGTTCCAGATCCGCGCCGTCGAGTCTCCTGACCTGGATCAGAATAAACAGAAAGGGACTATTTACAAGGCAAAGAAAAAAGAAAAAACAAGTTATTTATTTGGTCAATTGAGGGGGGTTTTCCCCTGCATATTTAGCCTTCTATCTGAATTGTCATTGTTTCTTCACCATATGTCCACTTTTACAGGGCGTGTTTATTTGACAGTGTCTGTTTTTAATTCTGTTTTAATCTCCGTGGAGCCGCACTAACGAGCTCCGGGGATGTTAACGCGGAGCGGCAGAGAAAAGCACAGCTGATTCAAATGGTGGGCGTTGTGACTCAGAACAACACAATGGGTGACTCTGACTTCTTCATTAAACAGGAGCAAAAAGAAACAGTGTTTTCCTCCAGCAAACGCGTGTGTGATGAAAAGAAAACACTCAGGAAGCAGAAAAACATGTCGACGGATCAGAGGCGCTGTGAACTGCAGCGTCAAAGACGAGGTGTGATTTCTGCTGCCAGATCTTTCCCTGGGATATCTACCTCGAGCATTCATGTGTTGCTATGGTAGCGAAATAAAACCCCATCAGATCAGGATCATTTCCATTAGCAGCAGTATGCAGACATGTAGAAATAGGATTAATTGTCAAAATACTTCTGCGTTTTTTGATGTAGAAAAATGAAGAGTGGTCGACCGCTATTTTGGGTTCATATTTGCGATTTTTCTTTTTCTTGCATCGACAAGTGTACACTTTTAATGTATTTTTCGCTGTCTAATTTAGTTCTTCATGCCATTTCAAAGTCTGTCTTTGTCTCAGCATAAGATGGACTACGTTTTTCTGAGAAACTCGATTAAACATGCCACGACTGCTCTGAAACACGCTCCAAACACAGAAAGGCGATGCTGACCCAGAGGCGAGGAGGTCGTTCACCGGGTTCCAGGCACAGATAAAAACCTCCGACTCGTGGCCTCGCAGGACCATGGCTTTGCTCTGGGGGATCTCCACATCCCGGTCCACCTCCATCATCTCTGAGTGGTTATCTACAGCAGAGAGAAGGGAACACAGTCAAACCAAGGATTCGCTGGCTATGACACAAATAATCAGTCAGACCCACACACTACACTCTGGTGTTTCAGCACTGAGCTGCCGATACTGATTTTAGATTATTTAAATTTTTCTTGAATACAAAAAAATGACACACTTGTGTTCACATATCTGGAAGAAAAAAAACGCACACAAAAAAAAAGAAAGATAAAATATCAAAACAAAGGATGAGAAGTGGTGCTCTTCCTGTTGTTCACCACAATAACTTGCTTCCATGAAGTGAGTGGCTTCTCTGGGATTTAGATCAGGGGAACATGCAGGATGTCCATTTTGAGAGTGACTATCACAAAGTGCTTTAATATGACTCCAGGATCTGCCAGGGTTGTCATGGTAACAACTTTTGTTTAGCACTTGAGACATTTTCTTGGCTCTATGACTTGATATTTTGTCTCAAGGGGGAAGAAAGCCACATATGCAAGTATACAATTTTATTTATGTATTTAAAGGAGCGGCCTGTATTTTTGAGACACAGCACCAGTATTTAACACAATCAAGTACTATGTCACCTTGAGTTGATATGAAAATGCTGTATATATCAAACATAATGTAAAAGAAATTTGATTTTACAATATAATGCTTGGCAATTGTGCCTCTGTCTCTTTAAGAAGCTCTTGTTCATTCTGAAACTCCGCCTTCAGGAAGTCATCAAGAGAATTTTATCAGCGCTGCACTGAGGTAGGTACAGTTCCACCAGAAGCTAATTGCTGCTGGCTAGTCTGAAGGAGCTGCGTGCGGGAGTTGCGGGGAAGGAAGCCTCCATGACGCAGAAGCTTTGAAACTGCAGCTCAGAGGAGGAGCTACATCTTGAAGGCAGGGCGAGGGCCAATCAGGCGTTTTGCACAGTTGAATGATTGCCATGGAGATTAAAAGATTTATCAAGCATACATGAAAGAATGAAAATAGCACTCCAGATGTGGTTTTGATGGGGGAATAGCATTATAACTTCATGTAAAACTAAAAAAAAGTAGATTTTACATAATGCTGCTCCTTTAAGACATTTCAAGGCTATAATTTTAGAATTTAATATTTTGTAAGGATGCATGCTAAAGCATTCTGAGTAGAAAAAAGCTTCCTCACTTCTCAGAGCACTTTTATCTTGACTTATCCTAAATTCCCTACAAATCACACAAGGAGCAGAATGGTGTGCGTGGAGTTAGCTTACTGGCTAAGGCATGTGATCCGTTTTCCTCTCCGTTAGCGGGTCCCCCGTCCCCATTCTTGGAACCTCCCTGTGGCCCCGTGCTGCTGCTGCTACCTGCTGCCGCCTGCTGAGCCAGTTTGTCTCTGTAGGCCTGCTGCCGGGTTTGGACCACATCCGGCATGACAGCGTCAATCAGAGACAGTGACTCGATGGGCCGTCCGTCAAACAGGGTCCCGTCCTAGACAGAGACAACAAGCTTCACAGTCACACAGCACAGAAGCGCGTCATCGTTCGTAGGAGGACTGACGTTGGGAAAAGGAGCGAAACTACGGAGAAGGTTTTTCTCCTAATTAAAAGGAAGCGGACCTCATTGATGCTGACTTCGGCCTCCACATACTGCAGGCCCTTCTGGATGATGGAGATGAGGGCAGCAGGGGGCACCAGGGCTCCATTGATGTTCGACTGGCTGATGTGGCTCTCTATGCCAAAGGTGAATGCTGAGTGGGAGAAGCCTGGAGGATGGTGGGAGAAATCGGAAAGTAGGACAGACACTCATTAGCGTAGTGTCCAAAGGTTAGCTGGTGTTAGCTGTAGCAGCGAATGTGAAATCATTTTATATCGACTCTACAAGGTTTTCTGATGGCACAGAAAGCAGCTGTACCTGACTCTTGTAGGTATCTGTAAACCAGGAAGTTGACTTCATCGCTGCTGATGCTCATTTTTAGTCCTGCTGATTAAACCATCGGGTCAGCACAGGTCAGTAGCCTGTAAAACACGAACAGAAGCGAATTAAACAAACTGTAAAACTTCAGAAAAATCCCAACCCGGAATGATATTTTCTGTTTCCACCCTACTTTCACTAAAGGCACATGCCTTGTCGCTGAAGCCAGGCCCACCGGTTTCCACTCATTAACCTACATCTGGAAGTGATTCCTGCACGGCTTGTGTTTGTACTCTATTCCTGTTCTGGCAGAACCTACGCTGTTTAAATGGAAATGTCGGAATAAACAAGGAGAGTGGAAAAAGGACAGAACGTCCACTGTTTGCATTCTGCCAGCCCGCTGAATGAGTCAACACGTCTTCAGCTATGTCCCTAAAGACTGATGTCCAACGCCAGCTAAACCTGGAGGCCTGGAATGGAGGAAAAGGCCTCCAGGAAGCAGTAAAGCAGCCGGTTAGAGTCCAGCTGGCTACTGAGCCTCAACAATACGACTCAGCATATTTCAGGTTATTCTACACAAGCGCTGGCAGAGATGAAACTCAGTGTTTGATCCTACATGCATTCACACCAGTCCAGTTCAGTCCGCTTTAATCCAACTCCAGTCCGTTTCCATATGAAGTCCGGTTCATTTGGGGAGGCGTGAGTTTGTAATCGAACTCTGATTTAAAAAAGCGAACTCTGGTCCGACTAAAATCCTCGACCTCGGTTCGGATGAAGGGAACTCTGGTGTGGTTTGAATTCATATGTGAACACCAAGCAGACCGGAAACCGCTTCAAAAGCAGGAAATGGACTGTAAGGCAAGGCATTCTGGGTAAATACAATCAAAGCAAACATGAGTCTGGCGTTGGAGGGAAAAAAAGCTTCTTTTTTTTTAAAGGCAAAAGAGAAATTCTCCAACCACTAGAATCTGATACTACTCCATATTTTCTTGCATTTAGTGAAGAAGAAAGTTGTGCTCTGTGTCTTCAGTTTCCTTCAGTGGTTCTTGATGCAGCGCCACCACAGGTGTGGAGGGGAACAGTTTTTCAATTAGTTTGTGGTGTGGCATTTAAGGCATTTTCACACCTGATAGTTTGGTAGACTCGGTTCCAGTGGGGACCAAAATGGCAACATCTGGTTTATTTTCAGCTACTGTAATTAACTTTCACACTTCACTCTGTCAATTGAATTAAACACTTTGAAAAACTGTTCATCCCATCACTTGTGGGGGCGCTGCACCAAAAACCACTCAAGAAGAATTTAATGCAATTTCCTTCTTCACAAAATGAAAACAAAAATGCAGTAGCGTCAGATTTTAGTAGTTGTAAAATTCTTTTTTGGGGGGTAAAAAAACATAAGCAATATCTCCCGCTGGCACTAGACTCTCATTGTATTTACCCAGAATGCCCTGCATTATAGTCCGCTTCTTGCTTTTGGAGAGGATTCACATATGAATTTAAGCCGCACCGGAGTTCACTTCAACCAAACCGAGACCTATGTTTTTATGTTTTTGGTCCACATCAGTTTGATTTCACATTGACACCTCTGGAATTTGATTAAGGGAGACCAACAAAGTGAATGAAATAATGAAACCTCCAATCAACATACAGAAAACCAACCAATATAGATTGAGAGTGGTCAAATAAAGAGCCAGAATTATGCTGACTGATGGCTAAAGTATGCGGTCAATTAACTGAGTTTCAAAGCCTGGAATTTTGGGATTCATAAAACAAATGACACAAAATGACCCAACTGCATGTACAGAATCAATTTAACGTTTCTTTTCTCAATTCTTAATAGGAATGTGGTCATCAATACACTACCCATGTGATCATCAAGACGTCTTCAGTTGCACATGATGGCTGCCTCGTCTCTGGACCCTGAAATGGAGAACAAAAAGAGACTGAATGTTCACAGTCATCTTCTTGAGCCTTCAAATGCTCCGTATTTGCACTTTGCAGTGTCGCTTTGCTTCTTTCAAACTGCCGCTTTTCAGAAAATTGACGCAGCAAGACAACTTCTCAAGTTAGTAGAGCGACAGTATGTCAGAAGAGCATAGCTACTTAAAAAAATTAAGATTTGCGAAATATTCCCCAAAAACGTGGTTTGTCTGTTTTATGGTAACTTCGTGTCTAGAGGGCAGAAAGCTGAGATCCTGGAATATCCTGGGATATTTCATTTAGAAAACAAACCAAATCAAAAAAGAAAACAAAAGTTTCTTCTTATTTTTAACTGAGTTGAATAGTAAGAAGGATTATCTGCACAGATTTTATTAGTTTACTCATAGCCATTAGGCTGCTGTCCTTCATTGTGTGGAAAATGAAGAATAGTTTAAAAACTGTTTTTGTATACTTTATAACTGTATTCACATTTGCATAATCAAATGGTCAAATAACCATTGCCCTATACACGTAGAGACATTCTGTACGATTGAAAGGTTCATTTATTTCAGTAACTCCTTCACTAAGTGAAGTTTATATACGTTACTTACACACAAATTGATGTTTTCAAGCCTTCATTTCTGCTAATTATGAAGATTTTCCACTCATAGTCATGAAAATGTGACATTTTAGACCAGAAAATTCAGATAAATCAGATAAATTAAAAACTTTTTAAACACAGAAATGGAGTTCATTGAAAAGTGTTTAATGCCAGTTTTAAGGTTATTTTCAAAAAGGTGCTTTAATTCAGACAAATGAGCCTCATCGTTCAATTGAATACGTTCTGCACCTGAACATTCACCAAAGAATGAAAAAATCTAAGACGTCTTCAGTAACTGATAAAAACAAAACGATGTCTAACTAATGAAAAACAGCAAACCCACTTTAAATACGAATCAAAACAAACATAAATAGACTAAAAGTCACAACAAAAACCTAAAACTAAACTGTAACGACAAATCCTGCAGCTGAAGGTGTTCAGGAAGTCCAGATTGCTTCCTGGACATCTTCATCACTCACAAAAGCTGAGTGATGAAGCTTTTGTGAATGATGAAGACGAATGGTTTGTGGAACCAGCCAATCAAAGGATCTACATCAACCACCAACAAGAGGAAAACTCTGAGGTGTAAACTGTAAATCTGAAGCTTTTGTTTGGAGCTCGATTGCCTTCAATGTCTTCACAACTCTTTAGAACAGGGAAACACAGACTTGGTTCACATGGTGATATTGATGCCAGACAGACTTCCTGTTGTCTCTAAAAGCTCACAGCTGTGAGGCTGCGGAGCTTGTCGGTGACCACGAAGGGAAACTGTCCAGTCAGCAGATTTCTACATCCTGATCTCGGCGATAGCGTTACACTTCTGTCAAAAATACACTTTTTAAATTTTTTTTCACTTTTTGTTTGTTTGACATAGTATTCAAAATTTTAAAGAGATTATATTTATAATTATCAAAATTAACATAAGTACGTGTGTATGAGTTTAACTTTAAAAAATACTAAAAAAAAATTAAAAAGAATAAAACATTTTAATATGGTAATATTTCCATTCACAAAGACGCGCCCGTGCTTGTTCAGAACGGCTAGCAGAAGGAGCTAACCTAACTTTAGAGTGGACATCAGGCGAACCAGCCCAGTTCGTGGGCACACGGGAGTATCACGGCCATTCTATAAATAAACAGACAAACAACAACGTGGAATTCCTGGGAACTGCCTTCTATTCAGATTAACTACTGCAACTCAGTGGTTTCGGAAACTAAAGTTATCGCAGAGGTAGTGTAAAGCCGTGTAACTTTAGCTCCCTGGCTACCATGCGTGTGTAATCAGTTCTGCATGGCGCTGCGTGTACCCGTCAACACACATGCCAGTCAGTCAAGGCGGGGTACGGCTTACTTATTTTGATGCGGGCTTTTGCGTCCCGTGCCTATTGTAATAATTTCGCATTTGTGCTTGTTATTTTTATTGCTTTAGTACTACTAATTGCCATTATTTGAATCCCTCTCTAACATAAATTCCTGCCTCGAGCCAAAAGGTCGTCAGGCTGCTACCCCCGTGGACTTGCCAACAAGCTAGCTGGCTAACTGGATAAACCTAGCATGCTAGGCTAATAGGCTAATGACAGTGTAGCTACAATGTCATACCTACTTGGGTTAAAACTTCCAACAGACCGTATCTTCCATTCACTTTGACGCTCAAATCAGACCATGATGTCGCTTTAATCCATTGCAGGGTGGCTCCCTTTAGCGCATAGATGAACTATGGTGAGGTTATAATATTAAAGCTAAAACCCGGCGGTAAGAGCCCAGCAACGGCTTCAGACACACAGCGGAGTGACCTGTCATGCTAAAATGGGCTGCTTGTAACTACTGTTATTTCAGAGCGTCAGACAGACACTAAAGCCTATTTGAAAGATTATTAACCCCTGGTGCCAGCAGGGACACAGTGTATGTTTGTAGTATCGTCGGTTAGTGTGGAGGATAACGTTAAGTAACCGGATTTAAAGAGCACATAACTATTTATTGGTATCTCTAGACTAGTTTTAAAAGGCCTCCGTGCACCTGCGTGTGTTTAACACAAGCTGAAAGCGTTAATCAAACATCAAATCACGGTACATTACTCACGTTCAAAGAAGGCGGGTGAAAAACGAAGCGGGGATTCTTTAAAAAGAGCGAAGACAGAAGAAAACGAGGAGAACTGAAAGCCTAGCGTTCAGAAGTTTATCATGAATCAGTCATAACAGAGCCTTCTTGCCCATCCCCCACTACACCTCATTTTCTCTTGGCAAGTCACCACTAGCTGTGGATTAATGACACCCCAGCCCCCCATCCTTTGCTCAGTCATTCAGACTAGGAAAGTCAACAACAAGCTTACATCATTATTGCAATTTGGATTTTACACTGATTTTTTTTTCCCTCTTTTTTTTTTTTTTTCCTCTGGCACCTCTCAGTGCTCATATCCGTTTCCCTAGCTTTATATCTCATGGTGAAAGATATTTTTCTCACATTCCTGTCTTTATAGGCTTAAACACACACACACTGATCAGTATCTAACTTGCTGTACTTTTTTTTCCTTCTTGAATAAAAGAATATCCTTAAATTCAGTGGTGGATACCGGCAACTACGGAGTTAGTTACCAATGCTGAAGCTCTACATAACACATTATTCAGTGGAAGCTAATGCTAAAGCGCTAACGTGAATCAAGCTTATAACCACAAATCATCTAATAATGTTCTTCAACAGGGTCAAATGTCATGTCAAACTGCTGTGAAAATAGCTGTTTTCACCGCTATTTGTACTTTATACTTTATATGCTAAAATAGCATAGAAAAGCATGCTATGTTAAAGCATCATGTTATTTTATATATTATAATCTTGTATATCAATAGTTATTACTTTTTTAAGCTTGGTTTTTTTAAAATATATTTTTCACACTTTTTGATCTTAAGTGTGATTCTATTCTATTCTATTCTATTCTATTCTATTCTATTCTATTCTATTCTATTCTATTCTATTCTATTCTATTCTGTTCTGTTCTGTTCATTGCATCCTAGACTCAGCACTGATAAACATCAGAATGTCTGTGTGCAAGTCGATGGCAGAAATGTAAAAAAAAACAAAAACAAAATAGTTCCCATTTGTAAAATGTATCTTATTACACAAGTTAATGAATCATATCATCATATCCCAGTACTAATCAACACCAGAAGTCCTCAGGCTCTTTTCCTCCATCTCTTTAGTTTGTATCATTTAAAACTCCACTTTTTTAATCCACTGAATTGCGGCCAATTGCTCCTATAATGCTTCGATTGTTAGAAGAAAAAAAAAGAGCGCATAAATCTGTTTCATTTTGTCTCCTTATTAACGAGAACGCTCCCCCACTTTCTGGTCGGTTCTCTGACAGCCGACAGGAATAGGTGCTCCGTCACTCCCACTGCATGAGAGGCTTTTGGCAGCAGCAGAAGAAGAGGACGTCTGGAGCAGATTCCTCATGCAGAGTGCCAGGTTTTATGCAACATATTATTCACTCTACAGAGACAAATCTTGTGAGATGACTCGCCTCCTCTTTGTCACTATAAATCTCACTCATTCGGTTTCACCTCCTGTGCACTTGCATGGTGCAGACCTGTGTGCCACAGGAGGGCAGACAGGAGGCATGTCTGCATTACAAGAGAGGAAAAACCCAAACTTTGAGGTGTGTTTGTGTCAGCAAAGTGCTTTCGCTCTCCAAGAACCTGAACCAGCACAAAGTCCTTTTGTGAAATAAATAAAGTATTGTGTTGCCTGTATGTGACTTTTGCTTATACCCCTGGAACTTTTCAGCATTCGCCGTGACAATGCAATAAGCCAACAAGAAAGCTGCGGGGCGCTGTGGGATGTAGGTCCAGAAGTGTATTACAAGCTTCAGCGCCTTTCAGACCAGCTCTGAGACGCCTGAAAGACATCATCCCAGAGGTTTTCACAGTGCAGACACAGAACCACAAGAACTCCCTCTAATTAAAACAAACTGTGGAAACCGTGGGTGTGCGTGTGTGTGTGTGCGTGTGTGTGTGTGTGTGTGTGTGTGTGTGTGTGTGTGTGCGCGCACCGAATGCACCTGGGAAGACTCAATGTGCTGTTGAGCCAAATAGTTGCTGGAACTTTCTGTGGTTGTTTTAAGACCTGGAGAACTTACTGACGTATTTATTATTTATTTTTTTTTTTGCCTCATTGTAATTTGCATTGAACATAAAAATGCTGAGAGACTGCAAACGGCACCGCAAGTTCAATATTCACTCCAAAGAAATAAAATTTTGTAGTTATTTTTTTTATCACGCTTCCACCATAAAGTTCAGTTGGGTTTATTTGGGATTTTATGCTCAGATGACCACAAAGAAGCACATAACTGCAACGGAACTATTTCTTCATTCTTTCAGATAAAAAGTATGGAAATGTCGAAAGCATAGCTATAGTAGACATTTATTAGCTTTTCGGGTCCCTGAGTCATTGCGCTGTGAAAGGTGCCTGGCAATAAAATAACAGCTGCCGCAACTGTTTTGAGTTAGGTCTTTGTCGCCCTTGCACATTTCCAACCTTGTCCTACACCTGCTCATCCTGGTGGGGTGGGGGTGTGGTGGAGGTCGCGTTAATGTGTGAGAGGTCAGCAGAGTCTCTGCAGGAGGCAGCAGGACGGCTCTGCACGTCCACAGACTGACAAGTCTTCACATTCCACTTTTCAAAGTAGCTTAATCTGTTTGGGTTCATCGTTCAAAGTCTCATTTTCACCATGTCATTCATTCGTTCATGCATTGATTGATCAATATCGCATAATTCAACCTAAATATTTAGTTAGCAAGCTAGTATTTGAGTTCTAACTAAATATTTTGTTAGCTCCAACCTACATTGTTAGCCAGCTTGGTAACTTTTTCCTTTAGTTTGGGACTAAATATTAAAATGGAGTTAGCAAACTAAATATTGAATTTGTAAATGAATTATTTAGTAATTATTCAGCTTACCACATAAATATTTAGTCTCAAAATGTAGTTTGCAAGCTGAATATTTAGCTCCAAACTAAGTATTTAGTTACGAAGCGCAATATTTACTTCGTGCTGCTCCCAACAAGATGCCGCCCTGCGTGGTTGCCCATTGTTGCCCATATCAGAAACCGCTACTCCCTTTAATATCCATCAGATTCACTCTTTTCACTCAGTTTTTGCTCTTGTGCTTCATGTGAGTCATATTTTTCATTTTAATTTAGTAAATTTTCCACCAATCCAGGGAAATTGCCTTCAGTTTAATCAGAAGATGACTATGATTCCTGTGTGTCAGCTCAGAAAGCTGATCTGAAGGACATCACAGGGTTTTTATGTTGACCTGTCGGTCTATTTCAGCCACATCCCATCGCATCTGTATGAATATCTGATGGAGTGAAGCTTTATTTTAGCATACGGATGCAGCAAAGAACCTGAAAGGGCTCATTCAAGGCTCAGGCTGTCTGCGTTTGATGTGTGTGAAAATGAAAAAGAGGCGAAGAAATGGGGCTGCAGTTCAGCTCGCTGCTGTCTCAGCAGGAGCTATTTCAAGTTCCCGGGAGAAACAAAGCAGCAGCATCGCCTTTCATGCCCAGCGTACACGTTTCACCTCCAAACGGAAACGCGGGCCGCACTGTGTGGCTATATTTAGGCTTCACCTCCAATAACGAACACAAGTTCCTGACCATCCGCCCCCTTCGGTCTTTCTCATCCTGTTGTTTTATTTTGTTATGTTTTGTTTTTGAGGGGGTTTTTGGCCCGAGGTTTAATTAAAGGGGAAAGCTTCCTGCAGTTCTGTTTTAACAGAGTTTGATTTTTTATTTTTTTGCTGCAGCTGCAGGGAGATGGACTCGTATAATTTTACAAACCAAATAGGATACGCACAGACTGCAGCCAAGATCAGCTGGGGTCAGCCAGGAATAGTCCCTGCTCTGGTCAGACTGTTGAGGAAATGACTGCTTACGGAGGGTTAAAGGACAGAAAAACAGCTGGAAGGCCCAGAAGAAATAAACAAGCCCTTCATTATTCTGAAAGGCGGTTCGTCAAGCGAGCACACAGGGGTTCTGTTCATATTTATTCACTTAAATATCTGGCATACCACCAATACTTACTTATAAGTGTTTGATTATTAACTGAATTAAATTTATTAATTGCCTGAATTGATTTCTGTCCATTTAGTTCATGGAATGTTTTGCTCATCTTTCATTTCTTTACTTATTTATTTAATTTCATTGATTGTTTGATTGACTTCTATAAAAAAAAATTCACGATTGTCTCTTGAAGTTTTTGCAACTTTGCCTTTATTTGTGTGCTATTTACTTATTAGCTAATTGATTTTTTAATTAAAAAGTAAGTTTTTTATGACATTGTTATTAACTTAATTTATTAATTTTATCTCTTGATTGATTTTTATAATTTTTTTCAGCATCTTTTATTAACTTTCTACTAACTTTTATCAACTTATGTACTTATTTTTTGTTGATTGGTTCATTAATTTCTATTTTAAAAAATCCTAATTGTTTTTTGAAAGGTCTTTGTCAACTTTTTAAATGTATTTATGTATTTATTGGTTGACTGATTTCCAGAAAACCTTTTCATTGTTTTATGGTATTTTTGTTTAATTAACTTTATTTATTTATTTATTGGTTGATTGACTTATATAAAAATAAAAAAAATCAATATTTTTTCATCGACGTTTATATAAATTTACTTTATTTTAGTGATCGGTTGAGTTCCATATTGTTCTACATGATCATTTCTGACGTTATTGACTTTTATTGACTTATTTACTTATTTGATTGATCTATCCTTCAATTCTGATGTCCTGATGTAAATTTCTAGTTTAAAACCAAATGCAGTAATAAAAAAGTAATATTGGAGAATGCAAAAATAGTAATGGTGGAGATCAAGCACAGATTTGTGGACAGACCATGCTGATTTGGTAAGTGGCTCCGTTAGCCTGGGTATAAGACGTGACAAGTGTTGCTCCACCTCAGGTGAAATTTGATCTTCAGCATCCAAAGAAGAAGAGAAACACAGTTCTGCTTATTGCATGCTTTGTAATATATTGCTTCAAATATCGCTTCATTATCCTTCAAGAACTGCTGCCTGCGTTAATGAGGAATGCAAATAGGGTTCATAACACACAACATCTGCTGTGTGTTATGAATTGAATATAGTTTGTCAGTAGAAAAGTTGCAACAACTTTTCAACAAAATAAAGTACCTGAAATCAAAGAAACAAAGAGGGGGGAAAAAAAACAAAAAAACTTGTGCTGCACTGACACCTGGTGGCCAAATTTAGCCACATTCGTGAGTCCAAGTGTCTGACATTCAAGTTGTGCTTTTGTGACATTTGAAAACAGGGATATTTGAAGTCTTAAAATTCTGGCTTTGAAGCTGTGCCCTCCCTGCAGACCTCCTCATATAAATATAGAACTGGACGCAAGCAGTCATGGCCACTTACTCAGAGTGATGAAGCAAGACCGGCTGGTTTTGAGCAGGACTTGCACTGTGGAGTGAGAACTCACATGACGGTGCTGGGTATGGCAGGCATCCCGATCACTTGGGGTAAGAGTTTAGACGAGTGGTGGCCAGCTGCTCTCCCTGGCCACCCAGACCTTGTTGGGAGAGCCACTGCTGACTCTTATAAGTCCAAAAACCGGATTATCTCAACAGTCCAGCGACAGGAGGTGGAATCCCTCTGACTGTATGTATTACCACCTTTATTTCATTTTGGCTGACACTAATCACTTGGCACAGCTGGGGACTTATGCTTAGCTTTATGGGGATGTAGGAGGATATTAAAGCAAGCACACGGCTGGAGATGGTGACCATAGATAAGTCAAGCCATTTACTGGAAATCTGCAGCTACAGTTTCCTAACTAGTGTACTAAATAATTCAGAACAGGCTATTCTAGAATTGAAACAAATCATTTTGAGACACAAACATTCGTCAGGAGTCCGTTAAAATACCAGTATGTAACCCTCATTTTAAAACAGATAAAAATTTCATGTATTTGTTGAGAAAGTCACTATGTTGTGACAGTACTTGACAGAAAATCTGTGACAAAAAATCTAGTTGCTTTTCCTTCTCCCAGAGCTAATTAGAATCAACCAATCAGAGCCAGGAGGAGTGTCTTAGCGCTGTCAATCATGCCATTCCTCACTTCTTCAATTTTTTCAGATTATCTTTCTCGTTACATACAGTCACAACATTGTGATAGTTTTAACATCCATCCATCCATCCATCCATCCATCCATCCATCCATCCATCCATCCATCCATCCATCCATCCATCCATCCATCCATCCATCCATCCATCCATCCATCCATCCATCCATCCATCCATCCATCCATCCATCCATCCATCCATCCATCCATCCATCCATCTTCGGTACACCCCTGTCCCTAGTGGGTTCAGCAGGAGCCCTAGCGCCAACCTCCAGCTAACGTTCTGGGTGAGAGGCAGAATTTAGAGAGACCAATTAACCTTTGTAGTTATGACAAACATATGAAAAACATATATTTTTTGTTATAAAAGTTACATACTGTCCCTTTAAGTCTCCACAGTTCAGCTACATTTATCCTTTTTTTAAAGTTAGAATTTATTAGTATTGAATTTACCAGAACTAAGTGAGATGAATTCTGTGTTTTTGAGTCAGTTTAGCTGCTGAAAGACAGAATTTCTGAATCAGGCTATAGACCTTGATGTGGTTTTCCTGGGTCCGATTCCAGTCTTGGGTTACTTGCTGCTATTCCTGGCTCTTTCCAGTCAAATTACTGTTCAATACATGCCACAAGAGTCCAAAAATTGTACATGTTAGCTTTGAGTATGTTACTCAAATTAATTATTTAAATAGCTCAAATAATTTAGGTAGATCTACAGGATAAGTTGTACATTCCAGTTGTAGAATATACAACTCATATGTTACTTAGAAATAGTACTAAAAAAACTAACATCTGTATGGTCAACATTGAATCAAATCCCAAGTAATTGCATGTATTTAAGATGGATATTCTCTAAAAATTGGAACCTACAAGCTCAACCTGATCAACAGCATGTGTTGATAAACTGGAAATGTTGGTGGGGTTTTTCACCAAAGTGTTTCAAACTTTGACAGACCAGGACTACTTTGTGACACTTGGTAATCATACATCAGGGCAAACACATTTTAATTCTGGGGCTCCCCAAGGCTCCTTTCTCAGTCCTGTTTTATTTAACATCTTCATAAACTCCCAGCTCAGATCATAAAGTTCCACATCGTCCCTAAACATCTGTATGCTGATGATAGGCAAGTTTATATCGCTGTCTTTGGTTTACCAACAGCTGGGTAAATAGGTCAGAACTTTCTCCAGACTAAAGTAATTCATATATTGAATAATAATATATTCAGATTATTATTATTATTATTATCATTATTATTATTATTAGACAATAAATAAATAAATGTTAATTTGAACATAAAATATGCTATTGAATCATCTTTTGACAATCTTAAATACATTGCAAGAATAAATGGTTTCCTTCCAAAATAGGACATTAAAAAAAATTGGTGCATGCTTGATTTCAGACATTAAAGGTCACTGGAATAGTAGAAGACTTCATAAATTAATACAAAACCAGGGTTTGGAAGCTTGGCTTGCTTGGCTCACAATGAAAGTTTGTCGCCAAAATTCTTGCTCTCGTACAGAACCACAAGTCTTACGACAGCTTCTGACTTGTACTGATTCACATGCAACCCAAGTAAACACATCGCTCTTACCCTTCCATTCTGAACACTTCCGCCTACGCTGCAATGGTTTGTGGGCCCTTTCTGCACGAGAAAGGCATCTTAATAATAAGACGGAGCACAAAGCTGATTTGAGCAGGGCTCTCTTTCTTTTGGCCATGAATGCAGATTCTTGTGGATTGTTGTGCAGAGAGTGGGCTTTGCAGCAAACATGTCTGATTTTGTTCAGATGTGAAATGTGTTGCTACGCGTGGTCTCCCAGTAATGTTTGGTCTCTTCTGCGAAATGTGGGGGGAAAAGAAAGTGACATAAATGTGAAAATTAGTCATCGAAAAGTCCCTTGTTTATTATTCTGCAGGATTTTATTCAGTAAAACAAAAAACAAAAAATGAAGGCAGCTTCTTTAAATCAAATTAGGATCTGCAAAAATATTCTTACTCTTCTGGATGAACTACATGAGCAAACTGGTAAGCAAAGCAATTAATATGATTCATATACTCCTATATAGATACAGTTAACATTTAATGTACAGCAGCTAAGACTGAGTTCTTGCTAACAGTAACAAGAAGACTGACAGAAAACAGTTCCAACAACAAAGCTCTCTGCTGAAGCAATGGAAGGGGCCTCGGCGCCCCCTACGGGTGTGTTCTCACACAAAAGACTCACTTCATTGAAACTCGTGGAAGTTCCTCAGGTTCACTGAGGAAACCCCTCATTGAGTCTGCGTAGACACAGCGAGCCGGAGAACTTTCCACACACTCCCTGTTCTTTCTGTCCAAATACAACCCAATTTATTTATAAAGCGCTTCTGAAAAAGCAGAAGATAGCCCAGAGTGTTGTATGAAAACAAGACAAAAAGAATAAAAGTCAAGAGCAAAACAACACTCAGCCCCAGAAACAAAGACAATGAAAAGAACATCTCAACTCACACTATCGGAAAAAGATGTGTTAAGCACCTCTTCTGCTTTGTTAATGTCATCATGTTTTCTTAATTTGTAGTTGTGCTTCGTTCATGTCTTCGTGTTTTTGAATATTTTCTTGTGCTTTTCATTTTGTAGTTGTGTTTAGTTATTTGTCGAAGTGGTTTGCACTTCAGGGCCGCCGGAGAGCTGAGGTGCTCATCAGTCACACACCCATCTGGAGGCATTGATCAGACTCTTCACAGCCATACAGAGCTCTGGCAGTAAAAACCAACAGTCATAGACAAAGTTTTGTCACCAAGGCAGTCTCTATGACAAATGCAATGAACACTTGACAACCAGGAGGTTAGCTTCTAGGAAAACAAAACACTTACGGCATAATGTGCATATTTCCACTATTCTAAACGTTTTCTGAACTGCTGTACCCCCCACATGCATTTTCTCTACCGATGTTGAATAATTGTTGCTATCAGTAAAGCTTTTCCGCTGAATCTCATCACAAAACCCTTGGCTAACTCCCGGCTGCCTTCCACAGATCAGCCAGTCGTTCATTTGAATCAAATTTATTGCTGTTATTTATGGGACCAACAGCAGGCGGAGTGAGACAGTTCCCCCGTTTTCAAAACACCGTCGCTCTGGACTCGATGACTACGTGTTGACAGCGCAAATGTTGGGGATAAAGAAGGTCGGTTTTCCACCCGGCCCTCATCAGCTTCAACACCTTCCATCTCTAGCTATTTTGTTTGACCTTCGGAGGATTTCTTTGTGCTAGAAATGAGACGTTTAGTTAGAAACCACAGGAGTGCTTTCTGGGCAGGCCGAAAAAGCTTCATCCTCCACTGAATGAGCTTACTATCGAATAAATTGTGTTGCACAAGCAAAATCCATCAAAGGTAAATTCTTGTTTGACATTTTCTTGACTTAACTTACTCTGTAGCCCAGAACAGAGGTAATAAATGGGAGAATTCATTACAAGAGCCGAACATAAAACTGTAATTTTTCACAGGACTTTCCAGCAGTCTCGCTGCTGCTGCGCTTCTGCAAGCGGAGGAGCTCCAAGGTCATCAGGAAAGATGTTTTTTGTGGCAGGGGCCAGAAATGCCGCAGAGTCGGGAAAAGAAAACGAGAGGAGGTAGGTGGTGTTTTCAATATATTTACACTGAGAAATGCAAAAGTTCACACGTTGCTAAGAGAGCTACACTTAAAGCGACGAGATGTAACTTTTACAAAAGAAAAATATGTTTTTTCCACATTTATTAAAACTGTGACCATATCATGACAGTTTGCTAAAAGACAGATAATCTGGGGGGTGGGGGGGGAATCAAGAGGCTGCTATTGGTGTCTGAAGAAATACACCGCTCCCTGTCAAAAACAACCAATCGCAGCATGGAGGAGGGGATTAGCGCTGTCAATCATCCTCATGTTGTCCCTGCAAAATGTGCAGATTGTGAAGATGAAACTGCTTACCATTACAGGAAAGCCTTTTATCTGTTGTCATCAGTGGCTATATTTTCAACAAAATATATTAAAAAACATGTACTTTTACAAACGTCACATTACCACGTTTTTTTTTTTATTATTATTATTTTTTTTATGTTTGTTTTTGTCTTCTAAAAAACATTTTGAAAAACGATGCCGTTTAATTTTCTGATCTTAGGTCGATTTACCAGAAGTTTCGAGAGGTGGATGTTTTGGACAAGAAGAAAACGGTGACGGCTCTCAAACCCGGAGAAGACCGAGCCATTCTCCTTGGACTCGGGATGATCCTGTGTTCAATCATGATGTATTTTGTGTTGGGCATCTCCGTTTTACGCTCGTGTGCAGACAGGTACTGTGTCATAGAGGTGCATCCAGTGGGACAGAGGCAGCTAGAAATAAAAGAAAAATGCAGCAAAAATAGGCAGACAGCAAGGGGGCAAAACGGAGAGAGATGAGCTGTGCCACAGGAAATGGTGATGGACAGCGCTGAGATCAGCCCTCTGGCTCTGACTGGTTGTTTCTATTTAGTAATAGGTGAAGGTAGAGGAGCTTAATTTTCCCAGATTATGTGTCTCATATTCATACTGTCACTGCATAGTGACAGTTTCAACAAGAACAACACATTTTTATTTTTTTTTTAAATAAAAGTTGCATACTGCAGCTTTAAATGATTCATTGTTTTTGTGCTGGGACCCATCACTTCCAGGCCGCCATCTTAAACCACCTGGTTCTCTTCAACAGGACTGAGTTTTAAACCATAAGTGTCAGAGTCACGCACTGCTTGACCGGCGGTGATGTCAGACCTACAGGGAAACTGAAATGTTGCTCATACGAAGATTAAACCTTTAAGGGTTGAAATGAGATGGAGTGTCTGAATTACAGCTTAATACCTAAATGGTTTTGATGAGTCAGATTTAATAAAGTCTCGGTTCTGAGAGTCCAGTGAATTGTACATTTCTGGATTCCTGCGCAGTGTTTCCTATCCCCCCCCCCCTCTGCGACCTTACAGGAAAGTTAAATCACGAGGAACAGTTTTGGCTTGTGTCACTTATCCAATCGGATTCCGACACCAAATGGTTTCTGCAGACTTTTGGGGAATTCTCCGGAGAGCGGCGGTAACGTGCTGGACTCCTACACTATGTGTGATGAAGCGTGAGAGTTTCTAGACTGTTCAGAGCATGCGCCGAGCTCCTGAGGCCAAACAGCAGTGGCTGAGTGCTGCGGTGGAGCAGCGGCGAGTTTGGTAGCAACCAGGATCCCTTCAAGATGGATGCGACCTCATCATGCACACACTGGCCTGAACAACAAAAAGAATGTGAAACTCTTGGGCTGCCACTGCTGCTACAGGGTTTCTGTCCTGCCACTGCTAGGATTGCAAGCCAAAAGATGTCAACAAGCAGCTGAAACAAACAACAACCTGCATGCTCATGGAAATCAGCATGTGTAGGTGTACTGAGAAAAGTATATTGAGACAGGACTCTGGGCCCAGACAGGAAAGGCAAAGGCAAAATTGACCAGAAAAATCAAAATAATAGCTCAAGCTATTACAATATTTGTAACCTCTTATCCTGCTTTACATTTCGATGAAGTTTTAAACCTGAAGTGAGGCAGACATTGACTTCAAGCTCAATACCACCCAGTGCTACAACTGTGGCCTGGAAAAATGCACCAGTCCTCCAGACAGGGGGGAAAATTTTTGTGCTGTCAAATTTTTGTGCTGTCAATCAACCTCGTGTACTCGCTGCTTAATGTGCTACTGACGGAAAAGCCAAATACTGTTTTACAAAAAACATTTATCCACTGTCATTGCTAACTAGCCTAAGCATTCGTGGCAGGCTATGTTGTGGTGAAACAGCTGTAGCGCAGCTGAGCATGAGAGTGATTGACAACGATAAGACCCTCCTCTGGCCAAAGTTAACTTTCCAGTTTTTTTTTATTTCCACGTTTTAAAAATAGTTAGTGTTTTCTACTGTAGGGAAGATACTAAAAACTCTCAATTAAAAAAAAAATTACTTCAGAATCTTTTTTTATTCTTTGCCTCTTTGGGCAAAGTTCACAACCTGAACTAACCGCCTTTATTCTGTGTCGATCCAGTGTGTGGACAGAGGAAGGGACGTGTGTTGTCATCAACTCCACGGTCACCGGCGACATGAACTGTTCATACAGTTGCGGGTCAGACTGCTGGAGGGTGTCCAGGTTCCCCTGTCTGCAGGTGTACGTGAGCGTCAACAACACGGGTCGAATCGGCCGTCTGTCGCACAACGAAGAGACGCAGGACGCCAACTCTGAGGTACGTCCGGCGCCAGAGAAAACACTGGGACTGGCTGAGTCAACTCAAATGTTGGCAGGAGGAGTCGACATGCTGGCTACAGCGACAGCCTCACTCCAACCACTGATCAGAAAGGGTCTGTTGGTTTCAGGGGCGCAACGATGTAACTTCCTGAGGTGAACGTGGGTTCGTTATAGTGTTACGGGCCATTGTCCTGTTTTGGTGCCACTTCAAGAGCAGTGCCCCTATATAGTGCATACCAACCTAATGCGCCTCTACCAAAATTTTAGCAATATTAAGCTCACTTCAAAATATCACAACTTCGCAATTGCATTGTTTCCATTGAATAAGAAATGGAAATAAAATCAGACGTCAAGTGACAAGTCATTAATATGCCACTCCATCATCCTCCAACTGCTTCCTGTTATCCTCTTCTCCGTGGTTTGCGCCAGTAGCTGCATTTCCTTTACAAATGTGCATAAAACTTTGTCGATATTCCACCAACGTTGAAAAAGCACAA
The DNA here is from genome assembly GCF_027474105.1 of Poeciliopsis prolifica. Taxonomy (NCBI): domain Eukaryota; kingdom Metazoa; phylum Chordata; class Actinopteri; order Cyprinodontiformes; family Poeciliidae; genus Poeciliopsis; species Poeciliopsis prolifica. Next base: position 2,409,988 of record NW_026562383.1, read on the forward strand.
TTTTCCAAGTGTGGTCTTTCCAAAATCTGTTTAAAAATATGCTGCCGTGTTCCTCATACCACTTCTCCATCTTTTCCGCTGGTAGTAACATCTCGTTGTTGATCATGTGACTTGTGTGATATGAGAGAAGTGCTTCCACTGCAGTTTTGCGAACTACACTAAATCATTACATTGGGATGCCAAAACTTTATATCAAAATTTTCGAAATTATCGTGTTTCCATTGCGCAACTTTATTCGCGAAATGTCAAACTGCTCAATTTTATGGTCTTAAAATGTTCAACAGCAGCTAAATCCACCAGTTAGCTCATCGATAGCCGTTAGAAACATGCCACGCCATCATCTTCCAACTACTTCCTGTCGTCTTCGTTTGTGCCAGGGGCAACATTGGACTGTTGATCGTGTGACTCACCAGATGCGAAAAAAAAATTGCTTCCATTACAGTTTTGCCATAAACCAATTTCAATGCGACCCAAAAGAAGAAGCCTCATCCTAGCGCCAAAGTTTTTTTTTTATTGAAAAAGAGCTTCTTCTTTTTTCAACATTGGCCAATAAATTAAACAAATCTATTCTTAAAATGTCAAATTGTGCAATTATGTGGTGAATGGAAAAACACAGCTACTAGTTAGCATTCACTGTTGCGTAAAGCCTGACCAACCAAATGAACGTTTCGCTCGGTGTAACCTGCCGTCCTCTGCTCGCCTTGCAGTGTGTCTACGTCCCCCGGTGCCAGAAGGACAGCGCGGCCATGCGCGCCGTCATCGTCAACATCTCCCAACACCTGAAGACCAACCAGCACGTCTCCTGCTACTACGACCCCAGCGAGCAGCAGGACACGGTCCTGCTGACCCGGCTCTACGACCACGGCGCTGTCTTCCACACCCTGCTGTGGCCCTCGTGCACGCTCACGGTGGGGGCCCTCATCATCGTCATGGTGAAGCTCACGCAGTACCTCTCCAGGCTTTGCGAGGAGATAGGGAAGATCAAGAGGTGAATCACGTGCGGCGGCTCTAAAGGTCACGAATGTTGGGTGATCGACATCTGACATGTAAAGAAGATTTTTTATTTATTTATATTAATCTTTAGCAAACTTTGCCGTGACCTTTGGGAGACTTCCCTCCAGGGCCGGGGTTCTGAAAACTTCCACCCCGCAGCAGCGAGGATGTAGCTTGTTTATAGAAGCGGACTGGATGTTCCTGGCCGGAAGCTGACAGACATGGAACTGGCTGTTCCTGATAAAACAAGAGATTTTTATTTTGCCTGGTTTTTATAAAGCTTTGTAACGCATCTGAGAGGATGTGTTCAATCCAAGCACTGCGTGAGATTTTAGGGGGGAAAAAAAGTGCTGGAGTGACCAGAGTTTTCTCCAGCTGCACTGAGTAGGATAACAATGCGCTGCTCTCACCCCTCCTGTTTCTTTGCTCTGCCACTCACGCGTTGGAAGCTAAAGGAGTCCCACCCATCACTCATTCAGACAAGAGACATCCTGAGACCGGAGCTTTTCAAAGTGAAGATGTGTTGTTTTTCACTCAAGGTTATCCTCAGAATCTCATTCCAGGATATGCCTACTTGACTGCTCTGACATGTAAGAGAATGAAACATTAAAGTATCGTTGAGGTACTTCCTGATGGTTTACTGAGGTCTCATCAGCGCTTTCACATCCAAGTACGATGGATAGCACAGCAGATGAGAGAAAACAACTTTAAATCACTGACCTGCCTCAACGGGGCAGTGTTTATCAAACGCCTTGTTGCAGATTTGTTTTTTGGGTTTTGAATTTAACAAAACTAAAAGTATTTAAACAACAGAATATTAGATTTTTACTCTCATTTTTCAGTGTTTGTCATCATTTCTGCAGCTTTTTCTTAATGTCTTTGTTACTCATTTCCTCATCCAGTTGGATCAGGACTAGGGATGCAACAATACAAAAATTCCTACAGATTTCGATATTACTATTCATGTCATGGTCGATAACCGGTAATTAACAATATTGTCTATATTACATACATATTTCACTATCCTTTCGGCACCTTGAGGAAAGTGACCACAATGGTGACTTAACCTGTACTTCTCTGCTTTAGGGAAATTACCCACAAGCTCTAGCTGTGCTTCCATTGACCATATAATTGAGCAATTTGACATTTCAAAGATAAATTCACTACACAGAAACCAATTTAAAATGAAGTTGCTCAATTAAAGATTCTGGCATTAGGATAAGGTTTATGAAACATGAAAAGGAGTCACATGATCAACAGCTGGCGCAAACCATGAAGAAACAAACAACAGGAGGTGGTAGGAGGAGGATGACGTAGCGTTTTTACTATGACTTATCACATGAACAAATGAATCCATGAATGGTTTTCAGACAAAGGTTTGCACACTTAGTCATGGAAATCCAGCGACTGTGACATGACCAAAAACCATGTGATGTTTCTGTTTGCTGTGGAACGGAGGAACGCACCAAATGAGAGCATAAAGGAATGTTGGTTCATTCAAACTGTGTGCTATCTGATCAACTTATAGTTTAAATCAAATACTTTCACCACAGCAATCTGAATATGTCCCTGTTGGAAGCAGCTGAATCCTACGTCCCCGTTTCGGAGGAATCTCATGGAACCCAATCAGATATATTATACAGCGGTGTATTAGGATTATTGTAGATAGAGAAAAAAAAATCTGCCAGAAAACTCTGAATTTTTTAGCTAAATTGCAGAGATTTGTAGAAAAAACAAAACAACAAAAAAACTTCTGAGTATGAAATATATAAAAAAAGAAGGAGATTTTGAGATTAATTTTATACACTTTCTAGAAATGAGGACATTTCTTAGTTTGAAAAGCCAAAAAATGTCCTGGAAAAAAATCTGAAATTTTGAGATTAGTCTCAGAAATTTCAGATGTTTTTCTGGCAAATGTTAAAATTTCCAATTTCTTAATTTTCCTTATTTCAGGAAAATGTAATAAAAAAAATTTGTGACAAAAATGCACTGTTTTTTCTCTCTCTCTCTGTCTACAATGACCCTAATACGGCGCTGTACTTCTATGCTCTTAAGAACTGTGCATACGTCATATAGTTTCAGGTTGTAGCTGTTGGGCAAGAAATATTTTTTCACATTTTTTTCCCCCCCAAAAAATACAAAATAAGATGTCTGCTTTTCTCATTTGGTGCTGGCGGTCTGCTCCGAGACATGGCTGAACAAGTTTTTGCTCATATCCTCAAGAAAAACTTCAGTCCGTCCCAAGAGGTCGGCCTTCCACTCCCGCATTCAACCTGAATGAAGCACTGAGGGCCACACTGAAAAATAAATAAATACAAATAAATAAATCAAAGGAGAGCAAACACTTGCAGTCAAAGAGTGTGTCTGGTTGTGGTTTAGTTGTAATCAGTGCAGGAACCGGAGGAACCAAAGCTGCAGAGATCGCTGGGATTTTTCTGCTGGAGAAAAGCAGCTAACTCGTTAGCTGTAGGAAAACTGATGTGAGCAGGACTCTTTGTTGTGGATTTGCACACAGACTCTTGTGGATTGTGTGGGACTGTAGCGAACATCTCTGCTTTTGTTCAGATGTACAAGGGTGGTCCCTGAGCAGCAGTTTTCTTTCTCCCGCCTTCTCTGCAGCTGGAAATGTGAGATAATAAGGAAATTACTCATGTGATAGGAACTTTTTCATCTGATTTAAAAAAAAAAAGATTCTTCTTGCAATGCTTCTTCAGCAAAATGAATTAAAGGCCGTGTAGTTGTTCAGCTTCTGTAAGTCAAAACGGGAAACACGGGTAACGGATATCGATTCTCTGCTGTTTCACTTTTTAGAAAACGTGCGAGACAATTACAACATTTCTCCCGTTTTTTTCTTAGTAAGGCGGATGGAAAAAATGTTGCACGTTCGCAGCTAACAATAACCACCCCACTGTTTTTTAAATCTGCAGTCAGCCAGAAAAGTGCAGTCAGTGCACCACTAATTCAGACTGGGTTCCTGCTAAAGGAAAACATCGCTCCACACAAGAAAGCTATCTGCTGAAACAATGGAAGGGCTTCCAAAGCTGGAAGCCTGGAAAACAGGACATAAATAACAAAAGAAGTGAAAAACAAACGGTCAAAAATGGAAGTTGATACCTCTGAGTGAGCGGCGAGGAAGTGGGTTTTTTTAACCAGAAAAGCCAAATAAACCATCATCAACAAAGCTAAACAGAAGAAAACACGATTCTGCTTGGTTGGACCAGACGACAGGAAGCATAGTATCCATCCATCCATCCATTGTTTTCTGCTTATCTAAGAACAAGTTGTGAGGCCAACAGGTCCAGAGAGGGAAACCCAGACATTTCTCCAGGCCAGAAAGGAAACGTGAGTTCCTCCAGCGTGATCCGGGTCTTCCCCCGATCACTAAAGCATGTTCTGTTCAAGGTTCTACTCTGCAGAAGCTGATTTTTTTAGATCCAGACATAAAAAGGATTTTTAAATCCAGAGAACTTGCTGTGACCTTTAGCAGACTTCCCTCCCGGGCCGGGGTTCTGAAAACTTCCATGGAGCAACAGCGAATGTAGCTTGTTTATAGAAGCCGACTGGATGTTCCTGGCCGGAAGCTGACAGACAGGGAACTGGCTGCAAGCAGGGATTTTCCTCTGCATGGCTTCAAAACACAGTGAGGCGTCTGATAGAAGCACTTTACACATGCGTCTTATTATCATTTAAGGCAGTTCTTCTCTGGTCACATATACTGTAAAAGCTGTCTGGTCACCAGAACTCAGTCCAAGGGTGCACCAGAAGTCACATCATTAGTCACTGACTAAACATCTTTCTCCCAGAGTGACTCATTCAGTGGTGTAGTTGTAAGAAAAAAAAACATGACTTGAGAGTCTAAATATATTGTTTATAATGTTTGCTCCCTAAATTCATCAAGAATTTATAGTCCTGGTGGTGGAGGAACCATGGAAACATTAAAAGGGCAATATTATGTGTTTTCCAGCCAGATAGTGCTATTTTATAACACAGTCAAGTAACTATGTTAACTTTAATTGTTATAAAATTGCTACATTAATCAAATACAACTTAAAAAAAATGTGACTTTGTAAATGAACGCCTTGAAATTGGGCCTCTGTCTCTTTAAAAACTCCTGCTCTTTCTGAAACTCTGCCTCAAGGAAGTCGTCACAACATGGCTCCTCTATCAACCCTTTAACAACATTTTACCAGCTCAGCAGATGCACAGTTCCACCATGTGTTTGCCAATAGCTGCTGGCTAGTCTGAAGGAACTGAGTGGGGGAGCACCGCTCTGTGAGGCAGAAGCTCTGACACTTGGAAACTGCAGCTCTGAGGAGGAGCTGCCTCTTGAAGGCGGGGCTAGGCCCACCCAGGCGTTTTTGTCATTGTTTGTTCTTTTTTTTGTCAGCTGAATGGTTCCCATGGAGATTGAAGAATTTCTCAAACATCAATACAAAACTCCAAGTATGTTTTAGATGAGGGAATAACTTTGTAATATGATGAAAAGCTCAAAAAGGTCAATTTTACATCGTACTGCCCTTTAAAACCATGTTTCCTCACATGGTTCAGGGAGGAGTCGGTTTGCTTTGGGCCTTGCATAAGTCTGTATGCTGCAACATACTTTTATGCTTGTCTCATTTTTTGCTGACATTTATTTAAATATGTCGTTTGTGTTGTCCTTTGTCAAACCCCCCCCTAAATAAAACAAAACACCAGGGGTGAATGAGTTTATTTCCCCTGTCTCATCATCCCATGAGGAACATCTGCTCCAGCTGCAAGACTGTGATTTTCCACTCATGACCAAACTGGGTCTTTGTCCTGGTTCACATGTCTGAACGGCAGAAGCTGTTGGACAGCGAGGGGGTGATCTGATAACTAAACTAAAATGCTCTCAGTCACAGGCCAGAATAAATCAGGAACAATAATCAGGCATCGTCTTGATAGAAAGTGTCCAATTTCAATGCAAAATTCAACGGCTTTGCATTGAATTTCCACTACACAATAACACTGAAACATACCTGTGGTATTCATTAGATCTATTTTTCCTTTCTTTAGATCAGAAATTCTACATATCAAGGCTTATTATTGAGTGAAATTGGCCTAATTAAAGTCCAAACCTAAATTCAAATGGGAATCTTTTGAATGTTCGTTGATTGCCATGTGTTTTGACAGAGATCGAGTTGCTTGGTAAAGAATAACAGGCAAAAGTTTCCATAGATGCACAAAGCAGACATACTCTATATGAAAATCATAAGTGATCAAACTTATTTAGAGGCTCAATTGTGTTTTTGGTTTTGGTTGGTTCAGAACTCTAATTAAATTAATAATTTAATTAGGAAGAATTTAGTTATCTTTTTAAACCACTTATTCTTTTTTTGTTAGTCCTTTATTTTTCTGCAAGCAAAACGATAAAATGGTGAAAGGAATTGTTTGTTTGTTTGTTTAATTCACTTTCCTTCACAGTCTCTAAAAAACCAGCCTGGAATGTATCCAATGTGTCCTATTTTATTTCTAAAGCCAAATCACGGTGCATAAATTTGATCCTGAACGGGTCGACTCTTCGAGCGCAGTTGAGCCAAACGGTCCGGATCTCCAAACAGGAGCCTAAATTCCCATCGATCCAGGCTAGCTGTGTGGCGATAGCGCGCTATGAAACAGAACAGTTTGTTTTCAGGAGAGCACAATGGCGAACAGTACGAAGTATGATCAATTAATATCGCTCCAACATGCTGCTGACATCGCCGGCAGCTAGGAGCGGGGCTTTCTGCTCCACGGTTATCGTCTACATGGACAGAGGGTAACATTAACGTCGCTCCGTGAGACTTCCCGAGTGGGCACGGATGGGATTAACTGGGCTAGCCGCAGCTAATGACGGTGCTGGCTGACTAGCTTCGCGGCTAACCGGTTTGAGTTTGCAGTCCAACTCAGGTACTGTTACCTCGTTTCTCCTTCGCTTTGGTCGCTCTCGCCGTGAAGTCCCACACACCCAGCCACGTTTGAGCTCGCGCACATCAAAAAATATTAACGTTAGACTAAAATTAGCTCCTGTGTGAGGCGAGGCTGTCATATCGCCAATGACATTGATCTGCTTATAGGGAGCCTGGCTAGTCTGGTCATCGAGCTCCCCGAGAAACAACACCCAGCCGACGTTCAGACAAAACGGCAGAGGTCGGGGGAAGCGTTTCGTCCGGCTGCCAAAGCCTGACCGCAGCCGTGTTGTGTTAGCCTCTGGCCAGCAGCATGCAGCTGAGCTTTCAGGAGCCACCGAGTTTGTTTACATGCTGCTTGAAGTCCCTTCAACCCGCTTTTCTGGCCACTGATCGGAAGATTCTGCCTAAACACACATGGACGTTCTGTGTTCTGTTTTAGAAACGCCAAACATCTCGGTGGTTTGTTATCGGCAGGGTTCGGTCATCTGCTCCCAGCTGAATTGGGTGAAACAAAATCTGTATTACTTTATCGTTTCGATTAGCAGAAGGGGCGCTCTCTAGATCATCGATGGGCAATAAAGCAGCTTTGAAGCGTTTGATAAACCCGTGTGGGATATTTTATGGGATTCATAACTTTTTTGCTTAATTAAAAAAAAAACAACTCGCATCAAATGGACAAAATTAACGCAGATGTGCGACGTCATGTAAGCTGTATTTATTATGAAGTTTTGTAAGTCTGTAAATAAAGTCACATGACCTCCTCCGACCGCGACATTCGTAGCTTTCAGGGCAAAAATGAATAAAAGTCCAGAACATCAGAATACCGTTTAGTTTGAGATTATAGCTCTAATCTTCCATATCCTCCATAGATTAACAGAATCCTTTATGTCATAGATGGGATTAGAGATCCACCAATCGCAAAGTTTGTGGCCAATCTCTCATCTCCAGAACTGCAGACTCTATAAAATAGTTTTAGCAAATGTTTTTCTTTCTTTCTTGAAAATAATTAAAATGTACATTTTCCTCACGTTTGTGTGTGAGAATTCAGTTCAATTCAACAATACTTTTAATAATCCCAAACGGAAAGTAAATGACTGAATGACAACTTCAGAGTCGTTTTTGGCTGGTGAAGCTGCACACAGGGAGGTTTTCCAGTAACAGTCGGTCTCGCAACAAATCTGAAAGGGCCTCTGACTAAAGACTGTTGCTGCATGGCTTCCTCGTGACTTTCATGACACGCTAACAGCTCAGCAGAGCTGATATTCCACAGTAACATGTCATGGATGACACCTGCAGTTGTTAGCCAGCTACGCTAATCCGCCTGGTTGGCTTTTGCTGCTCCTCTTTAATGATTGATGGAAGGGAAGTTTTCAATTTCCTGCTTCTCTCTCTGCATTTGTAACGTTTCCTTTTCAACTCCTCTGGGATTTGGGATCATAGTTCAGGTATTATTTGAGCTTTTCAGATGCTAATCAGCTGCTCCCAGTTGTAAAAACAATCTTTTGTTGCCCTAGGTTACGCATCACAGCACCTTTCCGAAAGTTAAAAAGAAAAATGTAATGGCTGTTTGTGTTAAACAGTTAAACAGGATTATCTCAAAACAAACATGACATGAATAAAGAGGGGGGCATTTTAGCATCGTAACATGAATTAGGCGCTTTCAGCCGTACTGAACCAAAACAACAACAGCTTTGTTTGTATTCCCTGCAGAATGAAAGATACTCATCTGAGCTCTGAAGTCTCCCAAAAAGTTGCCAACGTTTCTAAATCCAACATTTTCCTTTCAGAAAGAGCCGAGTCAAACAGAACATTTTGCTGTAACACATCCACCATCCAAAGGTTCCGGCTTGGGACTTTTGTATGCTAAAAAAAAAAAAAAGATTATTTACATAATTAATTAAAATCCTGGCCCTAAATCTTTTACATTCTGATGTAAGACTTCTGTATCATTCTATGCAGCACACTCACAATGGTTCAACGAAAGTAATGGGTAAAAAACAAAATACTGTTTGATTCCTGCCCACATCTACAAGGTTTAGCTTGTTTAAAAGGTCAGCCATCGCTCTGTGACTTCTTACATAATTGTCTTTTTTTTTTTTTCTTGCCTCACAGTCAGCTGATAGCTCTCATCTGGAAATCGCCGGACAGGATTCACCGGGACCGCCATGCCTCCCCGGCCCTCTTCCGGAGAACTATGGGGGATGCACTTGATGCCCCCCAGCATCCTAGTGGACTGCCTGCTGCCAAACGGCATGATCCTCACGTTGGAGTGCCTCCGGGAGGCTACGCTCATTACGGTCAAGCACGAGCTCTTCAAGGAAGCCAGGAAGTATCCCCTCTACCATCTGCTGCAGGAGGAGAGCTCCTACATCTTCGTCAGCGTCACGCAGGAGGCCGAGCGCGAGGAGTTTTATGACGAGACCAGGAGGCTGTGCGATCTCAGGCTCTTCCAGGCTTTCCTCAAGGTTATTGAGCCAGTGGGCAACAGAGAGGAGAAAATCCTCAACAGAGAAATAGGTGGGCTCCCGTCAGCACTGCCGGGGTGCGCAGCACGCGGCCGTTGAACAAGTACGTGATTGCGATCTGTTCTCCGTTTATCTGCAGGCTTCGCCATCGGGATGCCCATATGCGAGTTTGATTTGGTGAAGGACTCCGAAGTACAGGACTTCAGAAGGAATATTTTAAATGTTTGCAAAGAAGCTGTGGACCTCAGAGACAATAACGGCTGCCACAGCAGGGCGTTGTACGTCTACCCGCCTAACGTGGAATCGTCCGCAGAGCTTCCCAGGCACATCTACAATAAGCTAGATAAAGGTGAGGCGCTCCACCGAGCGGTCACTGCATCCAGGAGAAATAATCACATCGGCACACTTTGCGTCCAGTGTCCTTCGTCGTTTCATTAATTTTGTAAACCTTTGGCCTTTTAATGTCAGTTTTTGTCTTCTATGATTTTCCTTAGGGCCATTCTTATGCAAACTCTATTTTTTGAGGTTTATATGTTGTTATGTTGTTATTCCCTTATCATAAAAACATTCCTGGATTTTGGCCTTACATTCACGCATGTTTGAGGAATCCTGGAATCTCCCATGACAACTATTCAGGGGTGCATTAGCGCTGATTCATACAAAGCACCACCTATTTACCCACATCTCTGTCTTGGAGCTGGACTCCCGCCTCGCAGAGCCAGTCTGAAATTTAACATTTAAAGCCTTAAAATGTTGTAAATTCATTATAAATGTAAGTTGGGCAGAAATGCATCAAGCACAGGTCTTACATTCCTTCTAACTTGCTGTCAATGTACTCTGGATTTCAAGGGATTAGATGCAAAGTCAGATTTCTTTTAAGTCATATGCGATATGTGTGGCATTTCCATAGCAACTGAAGGTAACATAGTTATGTATTATGTGTCTGGAAAATAGATAAACCCTCATTGTTTTAAAAAAGCTAGAATATAACAAATAAAAAAAAAACTGTGGAGATTTCTGTTTTACCAAACAGCTTCTGCTGTGTTTTTTTTTTCTTTTCTGTCCTTCAGGCCAGATTATCGTGGTGATCTGGGTCATAGTTTCTCCCAGCAACGACAAGCAGAAGTACACCCTGAAGATCAACCACGACTGCGTGCCTGAGCAGGTGATCGCCGAAGCCATCCGGAAGAAGACGCGCAGCATGCTGCTCACTCAGGAGCAGCTGAAGATGTGCGTCCAGGAGTACCAGGGGAAGTACATCCTCAAAGTCTGCGGCTGCGACGAGTACCTCCTGGAGAAATACCCCCTCAGTCAGTACAAGGTACCCCGCTCTGCGCTTTTCAGCACTCATTTACGGCTGAGTGGGAACTTTGAATTCGCTTCATTTCACCTGTTGCTGTGCTCTACAGTACATCCGCAGCTGCATCATGCTGGGAAGGATGCCCAACCTGATGCTGATGTCCAAAGAGAGCCTGTATACCCAGCTGCCCATGGAGAACTTCACCATGCCGTCGTACGCCAGGCGGATCTCCACGGCGACGCCCTACATGAACGGCGAGACGGCCACCAAGTGTCTCTGGACAATCAACGGGACCCTGAGGATCAGGATTCTCTGCGCTACCTACGTCAATGTAAACATCAGAGACATAGACAAGGTGGAGTTGCTGATCTGTCTCTTCTTTTAGCAAACAGAAAACATTTTTGGTAATCCCAATGAGGCTAAAATGGGAGAAAGTTTCATGTCAGATAGCGAGGGGAAAAAAAGAGGGCATCTGTCTTTTTATGTAGTGTATGTAAACTTCTGGTTTCTGTGGTTTTTGTTAGTTTATTACCTGCTTCAAATTTCTCTCGTTTCCTTCTGTAGATCTACGTCAGGACTGGCATCTACCATGGTGGGGAGCAGCTGTGTGACAACGTCAACACTCAGCGCGTTCCCTGCTCTAATCCCAGGTGAGGAGGCGTAAACGAGAGCATTTTATGTTCTGGGATTGTGCGACATGCTTCGGCGTTAGCTACGTTTCCATTACAAACGTGCACAAAACTTTGTCAAATGTTCCGCGAATGTCAGTAAAACACAAATTCACAATTGTGGCGCTTTTATTAAATAAAGAGACGCAATTTAAATCCCACTTGACTAAATTTGCTCATTAAAAAACAAGCCACGCCAATACCAACTACTTCCTGTCGTGTTCTTGGGTCTTTTCTGCAAGTAGTAACCTCTTGTTATTGATTACGACTTGCGATTCAATCATAGTTCAACGAAATAGGCTATTTTTGATATGGCTGAAAAACCACCCTATCCTAACACAAATACTTTTTTTATCAAAACTGTGATTTAAATATTTTTTTTTAATTGGCATATTTCCAATAAGCAAATTTATATTTGTAATTCCATTTGCACAATTACATAGACCTCGCAACGTGATGTCATACGCACAAGATCCCACCACCCAGTTCCCTGCTGGAGGGGAAAAAAACTGCGTGTCCAAGATGACTACCATTGGCTTTAGCTGCCAAGTTGTCAACAAAACATCCTAAATCAATATATATAAAAGAGAGATGCTACAACATTAAAAACAGCTATTGTTTTACAAAGTGTAAAGGTATCACGTTTCATAAGTCAGGAAAAGGTTTTAATTAAGAAATATAGCAATGGAGAAGGAAGTAGGTCAGTTATGCTAGCTTGACTTTGACAACTTTAACATGTAGATGTGCTGTAGAACTCTGTGTTTTGGTTCAGTTGAAAGAAAAAGTCAACCTGAACGGCAACTCTATGACACATCATCAGTGTTTAAATTAGCTAATCAACAACAGCAGTGTTCAGACAATCACTAATTAATCATCGCAAAATACACATCAAGCATGAAAAATAAAAGTGTAACGGACTGAAGATTTTTGAGAGGGGAATGTTTGCATGTTTTTTTGGTTTAGAGTCATGATGCATACGGGGAGCTATTGTCTGTCAGTTACTATGGCAACGGGGCTTTCTGTAACATAGCCAACACAGAGAGTAAAAAAATAAACAATATGAGAAATTTTGAGATATTTTTCAATGTTTCTCTGCGTTATCTTTCCTTTTCTGTGGCGCACTGCACTAAGTTAAAGTTACCTCCATCTCCACGTCTCATTTCGTTAGCGGAGTTGTTCTACCGCGGCATCGCGGCTGTGAATGGCAAGTAGAGCTTGGATCGTAGATTTTGAGGGAACGTTTCCTTTTGATTTCAGGTGGAACGAGTGGCTGACCTACGACATGTACGTCACAGAAATTCCCAGAGCCGCTCGACTCTGCCTCTCCATCTGCTCCGTCAAAGGAAGGAAGGGAGCTAAGGAGGTCAGCAGAGAAACACACAGAAACTTTGACCCTAAGGGTTTCTCAGTCATGAATGATTTGATCGAAGAATTGTTGTTAGCAATTGTTCTAGAATATGGATCTGAATGTGTGCGTGTCTGCTTGAGCCGCTGGCTGAATGTGGTCTAAATAAACTTAATCTGTTTACCAGTTAACCATTTTATTGGGCCTTAATGTGATTGAGGAATAGTTTAAGTGGAGTAAAAATAATTTTTTTTAAGGAAATTAAACATTTTTAAGAAGTAAAAATCTGAAAACATGGCATGCATTCAACTGCCGGAGTCGGTTCTCTCCTTTAGAGGTTAAAATTTTGACTCGCAACAAAAGGGAATTCAACAAAGAACTTTGCAAAATAAATATGAAATTTGTCCTGAATTCACAGAGAATTTGTGTAAACATCAGCTTTCATGTGCTGCCATAGATTTTGAACCACATTTAAATCTGTACTTTGACTAGGCCATTCTAATACCGGAATATGCTTCGATCTAAACCACTCTGTCGTAGTGCCGGCTGCATGTGTAGGAGGGCTGCACAGATTCAGAGAGGCCATTAAACTGTTTCAGATGTCGTACAGGTTGGGATATTGTCTTCTAAATGCCAATCTGAAGCCAGTTGACATTTTTTCCTTCCACTAAACATCCTTCACTATTTTTTGTTGGCCTGCTACATGCAATAAAATGCCAAGAAAATGCAAGTACGTTTGCGATTGGGATTTAATATAATGTTCAAGAAAAATGAATGTTTTTTGCAAAGATATCTGCATGTCTGAAGTGAATTAATATATATTAGTCTATAAAAGGAATTTGAAAAGATAAAATATGGATTTATGTTCTGGGTAAACCTCTTTAGATGAAAACAAGAAGAGTCAAATACATGAATTGATTTTCCATAATTTAAGGAGCAGCTCAGACAGGCCTTTGTTTTTGGATGGGCTGTAGTTTTCCACAGCAGAATGAAAGGAGCTAAAGATACGCTGCCAGTTATCTGCAGCTCTCCATTTTTCCTCCACGTCTCACTGCAATAAATTACTGTCAGGACGTTCGAAAGCAACACATAACAACCGTTCTCTGTTTCGCTGGCCTGTTTTTCATTCAGACACACGTTTTGACAAAAGGCTCTATACGTTTAACATCTGTTCCTCCTCAGAGCCGACCATCACGCTCCAATCAGAAGCCAATGAAAGGAGAAATGTTTTAATGTTTGAATGTTAAAACAGGGATTGTGCTCTGTAGCCCCAAGCCAGAGCCATTTGGAAACATTTTCCTACTTATCTCGTCATCTGCGTTTTCCTGCAGGAGCATTGTCCCCTGGCCTGGGGCAACATCAACCTGTTTGACTACACACACACGCTGGTAGCGGGGAAGATGGCTCTCAACCTGTGGCCTGTCCCTCACGGCCTGGAGGATCTGCTCAACCCCATCGGTGTCACAGGCTCCAACCCCAACAAGGTGAGCACTGAGTGATATGGCTCTTTGGCCTGTTGATACAGTTGTAATTCTGACCTTATTTCTGTTTTGAAAGAAACAGAAAGGATGTGCATAAATGTGATCTTTTCATGTCTTTTATGACGTGTCGGCTGCTTACATTTGAGCCTGATGACTGGATTTCATACGATGGGGGGGAAGGATGTCTTTCAAAACTGGCCTTAAAGGGGCAGTGTTATGTAAAATTGACCTTTTTTAGCTTTACATCATGTTGTGATATTATTCCCTCATCAAAAACATACCTGCGGTGTTGGCTTGATATTTGTTTAATTGTTTAATCTCCTATAGCAACCACATAGCTGTGGAAAACATCTTGGTGGACCTAACCCTGCCTTTCAGAAAGAAGCTCCTCATCTGAGTTGCAGTTTCCGAGCTTCAGAGCTTCTGCATTACAGATTCCTCGGCTCCTTCAGACTAGCCAGCAGCAATTAGCAAACACTTGGTGGAACTGAGCACCTGCTCAGCTGATTATAAGAGCTACTTCTCAGTGCATCGCTGGTAAAAATGTAGTTAAAGGTTTAATAGAGGAATCATGTTATTTCCTGAAGGAGAAAGAACAGGGGCTTCTTAAAGAGACAGTTGCCCAATTTCAAGGCATTAAATAAGAAAGTCCCATTTTTTTGGAGTTATATTTGATATACACCGTGTTCCAAATTATTATGTAAATTAGATTAAAGTTTCATAACGATACATTTTTTTGTTGTGCTATTAAATTTATAGATGATATTGTGTGTCAGGGCTCTTTGAATCACTATAATTAATTTTAAAGAACTGGATTGATTGGTTTCTCTGGTGTGCTCAATTAAAGGAAATCTACTTTAGAAGGATGTTCCACATTATTAAGCAGGCCACAGGTTTCAATGCAGTTCATTTCAAAACAGCAGCTCTGGGAAGATATTCTGACATCCTGCAAAGAAATTCAAGCAGAAACTTTCCACAAACTCACAAGTTCAATGGATGTAAGAATTGTGCAGGTGATACAAAAGAAGGTGTCCTATGTTAACATGTAACTCGGTCTGTTAAGATGTTTTGGATTGAAATAGCTTGATTTTAGTACAAGTGACCACTTTATGCTGCACATTCAAAGAATGACCATTCGCAGTTCTTTATCATCCATGACATGTTTTGAAAATCTGCTGTGCATAATAATTGGAACAGTGCATTTTGAGTTTTATGTTAAAAAAAAAGAAAAATACTGTTCTCATTGGGAGCTTTGTTCAGTAAAATGTTATTTATACTTATTATTAAAAGTTCATGACTTGAAAATTATACTGACCACTATTTGCATTGACCATTTGAGAAAATCTGAGAAAATATCACTTGCATAATAATTTGGAACACAGTGTATACAGCATTTTTATAACAACTTGAGGAAACATAGTTACTTGATTGTGCTATAAAATTAAATGATGTGGCTGGAAAACACATAATGCTGCCCTTTAGTGAGTAACCCGTTGACACAGACACCTGCCTGGCTGTAGTGAACTCCCTGATCGAGCCCCTTCGTCCTCCCTCACACAGGAAACCCCTTGCTTAGAGCTGGAGTTCGACCACTTCAGCTGCCCGGTCAAGTTCCCCGACATGAGCATGATCGAGGATCACGCCAACTGGAACATTTCCCGGGAGCTCGGCTTTAATTACTCACACCCCGGCTTGGTAAGATAATAACGTCAGGAGAAGCTGGCAAACGCAGGGCCGTACTGAAGAGTCAGCGTGTTGGTGAAGGAGTTTGGGGTATTAAAGTGTTTGACATCTGGTTTCCGCAGAGCAACAGGCTGGCACGGGACAAGCCCCTGACTGAGACCGATAATGAGCAGCTGCGCCAAGTGTGTAACCGGGACCCTCTGTCTGAGATCACTGAGCAGGAGAAGGACTTTCTGTGGAGTCACAGGTACGTCGATCTGTCTGTGCTCTACGTTGAAACGTTAGAAATCGGCTGGTAACCAGTTTTCTTCTGTGACCAGTGGTCTTTGGTGTGGAAATGTGCAACCATTTTCAGTACGATTCTAAAGGCGTTTTTCAGTGAAACATGGCAGCTGTTCATTCAGAACGCCACATTGAGGGAGTTGGACCTCAGGCATTAGATTCTGCTGGAAAACCCCGTTCTGTTCATCATGGGAAATGTTAGCAGCACCCATTTGAACATTTGGCCTGACATTGACAACTGATATGAACATATTTATGGCCAATGCCTGATATCACATTTATGTAATCTCTTTCTACATGGAAAGAAATAGTTTGATTTTATATTAGTACTTCCACCCCATGTCCTTGTCAAGTTACCTGCTATTGTCAACTTCCATTCGTTTTCATTGACAATATAATTTGATATTTTTGCAAATAAATTTGCTAAATAGAAAGACAGCAATTTTGAAAAAACCTTTGCCTTTAACAACTTTTGCCGCTAGGAGGAGGTGGTATCAAAATTGGTTTATTTCTCAAAACTGTAATGGAAACACTGTTCGCATCGCACAAATCACATGACCAACAACCAGACAAAGCAGGAAGGAGGCGGCAACAGGAAGTGGTTAGACGATCGTGTCAGGTCGTGTTTTATAATGACGACCGCATGAACAAATTTATTCATGTGAGTTTAGTTGCCATTCCTTTTTGATAGAATTAGACAGTTTTTAACTTGTGTGTGAAAAAAAAAACAAAACGTATTTATGGTTGTAAGAGCTGGCTAATATCTGAATCTTAAAATTTGGAAACTAACCACAATCTCTTTTATTTATTTATTTTAAGTGATAGAAAACACTTGCACATGTGTGACGAGCCTCAAACCTGCTTTTATTCCAGACATTACTGCATCAACATCCCAGATATCCTTCCCAAGATCCTCCTGGCTGTGAAGTGGAACTCCAGAGACGAGGTCGCGCAGGCGAGTGGATATTCTCACACGCGGACAGACCCGATGTCCTTGTCCCGATGTCCCGCGGACAGACCCGACCGACTGGAGACGTTTCAGACAGGCTGAGTTTAAACCTTTTTAATGTCTTTGTAATTCCAGATGTATTGCCTTCTCAAAGACTGGCCTGCCATTAAGCCAGAACAAGCCATGGAGTTGCTGGACTGCAACTTCCCCGACCCCATGATCCGAGAGTTCGCCGTGAAGTGCCTTGAGAAATACCTAACCGACGACAAACTGTCGCAGTACCTCATCCAGCTGGTCCAGGTGAGTCAGGCTGAGGAGAACCGGTTTCCCGCCGCATCGCCGTCACAAAGCCGAGGAGCAGGATGCTGAAGTTGTTTTCCCACGTTATCTGTGTCCAGGTTCTGAAGTACGAGCAGTACCTGGACAACCCGCTCGCACGCTTCCTGCTGAAAAAGGCTTTGACCAATCAGAGGATAGGACACTTCTTCTTCTGGCATTTAAAGTGAGTTGATTTCTGTCTGGAAGCAAGTGAACAATTAATCACACAATAAATAGAAACAAGCGCGGTAATTTGTTTACAGTCTTTATGATCCATTACATTTGTTTTTCTGTGATTTTTATTTTCTCTTCATTTGGTGTTTTTGGTTGTTGTGGTTTATGTTTTGGATGTTTTAAATGTCTTGCAGGTCCACTTTTAGAGTGATTTGTGCAAACTTTTAGTTTTTGAGAGGGTAAACTTGCATTATTATGCAGTTTTCAATATATTAGTTGAAAATGGTCTCAAAACGACATTGTTATCGTTTGTCACGATAATAAGGGCTAAACCAGGGCGTCAAAGTGTGACCCTTAACATGATTTTGTTCAGCCCTCCTGACCACAAGACAATAATGGTTAAAAAAAGATACACATCAAACAGCGAACCAAAAAAATGTGGAAATCGTTTGTTTTTCTAAGAATAAAACGACAGTCTGAATCCCTTTTTATGTTTCAGATTTTTTGATACACAAATTTCATAAAACTTTTGTTTATTGTTCAGCGCAGGTAAAACAAAAATAATTGCAATAACTCGTTTTTGCATTCTTAATTCATTTTGTATTGTTAACCGTATCATTTACAATTTATTGTGATAAATTTCTTGTCATGATAGGAATTTTGATTTATTGCTGCCATGATAAATTCCTGTTAAAAATTGTCTGTCATTTTTATCATTATCACAATCATATCACAAAATATCATTATGAAACTTTAAGTCCATATCGTCCTCTAGTTAAAATTTGCCAGTTTTTGGATCTGGGGCCCAAACATTTGGACAAAATGTGTTTTTTTTTTAAAATAATACGAAGGCAGTTTTCCAAATCATCTGTCCATAATCTCCATGTTGAACATGACGGCATCATCTCCTAACCTCCTAAAAATTCCTTCTTTTTTTTCTTTTTCTTTTTTTTGTGTGTGTGAAGATCAGAGATGCACAACAAGACGGTGAGCCAGCGCTTCGGCCTCCTGCTGGAGTCGTACTGCCGGGCGTGCGGCATGTATCTGAAGCACCTGAGCCGGCAGGTGGAGGCCATGGAGAAGCTCATCAATCTCACCGACCTGCTCAAGCAGGAGAAAAAAGACGAGGCGCAGAAGGTAACCCGACAGCTGGCAGCTGCTTCCCTTTCATCCACGCTGGGTGCGGGTTCAACCGCCGCAACATCTGGACCGATCCGGTGACGTGGATGCCACCAGAGTTTTAGATCTCCGCCAACTGGAGGGTAGACAGGTCTTGAATGGGAACAATAAATATTATTAAATTCGTGCAGACTTTAGCATATTGAATATTCGTTGAATATTCAACATTGAATATTCCTCACTCCACTCAAGGCTAGGCGGGTGTAATACCAGGTTTTCACGCTGTTCACACTAAAATATAAAACAAGAATGTATGACGCGATTAGATTTTTGGACTGCATGATGACATAAAACAATCATGCACCAATATTGTCAAATATTGCAATATTAAGTGCATTATATGTCTGCTTTCTCTCCATCTTTCTCGTCGGTGCTTCCAACTCTGACGTTTAGCATTTTTGCTGCAGTTTGAGTTTTTGCTGTTCTGAGACTTGGCTTTGGACACATGGACTGAAAGTTTTATCACAATATTTTATGGTGCTATTGCGATAACGATAAAAGTGACTTATTTTATTTTTATAATGGCTCTGACTGCATGCCACAGTAATTACAGTAAATACAGGGCTTGAAAAACATTCCCATTTATTATGAGCTTCTTTAGGACACCAGTCACATAAAGAAGTGTCATTTGTATTACTAAATAGGACTTAATCATATTTTCAAATTTGTTGTTAATCATTAATACTCTTATCAAATAAACAGAGGACAAAATACTGAAACCTACAATACGGACACAGAGACTTTTCACAGACATGAATATCATTTTTATATTTTTTAACACAGAAACGACGGCCACAGTATTTTATAAATCTGGACCAGTAGCTCCGCTAGTTTATGAACTAGAACTTTGGTTTGGAAATCGAAAAATAAATTGCTCAACAAATTCTTCAGTTCTTTGCAATATGATCTCGAAGTCATAATATATCCGCAGCATATTGACCGACCCTAATCTAATTGTTTTAACTTAAAATGGATAACAATTATTCCACTGTTAAAGTAACATATCATATTTTTCGTACTGTAAGTTCAGTCGGTCGTAAAATGCGACACGAAGTGAAAAAACGCACACAAGATGCACCGGAGCACAAGCAGCATGTGTTTAGAGATCGATAAACCTGAAAAGCTGCTGTTCCAGTGTTTAGGCTCACCTCCACTTTTGCTCAGATGTTTTTGTGAAAGTTGGCTCTTGTAATGAGGATGTCTGTGTCTCTGACACCGTTCTGCTTTCTGTGCTTACTTGTGTCCAAACTGCGGCTGCCAAAGCGAATTGTCCTGATTGTGTTCCAGCCAAGTGGAGCTGAGGAGCAGGAGAGGATGTGTGCAACGCTCTCTTTTATTTGTGAAATAAATCTGAATGCAGATCAGCTGCCAAACTCAGATTTTTGGCTTCATGAAACTGTCAACTGTAGTTACATTTTAAATTATTTGTAGATCAAAATCCTGCAATCAACACTATGGCTGTAATCCTCACATATGACCACCAGGGGGTGCATTCTCATACAAAAAAAAAATCACCCCCAAAAAATCACAGTGTCATAAACGGTGAATGTTGCAGATGAGTTTGAGGTGCAGTGTTTACATCAGAGTTATGGAAGTGGCTGATTTCTCTTTCATCTCCTAAAAGGTCCAAATGAAGTTTCTGGTCGAGCAGATGAAGAGGCCTGACTACATGGATGCACTACAAAGCTTTACCTCTCCGCTCAACCCAGCACATCAGCTGGGAAACCTCCGGTACGCCCTCTGACCTCTCACAGCAAAACAGCACACCAGTCTGCAGTCGAGGGCAGAAACCATTCATCGGATTAATGGAGGTCAATTGGATTAATCGTGATTAATCCAATTGATCAACTGATCTGATTAATCGGATCCACCTTTTACTTCAAATGATGAAGCACTCACTAAAGGAATCCTATGTGATTACATGTTGGGCAATAAAATGTTTTTCTTATTTGAAATAGAAATGTAAATATTTTTGCCCTTTTAATGTATTTTTATTGTTGTATAAAATAAGGCTAAGTGGTCAAATGAAAAATCTGCAGAATGAGCAAGTATTTTATCTGATTAATTGTCAGAAGAATCGATTTCTAAAGTAATTATTTATGTTATTTGGGGACATAATGAACCAACTGCTTGGAGCTGCAGCACTCATGAGTAGAAACCGAGTTCAGAAAAGCTGGCTGTTTTTTTTTTTTTTTTTGTTGCTTTTTTACAGAAAAATATTCCTTTTTTTTCTTTTTGCTTTGGTTTCAGCCTGGAGGAATGTCGGATGATGTCATCGGCGAAGCGACCTCTTTGGCTGAACTGGGAAAACCCGGACATGATGTCCGAACTTCTCTTCCAGAACAACGAGATCATCTTCAAAAATGGAGACGGTGAGTTCTGCCTCTCTTTCTCTGTCACACTCGGTGCAGCATCCAGTTCAATCCTGCAGGGCGTGTCACAGCACACACACACACACACACACACACACACACACACACACACACACACGCACACATCTATTTCCCCTGCTCTTTTAGAAGCGTGTCTGATTCACACTCGGCTGGAGCTTGTGTGAGATCGGCCTGACTTTAACGGCTCCGCTCCCACAAAGAGCGGCGCAGAGCTGCTGATCAAAGCGGCTAATATTCAGTTGTTCACCTTGGTGCTTCCGCAGATCTGAGGCAGGACATGCTGACGCTGCAGATCATTAGGATAATGGAGAACATCTGGCAGAACCAGGGCCTTGATCTCAGGTAGGCCAATCACTTCCCCATGACAGCCGGAGATGCAGGCGCACGCTTTCAGTCCCGTTTTTTAAATTTAGTTATTTATTTATTTTACATGCTGGCAGATTCGTCGGCCCCTCCCGTTCTGCGAACAAGCCCGTCATCTCTGTCCGCGTTTCCGTGTTTTTCTCTCAGGATGTTGCCATACGGCTGCCTGTCTATCGGTGACTGCGTGGGGTTGATCGAAGTGGTGAGGAACTCTCACACCATCATGCAGATCCAGTGCAAAGGAGGCCTGAAGGGGGCGCTGCAGTTCAACAGCCACGCTCTGCACCAGTGGCTCAAGGATAAGAACAAGGGGGAAATGTGAGCAGCATAAAAACTTGATATGTAGAAAGTATTCAGACTCTGTGTTTTAATTTTTAATTTTTTTTTTCACACAAATGTATTGGTTGTCTATGACGGAGCAACAGGAAGTGGATCAGACTGTGAAGGAAAGACAAACTTTCCATCTGACTGAACAAGATTTAGCACATAGTCTTAATTGGATTTAGGTCTAAACTTTGACTAGGCCATTTTCACACATGAAACTGGTGTTGATCTAACTTGTAGCTCTGGCTTGTATGCCATCCATTAGTTCCAGCTGAAGACCAAGGCCTCCACACAGCATGATGCTGCCACCACCATGTTTCACTATGTGCTTGCTTTTGGACACAACTTGATCCGCTGAGCAGCCACTTCCACATGTTTCTGCTATTAAAAATCAATTTTATCGATTTATGAAATTTTCTGTTTAATCTTTTGGAAAGTATATTAAAAATTGTAACAATTGAATAAAAAGCAAGTTTTTGGAAATAAGAAATAGTCACAGCTTTGTTCTCATAATATTGGATCTTTTGTTGTGCGGCTATTTTTCCCTCACATTATTACGACTTAATATTGTGTCGTCAATCTCGTACGACTTTTTCATACAATGTTCTGAATTTTTTTCTCGTAATTTTTTTTCTTAGCGTTAAACTCGCAGAATACTAATGCGACACAACTTTGATTTTATTTATTTATTTTTGGATTTTATTTTGAAAACCATACTTTTCCTTTAGTTTCTGAGGAATACTTTGCTTTGTGTTGGTCTGCCACCTAAAATTCAAACTTGCAAAACAGTTTGGATTGAACAATGATTTCTGTGCTGTTGTTATTTTTGTCCTCCATTAGGTACGACCAGGCAATCGATCTGTTCACCCGGTCGTGTGCCGGCTACTGCGTGGCCACCTTCATCCTCGGCATTGGAGACAGACACAACAGCAACATCATGGTGAAAGATGACGGACAGGTGGGAAGACCTCTGCTTGACTCGTTCTCAAAAACTCCCTTTTCCTTTTTTTTTTTTTTTTAAATAATCAAACGTTTCTGCTGTGCGTTCGCAGCTGTTCCACATAGACTTCGGCCATTTCCTCGACCACAAAAAGAAGAAGTTCGGGTACAAGAGAGAGCGGGTCCCGTTTGTTCTCACGCAGGACTTCTTGATCGTCATCAGCAAAGGAACGCAGGAGTGTACAAAAACCAGAGAGTTCGAAAGGTGAGACTGCTGGAGTGGAACGATCTGGGACGCAGACATGGGGAAATTTATCGGCAGCTCTGGGAAAGATGAAAATCACATTTAGCCTTTTTTCCAGCAGCAGAATATCAAACTGAAACAATAATGAAAAGTCCAGCTTTTAATTCTGAGAACGTTTATCTACTGGAGACAAAAGTGATTCTCGTTTACTGTGCGATTAATTGTTTCATTGCTCATTGTGACTCCTCCCCACCCCGCTGACCATCCCTCTCAGGTTCCAGGAGATGTGCTACAAGGCCTACCTGGCCATCCGGCAGCACGCCAACCTCTTCATCAACCTGTTCTCCATGATGCTGGGCTCCGGCATGCCAGAGCTGCAGTCGTTCGACGACATCGCCTACATCAGGAAGACCCTGGCCCTGGACAAGTCCGAGCAGGAGGCGCTCGACTACTTCATGAAGCAGATGAACGACGCCCATCACGGCGGCTGGACCACCAAGATGGACTGGATCTTCCACACCATCCGCCAGCACGCCATGAACTGAGAGGACTCCGTTTCCTTCCCGAAACCACGTGAAGGTCTGGTTAATGCCGCCGAGCTAGACGACAAAAACAAAGATGCTTAAAAGAAAAAAGCAACAAAAAAGCCTGCATTGAAGACAAAACGCCTAAAAGCGTCTATTAATCCAAGTCAAGATATTCTTTCCCCTAAATAATGACTTTGAGAAACAACTGTGACATTTCTCATACGAACAGAATGAGCGGAGAGGACCTGAACGGCGCTGATCTATATATATATAGATATATATCTATATATATATTTGTACACATGCAGACACAAAAGAATATTTTCTTACTTTTTATTCCTTCCCGTACATCTCCAACCATCAGCCGGAGCTTTCCCTGAAGACGACCTGACTGAACCGTTTTCTACTACCTTGTTTCGATGAAGATGACCCCCGACCCCGATAAAGGACAGAACGCCTTTTGGTTTACGACGCGGAGGAACCATCAACAACACTCAACGATCTGTGGTCTGAAAGATTTCACGTGTTCTGCAGCACACTATGAGACTGAACCCGCAACTCGTCGGCGAGCGCGCAGCGTAACTGAGTTTTCTACAGCACTATATCTCTTTGCTTATATGCATTTGGTGCACATATTTCTATGTAACAGAATATTTTCTACTGAGCCAAAGTACCATATATATATAAATGTATATATAAATATATATACATATATATATATGTGTGTGTTTGTGTGTGTATGTGTTCAAAACCCCACTACAGAGCAGTCTTATTTTAATCAGCCTAAAAAAACCAGTCACTACTATTCCATGTTTTGTGTGTACACATAGCACTGATCTCTGCAGTATTTGTTTTGTCTGTCAGTATTACCGTCGCACCCACTCAGCAGAGCTAAAGCAGAGCATCACCCAGCTCCAATCAGAGTCTCTTTTTCTTTTTTTGTCCAGCGTTGAAACATAGGAGGAAGAAAACGTAAAAGTGTGTGTAATGTTCCTTCAGCTTGATGTTCTGTTCCACTATGCAAGTTGTGGCTCTAACATGTACTGTACACTAAAAAAATGAACAAAAGCTCCCGAAGGATACTCAGAACCGTGACGGTGAAGGACGGACAGACGGCTCGCCTCTGGGGGGGTAGTAGAAGAAGCGAAACCGTTTCCCCGGAACACTAAAGTTACTCCTGCTTCCTCCCAGCAGAACCAACTCTGTGGAGGAAACGCTTTGGAACCCCGCCCCTTTTTGTTTCTCTCGTCCTCTTCGCCAAAGCCAAGTGCGTTATTGTGCCTCGTTCTGTGTCTTCATCTGCCGATTTAGAAAGAAAGGTGGCATTCTCTGATGCTTTCAAGTAGGCATGGGTGGAGTTTAGGCACCACTCCCAAAAACAGGTTACAGAAATGTTAGTGTTAAAGTTGCAACATGTTTTAAAAACATGTCACTATGTCGCAACAGTGTAATATGAGACAGATAATCTGAAACAAATGAAGCTCCTGTCTTCTCCAGGTGGTCCTACTGCAGGAATGCAGACGACCAATGAGAGCCAGGAGAAGGGCCATGGTGTTGTCGATCTCCCTCATGTAGGCTAGCTGTGCTAATGGTGGAAAAACAACTTCCTGCTACAGAAAACTATTCACCGTCACAGGTGGCCATGCTAACTCGCCGTAGGGTAGCAGCAAGCAAGGGGGAACGGTGTGAGCAGCGTGTCCATGAGTGTGATTGACATCCTTAAGATGCTCCTCCTGACTCTGGTTGGTTATTTCTGCAGATGACACTATGACCACAGTTTTTTCTACATTATTTTCTGACATATTTGTCAGGACATAAAGACATTTTTATCAAAAATGTTTAATAAAAGTCAGATAAGGCAGGTTTGAAATCCTTTGAATGACTTAAAAGGTATTTTTAAAAGATTTTAAAAATGACCAGGATTACTCAGGAAACCTGCATTTTTGCCTGAGTGCTCTAGCCAATTAATTACCGTGGCGACCTGATACCAGCCCATGTCTTACTTGCATACCTTTCATTTCCTTTTCCCCCGGTGGATCAGTCGGTCTCCACGCTTTTAGGAAGCTCCTCGTCTCCAACATGATGTCCTCTTGGCCTTTTCTGCTGCTCAGGAAGCCAAACCCCATCACGGCGAAGCGCGATCCCGAAGCCCCTCTCCCTCTAAACGACTCCATCCTGTCGCCTCCACGTCGTTCACGCATGAACTCCCCAGACATGAACTCCCCAGACATGAACTCCTGCCCCCCTTTCTCGTCTGACGTCATTTACTTGAATTTCATGTACAGAAACGATCTCGTTACTCGTGTGAGGTACAGTCCGAATGAAGGTAACAAGACGCTATTACATGTGCAAATGCTTTCCTTGAATAACTACAGAGGTAATATATATTTTTGTATTTTTGAAATGTAGACAAACTCATGTATGTAACCGCTAAATGAAAAGAAACAAACAAACAAAAAAGAGGGGCAGCGGTGTGTTACCTTATCCAGTCTCCTCTCAAGTCCAGCTGCCTTCCTCCATTAGTAGTGAGGACGGAGTGACCGACAGACAAGTTCTCATGTACCATCGTCTTCTCCTGCCCCTGAAGTGGAACTCTAAGCACAAAACGTTTTCTGAAGAACCATACGTTGCATGTTTTAAAGCAGAGCAGTTTTTGGGTTTCTCCTATACTCACTCGTCTAGAACCCGTAGAGCTTCGGATTACTCGTTTCATGCATCCTCATATGACCATGTCTGTTAAGAAACTATACATTCATTTATTGTGCTGTTGAATAAAAAAGAAAAAACAAAAAAAGCATGTTTCCCTCTTTAGATTTTGCTCCGAAATTCAATTTGCGCGTTTTAAGAATCGACAAGAATTTACAAAATGGTTTCATTACAACTCGGATTAGAAGTGAGTTACAGTTGAAAGCCGAAGCTTACATAAACCAAATAAAAATACTTTTTTTCACTGAAGTGAAATTGGACCAAATTCCTCCTGTTTTACATCGGTGAGGATTACAAAACATTTATTAAAACAACTGCCACAAAAATGAGAGACAATGTCAGAGATTTATTTGTAACTTTTTACATACATTTCTTCATCTTTCGGGAAATTTTTCTGCCATAATTCAAGAGCACACATTTTCTGTCTGAAAGTGGGATTTTATGTCTTTTGCTCTCAAAACCTTTAATAGTTGTGCTTACATTTTCATTTTGAAAGCGGGACTTTGTGTTTTTCTGTTTGTGCTCAGAACTTCTGCTCTTTCAAATATTCATTGTGCTCTCAAATTTTCCAGAGAAATTCAAGTTTTACGCAGGACACTAATTCCAGCTTTCAAACTGAAAATGCAAGCAAAAGTGAAAAACTGAGAACAAAGGACACAAAATCCTGCTTTCAGATTCCAAATCTGCTCTCGAATTACAGCCAACAAATTATTTTGGTAATTCTGTTTGGTGTGATTTAACTTCAGACATGTATATGAATTCTCCCTCCAATCTGCAGATCAACTTTTAAATATTGAAAATGATTTTCAGTAGACTGAGCCTCAGGACTTTTGCTCTAAAACATCTAGACAGTTGTGAAAAGACGTTTGTGTCGTTGAAAGCTAAGCTGATAAAAAAATGTTTTTTTTAAATAATTCAGAAAAAAATTTATTTTATTTTTGCAGTGACGTTCCATGATGCCTCATTGTTTGGAGCTGATCCCAGTTTGTTTCTCCACCATGGTTTTTTATTTATTTAAACCAATCATCAGTCGTGTTCAGATATTTCAAGTGAGCCTCTTCTCCTTCTGTGTGACGTTCTGCTCCAACATGCTGGTTTGCTCCCGGAGGACGTTTCCATCCAGCTCTTTATTCATGGCAGTGTTCTTGGACTGAGCTTGAAGGAGGCGCACAGCCTTGGATGAGAAGCAACCCTACACATCGTACCAGGATTCTTCAGCGTTGGCACAGCACAGGACTCATGGGATTGCTCTTTTTTTTCCCCCTCTCCTTCTTCTACTTGCTGATTTTCTGTCTGTACTTGATGTTTTTCTGGAGGCGGAAGTAGCTTCTTGTCGCATCATTCACTACAAGTGGGTGTGAGTAGCAGATCCACTCAAGCCGTTCCTGGTACAAGTGTTGGGCGAGCTCTGCCAGGGAGCCAAAGTGATTCTTGCGGCCTCCTGGGGAGGAGACACTCGTATCGTCTTGAAGTGTTCCTCACCGCCACCGAACCACATCTGCTCCTCTTCAGTCGCAGCCATTCAGCTTATCGGATGGACTCATGACGCTCGTTATGGGGTAAAGTTAATGGATCATTTCATGAACAGACAGATAAACATAAAAATGTTTTTTAATGTATATTTATTTCTGAGATTAACTAATACTAACGGTGTGTGGTACTGGAAATGTTTTTTTGATCCGATACGGAGTGAGCACAAGGCCAGTATCGCCGATACCGATACGTTTTATACCGATACGTTTTATTTTTAAACGTCGCCATTGAATAATTAGGGGATTTGACTTCAGTTAGTTATGATGATAAAAAAAAAAATACAGGACAAACATTTTAAACAATTTAGTTTTTTTTATGAACTAACAATATACAGTGCAAAAAGATCTTTCCATGTGTTTTTGATCTAGTTTTTGATGCAAACATCTTCAAATAAGACAAAGCTAACTTATAAGTAGCTTGTTTTAAGTCCCTTAATATTGATGAAAACATATTGGTTCCACTGGGAGATTATTTCACTTATAACATGGGAAAGATGCCTTGTTTAATAATCAGCCAATTGAATTAGTACTTTTTCATCAAAGTGAAGAAATTTGTAACTTAAAACAAGCTTGCTGATCTTTCTGAAAAGTTACTTGTATGTTAGTTTTGACTTATTTCAACATATTGCTAGGATATTTGTCCTAGAAACTAGGCCAACATTGCTTGGTAAGATTGTGTTTTTACAGTGTGCTAGTATAGAAATAATATAATTACCTGGATTCTACTGCATGTAATTATCAGGATAACTGAATCTGTAACTGTGACCTGAATAGAAATACTATTTTCTCTTCCTTTTATAGTCACCCATATTTATATGTTAAGGCTGAGGTATATATCTTTACAAAAGTGTATGTTTTTGTGATCCTGTAAGGTTTTTTTTCCCCAGCGGCCAGAATAGATGATAGTAGTTTAATCTATCTGCTAAAATTGCACCTATGATCACAGATTACACCGTGAAAACCATTTATCATAGATATTCCTGATTTCTGTTGAAAAGCCTCGGCCAGGCATACGGCCCAGCATGCACTCTGTGAGAAAGTTTGAGTAATTTGCTGGAGTTACGGAAGAGAAAGTGCAAACAAAAGTCTTGATCTATTTTACATGGACTGTCTTTGTGTTGAAACTAAAGCAGCAGCACAGATGAGTCTTAAGGTACTAAATAGGCATCTGATGAACAACAAGTAGCATTACTGTAAAGCAGCAGGCGCCAGGCTAGCCTAATATGTTAACATGGTTAATATGTACACTGTGTTTTTGCAGTATACTAACATAGTGTCTTATTGCCGATTTATGAGATTTACCAGTGATATTACCAGTATCACTGGTAAAGCATATTTAGATTTTTTTTTTTCTATTACTTTACCATCATTGGCTCAAACTTGAAGTGAGATTTAATAACCACCGTAAGATTTTGATCTTATCAGATTAGGCATGACCTGCTCAATAACCAGCTCCTTTAAACTGTAAACTCTCTTGATGTTTTGACCAGTCAAGTGGTACTTTTAACCTTTTTTTTCTGATCTCAAAGACCCCAAAATATCTCACTTCCTCAAATCCAACCGGTTTGTGTTCCACCATAAGTCACAAGGTAGATTGCATGCTTGACCTCCGGAGGAGTCTGTACATTTTGCCCTGAGGGTATCTCAAAGTCTGCCTTCCTCCTCTGGAATAACTTCTCAGATCAGTGGACAGACGGGCCAAGCACTGCGTCAGCTTCACAAGTCCCACCAATAACGATCCGCCACCCAGCATCAGACAGGGCCACAGCAGTCCGAACAGCGCCCTCTGCAGGGTGTACTTCCTGTTCATGATGACATGGTTGGGGTGGCCCTTCTGGTCACTGAAACACGTGGAGCTGTTCTTCAGCTGGCCGTCCACCCACTTCTTTACTTTCTGCACTTCGTCCTGAAGCCCTTTTCTGTCCATTTGGCACTTGGGGAGATAGAAACACTGGAATAGAAGAAAAACAATCCAAGTCGCTTGTTGCCTCAGGATCTGCTAAAACGGATGTGTTATCGATTCCTGGACTTCAGGTCTTTAATTTCGCATCCGTCCCATCAGAACCAGCACAACCGCCTTTGGCCATTATGATCTCAGTAAGCTTTAGTGCAGAGTCACATGTGATGTCAGGAGACCCGGGAAATTTAGAAAGATTAAAAAACATGTACCTTGTTTGGAAGGAAGACCGAATCCTCGTCAAACTGGAGAAAGGCCGACTGGTTGGAGCCGGTGACGCTGACGGTCACAGTGAGGCAGGGCACCGTGCCGACCCCTCTGCAGTCCACCCACTCCTCCAGGATATCAGTCTGAGGCAGGACACAGCTGGCCTCCTCCCAGCAACTGGAGAACAGTCACCAGGGACATTTTAGAGAAGAATGACCAAAGCCCTCTAGCATTGTAAACTATCACCAGTATTTTAGTTTGTGCTTTTAAGGACCATGTCGTGCTACATCTGCCACGGGAGGTTCAGTTGTTAGCACTTGTACCTCACAACAACAACGTCCAGGGTTCAAATCTTAGACGGAGGTCTTTCCTCCTTTCCCTGTGTTCTGCCAAAGGAGGTATAGTAAACGGCTCGATACATGGTACCTATTGTAGAGCCTCGTTTTTTTACTCCAGCAGAAGAGCAGAGCAAAGACCCATTCCGGAGCGGCCCACCCCACCGGCGAGCAACGCAGGTTAAATACGATGCAACGTCTCAGCCCCACTGACAGCCTGGACGTGAACGCCAGCACACCTGTCGATGTAAGGCTTCACCGTGGTGATGCCGACCACAAAGAACATGAGCACAGAGAAAGCCATCATGGTGAAGCCCAACAGGATGGCTCGTTCTTCTCCCACACTAGACGTAGGCATCTGACTCCGGGCCCCGTGGGGGCCGCCGCCGTCTCCTCTTTGGCTCTTCTCCTGCTCCTGTGTCGCCGATGTGTGCTGGATCTCCCTGTGTCTCACACACACACGCACGCACGCACGCACCACACACACACACACACGCACACACACAAGGACATAAATCAGACTTAATGACACTCAACCTCAGATTTTATGGTGTGTATTGATTTATGCTGTAAAAGATGTTTTGCTTCAGATTCTTTGAAGCAAACAAAGAATCTGAGTGTTAAACACCAAAATCATCTGCTTCAACTCTGACATTTCAGTTTTTCTTTTTGTGTAAATATGTACAGAAAACTTTAAAATATATGAGTTTGTTATTTCAGTAGCAAAATCTTGCACCAAAAACCAAAAGTTTGAACACAAAAACAGAGCAGAACAAATCACCGAGTTTCACTGGATTCGATCCGCCCACCGAGTTTGACGGAATAAATTATTTCACAGGAGCCGTGAAATGAATGAACACGGTGAAATCATTTAGATTCTTGAGCAAAGGATTTCTTTAAAAATACATTTTTATGATTTCAATTTATTATCTGAAAAGGTAGATCTAATTATTTTATGGGACATTTGATTATTTAATTGCAGTTTTATCATTTCATGGTATGTTGACATATTTAATAATTTAATGACGTATAATTTAGTGCTAAATTGAATAATCTGTCTGTTTATTGAATTTTTGTCATTTTTATTCATGCATATCTGTTGTTAGTAGGTGGGGAATATGAGGCAATATAGCCATCTTCTTTTAGAAGAATGTTTTCCCTCTACTTTAAAATTAGGAATAAAACTGTGGTGGACATTTCCCAGAAAAAAACATGTCATCTTTCTCTGAAAGGTCACGTAACCCTCGAGGCTCTGAAGCAGTTCTATTTAGCCAGTCCGAGGGCAACGGACCGCCTCTCCGGACTGCAGCCGACATCCAAGTGTAGATGTGGAATAAACAAGTCGCAGTGTGAAGCATCTTCACTCGATGCAGACTCGAGCCGCCCGTGTCGCTGCTTTCGCACCGTCCCCCAACGTCGGCCAGCAGTTTACTCGGTGAAGCTTCTGCTTGCATTTCCGAGTGTTTTCCAGCCGTAATGAACTCCCAGCTGTGTTTCCTCCAGCCCAGTCGATCATTTGCTCTTACCGTGTCCGCCGCCTGCGAGCGCCAGGCAGGTTGATGTTAATGGGGATGCTAAACGACCTCCGGGGAGAAGCCGTGTTCAAGAACATGCCCGGTTCTATCTGGAGCCGCCTCCCTCGGCCCGCCGGTACCTGTGTCCTCCTAACAAGCCTGTATTTGATTTATTTTCTTCCTCCCTCTCTCTGTATCTGAAAGTCAAATGTCCTTCCTGTGCCCTGAAAGATCATCTCATGTCTTCCAGCAGGCAGCCAGGGGGATTAATGCACCGGGTTCCAGTCAGTTCACCAGGGAACTTGCTGTTGTTTACCAAAGCTCAAAGGTGAGCGCAAAATCTTCCACCCTCATGTGTTTCTATAGAAACCGGTACAGGTAAGGCAGGTGGCACGTTAATAGGCTCTCACTCGGCCTGTGACACTCTGCTGGAGCTGTTTGCCATGAAAAGGCTGAGCTTGCTCTTGTCTTTCTTTTTAGACAGATTCAAAGCTTTCAAGCAAGATAAAAAGTAATAAAAACCAAAAAAACTCACCTGAGCAGGTGAGTCCTCATCTTAATCCCTCTGATCTGCTGAAGCACCTCAGGTCACCTGGATACACCGGCTGCAGTGCAGGAAGCTGAGCTCGTTCATATGTGTCACTCAAACAATCAGGCTCTCTGATATTATTTATAAATTGCTGAAAAGCAGGTGGAGGTATTAACCTGTTGACGGCTGAGTTTAATAAAAGCCGCCCGAGGCCCCCAGCGGTCCCCAGTGGCCCCCAGTGGTCCCCAGTGGCCCCCAGTGGCCCCCGGCGGCCTGAAAACGCAGCAGCCACGTCTCACCCGCTTCACCCACTATTGAATTCAGTTAAGCTTTTTCCTTTATAAACTGTATTATGCAGACAGCCAGAGGCGCGCCTCATTACTTTGTGTTTTGTTTCCTATAAATTTGAAAGTAGATTTGATCAATAGTCCGTCAGGCTTTCTGAAGGTCGCCGAAAGTTTTTCATTTTAATTTTTTTGTTTTCCAACAGTTTCTGGTTAAATCTACCTGAGCTAAATAAAACAACATATTTTGTAATGTGAAAGCAAATAATAATAATAGTAATAATAACAATTAAAAAAAAAAACAGACTTGACACAGATTTTTAAAAGTTCAGTGGCAGCTCCAGATAATGTTGATACCGGGGCCCCGAGGAGGCCAGCAAAAATGTTTAAAATAAATAAATACAATTTTTTTCAAAAACACCTAAATTTCTATTAACTTTTTAATTTATTTGTAATTTTATACATTTGTTTATTCATTGGGTGTTACATTTATGTGGTGTGATTTCCATTTTTCAACATCATCTCTTTAACGTCCATTTTGTAACTTTCAAGCTTCTGTGTACTTTATGAGATACACACACCCTAATGATGTGGAAAGACAATAATCTACTATTATTAGTAGTATTAGCAGTATTATTAAGGAGACACTTTGACTAATGGCAGCCGCTGCTGCAGCTCCACACACGTTCATCACACACTGTGTGTGAGGCATCAAGTGGCCCCTGAAGGAACCAAAAACAAACATGTTCAACTAACAATGTGTGAAGCATGTTAATAGACATAAGAAATATTTTCCTTCCTCTGCACAACTTTGTGCTGGTCGATCACATGGCATCTCAGTGACGCGCGTCGAGGTTTGTAGTTGTACTGTGACAAAAAGTTGGAAAAGTTCCCGGCGTCCGACTCGCTGTGGAAAAGACACTGCAGGTGTTTTCTTCACCTTAATAATTAATGGCTGGTCGTCTCAGAAATCTTAAGATGCGCTGCTTTCTGCAATGAGCGGTTCTGAAAGGAGCCGGCGTTCAAAGAAAGGCTCTCAAAACGCCTTAAGAAGCGCCGCTAACAGAAAGTCTGGCCGCTTTGAAGCAGAAATACAAAGACTGCCGGTAAAGGCAAGAAGCAGGGAGATGAACCACAAACTAAAAGCTCTGGAGGGTTTAGAAACAGGCCAACTAGTTTTGAAGATGCAAACATTTATGCAGCAAGGCAATTTAATGAACTGTTCTAGTTGTCACTACAAGAAAAGGATATTTAGTAACGGTCTGACCATCAAATATGAAACTGGTTTGTTATATCTGTAATTCACGTTAGTATTAAATAAACTTTCATCTGTTTCTCTTGGGGCCAGAATTTGTCTCCATGGTGGAATCGCCTGAGGAATCTCATCCGATCCTCCAGAGACTCTCGTTCCTCCAGAGAGTCCATCCGCCCAACGCCAGCGCCTGGACACAGAAGCCAAGCATCGAAACCTATCGCAGAACAAAAAGGATTTTGTTTGAAAAGCCTTTATCGCCGTTTCCCCCAGAAAACCCGCAGCGCTCAGTCGGGGTGCTAGAGCAGTTTTTTGTTAAAAGATGCAAAAAACACATCAGAGGTGCAATAACAGCTTGTTGGGCCAAGGGGCAGGTGCAGAGAAGGGGCAGTTGATTTACACATCCTCATACCAGGTTCAGTGCATCAAAACTAGTTTCATTCGTTTTCACTGTTACTGGTGCGTAAAAAGAAAACATTTAAAACGAACAAACAAGTAAAATAAACAAATAAACCCTTCTAGTCCACCAGTCTTATAATACATGCTGCTTTATTATCGCTTACATTGAAGAAGAGAATGGTTGGAGTATTTTTTTTTTGCTCACAATTTGTTAATAGGCTTTAGTTCGCTGTCTAGATTAAATGAAAGATTCTGTTAAACCAGTGAATACCCTGGATAATTCGCCTGGACCATTTTAATTCTGCAGGATGTCGCCGTCCAGAGCGGTTAAAGAAATGATGCCAGAGGAAAGGTGAGCTCATCCCCCAACCTCAGTGATCCATTCTCCAGCACTGGTTACGTAAGTCACATATTGACTGTGTTACGGGAAACACAGTAACACATTGAACACTTGCAGTTTCTATCAGATTATATGTTTAACTGATGCAGTTGCTTTGCAAATGAGTTTCCTTAGGTTGCAGTTGTGAAATTTTTCTTCACATCTCAACTGTGTTTTACGTGAACCTTTTAAAAATATAACAAGTGACCCTATAAACGTTACCTCTACCAAGTTATGTTTGAATTCTGAGGTGTCTGCTCTCGGCAGATTTGTGTCAGTCAAAATCACGCAATCTGACGTTTTATTGCCATTTGATTATCTTTCTTTCTCTTTCAAAACAAAAACAAAAAAGTTTTTGTGACCTTTTCTATATTACATGTAAACATCTTGTTTCAGCCGTATGTGTTTATTTGGACTTTTTTAGTTCAGTTCAACTCCCTTTTCTGTAACAAAAAAAAGCAAACACCTTTGCATGTACACTGTGTGCTGCGCCCACTTCCTTACAGGACGGCAGGAGAATCCGACGCTTTTGATGTAACTGAAGAAAACAAGATTAAAAATGTATTAAGCGCCGGGTTCTCCGCCTCACCTGGCAACCCGACACCTTGCCTTGACCGTGAGGCTTGCAGCTTGGTTCTGCACTTGTAATGGGACTGGAGCAGAATCTCATCTTGGGCGTAAATGCCTAATGGAGTTGCGCCGCTGCAATTATTTCCAGTCGGGGTGAACTGTTTTTCTGTCCTGATGTGATACCTTCACACGCCTAAGACCTCTCCTCTGTTGTCTGAAGCCGTGCCGTGATCTCGCACAATGCTGTGACTTGTTCCTCCAGTCATCCGGCCCGGAGGCTGTAAGTGGACGCATGGTGTGTCTTGTTATCTTGTGGCGCCGCTGAACATTTCACGACAACATACACTCGGTTCGGGGCGGCAAGCAAGTCGGCACAATGGAGACTGGCCAGAAGAGGACTCTGACTTTCCTTACCATTGGATTGATATTCATGCTGAGCGGGATAGAGTACGGTGAGTTTTTTCAAATATCACTGTTGAAACATTCTGCTGGTGGTGCACATCACAGAGAACATGGCGGCTGTTTGAATGTCCGGTGTGCAGTGCTGTGCTAACGACCCTCCACCAACCTTCACACTGCAGCCACAGGCTGAAGGGTTTCATTAGGATTCTGCACAACGTGGCGCATCACGAGCTGCGCTTCCATCACAAATGTAGGCAAAACTTTAAAAAGAAAAAAAACAAGTGTTGGAAAAACACAATCTGACAAGTGCAGTGGTTCCCAGAAATAAGAAACGCAATTAAAATCACACGTGAATAAGCTTGCTGGCATGATAGGTCATTCGCTAACATGCTGCGTTATCATCCTCCTACTGCTTCCCGTCTTCTTATTTGTCTTTTCCGCCAGTAGTAACATCCAATCGTCCATCACGACTCGTGTGCCGTGAAAAAAGTGTTTCCATTGAAACTTTGCGAAATCGATACAGCCGACAAAAACCACCTCATCCCGGCGCCAAAGCATTTAATTGATATATATGTCTGTTTTGAAGCCAAATGTATTTTCAGAATTGCAATTTGTGGACCAGAGATCGCTCCGAACGCAGGCAGCGGGTTGCAGCGCAGGGCATTCTGGGTAAATACGACCAACACAAACGCCAGAGTCTGACGCTGTTGCAGGAGAAATGACTCATGTTGGGTTATTTTATTTCTTAAATGTTTTTTTATTTTTTACCAACCACTGAAATCTGATGCGGATTCCATTTTTGTTTACATTTTGTGAAAAATGCTGTTGTTCTCAGTGTGTTCTTCAGAGGGTTTCATGTCCTTCAGTAGTTATTGATGCAGCGGCGCCATAAGTGAGGAGGTGAGCAGGATTTTCAAACAGTTTGGCTGGTTTGACATGGTGAAGTATGAAAAAAGACCAAGCCTGCTGAAAATGTAACCAATGTTGCTATTTTGATCCCCAGTGGAAGCGATTCTGAAGAACTATCAGGTTTTCTAACTCAGGGTTGTTTAGAGTTAAACACATAAGAACAACGTGCTTTTCAAAGCTCATTAGGTTTTTTTTTTTTTT
Organism: Poeciliopsis prolifica; assembly: GCF_027474105.1. Lineage (NCBI taxonomy): Eukaryota > Metazoa > Chordata > Actinopteri > Cyprinodontiformes > Poeciliidae > Poeciliopsis > Poeciliopsis prolifica. The sequence continues at coordinate 2,446,700 of NW_026562383.1, forward strand.
TTTAGAAACCATGTGTCTTTTTTTTCTTCCATTTTATCTTCCCTGCAACATTTTGGGTTGATTCGCCACATAAAATCCCGACAAAGGATGTAAAAAAGGTGGAGCGGTGTCAGCATTTTTGCACCACTTTGTCTGTAAGAACTCTTCTCTTCCCCTGTTCCTCTGCTGCCGTTCCAGCTGTCATTCTACCCACAATATGGAGGTATCTGCAGATTCTGGAGGCTCCACCTTACTTCCTGGGTCTGGGCCTGTCTGCCTTCAGCCTGAGCGCTCTGATCACGGGTCCTCTTTTTGGAGTCTGGTCAGATCGAAGCAAAACGACCAAATCCATCATCCTGTTCTCCAACCTCTTTGAAATCGCTGGTGAGACGTTTACCTTTTCCTGAATGCTACGTTATGAGATGTTGACATGTTATCTCCTTCCAACAAGAGGTTATGCGACGACCTCCTGTTGAAGCTAAACATACATCCAGAGTTCTAGTTTCTGAGTGAAGAAACTGTCGTTGTAGAGCCTGAACACTAGCATTGTTCTTTTTCATTTGTTCCCAGGTAACTTCATGTATTTTATTGGCTATTCAAAGTGGCTGTTATTATGCAGTCGGCTTGTCGCAGGTAACACACTCACTAATACACACAAACACTCACAGTGGCATGCATGTGAGTCATGGATTACTCACCATCAAGGACATGGTTGAAGTGTGCCAGGTGTTTTGGTGGGAGTAGTCGACACTTTGAGTCTTCAGAGGCAATTTGGTGTGGAATTTGTAGTTAAAACATTTGTTCTGTTATATCCAACTACATCCGCCTTAGAAGGAGAGGAGTCAGAGACCTTAGGTGCCTCTTATCTTTTTTGTGTGCTGGAATTGGATCTTGTACTTCTGAAAACCTGAATGGGTCACCATGAACACACAGAGTGAACTCTGTTTTTACACAAATCAAGTTTGAGTTTGTTAAACTTTTCTATTAGTAGCATTTGATTTAAAAAAAATAGAAGAAGTACATTCTCTTCTTTATGTCATAATGTTATTCCTTCATCAAAGGTGCTGCCTTGATTCTTTAATGCATGTTTGGGAAATCCTCGAATCTCCCCTGGCAACCATCCAGCTGTCCAAAAACGGCTGGGTGGACCTCGTCTTCAAGGGCGAAGCTCCAGTTTGCAAGTTTGCACCTCACAGAGCACCCGTCCTCCATAACCCCCCCGTCCTCCACATCAACTCCTTCAGACTAGCCAGCATCAATTAGCAAACACCTGGTAAAAAGGTGCCTCTGCTCATTATGGGAGCTGCTTCGCTGTGCAACACTTGTAAAAATGTTAAAGAGTTAATAAAGGATGTTATGTTGACTTCCTGAAGGCGGAGCTGCAGTAAAAATGTCAACACAGGAAACAGGAAGTGATCTGTTCAAAAGAGTCCAGATCCTCTAGAGGAAGCAAAGCATCCCTTTAAGCTGAGATGAACAGAAATATGCTGTTTTTCTTTCAGGTGTGGGTGCAGGAGCAGGCTCCTCCATCTTTGGCTTCCTAACCCGGAGCACTCTGCCAGAGGAGCGAGCCGGTATCTTCGCAGCCATCATGGCCTGTCGTCAGGCCGGCCTTCTCATCGGTCAGTTCCTTTCCTCCCTCTCCCACGTCTCCGCACCCTCCTCTGTATTCCGGTGAAACATCAGACACCGGGAAGGATCTTTTGGCTTTGATGTGCGGTTTGATCTGCGAGGAGAAGAGGCCATTCAATAAAATCACCTCGGTGTACGGCTAGTGTCTTGTGCACGTCCTCCGTTCGTCTCGTCTTTAAAGCTCTTCCTCCCGTCTCTCCAGGGCCGGCGTTCAACTTGTTCCTGCGGCTGTGTGATTTCAAACTGGGGCCCTTTGTTGTGAACAAGTACACGTCTCCTGGGGTAACCGCATCCACACAATCAGTAATCTGAGGTTCTCCGAAAGGCTCATGAACACAGAAACGAGCCGTAGAAATAGTCGCTCCGCATTCTGAACTCTTGTGGATCCCCCCGCCTTGTTCTCTCAACAATAGAAATAAAACACTATGCAGCAAAGCTCAGGCTTGTAACAATCCGTGTCTGTCTGTTTCCATCCCACCATGCCTTAATGAAACACCTGTTGCACTGATTCAGCCAAGATGAAATGGAGAGGCCCCTCCTTCACTGCTTGCTTCAATTTTCCACATAATTTGAAGCTGATCTCGCATCTCGATGTTTCAGGCATCTAGGATTTCAAATGTGTGTCTTTTTCAGATCTTCATGTGTCTGCTGTGGGCGCTGCTTCAGTTCGTCGTCCTGGCTGGATACTGGGACGCACCGCCCATCAGCTCGCAGGGGGGAGTCGTCGCGTTGGAAATGAAACAGCAGGAGGAAGAGGAGGCGCCCCTGATGGGGTCAGACGAGGAGGAGGCGCGTACCTACAGAGCCGTCGACTCCGACCAATCGGAGACTTCGTCCGCGTCGCAGAGAGCCCACGAAACCTCAAACCCCTTCAAAAACTTCAGCGTCAGCAACGGTGAGCGAATGGCTGGGCTTGGACTGACTGAGCACTGACTGTCAACTTTCCTCCGGCTATCGGAGGCTTTGTGTAGGAAGAGGTGTCACAGCCGATGCGCAAGTTCTGAATCTGCTTTATTGACTTTTCTTGCAGTCACACAGACATACACACAGGGTTACATTGACTTTCTCTGCTCAGAAGGATTTTGCGCAGCGTATCAAATCAGATTCTCTTGTATTGACAGTACTTCTGTATTTTCTGCTTGTATGGAAAAGCAGAAAATACATATAGATGATGTGAGGCGTCCTACAGCATTAGCCTCACAGTAACGATACATACAAGACAAGCGGTGATTGGCTGTCATTATTGATTATCTGTTGTTGCACTTTGAACCGATGTGTGCGTGCGTGAGTGTGTGTGTATGTGTGCTTGTATGTACTACACACAGAGGACTAGTTTCACATTCACCAACAAAAGCAGGTCACATGTGAAAAGTGAGGACCTGTTTTCTCTGTCTTCATTTTCCTTGTTTATGTTTCACTTCAGCTTTGAAGGACCTAAATGCGTCTTCCATTAATGTGCTTAAGGAATTGAGGAAGGATATTTTTACCCATTACATGATTCATTCCTTGTTTTCTGCTTGCCTTTCACAAGATCTGGCAACGCTGATCAGTGGGCGCCGACTGGACACATTCAGGAACAGCATACTGCAAGAACAGGAACCAGTGCTAGAACTAACTAAGTAGGATGTGGTTTACTTTTACTAGTTGGAAACTACTACCCCAATGTTGAGGTTTCCTCTAAACCAGAGGTCTGTCATCCAAGGAGCCATTTTTCTCTCCTCATATGGGTGACTACTCTGGAAAACATCTCATCGTCAGTCTGAATCTTTGGAGAGAAGTTTAGTGTCATGGTTGTCGCTCAGGGCCTCTACTGCTGATGGAAGTCGGTACGGTGTCCCAGTAAGGACAGATGTAAATGACTGTGTGTGTGTGTGTGTGTGTGTGTTCATGTATGTGTCAAACCCGGTTATCGATCTTCTCACTCTTTGAAGTTGAGGCAGAGAGAAGGCTTGCAGACCTCCTTGTTTATTGACTGGCCTGCTTTGGTTGACTCGTGGATGAAATGGAGACAGAATTGGTAAAGTGACCAGAGTTCCCATCGATTCCTGTTTGTTGTGAAGAGAATCTGCCATACTAGAAACTCCGCTCCGTTTAGCTGTTACAGTGTCTGGTATTCGCTCCCTTGAATTATTGATTCTCCTGGACTATTTTTCCCCTATAACTGTGGAGAACCTTTGAAAATGTGGCAGAGCATACGTTTTCTTTCATTAAGTCCTGTCTCTGTCACGGGCCAAGGAGAAGAAAAATAGCTAAAAATAAAATCACTGTGGTGTTTTATTTTTACTGTTTTACTTTTTGGATTTTGAACTGCTATCATGTTTTTTTAATAGTCTGCTTGTATCTTTTACAGTTGGTTTGGCTTGAACCTGATCAACATTCCTGTGCATTTACAGAAAACTGCAGCATTTTGGTTATTTTCAGAAAACTTCTTTAACAATCATTGATCCAGTGAGAAATGTTACAACGATTATTAAAAGAAGGACTGAATGAAAAAGTTTGAATTTATTGTAGCTGTTCTCTAATACACATTGGGATCATTATAATACATAAATACTGAAAAACATGAACATCTGGCTAAAGAAGATCCATCCATCCATCCGTCCGTCCATCCATCCATCCATCCATCCATCCATCCATCCATCCATCCATCCATCCATCCATCCATCCATCCATCCATCCATCCATCCATCCACATTCATCCATCCGTCCGTCCGTCTGTCCATCCATCCATCCATCTTTATTAATTGTCCATCAGTCTTTTCTTATCTATCTGTGGCTGAAAGGAAGCAATCAGGATCACCACTCTGGATGTCTGACATCCAGAGCTTTCCCATGTCGAAAGCTTCTGACCTTTCGACATGGGAAATGTGTAGGAACCATTCAATCCTCCGAGTATCTTTATTGAGAAAATCTGTAGTCGACATTTGAACCTATTCTGGCTCGTATTTGCACAAAACAGCAGCTGCTTTAAGACAGCATATTTATATACACAGTAAAAGAGCGATTTACAAAAGCTGAACTCCAGTAAACAACAGAGGAGGGAACAAAGACATCTGAACCAGAGCGGACCGCTCGCTGTAATATGGAGGCTTTTCTCCAGCCATCTGATGAGAACATCCAAATTTAGCTGCAGCCCGGCTCGTTTTCCAACCCCGCTACGTCCATACGGGAGCTTCTGTTCCAGGAAAAGATGGGACCGAGACATGGAGATCTATTTATCTCTCATCCTCACAAGAGGAAAACCTCCAATTCACACTTGTCTAAAGCAGAAGAAGTTTGAGTTTTGAGGCTCTGGAGTTTTCGCTCCCTCCCGAACTTTATCTCCGCATCGCGTGCCAGCAGAGAGACTTTTCAGCTGAACTTGTTTGCTGATTTTCTCGTTGATTTTTCTGTCTTCCACACTACAGAGTTTCTGAGAGAAGAAGTGGTTGTTCTCCTTACGGCTCAGTTCATCACTCTATTCAACCAGACAGCGCTGGAGGTGAGGAGCAACCATTTCGATCTATCAGTCAAAGCTTGCAAACATTCTGCTCAGGTTTTTCACTCGGGGCCTGAGCAGGAGCCAATCCTGACTCAAGACACCTAAACAATTTTGTTTTTATCGATTCTTGATCAAATAAACACAAAGTAAAAATCAAGTCACCTTTCCTCAATGTTAGGGTGATTTGGGGTGAACAGAGCTGCAAAGTGTTTTTGCTCTTTTGCAGATATATTATGTGGTGGATTTTTGTTCATCCTGCATCCGAATGTTTCAAATCATAAAAAGCATTTAACAGCTTTTCTTTTTGGTGCATCTCTCAGAACAAAATGAAATTCTCAGAACTACTTGTTCAATATAAAAAAATAAATAAATAACAGCAGTTTCTCATTTCTGTGAGCAAGAGGCAAATTTACGGCCGCGCACAGGATTCTGTACGATTCTCTGCTTTTTCTTATGCCATTTGTTGAATAGTGTTGAAACGATTCGAGAAATGGACCAAAGCGACTGAGAAAAACTGTCAAATTTGTTTGAGAAAAATGTTTGAGAAAAAGCAAGCAGACAAAAAAATCTGTGAGCAGAGAAGCAGCCTGCAGCAGGCACCACAGGCTTCCTGTGTAATTGTTTTTAATTAGCTCAAGGTACCCAAAGTCATTTGTATCCTTTTGGACTCGCATCGATTTCTTACCGAGATCGTGTGCTGATGACGGGACGCTCAGACTGCTGTGTAAAGTCCTCTGGAGCGCATCCTAAAGATTTTCAATAGAGTTCAGGTCGGGGCTCTGCGGAGCCCAATCCATGTGTGAAAATGACACCTTTATGATGCCTGAGTCAGTCGTTCCCACTTTCAGCCCCAGTAAGCCCATTGTCAAACATCCCGCTATGTGAAACCTGGAAGTCAGCTGACTTTAATATCGACACCAAACATTTGAGTCCAAAGCTGACCAATCACAGCAGCAGCTCCAGATCAATGTGTTGCCCACTCGCGATGATAAACCCATCATTTCTTCTTCTAATGTGCTTATCACTCTGAAATACCACACAACCTTATTCCATTGACCAGGGTTCTGTCTTTACTCCACACATAATGAAACCATTTTTTTTTGTTTGCCTCACAGATTAGTGGCTCTCAGGAGGCCAAACTGTTATTTAGTCACAGTACACTGAGTTCTCTTCACACGACACATTAAACTCTACGCTGGACTTCTTTTGATTATATTTAACCAGACCTTTAAATGGTTTCCAAACACACGTACTCCACTCGAGATTCCTGTCAGCTGGGTTTTTCCCTCATAGTGTCTGGTTCCGTCTTTTCTTTTCAGAATCTCATTTGAAACTGAACTTAATCCGATTTCATTTGCAGATTTTCTTTTGTTTTTGCTTGTAGCACCATATGAAACTGAGGGATATCAGAAAAGGTCAAATCATTTTCCCGAACAGCGTCATTGACAGAAGTATTGATGACAAAAGTTGGAAACAGCCAGCTTAGAAACCGGACCTGCACTTTCTCTCTCCTGACGTGTTTGATGTGATCAAATTGCCTGAATTCACCCCACATCATTTATACCAACAGGCCATAAATGGCCTTTTCTCTAACAACAACTACAAAAGTCTAGATGCCAGAGCATTTTATTCGTACATGGTGTCAGTAACGTGATCATGTGGCGCTTTCTCCATGGTCACTGTTGATTAGATGTGTACCTTTTCCATAGCGCCGTACTTGATTATATTTTACCAAACGTACTTTCTAAAAATATGAACGTTAAATTTGCACGAGGACCGGCACCGATGGCTGCCAGTTCTTCCAACTTTCCTTCTGCTATCCATCTCCGTCTTCTTTCCTCGTCAAAGGAAATAACACGTTTCCTTTGTATTCTTGTCTGTTTGTGGAGCCAACAGCGAACGACTCTACGCCCATTTCACAGTGAAATCAACTGAAGTGATGGGAAGCCACTGCTTGTGCCCTTCCGGTGCCATGTGGGGAAAAAGAAATTGTGGCAACAACTTAACTTGTGGGAACGACTTGTCGTAGCCACAAGTAACTAAGTTGTCGAGTTTTGGTTTTTCTCTCTGCCTGGTGACTAAGGAGAGAAAAAAAGACTTGTGGGCACGACTTGTCATCGTGAAGTCATTCCCATTAAATAAATAAGTAGCTCCCATTAGATATTAAGCTGTAACCATGAATTAAACAGGTCGTTTCCACTTGTCATGAAGTCGTGGCCACGAGATATTAAGACGTGGGCATGAATTGATTTATTTTGTCTCCCATTTCACCAGTTGGGTTCTGTAGGTGCGCTTTCTCTGTACAATGATGTTTTGTACTCTTGTCATAACTAATTTCACTTTCACCTTCAAATTCCTGCTGAATCTACCCTGACTGTCTGTCTTTAACTGACCCCTCCCCTCCAGACCATGGTGACCCCTCTGACTCAGCGCTACTTCAGCTTCGGCGAGCTGGGCAACAGCCTGATGTACAGCCTGTGTGGGGTTGAGGTCATCGTGGGCTTCTTCTTCGTGCGCTGGCTGAGCAGCAAGGTTGCGGACCGCGTGGTGCTGGCCGTGGGCCTGGTCATCTGCTGCACCGCCTGTATCTGGTGCCTCGTCTTCCTCTGCAAGCCCCGAGGTGCTGAACTGGCCGTGAAAAGACGCGGACACACCCAACGACTGCACACGCACACTCAGACTCAGGGAGGGACTGTTTCAGAGCCAGGTTGTCTTTGTCTGACCAGTGTCGGTGTGCGGAGCTGGAACTGGGTCACCCGGCAGATGAAATGAATGAGTTCTTTAAATGATATCATTCAGGCTCTGGTGGGCCAGCAGGAGCTCACGCAGGCAGGCGGGCAGGCAGGCCGGATCCTGTGTGCTCGCGTTGGCCTGCGTCTGTTGCAGCTCGTCACGTTTATCGCACTGATTAACAGTGACAGGTGCTGGAGCCGGGTGCAGCCTGGGTACATTTAACAGGATTACAGTAATCTAATTAAAGGGGGTGGGGGAGCTATTTGTTAGAGCGTAGCCTACATTTGTTCTGTATTTGTTTCAGTTCCACTTAAACAAACAATAGCATCAAACTTATGACAGATGGATACCTGGGCAAAAAAAAAAAAAAAGGATTTCCAGACTCGGTCCTTTGAGGGAGCGGCTTAATTTGCAGAACTGCCTTTTCATCGTAAGATTATAGACGTTCAAGTCGAACAGGAACATCCAACCGTTCGAGTGGGCACAGATTCCTACAAACATGTGCATGATGCAAGGCAGCACAGAGCAGAAACGGAGTGGCTGCCAGCTTGGCAGAGGTTTTATTTTGCAGACAAGAGCTCTCTGTGGAGGAGCCAGCCCGTTTATGAAGGAGAACCTAGAAACCAGTGGAGGGAGAGGGAGAAACCGAGATTCACCAGCTGCGTTTCCACCACAGACGTGCCCAGATCTTTGTCTATATCCCGCTAACGTCCACAGAACGCAACTTTGTAATTGCAGCGTTGACATTAAATACGAAGTGGAGTTAAAATCACACGTGAAAAAGTGACGTCATTAAAAAACCCTTCGAGTGACAGATGTAAACGGTTCCTTGAGATAGATTCATAATTTAGCCACGACGCTGGGGCTCATCATCTTTCAGCCATCAGAGGAGACATCGGCATTCAGGCGTTGGCGTGATAAGCACCGCCAGTGATTTTACAGAAGAGCTATGGATTGAAAATGTTTCAATGAGAAACTCGTGATGCGAGGAAAAGTGTTGTAGTTTCATAAAATGCAATTTGGCTGAAAACACAACATTTTCATTAGCCATATAATTACCCAAATTGAAATAACAAAAATAAATTTGCTTTATGAAACACACCAATAAAAAACATAAAATCATTTTTTAAAATAAAAACGTCTTGTATTTGTGAATTTCACAAAACTTAAATGAAAACATTTTGTTTGAATCACAGACGGATTCAACAGACGGATGATCAACAGACGGATGTTACTACTGCCGGAAATGACAAAGAAATGACAGGAAGTAGTGGAAGGATGATGGCACGGCATGCTTTTTAATGACTTATCCGTGTGATTTTAAATGTGTTTCTTACTTAATGAAACTGCATTTGTGTTTTTTCAACGTTAGCGGAATACAGACAACGTTTGCTTTGTGCGCATTTGTAATGAAAACGCAACCAGTCGCTCTACTCAGTCTGTTGACACATAGCTGAAGAACAAAAGCAAATCTATTTGATAAAAACATGAAAGAAGTTTTTACAGAGTTTATAACCATTGATTCTATTTCTCCATATTTCCCGTGCCTTTCAGGTGGATTTGAATGGCAGCTTTCAGTTTTCATCGTGGGAGTTTTCCTGCAGCTGCTCGGGCTTCCGTTCGTGGCTGTGTCTCAGGTGTCGCTCTTCTCCAAAGTCACTGCTGAGAAAACTCAAGGTGTGCTCATGTTATGTTGTCAAGATGTGCAAACAACAGATTGTTGCTGTGCACATAGAAATTGTAAAACAAAAAACAAAAAGTCTCGCAAATATGGAATGTCAAAGCCATATTTTAATATCGACGCAAGTGAAATATAAATGGATCTTTTTGTTTTGCCTCTCTGAAAGGGTTCAGCCAAGGTGTCCGGCGCTCCGTCGGAGGCCTGGCCACCATCTTGGGTCCTTTGTGGGCCGGAGGATTGACCAATAACTTGTACGTGATGTTGGGCATGATGCTGGCTCTGCTCGTCATGATCACAGTGAGTAGAGCTGGAGCCTTTCACTGACTGGTGAAAACGTTGTTAAAGGGTTAATAGCAGAGCCATGTTGTGATGAGGTTCAGAAGGAGCCGGCGTTTTTAAAGAGCCGGCGTCCCAATTTTATGCTGTTAACTTAAAACGTCAAATTTCTTTGAAGTCGTATTTGATGTATACAGCATTTTCATGACATATCTCAGCTTGTTTTGTGCACAGTGCATAAAATGTTTGGTATTAAAATGTATTCAAGATTATCATCTTCAATTCTGCAGTTAACAGCAGATTTCTTCAGACGCCTTGTAGATTTAGCTTTAAACCTCAAGAGCTGCTGTCCTTCAACCCTAACCCTATCAACAAGTCATTGGGTTCTATAGTCTGCCATTCATTTGATTTCGGTGAAGTGGAGAAGAGATATTTCTGAGAGTTGCAGGACAGCGGGTCGTGAGGACTGGACTTTGGTACCACAGCTGCTGTAGGGTGATGCCAAGGAAAGCAATTAATGTTAAAATCTAATCCTGTCCAGGCGTGGGTGGGTCGGTGGGCATAATCTTAGTCTCAGCTTCAGATCATGGTTTCTAAGCAGCGCAGTGACAATGTTTTCACTGAGCTGCAGGGTGTCAGGTTCTGTTCTTAGATTATGGCCTGTAGACCAAACATGGTCTCTTGGGGAAACCTGGTTTTTGTGGTCACCGCATTGTCTGCTTCTCCTCCAGACCTTAAATCCTTTTCTTTTTTTTTTTGTCAGTGTTTAAACTTAAACATCCCATTCATTGGGCCTTTAACCGGCCTGCTGTGATTAATAGCTAATTGCCTCGATCAATAGCACTTTGTCTACGTGGGGATAATGGTGCGACCCAACGAGTTAAACAGCAGCTACCGTTAGGTTGTTTTTTTTTCTTTCTTCATTTTAAAGCAAAATCTTTTGCTCAGCGTGTCATAAATAGCCCACGCACTGTTACTCAAAGGCCTCTGTTCTCTGCAGCCACATGCCGCTATATGTGTCTACAGGTTATGACGGTCCTGTCCTACGAGCGGCTGGCCGAGCCGAGGGTGGTGCGGTGTGCCCAGAGCGCTGACAGCGGAGGGTAGGGGGGAGAGGAGCGGGCCGAGACAGACCGGGACTGACCGGGACGGACCAGGACGCGGGCGACGCCCTCCACTTCAGAGAGAATAAATCCAAGTTTCCTGAAGAGGAAAGCGTCTGAGCGCGGAATGAAGATGATCAAAAAGCTTTGCACACCAGCCTGCATTAGGATGAACCACATTATTCATATTACTACCAGTTAATTAATGACATTTTTACACAAGGGGGCACCATTGCTCTCACGTTGAGTACTTACAGACATAATTGTAGATGAAAGCTATTATTTTTAAGGAGAACTATTTATACTCCCATGTATAAGTGGGAAAAAAAGGCTTTTTTTTCTTTTGTGTGTTTTTTTTTCCCTTTCCTGTGCGACTTGTGTATCAGAAATGTGATTCATTCTTACCCCTGTGAAGAGGAAAGCTCTCTGAAAATGAAACGGCTGACACAATGAGTGCAGAAAGTGGAGTTGTCAACATCTTAGCGGCTTCGTGTCAAGAAAGCTGACAGGAGAAGAGGGTCAAAGACAGTGATTCTTCACCGATTTATTGGTACCTTTCTTTTTTTTCTCTAAAAAGAGGGAAAAAAAGCGAGACACACACACCCACACACACACACACACACACACACACACACACACACACACACACACACACACACACACACACACACACACACCCACACACACACACACACACAAGACTTGGATGTAATTACACCACACTGTTATCTGAATTCCTTTCTGTTCGGCTTGCAAAAATGAGACTCTCGTGAAGTTTAAAAAAACCCCAAAACAAACAAAAAAAAAACTCAATACAATAAAAAAATACTTGCTAAATTGCCAATTCTGTTCTTTTAACTAAAGGGAGCAAATTAAATTTTAATAACATACATTCATAATTTACAATTTGACAAGGTGTGAGTAGTGTGCAGTCAGCTGTTCTTTCCTGTGTTCTCCTCTAGGATGTGCTGCGCTACACATCAGCAGGCGAGGGAGGAATGCTGTAAGCAACATCAAGGCATTGTCGATTCTCTTTGTAGAAACGAGTGTTGGTTCGGCTGGTCTCTGTGTTTTTGCATAATTGCAGATAAGGCTCAGTAACCTTTCCAGTTTTCCTCGCTCAGCATGTGATATTTGGCTTCCTTTTTCTTTTTTTTTTTGGGGCCTGAAATGGAAATTCTAATCTCTGGGACTCAAGGACATAATATATATAAGTACTTTTATGCCCTGATCAGCGTATTGAGGTGCTTGACATTTTAAGGGAGATAGCAGAGAGCACAGATTCGGGTCAGGCTGGAATTTGACTCACTTTGAACAGCAGCTCTGTCTTCCAGGACGCGTCTCTCCTTTCCACTAACCAAAACAGTCGGTTTACGGTGAACCTGCATTTTAATCTGCGGGGATTTATTTTTCATTTGGATATTTATGGCTAAAAAAATAAATAAATGAACCAAAAGCACAGCCAGATAGCATTTAGAAACAAATAAAGAAAGCTGCTTTCCTCACTCTGCTCTGACAGAAGCTTAAGGTGCTCAACAAACCTGCTGAGTGACTCGCATCTCTGCCGTCTTCTCGTTCGCCGTTTCGCCATCATTTTGCGAACACTTGAGAAAGCAACGCAGCGTTTTTAGGAGGCGGCATGCGGCACGTTCCACGTTAAACGAAGACAAGCTGAGAAGTCGGAGGGCCTTCGTGTGAACCAAACCAGCATTTTTTGGATTTTTTTTAAAGACACAGAACAACCATTTGATGTAGGGGCAACCAATTATTTCTGTTAGCCAAGGACAGGCGTGCGTCGCTATGGAGATGGGAGTTTGCAAAGGGTGGCGGTGGGGGAGGGAGGGAGGGAGAGAGGGATGGAGTTAGTCGGCGGTGCCAGGGAGAGCGGACGCAGTGGATGTTTTGGTGGAGCAGAGCGAGGAACCTGTTACTGCCACTGAGATGAAGCAGATACGGTGCAGTAATTAGTTTCCCTCCTCTGTTGGAAGGAACGTTTCCTTTCTCAGTTCAGCATTCCATTAGGAAGGCAATAAATAAAAGCCTCTGTGCACCGTGCTGGGTTTTCAACCTTTTTAGATATATTTATACATAAATGATGACAACGTTCTGACGCATGAAGGTCTGCACACTGCAAAGAATAGGCCAGATAATTACAAAAAGAGGAAGCTTGCATTGTCTCAAGTAGGTTCTGTGAAGAAGTTATGAGTCATTACTATCTTACCTGCAGTAGATAAGGGTTTTATATACACTTTGGATTAAAGAAAAGAAAATGCGCAGCCTGGGAGAGCTGGTGATTTGTCAGAGCCGCGAATTTCTTCCATCTGAAAAAAGTTGGAACGGATCAGCCGACGCTATATTACTGTTGTCTGCACAGGCCTGCAGCTCGCCACACAGTATGCAACCTACTGCGAAATTGAACAGATTAAGTGTTTCTTGTGAGATTAAAAAAAAGAAAAAAAGAAAGAAAGAAAATCAATCGCATAGCATCCATTCTATAATGTCTATTTTTTACCCTACATGTCTGCTTTGTTGCACAATTTGTGCTTCACCTCAGTATTCTGTACTGTGAAGTATCAACGTCTGTGTTGGTCGGAGGTTCCGGTCCGGTGCAACGTATCATGTCAGGTTTATAATCAAGGTCTTTTAAGTTATTTTTGTCTGAACATTTCATTAAACGTTTCGACTCTTTTTTTTTTTTATGTCAGCTCTGTGATAACACATCTATATATAAATATCATATTTTTTAGGTCAATTTTGAAAAGTCTAAGTGTATTTTTAGGTTTGCAGATTTATTGACTGCGCTCATCCCTTTGGTAGTTCAATAAATATAGTTTTTTTTCTGAGGCAATTACATTTCTTTCAGTTTTTACAGTGAAACTGAAGGTTGAAGAAGCTCCTGGTCCATTTGTGTCTTGGCCAGAGAGCATCTGAAACGCCACATGTTCAATTTTAAGATGAGCAAAGCAAGTTTCTGAAGCTCACAGGAATATGAATTATGCTCATATACTAGTAGACCAGCTGCTGAAGTTCTTTTTTCTCAGATTATCCTTGTGACGAGGTGACGCACTCAGACATATTGTCATCAACTTTTCTTTTGGACCAATTCATTCAAGGATTCATTTCGGCCCTCACTGTAAAAATTACAGACGCTGTTGTTCCGCTGAGTCCTTGTTAAACATTGACTCCATTCATTTGTTTTTTTTCAGAGACTTCCTGTCTTCATTTAGAACCTGCTTCATGCCGGGCTCCACTTCCTGCCTGTGGGTCCTCAAGTCACACACCAAAGTTTCAAGGTTGGGATTCCATCACCCAATAGAAAAAATAAAATGAATAAAAAATAGAGTATGTTGGAGATTCTAAAGAAAGTTCCTCAAAAGCAAAATTCTTTGAATGTCATGCAGAGTGACAAAAACACGAGAGGCAACAATCGACGCCCATCAGCTTTGAAAGCTGAAATTTAGATTTGGTGCATCTTTGACACTTTGCTGCGAGACAGCATTGGGTAATTACATACCACGCATTCGAAATGCATCTGGAATTTAGAGAAAACTGCTAAATGTTTCCCGGCGGCTAAAAGCATCTGCTTTTTATGGTAATGTGAAACCACGACAATGAGCGCCTGCCTGCAATTTCGCAGCGTTTCTATACCTGAAAGAACCCGCGCCGGCTGACATGAAATGCGAGGTGGGGTCATGTTGGTATTCAGCGCTTGCATTTAAAAATTAGATCTCCTAATTTATGCAGCAGACCAAACCGCTTGTATCAGGGGATACATTTAGAGGCTGTTATTTTGGCATTGACGCGCTTTAAAGCTAAATTGGCGATGTCATCTGACAAAAGATAACAGGCCTGCGCTTCTGAAGGGAAAACCAGCGTCCGACTGGAAGCCAATATGTAACAATTATGCTACCAGCAGCCGAGTGGCTCTCCTCTTCCTGATGGGATTAGCCGGACTGAGGCTGCTTGTTAATAGGTTGGAGATGATAGATGAGTTATTAGTTGTGAAGGAGGGGGGATGAAATACTGCAGCGCAGCTATATTCATTCCACCGTTCTTTTTTTCCACTTCCCTCTTTAACTGTCATCTATATTTTCTGTGGAAAGGTTTGTCCTTCCAAATTATTTATCAAGAGCTTTAATTCTCCAGGGATATATACATATATTTAAAAAAAGGCAGTGATTTTGTTTCTCCAGAGAAGATTGTTCATCGAGAGATTTTTTAAAAAAGTGTCAGCCCCTTGGTGTTGCAGCAAATCGGTCAACGATTTACAGTTTTACCCACAATTGCTGACTTGGGAATGCGACCTGTGGATGGTTTGGTCAGGGTGTGGCTCATGTCCAGTTGCCTCGGGGGGACAGAGAAATGAGTGTTTCCCATCAGAAATGTTTCGCTGTTGAACTGGACCAGTCAAAGTCGCCATCAAGCTAATTTTCTACGAGCAGCTTTCCAAATCTTTTACATTTTATTACAGGACCAAGACTCATTGAAACAGACCTTTATCTTGGCTATTTTCTATTCTTCATCTTTCTTTTCTCCCTCCATGAAGGATAAGTCCTTTTTTAAGACATTGTTTTGCTTACTTAACTTCTGACCGGAGCTTTGGACATTTTAATGCTCTGCACTGCAGCTCGTTACCGGCGGTTAGTTTTTTTTCCTTTTTATCCATAAACTAAGGATTTCTACAAACATGATCAAATATATATTATTGTAAAAAGAAATCAACTCATGGTGAAATTGTGTGTTTTTGATATTATAATGACAGAAATTGTGAAAAAAAAAATCTGCTCCACTGAGGGGCCCCTTAGTGGCTCTGGGGCACTAAGCAGCTGCTTAGTTTGCTTATGCTTTGGGCCGGCCCTGGACCCATTAATGTAACAACAATAACAACAACAAAAAACTTAAGAAAGAAAAAGTGAAATGACTGACATTAATTTCGCCCAATCAGGTGTGTGAAGAAACACCTTCCTTTGGAAAGGCCTGCTGTGACTGCAGACATGCCCACTTGAGTTCTTGTCTCCGGGCGAGAGATTAACACTCAAGGAGGAATATATTTTCTTTTCTCTCCAACTAATTATGCAAAAGTTTTGCTTTATCTAATTCACAGTTTTGCCTGTGTTCAGGCATAATTAGATGAGAGTTTGGATCCACACCTTGAAGCAATATCGAGATGGGCGACTAATGAGCTGACAGGGGAGCGGGAGCAGAGAGGGGACAGTATCGATGAGTGCAAATCACCATTTTTTGCACGTTCCCTTCCTCATAAGTGGCTCGGGAATCAGGAAAAACCAGGACTCGCTGGTGGCGGGGAAATGATTTGATTTATTGCACGTGACAGTCGCCTTTGAGGGGAGCATCTGCAGGCCCCCCGATCGCCGTCCCTCCTGGATTCTGTGCGCCTTGGCGTCGCCTCAGATGCACTGAATCAATTGCGTCCATCCACACTAAGCTTCCACCCCCGAACTAATATGTAGGTGAAATTAATGCCTGTGGGACATGCGCATGTTCTGAGTTGAAGACGGCCGCGCTCGCTGATTGGAGCCGCTTGTAATAGCGATGGAAATGTATGCAGATAATCATCGGGCTCATTTGGGTGTGTGGCTTGCTTATGAACCTGCCGTTGCTTTGTGAAGACGGGCCTGATTCTCGTGAAGCGGGAGGAGAACCATGAGAGCCCGAGCGCTGACGGTCAAATTTGCTCATCAACCCGTTTCGTTCCAGTGCGAGGTAAAAAATTAGTAGATATTTCACGGTCTGGCCCTTTGAAGGAGGCGTCGCTCGGCAGAGAGCTGAGGAATGAACGGCAGCAGAAAGATGATGGAGGAGAGCAGAGGAGTGGGATGAGACAGCTGAGCAGTCTGGGAATGGAAGGAGGTTGACGGGTTGAAGGGTTTTTCAGGGCTGGAGAAGAGTGGAAATTAGGATAGAGGACAAAAATATTTGTCTTTCCATATTTAAAGGGGCAGTAGTATATAAAATCAAAATTTTCTTAGCTTCACCTCATGTCATAGTATTATTTCCTCACCCAAAACCTGGAGTGTTGCTTTTATTCTTTCATGTATGTTTGAGAAATACTTGAATCTCCCCCGGCAAGCATTCAGTTGTCCAAAACGTCTGGATGGGCCTAGCTCCGCCTTTGAGGCGCAGCTCCCCCTCAGAACTGCGGTGTCTAAGCTTCCCGGATGCCCCCTCACAGAGAGACTCCTCCACTGAGCTCCTGCAGACTAGCCAGCAGCAATTAGCAAACACCTGGGAGGACTGCACATCTACTCAGCTCGTTATGTGAGCTACTTCTCAATGTAACACTGGTAAAAACATTATTAAAGGGTTAATGGAGGAGCTGTGTTGTGACGACTTCCTGAAGGCGGAGTTTCAGAAAGAGCAGGAGTTTTTAAAGAGACAGAGGCCCAATTTCAAGATGCTAATATCCAAAGTCAAATTTCTTTTGAAGTCATTTTTGGATATTTGTAGCATTTTTATGACAGATGAAGGTAACATAGTTACTCAATTGTGCTACAAAATGATTATTGTTCCTGGAAAATACATAACACTCCCTCTTTAATGTGTATTCTACTGTTCTCTTCCAACCCATTCTTTTATTTTTCATTTGTCTCTCCGCTGATCAATTATCTTTAATGCTTCCTTTTTGTTTATTTCTTTCCTGCTATAAAATCGTGTTGAACTTTTGGATTTTTGCTCTAAATCTTGGCAAAAAGACAAAAAAGAGAAGAAAAAAAAAGTCCTGAGACCTCCAGACGTTCGAGTTTGACGCAGTACGGAACGTTGCCTGGAGACACGCGTAGGAACCGTGCAGACGCCCATTTCTACTGGTTGTTGTCGGACGGCGTTGAGGTCAAGGTTTATCTGTGCGCAGGGCTGCGGGAGCACACTGAGCTCATTAACGGCGTGTGTGGAGAATATTATCCAATGATGAGAACTTCATAGGAGGTCAGCCGAGGATCAATATTAAATCCTATCTCATTTATAATCCTGCTGGGCAGAGAGGCTCTGCGGGGCTTTGGCTGCTTGAAGGAAGACGCCGTCTGTCAATTTACCTTTAATACCAATACGAATAAATGGAATGACACACAAATGCTTTGAGATGAGATTTTTGTTGTTGTTGTCTGTTTGCAATGCAGTTCAGTCAGAGCACTTTTTTATTTTTTTTTTCCCCCGGTGTCAACGAATGCTCTAAAAATACACAGATGACGGCTGATGAGGCCTGACCGCAAAGCGCTGCCACACGCACACGGAGAAACGTGATCAAGGGGAGTATTGACATGGAAGCAATATGAAATTGTTTGAAATCAATTCATCAAATGTCCGTTGGATCTCCTGGCAGATTACTGCGGCGTCCTCGGCTATTTTAAGGAGATTTGTCTGCTCTTATCTGCCATCGTTGCTCTCGTTCACACACCATCCTCAGATCAAGGGTTTGGCTTTGGCTGCCTCTCAAAAGTATTCATACCCCCAAGAACGCATTTACATTTGCTCATGTTCGTTGTGGATTTTATGTGCATAACCAGGTGGGAAATAAAAGGTGGTTTCTGAAGGTTTTTGCAACTTAAAATCAGAAAAACGTGGCCCGCGTTTGCTTTCTTACGCCTGAACAAAACGCAGTGCAGCCAAAACAAAGTCTTCGAGCAAACAGCTCATGCGTTTAATTTGGTTCCAGTGTAGGTCCAGCTCCTCTGCAACTGCCTCAGGAGTTCTGTAGAACTTTGGAGTACAAACGGCATCATGGGGGCCAAGGAGCACAGCAGACGGGTCTGGGAGATCGCTGTTCAGGCAGGGTTTGGTTCTTAGACGACATCTCAGCCTTTGGATATTTATAGAGCTCTGCATTTTCTTGTGGGCAAGCAAATATTTCCAGTTAGACTGAATTGTATTTTAAATTAACCAAAAAGTTTCTTTCTTATTGTAATTCAGATGTCTTGCAAAAGAAAGGACCGTCTTTGACACGTGTTTTGAAGGAAAGAAAAGCCATTTTATTTATATTTCATGAAACTATTGTGCGTCAAAAATGATGTAAACTCTTTTCAGTAATCAGTGTGAAAGCCTTTATTGAAGCATTTTAGAATTACAACAACTGAACCATTTTTATTTATTCTTATGATCTTTTTTCATTGGTATTTTTGACCATTAAACTTTTGCAACAAACTACAAGTTGGCAGTGGCAGCATCATGGTGGGAGAACATCTTCCTTGAACAGGAACAAGGAAGTGAGTCACAGTTGATAGAAAGATTGGTGGATCTTCCTATCCATCCAACTAGGCTTCAGGAAACTTGAATATTGTGTTAAAATGGACCAGTCCAAGTCCAGATCTAAATCCAATTGAATATTGGTGGGGGGAATCCAACTCCTATAATTTGACTTAGTTTGGGGTATTTTGCAAAAAAAATATCTGAATATAAATGCACACTGTAGTTTATAGAATGATTTGGAAAAACATGTTGAGAACTTTTATTTTCCATTGACGTCAAAACTATTTTCCGCTCATGTCTGCAACTATCTACTCAGGTTTATTTGTGTTGCACTTTTCAGCAACAAGACGGTTCAAAGTTCTGCGCACCATAAAAGCACCACACAGCCATCAGTTAAGAAACAAGCAATAAACATTACATCTGGTCTAATGGCCATCATCAAATTAGTCAAGCGAATATACATCAATGTTCCAGTTAGTTTCAATCAAAGACGGGAG
Source organism: Poeciliopsis prolifica (assembly GCF_027474105.1). Lineage (NCBI taxonomy): Eukaryota > Metazoa > Chordata > Actinopteri > Cyprinodontiformes > Poeciliidae > Poeciliopsis > Poeciliopsis prolifica. The sequence goes on from NW_026562383.1 coordinate 2,466,284, forward strand.
TTTTAGCCTTGATTCAAAGGAACTCTGTGTTTCAGCTGTTTTGCAGATTTTCTGGAAGTTTCTTCCAGCTGAATCCGGTTTCTCCCAGCCTGGTACGGCGTTGTTCATTTTAACTTAAAAGGTTCCATTTTTTTACAAGCATACCTGTCTGCTGCAAACCCCAACGACAAACGCGTCAGGATGTAAATTCCCGGACACGGTTGCAAAACAAACAACAACAAAAAAACATCCCAAACCCTTTATTTATTATCTTCATGCTCTCCCAAATCTTGGAATTTAACCTTTGCTTCGAAACCATTCCTAGGCTGTGAGAGTCATTTGAAGTAGCGCACCGAAAGGTCGCTTCCAGTCCCCTGAACAGCGAAGGGAGACCGTAGGGGTCCGGGTTCCCAGAGGCTGCATGTGTAATCCAGTCTAAGATGCATGCAAATCTCATCGGTGGGCCGAACACAATGGCCAGTCTGTGTGGAGGAGGGAGGAAGGAAGCAGAGAGATGGTGAAAGCTGAAGTGATGTGATGGCTCTTAGTAGAACCAGACAAAATAAAGTTCCCAGACTGGTGAGAAACTATTTAAAGGGGCAAAATTATGCAAAAAATACCCTCCTTTATTTATTTATTTTTTTGTTTTACATCGTGTTATGCTGTTATTCCCTCGCCAAAATCATACCTGGAGTATTGCCTTGAGTCTTTCCTGCATGCTTGAGAAATCCTCGAATCTCCCGTGGCAACCATTCAGCTGGGTGGACCTTGCTCCGCCTTCGAGGACAAAACTCCTCCTCAGAGCTGCGGTTTCCAAGCTTCTGGTGCTTCAACATAGATTCTCCCTCCTCTGTGACACCCCCACTCAGTTCCTACAGACTAGTCAGCAGCAATTAGCAAACACCTGGTGGATGTGCACATCTGCTGAGCTCACGACTTCTGAGTGCAATGCTGGTCAAAACCTTCTTAAAGGGTAAATAAAGGTGAGATGTTGTGATGTCTTCCAGAAGATGGCGTTTCAGAACCAGCAGGAGCTTCTTAAAGAGACAGAAGCCCAATTTCAAGGTGTTAAATTATGTCAAATTTCTTTTAAGTTATATTTTGATATTTGCAGCATTATAACAACTGAATGCAACATTGATTGTGCTATAAAGTGATGCCTTTTAAGCATCAGCATGGGTCATCTAATAAATGAGGAAGAAAAAAAAGCAGTGTTACCCATATTCTGCAAATTTCTTCTCTGAGTGCACTTCTTTATCTTTGGCGTATGAAAACAAAAGTAAGCAACCTGCGATCCTGTGGGAAATTAAAAATCTTCGTCCGATCCCAGTCAATTAAATGAAACGCACTTTTTTTCCTTTTTTTATCCCTTGTACTTGCCCGGCCCCAGAAATCTATTTTTGACGACGTTCACTTCAAATATGCCCTTCAGAGAAGCTTGAAATCAGAACTCTGAGGTGAGAGATGCATGGATTATTCTCTTTCTCTCTCTTTTTTTTTTTTTTTTGCCCCCCAGATGCAAATAAACAGAAAAGTTTCTTTCTTTATGTCTCGATCTTACAGAACGGTGAGGAGGAGGCTGGGCTCCTCGTGTGAAACACTGGCTCAGGTCGCCGTGGCGCCTTTTCTCTCTCTCCTCCTCCAATGGCGTCTCTCTTAATCGTCTGGATGGTTTTGTTTGAAGAATCTTTCTGCATCCCTTGAACCCTGTTACATTTCGACAACTTCATGCATGTGTGTCTTTCTTCCCCCGAGCCGGCACCCCTCCTCCATTGAGGGCAGCCCACAGCCCGGCGGGGGGCCTTCGCTCCAATTTGCCATCGTTTGTCACCATTTGTCGGACGTGACGAGCAAAACGCCGGGCCCCGCTCGCCTCCCGTTTGGCCACAGCGCACGCGGGATCAGCTGCTCGGGTCCCTTTCAGCAGGATCCTCTTCTTCCTTTCCCCGTTAATAATCCTGCTGCTCATACTGGCAGGGGCGAACAGGCGCTTAAAATAGCATCCCGTCTAATTACCTCATTCCATCTGACATTAATATTGTAGCATGTTGCTGCTGCATTATTGAGGGTGTGTTTGTTTTGGTGTGTGAGATGTTAATTAAAAGATACAGTGGGAGCCGCTGCTGGATGACAAGTTCTTTATATCCCAGAGTCAGGGGGCTTTCATCCCGTCTCCCTGTCTATTGTTCTTCCAGGCAGTCTTTTCTTTTTCTTTTTTTTTCTTTCTGTGGCTTCTGAGTCTAAAACATCTCTATTACATCCCCCTTTGATTTCAAGGTAACTGTGTAATGCACTTTAAAGCCTATTTTTATGATAAACTGTAGCTGGAAAGACTTCCATTTGCAGGGCTGAGCCGCGGAATAAAGCCAAGATGTTAAAGGCTGATACGGCTGAAGGACGGTAAACCTCCTCCTCCTCGGGAAGATGGCTGGGACTGATGCGGCTCTCAGTGGGAGGAGCGGGAAACTGAAACATGTTAAATGGCTAAAAACGCCATAAAAACACAGGAAGGTCTGGGGGGGAGGGGTAAGGACTCCGGATGGCTTGCAAACAGACAAGCTGTAAACCGGAGGTGATTTCTGATGTGTGAATCTGCAAAACATTGGCTGACTTTCCATCGACCATAAAATTGCACAAATCGAAATTACGAATATAAATTTGCTTAATGGAAACTTGGCGATTTCTAAAAAACTAATTTAGTGATGGAAGCATTTGGTTTTTCTGCAGTGAATTTTACAAAACTGCAGTGGAAACTATTTTTTCACATTTCTGTTCCAAATGCGCACAAAGTTTCATCGATATCTTCTAACATTAAAAAATCGCAATTTTGCATTTGCATTGTTTTCATTAAATAAGAAATAAAAATAAAATCACACATGAATAAACCTGTTCACACAATACGTCACAGTTTGAACAAAAACAAGAACAAACCATCATCCTCTTATCACTTCCTGTTGTCTTCTTTGTGGTTTTTGCCAGTGGTAACATCAAGTTATTGATCCCGTGACTTTTGTGATGCAAAAAAAAGTGTTTTCATTGAAGTTTTGTGAAATGCACTAATTTCGCACAGCTGGCAGATTTTTGCTGAAAAACTACCTGATTTCTGCGCAAAATACTTTTATGGAAAAACGTGGCGTTTTCGTAATTTCAAGTCGCACAGTTTTATGATTGAGCCGCAGCTGCCTCCACCAGAGCTCTGACAGCATCACACAGTTCAAAAGTTGAGTTTGTAATTTAAAAGCGTTGGATCCGTAGCTCTTCTGTAAAATCACAAACCACAATTTCCCCAAAACGGCGCATCTGTCGCTGCGACGCCTGAATAAAATGTCGACATCTGATGGTTTAGCTGTTAGCCTCCGAGACCAACGGATCAATGAAGATCCCAAAAAGGTTTTCTACTGCTGATGACATATAGACAGAAACTCACTTGAAAAGGACAGGAAGAAATGAATCCAGTCGTTCAGTCATTGTTTGTTCCTCTCGTCTCTGTGTTTTATCTCTACAATAAAGTACCAGGTGACCGAGCCATTAGGCCGAGTTAGCCGGCTGCTTCTCTGGTCAATCAGGCCACGGTGACAAACAAGTTGGCAAAGAATTAGACATGAGGATCCTTGGCACGGCAGCTCAGACTGCCTCCTTTCAGCCCCGATGAGGGACAAAGAACAGATGTCTGGTTTAAAGCAACAGAGTTCCTCTTGGGCTGCAAATTTGCTCTCGTTTGAAGTTAGCCCAGAGACAGATCTCATTTTCTGCCCCTGTACCAAATCACATGCATACCTTTATTCACTTCTTGAAGTTTCTCATTACGTGAAATGAAGAGTGTCAGATATGGAGGAAGCTATTAGGGGAGAGCAGCAAGTCCAGTAGGACATAATTGGAAATATTTGTGCTGAGCTTTAGATCACTGACGCCGATTTAGAATCTGACCTCTTGGCTGCTGTGTTTGTGACCCAGAGGGCATTTACAGTCCACACTTGTGATTTATTGAAAACGCACGGGTGAAGCAACGAGTTCAGATGTTGATGTAACTGGGAAATACTATTTATGTAGCAATAGCTTAATGATGTCTAAACCGTTGAGCTCCAAAGCTGATCGATAAGCTGAACTTTTGTACTTGTGTTATAGAAATACTGCTAGAAAGATTGACTAAGGGACATAGAAGATACAATCAGAAGCTGAAAGTAGTTATCAGCAACTGTGTTTATGTTCTGGGAGGAAGTACAGTTCTGTTTGGTCTCCCGACTTTTTTAAAATGTAGGAACAAGAAAATCTCCTCTAATCAACATCAAATCAAATCATTACAGATTTGTCCTCAATAGAGAGTTAATGGAAACTGATGAGTGATAGGGGACCGCTCACTTTATATCATATATTTTCTCATAAATTCCTCATTTTCTGTACGATTACAAAAGAAACATACATTTTTCCTCCTTTAGCTGCATTTTCACTGACCATAAAACTGTGTAATTTGACATTCTGAAAATAAATTTGACTAATGACAATTTCCAAAAAACAAAAAATAAATTAAAAAACACTAATTTTTTGGTTAAAAAGTTTAGGCGCCAGGATGAGGTGGTTTTTATTTGGCAAAACTGGAAACCCTCTTATTCCCGCCTCACACCGGTCACATGATCGACAACAGGAAGTTGCTGCTGGCAAAAACCACAAAGATGACGAGAGGAAACAGCAGGAGGATGACGACGCAGCACATTCCTAATGACTCGTTTGAACAAACGTACATGTGATTTTAATTGCGCTTCTTATTTGACGGAATCATCACAATTGCAAATTTGTGTTTTTTTGACATCGGGGGCAATTTTGACAAAGTTTTCATTAATGGAAACAGCTACTATTTGAGCTGAATATTCATAAATTCAGTCATACAACAAACATTTTTAAATACATATTTTACTTGTATGAAATATATCTATGACATGATATTTAGTAGAAAACTATAAGCTAAATATAGTTAGCTAAAAATTGTTCAACCAAAGCATTAGTGTTTCTGCAACGTCCGCAAAGCTTCAGATGAACTAAGTCTCCCGTTTCATCTGATAATTAACAACTAAAATTATAATCCTGAACTTACACAGACTGAACTTTGACTTCAGTTAATAAATTCTCAGACGTTCACCTTTTGCTAAACACGCTACATTCTGTGTCAAGCGCCTTTTCATCATGCAGTGCTAATTCTCAAAAGAACTCTTTTAGTGCAAAAAAATAGATAAAATAGATAAATGAAAAAAATCTACCTGGAGAGGAACTACTAAAACAGAAAGATGGAGTGTATCCAATCAGCGCAAACTATCAAATTTATTTGTTATGGTGTAATGGTGTTTTTGTTATTTTTGGAGTTGATTGTACCTGCTGCAGAAGTCATAAAAGCATTACAACAATAGGAGCTCCGCAGCAATAAGTTGCATTTTCATTACTTGTCAGCGCCGTGTGTGTGTGCGTGTGTGTGTAATAAAATTATCTAGAGCAAATCATGGCTACCAGTGAGCAGATGTTCCACTGCGGAGCTGTTGTACGGGTTAAGATCACCACTATTTACATGCTGCAACTGAGCCTTGTGAAGTCAAACCTTAACTCATCCTCCTTTTCTTTTTTTCTTTTTGTTTTGTTTTTTTTCTTTTTAATTTTGCAAAGTTGCATTCGTGCTTTTCAAAGTGAGGGCCGCAGCCAACCAGGAGGCCAGTAGGGGGCGCGAGAGACGCCTCAGAAAGTTAGGAAGAAGAGGAAAAAAAACAAGGAGTAAAAAAAAAAAAAAAAAAGTATCTAATTTTCATTATCATGAAATATTAGATAAAACATTTTACAAAACTGTTATTTGGCCTGCGCGTCTTTCTGATTGGTGGATAGTGAAGGACATGGCTGCGAAACAAACAAACAGTGACTCATATCCAACTACAATAAGAAGGTATGATTTTAACATTCATCCTAAAAGGGAGGGAAAAAAACCTGGAAGTTGATGTTTCTTTTTGTTGTTTGCGGGTTCGTAAAGGTCGTGTTTCTTGACCAGAAGCTCAGCCCTGTTGTCGCCCACAATACCACCTATCTGAATGATAAAGTATTATTATGGAAGGCTCATTGTAAATAACTCCAAATTAAGTTCCTCATCAGTTTATATCCGTCTTTAACACATATTGCCTTTACTTCATTTTATTTCTATAATCTACACTGAACAAAAATAGAATGGCCTTCTGTTTAATGTAAGAGTTTTATGAACATTTGGATGATGCAATATATCGAGAAACTCAATATATTTTCAGTAATCACTGATCTTCGTATCGGCTTTGGTAAGATCGTGTTATGGCCGTTTGGAGCGGATTGACAATCCTTTGAACATGATCGGGGGGGTCAGGTCGAGGGATTCGATTTTGACCGAGTTGGTTTCACGTAGGCTACAGACAGCCTGAGGTGTGAGTCGTCTGCTGTGCAGTCCAATAGTCTCATCAGCCAATAGTCTCATCAGCTGTGTGTGTCGCTGAACTTAGCCGATCACGCAGATGGACGAGCCGGATGTGGCCATCTTGTGCTGGAGTGGTCACACATGTCGCTGGTCACACGTGGCCGACGAGGTTGAGGTCGATTTGCTGTAGTGCCAAGTCTTCTGGAAACGAACCCTTAAACGGCCTGCGGTCCGATAATGGACATCGAGTCGTGCAGCTGCTGCTCTAGTGGACATCTGTTTAATTTGAAAGCCACTTGCATTTAGACATGGCTGCAAAAATGTCATTTATTTATTTCTTTTTGCATCTGCTGTTTTTACAGTATTTCTTAAGCTAATTGCTGGATGCTAAGCTGTTAACACATAGCTTAGTATTCCTGCATTTGCTGCTAAGCTAATCTGACCGTTGATATCAATCATTTCATAGATGATTGTGCAACACAGTGGTGCTACTAAGCTAAATTGAGCAACATTGATAAACAACATTAAATGAAACTTGAGCCTTAACAAAGCTTTAAAAGGCTTTAACGATTTACTGTGGACAGAGCTTTTTGTTGGGTTTTCATGTTGTTTGATGGATGACTACATAATTCCCCCACTGGGACTGATAAAGTTGCACGACTTTAAAAGACGAGCTGCAGCTGAACCTTTAACAAAATCCTAAAGAATTCACAGAGTAACAAAGGAAGGGAGTCGGTTTGCATTTTGTCACTAACAAAGGGGGAGAAAGAAAGGAAAGCATGATGTGAAGTTTTCTGCAGTTTGTGTTGGTGTGTCGAGTTTCTCCTTGTGTGAAAGGACGCGAGTCATAATTGGATCTTTTCTGTATGAACTCTTATCCCCCAACTTTCTCTTGAACGTTCGAAAAATAGAAAGCGGCTGCAGAAACGACCCTTTTATGTGAAGCCTGCAGTTTGTCGCACGTGTGGTAAACTGAAAGGCAAAACAAAATTGTTTATTGAAATTTCAACACAAATCTATAGCCCATCTCCTAAAGAGATAATATTTCACATGGTTTTCGGGGATGCAAATAAAAACAACTTTTTTGTCTGAATTTAAAATCCGAAATAGAAACAACAAAGAATTAGGATAGCTAAGGATGCCAGCAGAAATGGACTCAAAACTCAAAATGCAAAAAGATTAAAGTAGTACCAGCAATGTCTCCAAACTGAATATGAGATCAAACAATGGATATGAATAGGGGGATTTTCTCACAGCGAGGATCAGGAAGGGAGAAGAAGCAGCGGTTTGGACTCAGCTATTGAGAAACGGTTGCTTCCTGGAGGTGTGGACTCTGCTGAGGTTTACCCAATCGCTGACGTTTGTCCGTTTCAGTGCCATGAAGCTTCCCAGAAACTGCCTGCGCTGTAAACATCCTCCATTGATTGGTTGAAATTCGACCAGAGAAATCCAAGTCAATGGGAGAAATCCTAGACAGAGAAGTGAATCTGAATTGCGTAGCAATGCGATAGCCGTGCTAGCTCAACCTAACTTAACCATGCTACAAATTCAGAAATCTGCAGGATGAGCTAACTACCGTGCTCAGAGACAAGCTAATATTAGCAATACTTGCTAATAGCAGTACGTTTCTCTAGTTCTCATTTTAAAAAAACTGAAAAGTAAAAGGCTATACAGTTCTACGTGTCAAAGTTTGTGTCCCATTTAATTAGCTCCAGCTCAATTTACTTCAATCACAAGCGTAAATATTAAAGTTTTCTCACTGGGCGGCACACACAGGAACCGTCTTTGTTCATTTCCCATCTGTCTGTCCATCCATCCAGCCTGCAGTACACATTCATGATGAACTTTCATATTAATATTTGTCTGACTTTCAGTCCAGAATCTCCTGAAATTTGCATATGAAAAATCCCTAAAAGAGGGTTCAAACTAAGTTTTTAAAGATCTCAGTAAAAGGCTGTGGCTCAGAGGCAACAGACCCAAAATGCTGCAGTCGGTTTGTTGACTCGCACACAGAATATCACGTGTCTGTTGATATGATAGCACGATAAGATTATGGTATTTGTCATTGAATTACACTAATGCAACGTGTTCTTGCCAACAAAAATGGGGGGTAAGTGGGGGGTGGGGGGAACGATTAGTTAAAAAAAAAAACCAACAACAACAAGATTTTATGCTTTGGAGACATGTAATCATTGATTGTCATGTAAAACACTTCAAAGCTGAATTAAATCAGAAGCTTCTGCCTGGGATTTATAAGCCTCCACCATTTCCTAATCAAATCGCTTTCATCAAGAGCTCATCTAGTTGTTGGAAACTATGTTAATGTGTTAAAATGAGCAGAGGATTCACCGGTGTAGCTGCAATCAGCGCTGACTTTCATTACAGTCTGATGGAAAAATAAAGGGAAGGCAGCACAGAAAAGAAAAGGAGGGGGAAAAAACCACTGGTGAATTATGCGTCAGCGACAGGACAAAAAAAAAAGGAAAATGTTCTCTCTAATTAAATCAAGCGTGCCCTTCACTTTACTACGTTTCCGTATCTTGTTTTGATCTGCTGCTGGCTGCTGGTAACCTGCACAGGACGTCTGAAAAATAGTCCCAGGATTAGATTACGCTCTGCTCCTTTCTGTTTTCGTCCGTCCGCCCTGAATGAAAAAGACTCAGTATGGTTTGTTTCAAGCAGACAGCAGTCAGACTCATCTCAGACCGCAGACTGGTGGCTGCTGCAGCACACTTCAAATAAAAGCTTAGGCAACGCATTTATACCAGGCTTAACAACAACAACAACAACAAAAACATGTTAATTAATCCTCTCCTCAGTCTGCTGTGTTCCCAGAAAGGAGATGTGCGCATCCTCATTCAGGTGTGCTCGGCGTCGCATTGTGAATGACTAAATATGAGAAGGTGGCGGCTTATACAGCAAATTTCTGTCATCTTCAGCCGGTGAGCGTCTGTAGTCAAACACTTTCATGCAGAAAAATCTTCGAAAAATTGTCATTTTTAAGGATTCTTAAAATTATTGTTTTTTTCCTCTCACCCAATTTTTGTTTCATGTTGTGGAAAAAAGAAAAAAAAAACTGTCGGATTTTGACACAGATGTTTGCAATTTGGTGCTTTTCTCTCGCATTAGTTAGAAGATGTGCAACGCTGAAGAGAAAAAGGCTCGAAATGCTGGAATGTTCAGCAGCTGCAGGCGACGCACAACATCCCTGGTGTTAAGCTGCGACACCAATCAGTCATCAATTACTGCAAGTGCTTTAGGAACAAAGGCAACTTCTTTTTTTTTCTGTTTTTATATTATAGTGACAAACTAATGTGTCTTCAAAGAGTTTTTGTGTTAACACAACGAAGCAAATGATTGTGAAGTGGAAGGAAAATGATCTTTAGCACTTTTTACTAGCATCCACATTTTTTCATTGTTTAGTGAGACTTATATGTCAACGTTTGTTTTTTTGACACGGAGGAGGTCTGCCTTGACAATTTCTAAGAAAATGCAACTTCCTTTAACGCATGATTTTTCCTCTTCATGATGCATTTTCGGACTGATAAAACTCACGCAGTGGAGCAACTTAAAGTCCTAAAAATACAGTAAAAAGTAAAAATGTATTCACACCCCCTGAGTTTCTCCGACATAGTTCATGGCAAACTACTGCTTTTTCCAACAATGGTTAGATTAGATGAACGTGTTGATAGACTTGCTGCTGTGGCATATTATGTCCATTTTCAAAGACGATAGACTGAAGACACAATCCAGAGGAGGATTAACCTTTGGGATATTGTCTTACATCCTGTTTTGCTTACCAGTGTTCTCTGTAAAACCCGCAAGGCCTTCACAGAACAGCTGGATTCGAGGTGTCTGAGGCAGTGGATGTGCAAAAATGGCCTGAGATCACCCACAGACAGGCTTTCATTGCTGTGCAGCGACTCGTCTTAGAAATGAGAAACACAGCATGAAACTGTGAGTGTCGAGATGGGAAATCTTCCCTCACTGCCTGAAATCAAATGTGTACTGTAGGAAGAAAAGACGTCAGCACACGTCGTATCAGAGCATTCTGTCAATGACCCAAAGTTTTTATGCCAAGAAAAACATGAGCGGGCATTCGTCGTCGTTTTAATGTCAGATGGGTCAATCGCTCCAAGCCACACAGCCTCATCGATCCGGATCGATGAGGCAAAACCCAAAACGGAACCTTTGTTGTTCCCCTTAGTATCAGTAAAATGAACCCTGTTGAAACATGTTGTAGTTCACTGTCATCATCCAGTCTCGTTTAGAAAGAGTGTATAGGTAAGTCCTGACAACAGCTGGACAAGACAATATTTACCCACTCTGCTTAGCAAAAGTTCTAACAATCTGTCAGACTCAGAACATCTGTTGTCCACTGGCCTGTTCAGGTGATCCCAAAGGTTTTCTGACAGACTGACTTCTGGACTCTGGGTAAGTCTGAAACTTTAATTTCCTCCTCAATCATAAGGTATGACACATAGGAGACAGACATTTCAAAGCAGTTTCTTTCGTGTTGCTGTCGACCTTTTGGTAACCTCTGCCTCCGGCTTTTTGTGACAGTGGGATGTTCTGTCTCTCACATGCGGGCCATGCAATCACAGAAACATACAAGGCAAAAAGCCTCTGTCACAAACCACTCCTAGCAGAACTCGGGTGCCTTCTCGCTGTCTGTGTGTTTTCTCCAAAGGGGATTGAAGTCAACCCTCTGCTGATATGACTCTCAGCAACCAAGCAAGACAGTCGGGGTCTTGTCATGGCCAGCTCCTGGAAGAGCTGGGCATTTTTGCAGCTTAAGGTTGTGATGCGTTGATGACAGACGGTCTATAAATGCCTTTTATGTGTAAGGGTTAGTTTATGTAATTTCAAGTTTCCTTTGGTTCTGTGAGCCTGGTTCGATCTTTTAAATCTCACGTACTTGGAGGATACGTCCGGCTAAGTTGGTGTTCAAGAGGATTCATCTTTGACGCTTCACAGCCAACCAGCTTTGTGAAAGAGCCTAAACAACCTTTCTGACCTTTGTTAGGATCCTCGGTTGACCCAGCAAGTATGTTTTGGGACTGTGGGAGTAACATGGGGACAGTGCATGTTATTTCATTGTCACAGGCAGAATTAATAAAAAACACACAGAAGGTCACTAGCTGAGATTCTAACAGCCTTGCTGTGCAGAAACAGTGCTAAGTAAAGCAGGTCTGTGGTACACAATGGTCTGAACTCCATTTGTAAGTATCAGTGAAGATAAGTATTTTTCTGTTTTTGCATCCATTATCTTAAACAAGATAAATTCCCAGGTATTAGCCATTTACAAGGGATAATTAATCAGACGTACCTGTTACTTACCATTGCGTTAGCTTTTAGGAAAAACGTGCTGCCGGGATCAACAAGGACAACACACCTGCAGTCAAACTGGTTTGAAACTTGAAGCTTTTAGCCAAAAGTTAAACATTTGCTGTGTATTCAAGATGGCGCCCAAACTGCTGATATTAGTGAGCATGAAATAACATGGGGGTGAAAACAAAAGAGACGTCTTTTCCTCTGCAAACAGAAACCGAGCCTCTGTGATGAGACACAAATCTCAGCAAGTCTGCGGATGCAAATTAGGGTGGAAATGAAGTGTCTTTTATTGAGTTCTTGTGATATCAGGTTTTGAAATGGAAGTCATTTTTAAATAAGTGAGACATGCTATGACCTTTAATGTAAAGTTCACCAGGTCTGATTTATCGACCAGCTGATTCCCTTACTTTCAGGAGATCGGCGATCGGCCGACACTTACATGTGAAGCTGCTCTCATCTACCTCAGCAAAGGTCTAAAAATCAACCTCTGTCCTCTTCTGCTCTCCCCTGACGGTCATGTCTGCACGTTTGCCATGAGCAATAGTCACCCCAATGTCGCCAACTTAACAACTTTCTTCCTATTTTATTTCTTTGCTCGGTGGTAAATGGTACTAATTAAATGCCACCGCAATCAGACTTCTGAACATCACGCAACAGCTCGCTGTTTATGGCAGTAACAAAGGATGGATTGATTTTGACATTGTCCATCAATGGGAGCTGACAGTATTGTCTAAGAAAACTCAGAGGAAAGTTATGTGTTGGCCCGACTTGCCTCAGCCGTTGTAAATGTCTGGAATTACAACGTCCGGCTTTTTTTTCTGGTGCCGAAAAGTCGAATAAAATGTGACACGATTGTCAACTGAAAACGCTTTCAAAAGCTTTCTGACACACGTCCACATATAGAAGTGACAGAAATCCAATTTTTTTTTATGGGGTAAAAAGACTGGAATTAGGCTGTTCAGACTACAATGGAAAAAATTTGATGTGAGACTCATTTGCCTGATGTGTGAACGTAGCATAAATACGTACGTAGACCAAAGAAGACTATAGAAGATTAAAGTTTTGGAAAATGGAAAATAGTGAGTTACAAAGCCAGCAGTGCTTTACAGAATTGAGCACTTTTACCAAATTATGCAATTCAATGGCTTTTTGGTTAAAATAAAGAATGTGGTCAACAACAGACTAGCAAGACGCCACAGGAAGCGATTAAATTCAACCAGCATATTTCACGGTTTGCTCTTATTTATGATTTACTGTGCATGATTCATCGAATTTTATTTTCAAATATTAGCACCAACTTCATAATTCTGCATTAAACCCCAAGATAGATGAAAGCGTCATGGTGAACAAAGACAGAATAATTCTCGTTTACTTCTGAGGCATCGGATCATCTGGTGCTGTTTAAAGAGAAACCCTTTTTTTAATCCAAAATTAATTTCATTTAAGATGCATGTGCAACCACTCAAACAAGCTGACACAATTCATTTTTTATTGCTTTTAGCAGAGAACGATGAGGGCATGCTCTTGTAAAGTACTTAAGTTTCCACTTTTTTTTTCTTTTTTTCTTTTTTGCAAACGCATCATATTTATGTGAGGAGTCGGTATTTATGGTGTTGGCCCTTTGGTTTAATATCTTCTGCAATCTTTCCTCTATAAACCAGCTGGTGGAGCACAGCCTGACTCATCGTGATCTGTCCATGTAAAAATGTTGGTTTCTGTTTATCTAACCGCCTTTTCAGAACCACAAACAGCATCTCAAGGTGTTAAGATGTGGGATGCTTTTCTGTCTTAGTTATAAAAAGTCAGTCTTCTGATGCCTGAGCCTCTTGGTTTTCACTTTGTTCTTGTGGCACGGTGCTCCACGCTGCTGGAAATCGCTCAGGCCATCTCCAAGTTGGGCCTGGAATGTTGGAAGGAGTTCCTCTCGGAGGATGTTTTGGTCCCAGTTTTTATTGAGGCCAGTCTCACATTCACAGACCCTTGCATTCAGTACATCGCATTAGGTGGATTCATGGCGGGAACCACCACGGGACTCATGGTGGATCACACCAACAAACTTTTCTTGCCCAGTCTTCTGATTGTCTAATTAAGGACTGCAGTCATTCTTTGATGTTTTATCTTGGATAGAAATTGCTTTTTTCTCCTCCCTGCTTTTATGGTTACAAGGCTCTTTATTAAAAAGCTTAACCTAACTCTGCATGCAGCCGTTCACACATCCACCAAGTTAATCAGGCACTAGTGGCAACCCAGCTCACCTCAGGGGGTGACTGTTCTCCTTTAGTGTTTTTTACAGCTGTATTGAAAGTAATGCATTTCACTTCTTTCACCTTTAATGTTTAATGGAAACTCTGCAATTGCATTTTTTTTTTTACTTTAGTAGAATGTCAACAGAGTTTTGTGCACGTTTTTAATTGAAAAGTAGCGACTGTCTGCTATAAATATACAACCCCAAAAGTCCCCTTTATGGATCACTGTGTTTGACTTTCAAGTTGATCACTGAGATCGCAGGTAGTGTCCTTTCAGAACGTGCAGCTGGGATTGTGGGACCAAGGGGGCGGAGCCTAAATCCCACTGCCTTTCTCTGGAAAGGATTTGCGTTTAGGATTTCCGTGACATCAATAAAAACAAAAATAATTGCATCTGATTCAGCTCGTCTGTGTATGTCTTCCGCTTTGCTCTTTGGTGAGCAACAACTGCTTCACCACAACATATCCTGCTATGAATACTAAGGCTGGTTAGCATAGCCACTGATAAATAGTTTTCCTGTGACGGTAAGTTGTTTTTACACTTTTAGCACACTGAGCAGCATACAGGAAGTTGACTGACAGTTATATGACCCTCCTCCTGGCTTTGATTGGTGGTTTTTGACTGGGAGCAACTCAATTTCACACTTGTGCATATGTATTAATTAGTTTTATTTTGTAACCAGGTTGCTGTGTATTGGAGTCTTCTGCCCAGGTCCCTGTTGAAAATGAGATCTGGATCTCAACGGGTTTACCTGGTTAAATAAAGAAAAAAAAAAGAAAAAAAAACGCAGCTCAAAGAGGAAGTGAGGTCACTAAAGCTGTGACAGCATGGTGATACTTTTAAAAAATCTATAACAAATGTATTTTTTGCGAAAGTTGGATACAGCAGCTTTAATATGCCAACTGTCTTCCTAAATTTAATGTTGAGATGTTGGTTAAGAAGACATAAAGAATGTGCATGTTTAAAGGATGGCCCAAAAGTGACTTTTGATGAACTAGACAGTTTTCACTGCCGTCTCTGGTGGTAAACATCATCGAACACTGAAATCGATCTCTACAGCAATCAGTCCGTTAATTAGATTGATCGAGTGATTTCAGCTGGACTCTATCACAGCCTCACCTGTGCTGACGACTGCAGTGAACTGCCACAGCATCAACACACCGAAAATGAGTTTTTGTTATCCAGTGAATCTCTGCAGATAGCAAAGCTCTTTGCAGCGATCTGGCACACATCAGATCACGTTTCCCGAAAGGATCAGCAGAGTGACTTGTCCCCACAAAAAGTTCAGTTTCACAACTCTTTTGGCCATAACTGCATTTGTTTTTTGGGTTTTTTTTTCTTTTGCACATAAATGTTTTCAGATATTGTTGTTATTATTAGTCATATTAAAATTATCACCAGACAAAGATAATTAGAGCAGAGTATCGTAGATAAAAATAAAATTAAGGACAAAGTCCTTAGAACAATCGTTCTAATGTATGTCTGTCTGGGAAGCTGCGTCTACATTTACCTTGGAAATAAATTCAATAATTTGAAGACATGCCAAACAGTTATTTTTTAGTTTTTTTTATGAAATGTTTTTGCTCTAAGATAAGGGGATTTTTTTCACCCCAGCTGTACTGAAAGGAGTGTATCTCAATGGAAACATTTTTTTTATTTTTTTTTTGCATCACACCTGTCATGTGATCAATAGCCGGAAGTTATCGCTGGTGAAAAAGAAAGCAAGAAGTGGTTGGTGGACGACAGCATGGTGTGAATTTAACTGTATTTCTTATTTAATGAAAAAAAAAACACACAATTGGTTTTTCAACATTAGCAGATTATCAAAATAGGTTTACACACATTTGTAATGTAAATGCGGCTAAAAGACCCAAAGCACAACAGCTAGTCCACCTCTGAATGGCTCAAGAAGTGAGAGAGTATCGGAGTGACCTAGTCAAAGCCTGAAGTTGGATGTGTTTGAGATGTGGAGTAAATAGAGAGCGGTGTGTCGTATTCATGCAGATCATCCTACTTTCACATGGTGGCGCTGCAGATGGCCATGTTTTTTTGTCTTTTTTTTTTTTAGGTAACTGTGTGGTTGTGACTGCATGGCACAGCAGTTCAGTTACAGACCCACAAATACAAAAAGTTCTCTGGAAAACTATTCCCATTTGTCATAAGACACTCCTTTAGGACGCAAGTCACATAAAGAAGTGCGAAGGTACAAATATTTATGCTACCAAATATCCAAACTGAATTCAAAAATACCTGATTGGTCCCAAAGGGAAATTAAGTGTTGTAACTCATATACTGTGATTCCTGTAAATAAAGAAATGTGGTGATTTCTTTCTAAAAACAGGACAATTAGGAATGATCAGTCCGGTTATCAGGCCATCGGATTGGGACCCAAATGACCAGATTTTATAGGAATAATCGTTTTTAATATTGCGAGATTCTGTGTCACGATGTCGCTCAGACATTTCATACTCAAAAGTGTTTATCCAGTGTTATTAATTTATCCAATCCTGAGAGGATAAATTAGAACGATTATTCAGAGATGATTTGAATTACGCTTCGGGGAAATTACTTTTTCTTTTACACAGGGTCAGGGAAACCTCTTACCCTAAAAAAATGGAAGCATTACTTGAAAACTGCGTTTTGCATTGGATCCGGTTTTCTCTGTATGACAATAAAGTTAATTTTCCTGATTTAAAGCTTTAATCGTGTGCCAATCGGTCTTGCCGCCCTGCATGCAGACCCCTGAGGACAAAGCAAGCACGTCCACTTCAGTTCAGACTTTAACTGGACCCGGACAGTACCGGTGACTTCTGTTGTCACCAGACTCCAGACCAAGGCCAGACGCCAGCAGGCATCTCCACATGGTTTTGTTTATCGTCTGGCAAATAAAACGCACGGTGAGATGATGGTGAATTTAGCCATTATTCAATCTGTTTTACAAGCTGATTATAAAAGTCCCCATAAATAATTCCACCTAAACAGCTGATTTAGTTTAAATGAGACAGGTTTGATGGCACATTATTAATGGGAGCGCCCTCCACCGAGAGCGAAATAGATTATTAACTATGAGCATGTTATGCATCATAATGTTTTCTAACTTATTATGCGGTTTCAGAAACCTGATCACATTAGTCATTTTCTTCCAACGGGGCATGTTTGCGTGTGTCTGTGCGTGTGTGTGTGTGTCAGTGCAAAATGAAGAGGAAGATTAAAAGATGCGTCTTTGGAGACTTCAGAAATCCTATGGAGACCATAATATTAACTTTTTCTTGACCCGCAGTCTGTGGTGCAATAATGCTTTTGTTTGTCGGTTTTTTATTAAAACTGATAAACCACTCAGAGTGTCTGAAAGTGTTCGGCTAGCAACATGACGCCTGGTCCGGCCAGACAGATGGATGGAAGATAAAGCCAGGGTATTCCTGATCATTGTTTTTTGCTTTTTTTTTTTTTTTTTTTGCACAAATATTCACACGCCTCGGAGATTTTCTTTCACGTTTTGTGAAGTCGCAGCGAGGAACGTCGTTGTGTTGGGGTTTTTAATGCGACCAGTCGAATCAAATCAGTACAAAGCTGCAAAGGGGAAGGAAAGTGACTTATCTTTTACAAGTGAAACAGCTGAAAAGTGCGGCGTGCAATTTGCATTCAGCCTATCTGACTCAATGCTTTAGACAACTAGACTAAAACTTATACCAAGTCATTTTTTTTTGTAAAATAGTTGAACATGGTTTCAAAAATTACCACACTTTTCAGATTTTAGTCTCATATAAAATCCCATCGAAATAAACCAAACTTTGCCTTGAAGAAGGGTGTGAATACTATTGTTTGACAGCATCTACTTGAATACAAAACGATCTGTTAGTAAACTAACACGCAGCACGATTAAGCCCCGTCACTACATGACTGTAATCACACAGCGGCTGAGACCTGCAGAGCGGACTGAATTCCTCAGCCTCTGGCGGCTTAAAGCACAACCACACAACGTGTATTTTACCACTTATTGCTCTTCCTCCTGGCTGCTCGCTTTTATTTTGAATATTTTTTTTTTGTGTTTGTTTGGAAGGTGGAGGGAGGATATTTACATTTTCATTAGCATACTAAAAAGCTTATTTGCATGTTTTAGTAAAGTCAGCACTCAAGTTTGCAGAATTTGTTCATTTAGCTGCAGCAGCTTAATCAGGCTGGAAGAGCTCCTGAAATCACATTTACAGTTTGTTTCCTGGCGAAACGGGAGCGGCTGGCCGGGAGTAACACACAAGATGTGAAATCGGGTTTTGTTTTGTTTTTTTAGTTATTATTACTATTAGGGCTGCCAATGTTTAATGCATGCGATGAATCTGAACATTTTAACTCGCCAATATTACATAACAGATTAATTGAAGTTTCACAGGAAATGAATGAAGAGGAACATTTCTAAATTAACGTTTAAAACAAACAAACAAACAAAAAAAACCACTTGCTTTAAAACTTTTCTGAATATAAAAACCTGGAAAAGCGAGAATCTTAAAACATGTTGGGTTTGAGACAATAAACCGTGCGTACAGAGGCACTCTTTGAGTCGGACTTTATGGGCGATTGCCCAGGGCGGCATCAGGAAGGAGATGGGTTCCCAAGAAGTAGAAAAAAAAAAGATCTCATCCATCAGGCATCCCTGATGGATGAGATCAGGGATCAACTGACAAGCTTGCTGCTACTTGCATGCATGAGTACTGGGAGACTTCAAGTACCAAAACAAACAAAACAAAAAATAAATCGGCTTTTTAATTGGTTGGATTTCAGCAGAGGGAGGGGCTTATCCACACCAGAATCATAAATTCTGTGATGAATTCATGATTATCCACAGAACAAGAGTGTGTTTAATCTGATCAAATCTTTTAGTCATTTGACATATTGACGCTAAAATATAGATTTAAATGTTACAATTTTTTTTTGCAGAACCTCTGTAACACTGCGTGACACGGTGTTGCTAACTGAAGTCCCTCTCCTTCATGCCTCTCTCTCGACTTTTCATTATCCTTACAAATCTCCCGGCGTGCTAACAAGCCGCTCTGTTCAGTAAGTGAACAGACGGAGCTCTGGGGGGGCTGAGGGGGGATCAGAGAGACTCCGAGCTCTTGGGTTGGTGTGTGTTCAGAGATTCACTTTTTCATTTATTTATTAATTTCCCGACATACAGCTGGGGCTCAATTAGTGTCCATTTTTGCTAATTAAGTACACTCTGTCTGAATCAGTGGTGCAAAGACTCGCGTTGTTTGTCAAATCACGCGCTGTATCCGGCTTGCTGCCCCTGAGGCAGGCTGGAGGCCCTTTCTACCCCGCCTCCCCCCTCCACCTCCCCTCTCTCTTCTCCTTGATGTGTTCAGAGATGAAGAGAGGAAATAAAGAATTCCCTCTTGGTTCTTCTGTTGCGAGCGAACATTTTCTCTCCCCGGTCCTGTTTATAGGAAGCCCGGCGCCTTTAACAAACGAGGAGCCGGTGCGCGTGTCGATATTAGCGCCCCCCTCCCCTCCGCCCCCCTGCGTCCCCTCTCACGCGAGTCTGTTCCCTTTCAGGCGGACCTTTGATCCTGAGCGTGACGCTCGTTACCGTAGCGGCGCGCTGAAGTGCGGCTGAAGTCATGGCGGAGGAGTTTTCCCGCTTATTTCCCCAACAATGCGCGGCGGAGGAGCAGCTCAGCGGAGCCGGTAAATCCTTCAGTATTCTGAAGAAGAGACCCGCGAGTCACAGACATTTCCAGTGTGAAAATGCCCTCCGCTGGTGTCTGAAGTTAACACTTTGTAGTATGATACGTGTTAAGTCGCCCTCCCAGAGAGTCTCGCGGCTCCGTCGCCGTCCGTCTCCGCGCTCCATCTGCGTTCGGCGGCTCTCGTTTCCGAGACGTGGCCGCGGTTCGGGTCAGACTTCTCCAGCACGGTCCGTCAAAAGCCCCTTCATCCCGTGTCGCTCTTATCGATGCCGCACACTAACCCCTCTCTCCACTGTTGCCATGGCTACGGTTTGGCAGGGTTGAGCAGTATCAAAAAAAAAGAAGAAAAAAAAACCTCGTTCTGGAGTTTTAGAGAAGATTCCTCTCCACACTTACCTTTGTTAGGCAGCTCTAATGTTTCTCGTTTTGATCTTCTTTTGATGGAGACCTCACACACACACACACACACACACACACACACACACACACACACACACACACACACACACACACACACACACACACACACACGCACACACACACACACACACAGGCTGCATGCAGGCCGTTTGACCGGTGATTCTCTCTGCGGATGGACGCTCCGGTCCAGTCCGGCCCGGTCCGGCCCGGTCCGGCTGCTCTCTCCTAGCTGACAGATAGCCACCTCATTATCTGCAGTCCACAGATGGGGAATCTCCAGCAGTCAGGAAGCCTGGCTTTCTTCTGCTCCGGGCTTTGAAGCTCCGAGAGAGGAGAAAGACACAAAGAAGCTCACACGCCCTACGAAAAACAGGCGCCGTTTCATGCCAAATTAAAGACGGCAGCAAATGAAAGCTTTGCAAAAAATAAAAAAAATAAATGCTAGATTTGGAAAAATAAAAACAGAGTCTGTAAGAGTCGGTTGCCTCGGAAAAACTTCAAGTCCCTGAAGGCCAACAGAAGAGTTTGGTTAACGTTGCTGATGATATGAGGAGCTGCAAGACTGAGTTTTCTAATCTAACCAGAGGTTGTTGTTAAAAACTGTTCATATATGTAAACATGAACTGGACCAGCAGTTTTATACGTTCTGTTTTTTTCTAATTTCCAAATGCTAATTCGCGTTCTTGCTCACAGAGCATGAAGTGGTGAAATGTATGTGCATTCTCCCTTCCTGAACAGAGTTTACCACTACCACTGCTAATTAGTGCAAATCTAAAGTGCTGCGCGTTCCTGGGAGGGAGCACTTTTACATTTTTGAGGTCATGAACCAAAAGCACCAGACATTTAAAGTTGATCCTGATCAAACTGCTCCTGTAGTCGCTTGACATTTGTTGAGGGAGGACAATGGAAAAACCTCCTGTAATAATCACAGGGTCACCGAAAGCCTCTGGATTTCCGCTGTGGAGACATTTAACTCAGAGCCTCTTTCACACGATATTTAAAGTGTATATGGGGCATTCAGACTGGACGACTCGCTCACGCTGAATGCTTTGCCCTTTTTCACAAAGCAGGTTTTAATGAAACATGTGGGATGTCCTCCGGTAGCCGTAGTGTTGTCTTCCTGTAGCATCGAGTTAGCAAGCAGACATTTACGCTTCATGAACCATGAAGCATGAGGAGACATCACTGAGTGTTTAAGTACAAGAGCTTATGTGAATAGCAACAAAAAATGATAAAAATAAATATATTAGTGGTCATTTGATCTTTCACGTTCACATTTCACCAAACTACATCTGGTGCTGATTCCTGTAGCAGTAGGACTCAAGTTTTCTCAAAAGTGCTCATAATTCTTTAAGGTTTTTCAAACCACAAACATTGGTATATTTTGCCTTTTTACGTTTATGTCAGAAACCAAACCGAACCGAACGTAATTGTGTTGTTTTCCCATTACATAGGAAACATAATTAGAATCAGACATTAAAAACATGCTGCAGCGTTGTACTCCTACTTCTTCCTGTCATCTTCTTTGTGATTTCTTCCAGTAGTACCATTCGGTTGTTGATCACATGACTCGCGACGCTAAAAAGTTTTTCCATTGCAGTTTATGCAAACTTCGATACGGCTGAAAAAACATCTCATCGTATCTTTTTAATCTTATTCTTTAAATTGGTATGTTTCCATTGAGTAAATTGTTGTTTTAATTCCATTTTGCTCAGTTGTATGGTGAATGGAGCAACAGTTTGTGTTTTGGATTTCTTTCTCTTTACACTTTATACTAGCTTCAGGTTTCATTTCCCTTTCTTTCTTTATCTCTCTTTTTTTCTTTCTTTCTCTTTTGCTTTGTTTATTTTTTACCTCTGTCTTCCTGCTCTCCTTCGCAGCTATTAATCATTTCCTTATTTTCCCTACCTGCTACTCTCCTCTGCTGCATTCACTTACCTGTAATTAGCTCTTCTGGTTCCTTTTCCCTCTTCCATCGCTCCCTCAGTATTTAAGCCTTTCAGGTTCTAGCAGGTTCCTCCCCTATATTCCCAACATTTCCCTCTTGTTGTTTCTTGTGCTTGTCTCCTGGTCTTTGTCCTGCTGTGAGTCTTTTTTCATGTACTTAACTCATTAAAGAGTCTTTGGTCGTGTCTAGGGTCTCTTACTCACCATGACACAAAGTCTGACAAATACCCTACAAATCCACGAGCTGGAAATGTCAAAGTTGCGTTTTCTTCATAGGTAAAAGTGTTATCAACAGATCGATGGGTCCGTAAAATTTCCTTAAAAGACTTTGAATGTTAGGGATAACGTAAAGTACAAACGATAGGCACACATATTGTGAAAACAGCTTAGGCTTAAAGCTTCTTAAATCTCAGCTAAGTCTCTCACTGCTGCATTCATCTCAAGTGAAGACATCAATCTCAAACACAGTTTAAGCCTCAACAAAACTGTTGGCTATGTTGGCGACTCCCATTCATTATGCAGTCGATCAATATGTTCCCATTATTGGAGACAACATAAAGCAGTTATCCTCCCCTGGTGGCCTCTGGGTCAAATCCAGCCCAGCAGAGCCGCCGCATAGCTTAGCTTCTTTTAGGAATGACCCACAATCTCATACAGGAAGGAATCACTACACAGCAGAAATGCTGAGTTTAAGTCGGCTATTTTTTTTTAAAAGATAAAAAAATAAGAGTGGGCCAAAACTATCTGTGAAGGCAGAAACTTCCCAAAAAGTAAAACAGGCTGACCAGACGACACGTTCCACCTGGCAGGTGGAGTCATCTGGGAATGACCAGCACATCCAACCTGACTGTAAGGTGGCTTAGAAACCTCTGCCTTTAAATAAAACATGCACCAAAAGCTGTTTTTGACAGAGATCTTTGAAAGTCCAATACGATTCGTCCCCGAGTCACATGATCAACAACCAGATGTTACCACTTCCAGAAAAACATGACAGGAAGTAGCAGCAGGACCCTGGCACCTCATGTTTTCTAATAACTTATCACATGAACAAACTTAACCCACATGTGACCTTAATTGTGTTTCTTATGTAATGGAATCACAATTTGCAAAATTGTGCTTTTTCCAACATTAGCGGAATATCAATACACAAGATTTACACACATTTGTAATGGAAAGCAGCTTCTGAGGGAAATAGGAGGGGATGAATATTTATGTAATCAGTTATTTTACGTTTAATATATTAGTGTAATTGTCATTGTTTTGTAGAAATCACTTTGTATCATTTTTTTTTGTCAAAAAAGCCAAATCGTGTTGATCTCAATTAGCCTGGAAAAGTAATAACAAGGCTGAAACCTCCCAGGAGGAGACTTCCTGTTTGTGTTGCCACCGTTAGCATCAATAACGCTGAACAGCGTCACGTGTGCCAGAGTTGTGTTTTTGGTGGCCCTGTAAATCTTGACAGGGGAACCTATAACAGAGCTCTTCCCTGGAGGGAAAGCCATCATTAATACACCTGGGGATTTCCTGCGCCGGTGAGTCGAAATGTACACAATAAAAAATTTATTGGACAGCCTGCTGCCAGGACTGAGAGTCACGCTGCCTTCCTGCTGCCGAGGGATTTGCTCGCAAAGTAAGCGAACACAGACGGCCAGGCTCAAACGAAACGGCAACAAGACAGTCAAAAACATTTTCCCTTTTTTTTTTTGCCACACTCTGAGGAGTTTCCAGCCCCTCGCTGGCTGAACAAACGGGTTCCGTTATGCGTGACACGTGCCTTTAAAATCGTCCTTCGTTCATAAACGCAAACAAACCAATCAAAGTAGCATTCTTTTGCACTTGACTGTTTTTCATTTCGTTTCCCCTCGTTGTGAACTTTTGACTCACTCTTGCATGTTACTGAGAGAAAGATTTACATTGGGGTCGCCAGGGTGAAGGAGCTGCCAGCCGTCAGTCAGTAGGTCACTGGTTTTAACCCCAGGTGGGCCTCAGTGAAACACCTGAAAGTTGTTTTGGAAGTCCCCTACTGCTTGCTCTTTACCTCTATTTTGTTCACATACATAAAACTCAGAGAAATGCTGTTCTCTATGTGCCATATGTGATATATTAGGATGCTGCTGACTTTCAATTCTGAGAGGAAATAGCAGCTTCTTGAAATAAAGCAGATTAAATTCAAGCATGATCTCCAAGGAATAGTCATTGTTAGAGGTGTTAACCTGGGTTATGACCTATTGACTGGAAAAGTCCAGATTTTTTTAGTGTAGAGTAAAGCAAACCTTTGGTGTCTTAAATCAAATTGTTAAAAAGTGAATAGTTTAAAAACAATAGGTCACATGTAGTTAATTTTGTCCTTAATTTACCAGTGAAAATCGAAAGTCTTTTTTTGTGCAGTATTTTTTCCCTTTTTGCCACTGAACTGGATTGTCAGGGTGTTTGAGCTTTTCAACAGATATCTCAAAACTTTAGTGTCTGCACTCCAATAAATTCAATGACTGGAGCAACTTACAAAGATTAAAAAAGCTCAGTACACTAACTGAATAAAAACCCTAGTTCAAGATCAATGTGCCTGTTTTTAAAACTGTTGACCTGTCATGTAAATTATAGTACGTTTAGTCAGTGTGAAAATGGTTCCATTTTTATTTTTCACTAATTTCTTTTCTCTGTTTGGACAATCTGTTCATGTTTTCTGAACAAGTCGTCGTTGAAAAGAAGAATGTATTCTCAACCAATGTACCGGGTTAAATAAAGGTTAAATAAATGTAAAAAATGTAAATACATTTTATTTCAGTAAGCGTTTCCTCCAACGTATTTTGAAACTGCCGCCCACCAGACTAAATGTGTTTCATACACCAGTAACAGATCCACCGGTAACAGACAGCACAGACATGTTGGTGTCTGGTGGGATGGCGGGAAACACAATGGTAACATAGTCAGTATATGAACACGTAGGGAGGATGATGTAAGGTGTCTTTGTTTTATTGACCAGAATTATTTAACCATTTCCTGTCTGCATGCCGACAACTTCAGCGAATTAAGTGACAAGTCATGGATAAAGGATCAAAAATCTTGGACACTTTAATGAGGATAAAAGTGCAAAAAAATAAAATAAAGTAGATTTTAAGTGTAGTTGTATTTATTTTTTATGTTTGTCCTTTAAGACTGTAGTCAGTATATAGTTACTGTAAATTATGTCTTCCGATAGCACATAGTGATATTTTCAAATCGCCTGTCAACTTTAAACATCTTTTAAGTCGGAAGCAGAGAATGCTGCTGGGTGACTGTCGCAGCATCTCTCCCACCAGGATTAGCAGGTTTTCTGACTGATGCATCACTGCTGCTCTGTTACATAAAATTCCAATAAGCTGAATGTGAAAAAGGTGAAAAGGTATAAAGCATTTTGCCAGGTTCTCTTCCGTCTGTTCAGAGTCTGGTAGGAGGTTATTATCCACTTTTCATTTCAGAGCCATTTCCTGTGATTTTACTGAATTTCACCATGTATTTGCTCCTTATGTTCCGACTTTTCAGCTCCCTGATTGACCAAACACATCAGAGACCAGCCTGTCAGGATGCAGGATCCAGTGCTCTCTTTGCTCACTGTCAGATTGTTCCGGCTGATCCCATCGGCTTGTTTGTTTTGTTTTCTTAGTTCATCTTGTGCTCTTTACCTTATTTGAACTTCAGAACCTTTGACGAGTAAATCTCGTCTTGGACGAAGTGGCTTTGTTTTCTGTAGTGAAAGTTTATTTTTGGGTCCCCACCTTCCTGCCTCTGACCTGCGAAGCACTGCAGTGGCAGTGTCAAGATAAACATGCAGGTCTTTATGTGTGTCCTCTGAGACAGGGTGAGGAAGTGATGAGAGGAAGTGTGTGTCTGCACACCATAAATATTTCCTCACTTTCACTCCTTTCTTTCACCCTTATGCCCTGTAGGCCAGTTTGAGACGCATCAATAAAACTGACGGATGGCTGTAAAAAACCACTAGAAATCTCCTCTTGGAGATTTCTAGTGGTTTGACTTTGTTGTCACATTTGGATGCTTTAGAATCATCAAACACATTTTAAAGGAGCAGCTTTATGTATTTTCCACGACTTTTTATAGCAGTCAAGTAGCTATGTTGATTTCAGTTGTTATAAAAATGTTCTATATGCCAAGGATGAAATTT
Source organism: Poeciliopsis prolifica (assembly GCF_027474105.1). Taxonomy (NCBI): domain Eukaryota; kingdom Metazoa; phylum Chordata; class Actinopteri; order Cyprinodontiformes; family Poeciliidae; genus Poeciliopsis; species Poeciliopsis prolifica. The sequence goes on from NW_026562383.1 coordinate 2,492,466, forward strand.
TAATTCATAATTTAGTGCCTTGAAATTGGGTGTCTTACTCTTTCAGAAACTCTGCCTTCAGGAAGTCATCAAAACATGGTTCCTCTGCTAACTCTTTAATAGCATCCTCCTATAATGAACTCAACAGATGCTCAGTTCCGCTAATTGTAGCTGGCTAGTCTGAAGGAGCAGATTAGGGCAGTTGCAGGGGAGGGCTGCTCTGTGAGGCAGAAGCTTGGTAACTGTAGCGCCAAAGAGGAGCCGTAACTTGAAGGCGGGGCTCGGTCCACCCAGATGTTTTGTCAGATGCTGACGTACATATGTCTGCTATCAGTCAGAAAACAGAAATTTTCCAGGAGAGAGGTGTGATTGTTCTGTCATGTCCGCCAGTATTGACGATGTTACTGGCCGTCCAGAGACATAGAGAAAGAAAAGCAACTCCAACGCACGCCAACGGCAGAAACAGTTGATCAGGTATGCGAGGCAAATCTTTGCCACGTCCGAGCAAATGTGTTTCCATCCCCTCTTAAGCATATAAACTCTTTTTCGGAAAAGCTGAAAACCACCTGACAAAAGTAAAATATATTTGAATTTTGCTGCCTTTAGGCAGACTATTTAAAAAATAAACTTAAACATGGATGATTACTGAAGTTTGAGTCCAAAAACCTTAGATATTCCTGTTGAACAGGAATATTTGTAATATTTACCAGACTGATAAAAATCACTGATTTTGTTCCCACTTATTGATACATCTTTGCTGATTAGGCCAAGTATTTAAGAGTTTTTAACCTACATCATGTTGTCAGTAGAGTTCTATTTTAGTGATTTCTTGATTCTAGAGATTGCGTGGTAAGGACTCAGTAGCTGCATTTCAGTTACAAATTTAGTTGATATCCTGCTAATGTAAAAAAAATCAATTTTCAATTGCTGTTAAACACAAAATACAGCTAAAACCACTTGGACATATTTGTAAATCGTTTAAAAACATGCCAGGCCATCATCATCCAACCACTTCCTGTCTTCTTCTCCATCGTTTTTGCCAGTAGTAACATCCAGTTTTTCATCAGGACTCATACAATGAAAAAAATGGGGGTTCCATTGAGTTAAAACTTTATTCTTTTTTTCTTTCAATTTTGATGAGCGCAATTTTAAGGTAATTGAAGTCGTAGCTATGGCGACTGGTAGAGTTTAGATAGGCTTTTATAAATATACTGTATATTTCAAAAGGGGGCAATAACTTTTTGACACAGAGCCAGGTTGGGTTGGGAGGTTACTTTCCTCTTAAGAAATAAAATCAAAACGTCAAAACTTTTCATATTTCTTTGCTGATGGAGTTTGATCACCTGAACTCTAAGTGAGGGGAAAACACTTCCTCACAGAACCGTAATTGCATTTAAAAGCCAAAGCATTCCGGTTTTTGCTGCCTTCATGCCCTCTCTTTTCCCCCCTCTGAACTGACGAGGAAAGCGCACTCGACTGACTGATCTAAATCACAGCATTGCATTAGAGCCAGATCTATTTGAACAAATTCCCCTCTACCTGTCGCATTAACCATAATGACTGGCAGTTAATATTGAGGGGCACGATGTATCTGGACACAGACGGCAGACATGCAGCAAAGCTTTTAATAAGATTTGCTTTTGAATGCTTCATCATGCTTTGTGTGGCGACTTGTCAGCCGTGGATGCAAGAAGTTGCCTCGCTGTGAGTGTGCAGGAGTTTATATGGGCTGCATGATGAATAGCTAGTGTCAGGTGTTACCATGGGGATGATTACTTGAAAGCAGCCAAGGCAGTATAAGCATTTGGGATTTCTAGCCAAGCCATCAAATGCTTGGCAGGCCATTTATTTTGAATATACAGGTAGTTTCAGGCGATAAGAATCAGCCTTTGTAAGAGCGTGCGTGTGTGTGTGTGAGACATAGACAAAAGAAAATCAGGGCGAATTTCTGTCAAACAGTCTTTTCACATTTAATTACAAAGCAGCGGTGACACACATCGGCGTCCTCATCAGCTTCCGTAGAACTCCGGTAAAAAGGACCAGACAGATCTTGGCTCCAGCAGCGAGGAAGTTTTTTATTGTTTGGTATAATTCTGTTTTCTTTCCGTGTCTATCCTCATTTTCTCGTCGACCGGGTAGAAGGAGGGGTCTCCCGCCCCGAAGCGGAGCCAGTCGGCCTTCTCAGTCACGGCCTTGTTGCCGATGCGTCCCACAGGCCATAACAAAAGCGCCGCCAAAAGCAACCTCTCCGAACTTTGACTGGCAGCTCGGTGGAGCGATGTGCGCCGATGCTCGCTCTGCGGAGATTTTTTGTTATGATAGTAGTTTTCCATGTAGGATCCGCCGATCCCGATGGTCTTTCTCCTTTTCTTTTCTTCACCAATTTTGGACAACTGCTTTCAAACCACAGCGCACCCCCACAAGGTTTACTGAAAACTCTTTCTCTTCCCGTCCTTTCCCCCCCTCCATCGGGGAGGATTTGCGATTCAAACCGGGTTGAGGGACCTAAACCCCTCTATCTCATCGGCAAACATACAAACGCATAATCTGCTCTTTCTATCCGCTCCATTCTCATGCATGCTAATGATCTCTGTTGGCCCCTCTTTTCACACAGCGCCGGAGCTTTGAAACCCACCCTGGCAGTCAGATGTGGTCTTTCACAAGCTGCATCACGCTACATTTTCATCCATTCTAGTGTACAAAGGACAGTGTTCCCTCTGATGTTTCACCTCCTGGCAGATCGGCGGTGTCGTCACGGCCTCCTCGTCAAACACGCACAACGCAGCTGTGAAATCTCCCGGCTTCACCTTGTCAGAGCCCGGCCATTATCAGAAGGACGCTCTGGGAAAATCGAGGTGGCGACGAAAGTGTCCTGTCACTGCATGGAAACTAAACGCAGCCGGGCCGTGCTGAATGAAGCCGGCGAAGCCTCTAAAGCATGGTAAATACCGCGGCAGATGCATCTGTGCCATCCAAACAAAGACAACACTGTGGAGCGCTGAAGTGTTTATGAGCTTGATTAGAGAGATCCTCGGTTTCAAGATAGGGTGTTTTTGTTTTGTTTTGTTTTTTCTACATTCATCACCTTCCTCACAATGAATTTTTAGGCAAACGCACCAGAGGCGTTGCATTTGCGGTAACCATAGAATTGTACATATTTAAACTACAAAAATAATTTTGCCTAAAGAAATGCACCAGTTTGGATGAAACTTGTGGTTTTTGACAAAGGCTGTATCATCCGTATCAAAATCAATGTATTTTGCAAAACTGCATCAGAAACACATTTTTCGCATGATTAACAACCAATGTGTCACTGCTGATGGAAATGCTGAAGAAGACAACAGGAAGTAGTCGGGTGATGATGGCTTCTTTTTGTTTTGTTGCTCCATCATGTAGAAGCTCAGAAGCTTCTACTTTCCGTCCGATCAGATTGATCCGTTTCGCAAAAGTCTGGAAGCATTTTTAGTCTCTAGGTTTGGATTTAGTCAATAATTGTACAGGGCATTGACTCAAGAGGAGAGAATATAAACTAATTCTGAGCTTTAGATTTTTATCCTGAATAAAAAAAACAAAGAAAAACAACAACCTTGAAACACATTAAAGGTTTTTGGATGTGATGTGATAAAACATGACAGAGTTTTCATATGGAGGGAGTGTGAATAGTTTTGGAAGCTGCCGTTACCAGGGCAACAGCTGACGTTGCTGTTCTGCAGTCGGAGCTCACGCTGACAGAACAAGCTCCGGTCCGATAAGGCTTGTCCAATTTTTGTGTGTGGATTTAGGCCAGCGCTGGATCATGTGTGGTGACCTAAAAAGGGCAAAGATAAAGGCTTGGCCCGACTCCGCGCGCCGTCCCATGCCAGGCTAGCGTGCCAGTTCTGGCCTGTCGCTGAGCCCGAACTTCCTCTGGCCTGCTTGACCCGGACACCAGCGTCACGGCTACCTTGACGAGTGAAACTCTGTGTTGCCTCTAATTCCATTTATTTAAATAGCTTTCTAGAGGAACCTGAGGGTTATGTGTAACGTGATTCATATGTGACGCTCTCTTCATTGCCAGGAAGAAGAGGGAGAGAGAGAAATGCTTTAGCAACGTTTTGCTGCCATCCTCTTCTCCTCTTCCACTTTTTGCTTAGCTTGCTCTTTTCCTCCTGTCTGAAGCCAGTGAACCATAAAGCCCAACGAACCCAGAGACAGGTACTGTCAGGGTTTTCTCCATTCCCGACTCCGGCTGGGAGACTGTGAACTCGACCACTTGTGTCATCCAATTCATCCGTTCGCCTCCTTTCCCTTTGACTGTTTATGTGAATGTGGGTTTTTAAAAGTCACGCAGAAAAAGAATTGTCCTTGCATTTCCACTCCTACGGTGAGTTGAGGTAATTCTTTATTATCAGGATGTTGAAAGAAATTCTCTAAAAGCCTTCCAGCTGACTCAAATCGCAGCAGCTCGAGTTCCTGTGAGAGTAAAGAGATCTCATTTTGATTTCTCTTCTCTGTCCTCCCCCCTGTAGATTTCTGTTTTCTTTCTCTCATGAAAAGCTTCGCATGGCCACGCTCTCTTTCATATTATAGAACTGAATGTTCTTTAAGTTCCTTGTTGCTCTCAAACTGTAGATTTACTCCTGGCTCTGCAACTACAGCAAACTTAAGCAAACTCTGGTCCGCCTGCAAACCCAGGCCCGGTTTGGTTGAAGTGAACTTTGGTGCAGTTTGAATGCGCATGTGAACGGCAAGCGGACCAGAGACCGCTCTAAGGGGACAACAGTGCAGTGCGTTCTGGGTAAATATAACCAGAACAAATGTCCAGCCCTAGCAGGAGAAATGTCTTGTGGTCTTTTTTCAAGAACAAAAAACATCCTACAGTCACTACAATCTGGAGTCACTCCATTTTTGTATACATTTCATGAAGAAGGAAGTTGTGCTCAGTGTCTTCCTCAATGGTTTTCATCTTGTTTTCCTCAGCAGTTCTTGTTGCAGCGCCACCACAGGCATCGGGGGGGAACAGCTTTCTCGAGTGCTTTGGTTCGTTTGACACAGTGTGGCGTGAAAGTGAAAATGTAACAGATAGTTTGGTCAAACCGAGTCAATCGGACTTTCCAGGCGTGCTTCCTGAACCAAGCAGAAGTCTGCACGGGAGTAAATACTTTCTCACATCACTTCTACCTTATGCCGTAAAAATAACAAGCTCGATCTGAAAAGCCCTAGCTGACACACTCGTCCAATCTTTTCACATCTTTGTATCCATTTAGCTCTTAATTCTCCCCTCCCGTCCTCCTTTCGCCTGACCTCATTCGCTGCTCTGTCCTCTGCTGATTCTCCCCTCCTGTTTTGGCCGTGGCCTCCAGATCAGCAGCCCTGGCTCAGCAGCAGCAGCAGCAGCATCAGGGCTGCTGATGACAGGCAGGGGAGGGGAACAGTGGCTTTAGCAGATTTTCTGCTGCACAGTTTCCCACCCTTCAGAGTTGATGGGGCACTGACACCGGTTAGTCAAAGGCAGTGGCTGCACAGGCTACTTTAATGGATCCCACTCGCAGCTCCAGCTGCAGGCTGACAGCTGGAGAAGCACACACACACACACACACACACACACACACACACACACACACACACACACACGCACGCACGCACGCACGCACGCACACACACACACACACAAAGCCACTGTTATGCTAATCACTCGTCCCCCAGGCTTTTTATGACAACAGTGCTGAAAGGTAAAGGCAAAATTGGAAAACATTATTTACCATCACAGGAGTGTGTGCGGAAGGCATGTGTGCATAGAGAGCAGGGACTCCGGCATTGCAGGTCCTCTTAATTAAACTTGAAGAAATCATTTCAGGGCAAAAAAGAAAAAGAAATGCAGTTTTTTCCACCACCCCACATTTCCTTTTTCTTTTTTTTTTCTTTCTTTCTTTAGATGTGAAAGCTCCAGCAAAGATTATAGCGGCACGCAGTGCCAGCTGTTTGGCTAAAAATGTTCCCACGTTATGGTTAGAGCGGGGTGAGAGGGAGTAACGGATTATCATTAACGAGATTACTGTAATCTGGTTACAAGAAATGCTTGGTATAATCTATTAGGATTCAAAGAAGGAAGATTTTTTTTTTTTTTACTTATTTTCACGTTAAATAACATTTTGATGGTGGCAGATTGAGAAATTCTACATTTATTACAGGTCAGTCGGGGTTAATTACTATGTGTTAGGGGTATAACAAGATCCCGCAGCAAGAGATGACTCCATTCAAAAATGACAGAATATTTCCTCTTGGAGTAAAGTCACAATCTGCTGTCAGGTTCTGGTTTTGTCCGGTGAAGGAAGAGCAAACTAGAATAACTAGACTATTGATTCGAAGGTGTGTGTTTTAAGGTCCCACTCGTTGCGTTTCCATTGACCACATAATTGCATCGTTTGACTTTTCGAACATAAAAACGCTGAGTGGAAACGCTGCAATTTCAAAAATCTTGATTGAAAAGTCTTGGTACCAAGATGAGATGGTCGTTTTTTTTAGCCGTATTGAAGTTGGTTTATTTAGCAAAACTGCAACAGAAATGCTTTTTTCACGTCACACGAGTTACAGAATCAACAACTACTACTGGCACAAACCTCGAAGAAGACAACGACAGGAAGTAGTTGGAGGGTGGAGGCATGGCATTTAAAAAAAAAAAAAACTTACCTTGCAAACAAACTCATTCACCTGATTTTAGTTGCGTTTCTTATTTAATGGAAGCGCCGCAACTGTGAAACTGTTTTTTCGACATTAGAGGGCTACGGACAAAGACTTGTGCGCATTCGTCATGGAAACGCAGCTGATGTTTGAACCTCTTTATAAAAAAAAATGAAAAAAGAAAAAGAAATCAAGTAGTTCTTGAGTTGACTTTTTGTCAAAATGGCTGCCAAAAAATGCTTGCGAAAGTCCTAAAGAGACCGTTTTGACAGCAAATATCAGGAAGCATTTTGGGCTGAAAACAAAGTGATAGACAAGAGACAAGATACAAGCTAAACTAATATTTTATTCTTAGTACAAATCTGATGAACATTGTTGATAGTGACTGAAGTTTAAACCTTTGAGTCATGAGTACTTTGTGACTTTAGGCACCTTAATAACCAAAATATGATATGATTTGTAATTATAAATACAAATGGACTTGCTTAGCCAAGTCACTGGTACCTAAACTTAACAGGCAAAAAACACAGAAAATATATTTGTTTTATAATTTGATAATATGACACACAGGACTAGGCTTTACAAGAGTTGATCAAAGATTGATCTAAATTATTATTAAACTAGTTATATTAATGTTTAACAGTATCTTTTTTTATTATTCCTTCAGTTTTCGTACTGGTTATGAGCTGAATGAAAACGTGGAGAACATTGTGACCTGCCCTACATTCCCAGTTTACAGTGAGGAACAGAGTTAGTTCTCATATCGTCCTCCTTCTCATTCTGACGGGAGATTTTCAGGTGCAGCTCGTTCTGCTTCCGTCTCGTACCACGCCGGCTCTCTGTTGACCGTTTACTTCAGCAGGTCCTGCTCTCCTGATTGCTTCCTCTGTGTTTTCAAATCATGTTTCCTCTGATGCCTTTAGGGCCCCTTAATTATGAGACTATTCTCCATTTAGGAGAATGCGTCTAATGAAGAAGAAGGAGTGACAGATAAGACTAACAGTTTGGGTAAGCTTTACCTCCAATTGTAAACGAGCCTGTATCTCTGTAGCATTTGTAGAAACCCCCCAACGGGGTCACATTTCACTGACCCCATTGGGGAGAAAAAACAGAAAAGAAAAACAGGTAACAGATTTCCTGGTAAGGTAGGTTGTTAGCACGGTTAAGTATTAGCTGCTATTAGAAGCAGCCATCAGCCGCTGATGATGCTAAAAGGATCATTTCTTTCAAAGCTCTTAACACAGAGGTAGTTTTTATATTTACTCTCTGAGGACAAACACCAGAGTTTCTCTAATGAAAATCTCTCCACATTCCAGAAACACAATATTGTTTCTTCTTCTCCTGCTGACTCCATAAATCCTACAGCCCGTCTTTACACGAATGGATTAATTAGTTTAATTCATCATGCAGCAGTGCATTTTTTTATTTTTTTTTTGCAAATGCAGATTAAAGAAAGTGATGTCAAGGTCGAGTCACATTGTGAATGTCATTCTTCCTGCGGCGCAAATCAAACGCGACTTTCCTGATTCACAGCCCAACACGCTTAACCGATGAAGTAAAGGTGGTAAAGGTAACCTTTTAGAGGAAAGTTTAGAAATGCAGTCGGACCGTTTCAGGTTTCTCTTGACTGTCAGACATAATCAGTGCAGCTGTGGCTGTTTAGCTCACTCCCTCTCCATCCTTTCCTTCACACCCTCTTCTGGATATCTCAGAATATTCAATTAAAACAGAAAACTATATTGCATGAAAAACTTCTGAAAGGGCTTTGATTTCCGCTTGTGCTCCCGGTGCAGGCGCAGGAATTCCTTCCAACGCAGAGCAACTATAGCAGGTCGTTGAAGAGCCTGAGACGTCAGTGTCTCTCTTCACAGTCTAGGCTTAGTGCTGCCTGCCTTCCCCGTAAAGAGAGTAGTTTTCCATTGATGAGCCCGCACAAGCAGCCTCAGCAGCAGCACCAGCAAATCACTACTCTGTTAAAAGGTCCTGATGCGTAGCAAAACTCTCCTGCCAAGCCCTCCTCGCTCCAAATCTGCCTGCTCTCACCCCAACCCTGCCTCTCTCTGTAATTGGAGGCATTAAACTCGCTTTGGACAGGATGGTAAATGAGCCCTTTGAGCCCGGGAGAGAAGAGACGAGTGCGTTCAAAAGGGCCGGGGGGGCCGCTAGTGTAAATCTGAAAAATCGCCTCCAATCCAGCAGATTTGTGCGCGCCGTCTCTCCCTGCTTGCGGAAGTCCGAGTCCGGGTCCGGTTTAGAGGCAGCGCTGCGGCTAATCTGCCAGTAATCGTCGGGGTCGGCGCAGTGACGTCTGGATCTGCCTCGGAGCCGAGCGACCGGCGGCAACCAAATGACAACGCTTGGCGCTGGATGCTTTCTCGACTTCCCCACTCTGCCAAGCTCGCTCATTAAAACCTCTGAGAGAAAGCGCCGCAGCTGATTTCTCCACACTAATGGCCTGTAATACAGTGGTGAGACATTTTCCTTCAGGTTTGCTGCCATTTTGCGTCATCTTCACAGATGCAGCAGTGGAGGAGGAAAATAAAAGAAGCTTCTGTGAGATGGAGGCGCTGTGAATGTTGTCTGTTGGTGAGCAGCTGTAAACGCTTTAGATGTTTGATGGTAAACGGGATGCAAATTCTCACTTCCTGTGCCGGGTCTCATAGGAAATGATAAACACAAAGACATGGGTGATTAAAACGCCGGGCCTGCTCATGTTCATTCCAAGCTGGAGGATTTCTCTGTAGCCGGAGCAGATGCGCCGCCGCAGAGCGTTTATCTGCCCTCCTAGCAGCAGGTAGCATGATAAATGCCGGCGGCCTCGCTGTTGACCGGCCGCCGTCACATTCCTGTGAGAGCGCCGCTGATGACTAGGGAACACGATCGTGACCCCCCGGCGCTCACTCCGCTGCGGGAATCGCCGAAGATGGAGGGGGTCAGGGGTCAGCAGCTGCGTTTCCGTACACCAGAGAATTCCACAAATTGAAAGTGCAAAAATTAACTTGCTTAACAGAAATCAGCTATGGACAGAGGAGCTATGGACATGTTGAGTCATGTTAAAGCCGCAAATCACAGGCTACGATTTCCTCCAAGTACAAGCGGCTTCTCGCTCCCACACCTGAATGAGACGCAGACTTCTCTGATTGGCTGGTCGATGAGCACTAGTGTCCTGGCTTAACCTTAAAATTGCACAAATTGAAATCACGAAAATAAGTGAGCTCAATGGAAAGATGCCATTTTACGAAAAATCACACGCTTTTTGGTAAAAAGCGAGGTGATTTTTCAGCTGTAGTGAACTCGGTGTATTTCAAAAATCTGCAATGACCAACAGCCAGATGTTACTACTGGCGTAAACGACAAAGACGATGACAGGAAGTGGTAGGAAGAAGATGGTTTGTGTTTTTCTTGTAGCTTCCCCAGAGCTGACAGCATCGCAGCGCTCATACACAGTTGTCATTTGAACACGTTGAATTCTTCTGTAAAATCAAGTCACAGATTCAAGTCACACAAAAAAGCCACACATTCGCAATGGAAACGCAGCTCATGTTTCCATTATGAAAGTGCGCAGATCTACAAAACACACATGGAACAGAACCGCTCCACGCCACTCAGATTTTTAAAAATGAAAGGAAATGTTTTATGTTTTAACACAAGAGTCACACAGATATTTGTGGAGAGCGATGGTCGGCGCACAAAGGTAAGATCATACACAAATTTTAACCAGAAAAGAGGTTAGCCAAAAAAACACATGACCATATATTAAATATTACATTTTTCTATCAGTTATTTTGCTGAATTCATCAACAGCGTAATTAACACCTTTAATTAGTTACAATCAAAGTTTAAAGTATGAGCTTCGATGTTGGATTTTGGATTCGTACGTCTGACTGTGTGGCAGTCGGCTCCTCGACACACGAGGGCCCCAGGAGCCTCTCAATGGCCAAAGCCTGCTCAGTCAATACAGACGCAGGGTGACGGCTCCGCTCCACACTGCGTCCTGCTCGGCAGATTAAAGCCAAACAACACAGACGCCTGGTGAAAGGCCAGATTAACTTTGCCTCCTTGAAGCCTCTCCAGCAAGCAGTGGAGACTGAAATCCCCACAACAGTCCTGCGGTCTCGCTAATTGGCGAGCAACACCGGTCCGGGCTTTGATTAATCTTAAATCTTAATGAGTTCACTCAGAGCTGCTGTGATATTCCGACTGAGGCGGTGAAAACACACTCGCGATTCCCTTCGTTTCATCCCTGCGGTTGCATCAGAGGAGACCTGAAACTTTCGGCCCAGTGAACCCGCCGAGGAATCAAAGAGAATACCAGAGACGTGTTTAATAATTTATTTGCATATGATTATCGTAAAAATACTGAAAGAGAAATGCTTATTTTTGTTCTAGTTTTCTCACATTTTCTTTTTTTTTTTACTTTTTTACAATCTAGTACACCTTTAACTGCACAGGAAAACTCTGTCCTAGCAGACACGTTTTCTTCTTTCACGGCGAGATTCTCTTTAGCTTTAGATACGGACACACAAAGGATGTCCCGATCCGATCCCAGGTACTGGTTTGGGCTTCTTTTTTTTTTTTTAATTGTTCCCATTGGCATTTCAGGTCTCTTGTCTGTGATTTTTAGCTCTAGCTAGCTGTGCAGATGTTTCTTTCGTAAACAAATTTCCTTCATGGAAATCATAGTAGACGCCACGTGTCACAATCTACCCTTCCTGAATGTCTTAGTTTTTTTTTTTTGTGCCCCAACTAATGAAATTCACAGTGATAGAGACAGTACTGGCTGCTGCAGCTCCTGGTCTGTCAGTCACATTTTGTTAGTCATATGACTTGGATGTGCCCAACTAAGGAGAACGACTTCTTTCAAGTTTTATCTGCAACCAGTTAACTAGAAATGCAATAAAATATGTTAGAAGACAAATTATCAGAAAAACTTTCTTCTTTTTTTTTTAAACCAGAGTAAGCATGCTAACGCTAAGCTTGTAGGCTAGTAAGTAACTCCAGATCTTAGAAGCAATGAAGCTGCGCAGGTTTCCGCTGGACAGGATCTGATTACATTTTCAGTCTGATAAACTGCAGTATAAAAAGCAGTTTAACTGTATGAAGTCTCAAAATTGATGCAGAAACGTACAACAACCTTATTCAAAACGGCTACTTCTGTCGGAGTAATGTAAAGTTACACAGTTACAACAATGTTAACGATAGCATTTATCATTTCAGTATATATGGATTTAATGCAAAAATGGATTCAAATTCACTAAATTTAGGTCTCGTCCACATGTAGCCAGATATCCAAGGGGGGGAAAAAAGTACATTTTTGTTTTAGCCTTTCAACCACACAAAAACTCAGTTTAGTCACTAAGAACAATTATTTATTAAAACTCTGATCAAAGTGCAGATTTGAGAAAACTGTGTGTTTCCATGTGCGTACAAAGAAAAACAGACTTCGGGTCTCGCAAATTAGTCGAGGACAAATAATGTGCCAATAATATCCACTTTGACAATTGAGGTCGTCTTGTGTTTTATCAACTTTATATTCTAACATGTTGTTTAAAAGAAGTTGAACCTTTCTGTCTGTCGACACAAATGAGCCACTTGGTGCAGCGTTTAATTCTTGACAGGAAGTTGTTTGTTTTGAAGCAATCTGATTGACTGGCATAGGTTTCAGCTTTGTGCTACACTGCCCCCTGTGGGTTTGGAATGTTTAAAATATTAAAAAAAAAAAACACTCGAGAGTGGATTTGTGTGGGTTCATGTGGATGAAAACTTTTTCTGAAAACGATCCCGAGTGCAACGCTTTATAAAACAATATGAGGAATCATTCAGTTTGGCCATTTTCCGAAACGACTCGGATCGGTTTCGGGACATCCCTGGTAGTGACCGTCAAACCCCCTCATCAGTTTGCTTTATGAAAACATAACGGGCAGATAAACGTCAGGTCGGATAGCTGCAACTGCTCAGTGATTTGGTCTAATACAAACATGGTGTTATATACAGGCAGTTGGTTTAGATAGAAACTGCACTGACAGCTGGCGTTCCGAGGAAAACATTGATTAGGAAGTAACGAAACAATGGCTGATTTGTTCTGCAGGTTTTTTTTTTTTTTTCTACCTCTGAGTCAGTTTTAAGTTCCTGCTAATCTGCATTTTTTTTTTCTGAGTAAAATCTGCAGCTTTGCTTGGGGCAGGAAGAAGCCTGACATTGATCCTGACAGTGATTTTAAAGATAATTAGTGTGTCTGAGTCAAACCTCTCCTTAATTCACTCATTCACGTCCGTCTGGTTTCTTACCATGTGGGAAGAAAAATAAAAACAAGCCTTGTAATAAAAAAGTTAAGCCCAAGTAAGAAAAACAAAATAAAATAGTATCAGGTAACAACTTAGCATTCAAAACGATGCGCTTTATGAGTCAAGGGAGGTTAAGAAAACGCGGACGTTAAAGCCCGAAACAGCAAAATGCCACCGAAGCAACAGCGAACGTGGAACTTGGTAGGTACGTTTCTCATGACGGAGTTTCCACTTTGGCATGCACATGACGTGTCCCGCACAGTGTCAGCTGCGTCTCGCCTCCAACGCGGAGAGACGCCGGGCGGTTAGGGAGAGGGCGAAGACTCGGATGCTTTGTACAGATTCATAAAACGCGGATCTCCCAGTACGTTTCTGTGGAAGACGGTATTTAAGAGGAAGAGGATGAAAAGTTCCTTTTTTTTCTCATTCCCAAAAATAACTTTAAGGAACATATTTGGTTGGGATTAATCAAACTACAAAAGGACAAAAAAATAAAAACAGGTCAGGCAGATTGATACAGAGGTCAAGCTGTATTGAAGGTTGGGTTTGCTTCATCTTGGCACTGTTGCGTCATTTAGACGTTTATTTCTCGCCTTTCCTCGGTGAGGTGGCGAGAAGGAAATACTGATTCCCAACCAGCGGAAAGAAACGGGGAAAAAAGAAAAAAAGAAAACACATGCAGGCATGCAAACACAACCTGAGAGGGTCCATTAAGAAGTTTGGCTTCATGTCAACAGTCACAAATCCACAAGTGTCAAGTAATGAACACACACACACTGCAATGGGAAGTTGTCTTTATACAGACATTGAGTCTCCAGTGGGAAGGAAGTCTTCGAACCGGTCCGCTTTTGTTGCCGTCATCTTTTATTCCCCGCCCTCTTTTTTTGTTGTTGTTGTATTTTTAGACTTTGTACATCGGATTCTCCTCATCAGAGTTCATAGGTAGTTTTTTTTTTTTTCTTCTTCTTTTTTTTTAGATCTCCTTCTGTATGCGTTGCAGCAGTTCACACTCTGATGGGAAGAGTCTGGCTCATCTGTTGCCGGATGATTTCCTGACTGTCTTCCGGACTCTTCCTGTTGTGTCCGGGCAGCGTTCCTCCCAGCCGCAGCAGGTCCCTGCCAAGACAAACGGCACACAGGTCAGCATCGAGTTCTGAGACGCCAAAGCCGCCGCGAGTCCCAGTCTTTCCTTTGGAGCCGGACTGAGCTCTGTGTGTCAGAGGAGCTCGGTTCTGCACAGTTCCTCACTCATAGATCCGACGATTGTAAATAATAAAATACGACATCGTGGGAATAAAGCGCAGAAAGTGCTGATCTGAACTCTCGGCTGTTGTGAACAGCTCCAGAGCCGGGCCAGAATCTATTCATCACGTTTTCAGTTTTTTAATAAAACTTCCAACTTGGCTATCTCTGGGACACCAGCGCCCGAGTGTCCTTTGTTCCCCCGGCCAGTGTCCCTGTTTTTAAGGCCCGTGTGGCTGGAGATGCTGAAGCAGATTGCGCCGCATCTCATATCCCCTCTCAGCATCCCCTTTATCTGGCCGCGGCATCGTCCGGCAGCCAATGGCGACGCAGACGCTCTCTAAATCATCGCTCTGACAACATGATTCCTCTCCTCTCCCCATCCATCACTCGCCCGCCGCCGCATACAGATGAGGCCATAAATTAATCATTGACATGTCATCGGCACACAGCCACGGCGGAACATGCAGACGCGCGAGCAACAAGACGCAAACAAGAGCGCGCGCGCTTCCCGCCCGTCGCGCTCGCGGGGCGCGCTCTCCCCTGATGCATTAAAAAGCTCATTAGCAACCTAATTAAACACATTCCTCTCTTTTAGCTTCTCCTCAATCTCCCTTATTACTCACACTTCATCACCTCCTGCTTTTCCACATCAGCGCCCCGTGTGCCGCTTTCTGTCCTATCGCCTACATTCCAGCATCCAGCCAAGCGGGAGGGGAATTAAAGCGAGGTCAGCCATTACATTTCCACACACAATTAGCTTCGCTGAGCCCAAACCCTGGCACAGGAAATGCCCTCGGGGGACTCCGTGTTAGAGTGAGAACTGTGAGCCGAGGAGCCGGAACCCGCACCTGGAAACTGTCTGTCTGTCTGTCCCTCTGTCTGTCAGCCCGGCGGCGCAGTCAGCGCTGAACTTCCGCGTTTGGTTCATTTTCCATCAGCAGCCGATCTGAGCGCCCGCTAAGAACGAGGCTAATGCTAACAACACTCAGAACAAACACGTCAGCATGGCGGAGCGTTCAGAGTCGGTAAAAACTCAGGAGGAGAAAACTGGGAGGTGGTGGCAACAACAACAACAAAAAACCCAACACCCGGGGGCGAGCAGAGCTACCGACAACATCACCGAGAAGAGTCAGAGACTCGGAGCCTGACATCCGTCTGGCAGCAAAAAGGCCCTTCAGCGCAGAGAGGCATCCTGCCGAGTCACACTGACTGCAAAACAAAGCAAAGCCAACCAGCACGCACCTTGTTGTGCTTCTCTTCAGGCCAGACATTTTTTTGTTTTATTTTATTTTTTTCTGTGACATCTTATTCCAGCAACCCAGAGGCGCAGCGCTGCCCGTCTCCCGAGCAGCAATCTTTATCTTGCGCCGAGCGCCAGTCATATACAATACCGAGGACAATTTCACACGAGGAGGAAGGAAAATGCATTACTGCTTTATTTTCTGCTTCCGTCATGGAATAACCTCCGGACCATTTTGAGTGCTGATGGAGAGAGAGAGA
Source organism: Poeciliopsis prolifica (assembly GCF_027474105.1). Taxonomy (NCBI): domain Eukaryota; kingdom Metazoa; phylum Chordata; class Actinopteri; order Cyprinodontiformes; family Poeciliidae; genus Poeciliopsis; species Poeciliopsis prolifica. The sequence goes on from NW_026562383.1 coordinate 2,508,134, forward strand.
AAAAAAGAGGACAGCGATTGTTTTGTGCTTTTTTTTTCTCCTCAAACTTTTTTGCCTCCATTTACAAACACGTTGCCTTTTATTTTAAAGCGAACAGACAGATGATGAAGGACGGTGGTGACCTCCAGATGGACATCCGCCCAGGGAAAATGTCAGGTTTTAAAAAGCATTTTAAAAACAAACGCATCACTAAAAGCCAATGGCTGGACGCACCTGTTCAAACACTCCATGTGCAAAGGTTGGTCATACAGATATTAGACACGTTAAAGCCTGAGTCACATAAAAAGTTTTTTTTTTTACTTGTTTAAACTGTCACCATGTTGCGAAAGACAATCCGTGACAAGATCAAACTCCTTCACCTCCTTACTGAGCTGCTGTTATCGTCTGGAGAAAACAACCAGAGCCAAGAAGTGTGTCACAGCGCTGTCAGTCATCCTCATGTACTTGCTGCTAAATGTGTTGATAGCAGAGAGAACATCTCACCGTTACAGGAAAATCGTCTATCTGCCATCATGTGGCGGCTATGGTAACCAGCCTTAGCATTCACAACATGCTAAGCTGGCTACAGTGTGGCAGGCAGGATGAGCAGCGCCACACAGAGGTGATTGACAGCGCTAAGGTCCGTCTCCTGTCTGTGATTGCTTGTTTCTAGTTGGCATTGGGAGAAAACAGAGGAACTTTGTTTTTTTGCCAATTATGACAGACATTTTCAACAAATCTGTAAAATAAATAAGTTTGCAAAATTGACATAAAGGAGCTTTAAATGTATAATAATATGACAATAGCACACACACACACAAAAATGTCAAAAAATGTAAACTTCAGTTCTGTACAATTATACAGTGGAGAAAACGGTGAAATCTATCGCTGGTGTCGCTGCTTTAAATGTTTTGCTTCTGGCAGAAGGAGATCGTTCTGATGGTCCTGAGGCAATACACAGATCTCTGGTCCAGAACCATGGACACTCGGATGACCTTGCAGGAACATTGATTTTGTGTCTGAAGGTGCTCGGTGTTCTGCTTAGGACCAGATCGAGTTACGCAGCATGTTGAATCACAATAAGATGAAGACAATTTATTAGTCGCCCACAGGAGAAATTCATCTTGGAAGCAGGGGCGAAACCGCAATACAACAACAAAAAGTCCATCCAAAAGGACAGCAACCATGAATGAATAGATAAAAAACAAAAAAGAAAAAGTCAGATCGGCAGTACATCCCCCATAACCGTATCCATACACATACAATACAGCCTCTTCATACTACACTTGGTCATTGTCTGGACCTCCTGTTACTCTGTCCAGGCCCCCCTAGTCTGCCGTTCATCAAGTTAATGGAGAATGGTACGAATGAATGTTTCAGACGATTATACTTGCACAGGGGAACCCTGAACCTTCTCCAGAGTTCATAAGAGCATACTCTGATGCGAGCACATGTGACCCATCAGACAAGATGCTCTGAGCTTGCCTGACGGCGGCCTGCTCCAACAGAAGAAAGATCCGGAGTGTCGATAATCTTACTCGCCATCTTCACCGGACTTTGAATTTGAGTTTTTAATTTAACAGTAAGTTTTCCAAACCAACCAGTAATGGTGCAACTCGACGGTTGCCCTATAAAAGATCAACATCATCGTTTTAGAAAGGACACACAATCGAAGTTGTCTAAGAAAATGGAAACGCTAGTGAGCCTTTGGACAAACATTTGTACAAACCTAAACATCACTTACTGATTTAGGTCCAGAAACAATCCAACAGTTTCTGAGGTGTTTATCTGTAACTTACGAGTCACACCATAAAACAAACTTATCTCCAGCAGCTTTATGACTGTCGGGAATGTCTGTTAAGAGACTGAAAATAACAGCATCATCTGAAAGTTTAATTATGTACTGACTGGGTTGAGAGGTAACACATTCATCTGTGAACAGAATGAAGAGGTGAGGCGAACTGACGCAACCTTGGGGGGCTCCTGTCCTACTTAGCTTAGAATCAGAGAACTGAATTGTATTTTACTTGCCGATATCTTTTTGATAGAAAAGGAATAGTACCACTTAGTTAAAAAGGGATTAACCTTCAACTGCACCAGTTTCCTGAGAAGAACGTTTACATGGATGGAATTAAAAGCTGAACTAAAGTCGACAGAAGTGTAGCATATGCTGCCGAGTTCTCCACATGCTTTAGTGCGTCACTGTCAAAATAGCACCGCTGGTACTACGTATCCTAGCATAAGCAAATTGAAAGGGATCCAGAAATGGCTGCATTTCCACTTGTAGTAGCTCCAACATGAGTTTCTCAAATGACGTCATTACAATGGAAGTGAGCGATAATCGTTATCAGTCTGAGGACAGGCAATTTTTGGAACTGGAATGACAATTTCTTCCAAATATCTGGAACCAAATGAGTGTCTATTGAGATCTGAAAGAGTTTAAGCCACTTTGGGGAAAGTTGCTCTGCAAAGTTCTTGAGAAGAAAAGCAGACATGTTGTCTGGGCCAGTTGCTTTTCGTATGTTTAAACCCATGAAGCCCCTGAGTACTGACTGTGAATTAATTACTATTCTGCTCTCAGTTCCACGATTTACATTCTCCAATATTTCCCAACAATCATCAATTTCAAACCGTAAATAAAAACTGTTTAAGTCATTTGCTCTTGTGTTCTCATTTAGTGCAGCCAAATTTCCAATACAGTCACAGAGGGCTGAGTGATATCTCCAGTATCATTTATTCAAACTCTGGATCAATAATACATCTGGACAGTTAGACTTTTCTGTCCTCAGCTGGTACAGATTTCAGTAAAGCTGAAGAGAAGTTCAGATGACGGGGGAACGAAAGCACAGAGAGGAAAGTGTGAGTTATTCACGATCGATGTCGTCTCTGCAATTTTCAATTCTGTGATTGCATCTTCATGCTATCCTAATATTGTGCACTGATTCATTTTCAGTTTACTGGCAGAGTTCATTAGATTTTTTTTTATTTTAAATCTCCCCTGGTAAGACTTTATGATGCTCTTCATTCTAATAAGGATCTCTGGGTTTTTGCTGCCCACAGCATTACACATCTTCTACCATAGATAACAACAGACAGGAAGTGGTTTTTGTTGTTGTAAAATCTGATCAGATCACTGAGCACATGCCCTAGTGGACTTTAGCTAGCTCAGCGTTTAAATTTGTGAAGGTAGAACAGAAAAAAAAAAAGGTAGAAAAACATTTTTGGCATCTATCCCAGGTAAGTAGGAGATCAATGATCGATTAATGTTGCTTAAGAATCTGCAATGGTCTGAAAATGAGCCACTTTTAGCTCTGCTGTGAGAGAGCTGACTGACAGACTGCCAACCAGGTCACATCTGTACCAGCCCTGTTCACAGTGACCCCACTGTCAAGAACTTGGTATAAAATAGGTTGCTATATTTTGCGAGTTTTTGGACAAAAAGAAATCAGCATTGGTCAAAATCGGAATCTAATGGTTCCCCAAGCTGATCACTCAACTGGTGAGCTTTGGATATTTTTATGACTGAGTCCTTCTCAGTGCATTGATGGGAACATGGATATGGGCTCTTCTCCAGTCTGATATCCAACGACAAAAAAAAAAAAAAGAGTTTCTGACATGGAGGGTTCTAGATATTTGGATTTCAAGAGACACAGAATGCGTTTCCATGCTCATGTGCTCAAATCAAACGTCGGCTTTTTTAAATTAAGTTGCAGAAATTAAAGATTGATTTATGACTTTTTACATGACTTAACCCAAGACAACCACATTTTTCCATATCTACAAACGTATTTCTTTCCCTACATCAACATCCCTCGGTTCATGCCAGACCCTCACCTCGACAGCAGCAGCTGCGTTCCCATTGCAAAATGTGCGCAAAGGTTTGTCCATATTCCACTAATGTTGAAAAAACACAATTTGGAAATTACCGTTTCCGCTAAATAAGAAACGCAATTAAAATCACATGTGGAGTTTGTTCACGCAATAATAAAAAATAAAAAAAAGAACACGCCATCAACCTCCCACCACTTCCTGTCGTCTCCTTTAGAGCTTCCACTTGTACTAACATCAAACTGTTGACCTCATGTGATGCGAAAAGTTTCTTCCATTGCAGTTTTGCGAAATACATCCATTTTGGTACTGCCAAAAAAAAAAAAAAAAAAAAAAAGAACTCATCGTAGCGTACAAACTTTTAAATCGAAAATACTTGTTTCCACTAAGCAAATTTATTTTCGGGCTCCCAATTTGCACAATTTTAAGGGCAATGGGAACGCAGCTAGCAGATCATGGAGTTTCTCTGAACGCCAGTGGTGTTGGGTGTGGATCTGAGCGGCTCTGGTCCGATCCAACTTACATGTCTGACTCACCCTGAGTAGCTGCTGGTCACCACCTTGAGGCTCGCGGCGTTGCGGAGCAGCTTGTCCAGGGTGCTGACGATGCGCGAGAACTTAGGCCTCAGGTTTCTCTCCTTCATCCAGCACTCCAGCATCAGCTGGTGCAGCACCATGGGACAGTCCATGGGCGGGGGCAGCCGGTAGTCCTGCTCTACTGCCGTCATTACCTGACAGAAGGAACAGCACTCATAAGTACAATCATTTTAAGCCAAATGACACAAACATTGTATGTTCAAGAACCACTGAATTCAACGTGGCTGCAGAACATAGAGACTGGTTGAGTGTTTATTAAACATCAACAGACAAGAACATTTAAGATGAACACCTGAGCGCCAGGCATGATTTCCACACCGAGTCAAACTTCGGTTTAGTTTTGATTAGAGAAAAAAAAAATCTCCGTTCTGCACGGATTCTAATTTTTCAGTCAGAACTCCATTTTGATGAAGTGGCATCATCAAACGCCTGGATCATCGACTTGCTCTGAGAACACAGATGATGCAGCGCCAACATGATGTCTCCCAGACAGACGACAAATCTGTATCATTTTCAAAAGGAGATTAATTCTAACGGCAATGAAAAAAAGAGTGAAAAGTCCTGGACTGAGTCTATGCGTCGGCTGTGAAGGGAAAGCGTGACGATGCGTAGCTCATCCAGTACAGCTGCTGTTAGTAATTGGTGGGTTCTGAGGTTGGTCTACTTTTTTGTTTTATGCTTGTCAATCTTAACTTTAAAAAAATGTCTAAACTTATAATAAATCTATTTTAGACATCGAAAGAACCATCATTAAGATTCAATATTTACACATTTCAGTCATTTACAATGCCTGCAAATACAGGATTGTTTAGAAAGTGGCTGTATAGTCAAATAAAAAATGCTTACAAGGTCAATTCTGATTGGTCTGGATGAGGCAGATTTTTTAAATTTTGTTGGACTGTGAGTCGGGCGTCAAAATCCTTCACCCCCTAATGCATAAAGATGTCATCAATTCAGAATTATTTTTGTGAAACATAGCAGCCTCCAGAGACGGAGGACGCGGTTTGTCCAGATGAGATGAAGACATGTTCCACCTGGACCTCGCAGACACTTGCGTCCGGATCTCAGCATTTCACACAGACTCTGATTTTTGATTAAAGCCCCTTGGGCACCGATAACACACCGGTTCAACATCTATCAACTGAGAAAGGGAGAGGAAATAAACTGAAGTGAAAAGACAAGTAAAGCCAAGTCTCACTAGGATATCAATGCAGTTTCTGTGTCCCTGTTGTCCCCGAGAAGATCAATAATTCAAAACAGGAGGAGAACAGCAAATCCACCTTAAATATAAGCATCTTTGCTTATCTTCTTCAGCCTGTGGTCTCATTCAGGGGTTTTTTGTATCTACTGTGCATTTGGCATCAGCCTTTGAAGGCTGAATGCATGCAAGTTTCACAGGTGAGACTGAACACAAGAAGAAGAAGAAGAAGCCACAACACAAGAAAACCCACAAATAAAAAACCCAACAAAAAGACACAAGTAGCCACAACACACCAAAAAGCTACAGTACAAGTTATGCTAAAACTGAAATTATGCTAAACTTGCTGGCAACATTCAATTTGAACGTGAAACAGAATTTATGAACAACTTCAAAGCATAAATTCTGTTGTGGCCTTTGACTTTACGTGGTGGCTCTTGCATTTTGCTGACCCTCCTGGGCCACCGTCCTCGGCTGCATTGTGGTACTTTGAAATCTAAGTAATAAGTGAGGAGCCACTTGTTTTAAAGGCTGAGAACCGCCAATCCAAAACCTATAATTTCTCTTACAGTTTTAGGGGTGTCAAACAAAGCATTTCAATTAAAAAGGACAAACAGACTCCCCATTCCTGAGCTACAAGCTAAAATAAACCCCATCATGTTCAACCATGTAGTTGTGACTAACCACATAAAGACTCTCTGTTTAGTGTCTGCTGGCGTTCTCGCAAGTTAATGGCCACTTTCTATATTATGTCCTGCGTTTGACAGCTGCTCGGTTTGCGCTGTCAAATATTCCGTCCTTCCTTTCAGCGTCTCCCCCGAACTCCGAAACATACTAATCCCGAATGTTGTCAGTTCGGGACTGCTGTGACTGACGCGGGAAACAATAAGCGAAGGAAGAGCACGTTGGCTCATTGATTAGATTTCGCCTAGCAACTGCATTTTCCGCCATAAGCTCTGCATGGGCTTCCAGCTCCCCGCAACAATAAAAAAACTGGCATTTGGGAACAATAAAGCCGTTCTGCTGCGCTCCTCTCCTCCCGCTGCTTGTCCTTTGATTTTGTGTGGTGCCTCCAGTCGGCGAGTTCCTCTGTTTATATCTCGTATTTGTTGACTCTGTTGCTTATTGAGCAGCGGCTGTGGCACAAAGGCAACGGGGAACAATGGAGAGCCTCTGCTTTGATGCTTTTCATTACTGCGTTAGGGTTTTTGTCGTGAAAGTAATACATACATTAGTGCCATTTTTCATTTCGGTTGCCTTTCCCCCCCGCCTCCCCTCCCTTGCTTTATTGGTATCAGTGTTACACGTCTCCTTTTTGAAGCGCGACACACAGCCAGTAGTCCTTGGAGAGTTGCGTGGAGGTTTACAGTACGCACCGCTTCGGCACTTTGCTCAGCCAGGAGGAACCTAGAGATTTCTGTTTTCTTTCCTACAAAAGCTCGGCGCTGCAGCTCCAGTGTCTGTGCAGAGCAGATAGCCGACAGGTAACAAGGCCCGTTAAAAAAAAAAAAAAAAACCTTTCCCGAGAATGCCTTTGTGAGTGTGAGGAGGAGAGGCTTTGCAGTATGGATTTGTAGGGTGTGTGCCGGGCTCGAGCTGTAAATAAGGTAGTAAAGAAAGAAGAGGGTAGGACACAGGCACACAGCTGCACCGGCATCTGCAGGGAGGAGATAAAGACTCCAGAACAGAGCCGGGGTCCAACGTGTCACTCTGGAAATCAAAGCCACAGCCGCTCAGAGGAACTCCCGGCCGGCCCCCGCTAAACTTTAGTTGTAAAACTCTTTGCGAAGGAATTCGCAGGCGCGTGTGTATTGGGGAGGCGGCGCGGCCGACTCACGTCCTGGTTGCTCATGTCCCAGTAAGGCCTCTCTCCGTAGGACACCACCTCCCACATGACGATGCCGTAGCTCCACACGTCGCTGGCCGAGGTGAACTTCCTGAAGGCGATGGCTTCTGGCGCCGTCCACCGAATGGGAATCTTTCCTCCCTGTTCACACACACACACACACCACTACTATAGAATGCACGGCAATCCAAAAACAACAGAGAAGTGCAGAAACACAGTGCCCTGCAAGTTTTCATACACCACTAACTTCTTTGTATTTACTGGAAAAAGGAACTTCTGGATCTGTGTCTTTGGTCAAGATCTTTCAACTGTTGCATTGAAAGATCCAAACTGCATCTTCTTTTTTGCAGGCTAATGTTTGAGATGGTGGGTTCTGTAAAGGAAGTGTGATTTTGTGTACATGACTATAAATGATTTAGTGTTTCTTCAGTCTCGTCTTCTCCGAGACTCTCAACGGTTTAGATACTTGAATGAACTATCCTGAAGACAAACACGCGTTTCTCTGTATGAATGATTCAGTGTTTCTACATTTCAATGAGAGGACACAACCAAAAGCCTCAAAGTGGGAAATAACTAGGATATGAGTAAAAAATTATTTTTTTATTTACTTATATATATATATATATATATATATATAGGGTTTTTTTAAATCAATGCCAATTTATATTCTGCCCTATACTCTAAGACTTGGTCCACATGTAATTGTATATCTAGGAAAATTAATACATTTTATGTGTTTTTTGTTTTTATCCACACAAACACTTCCACTAGCATCACTAAACATGATTACATATTTGATGAGATTTGAAAAAACTGTATTTGTGTTTGTGAGTGCACATGTGAGAACAGAGATTACAGTCTGCGACAGATAATGCGCCAATATGTCCACATATTTGCTCTGCGATTCCCAATCAACATCATCTCGTGTTTTATGAACTTCATATTCTAACGCTCTATTTAAAAGCAGTTCAACCATCATGCCTGTTCACACAGATGATGTCTTGGCATTGTGTTTAATTTGTAGCAGGAAATATTGGTTATATTGAAGCGATCTGATTGGCTGGCATTTTAGCTGTGCGCTATACCGCCCCCTGTAGTTTTGGCATGTTAAAACAACGTCCATGGACGTATTTGTGCGAGTTCATGTGGATTAACACGTTTTTGGAATGTTTTTAAAGGCCTGGTTACGCCTGTACATGACTAATATTGCCCCAATAAAATCAGCAACACGAGTTTCCTTTCAGACGTCACCTTAAGAGTAAATCAAGACTCCCTGTGTGTAATTTCTTCTACGTACAAATACGTCTATACATTGGTGAGTGTGTACTCAGTGTGTACGGTTATACACTGAGACCAAGTAACACAGCAGGAGAGTCAAAGATCAAACTGTGAAGAAGTTTAAAGCAGATCCATCCGTCATCTGAAAGCAGAGAGAGTGTGGCACATCTGCAAACCAAACAAGATATGGCCGACCACCTGAACTGGTAAACCAGGCATTAATTAGAGAGGCAGCCAACAGGTTCGTGGTAATTATAGAGGAGCTGCAGAGATCCACCGCTCAGCTGGACCGATCTGCCAACAGCTAACAGGACGTTATCCCTCCTGATAGTCCTTTAGGGTGGGTTCAGTTGGAGACCAAAATTGCAACATTTGTTACATTTCTACTGCCGTGTCTCTCTTTCACTGCGTCTAACAACCACACCTTTTGAAAAACCTGTTCCCCTCCTCGCCTGTGGTGGCGCTGCACCAAAGAACGAGAATTTGACTGACTTTGCATTCACAGCTCCCTACGAGAACCAGACTTTCTAGGCAAATGAACTGGCATTTTAATTAAAGTGCCACAATGCTAGAATCTAGACGTTTTTTGTTTTTGTTTTATATCAGAACCAATACCGATATTGATATCAGATTGGTGTGCCTCTAGTCAAAGTAGTAAAAAAAACAAAACATATGAAAACCAGTTTACTTCTACGTCACCACTGTGAGCTGCTTTGCCTTGGTATGTGATGTAAAATCTAAAACAAGTTTGTGGCTCTAGCAAGAAACAGTAAGAGTTACACTGAAGAGAACATTAATCTGACTGACCAGGGAGCTGGTGTACGTGGGGTCAGCGGATGTGTCATCCAGGAAGCGCGAGAGCCCGAAGTCGGAGACCTTGCAGACCAGGTTGCTGTTGACCAGGATGTTCCGTGCGGCGAGGTCTCGGTGCACGTAGTTCATGTCTGACAGGTACTTCATCCCGGCGGCGATGCCGCGCAGCATCCCGACCAGCTGCGTCATGGTGAAGCGCCCGTCGTTGAGCTGCAGATAAGAGCCAGAGAGATTCAGGACGGGCGGCGAGGAAGAGAGAGGAGGCGATGATTATGGAAATATAGGAGAATAAGAGACGCGGACAACACCGGAGGGGAGCCGATCAGTCACCGGAGCCACGCAAACACGACATCTGTCACGATGCGTCGCAGCTGCTGCTGACGCTCACTGACAGCTGACCTTTTCACACACGCTGCCCAATTAGTAGATTAATTACACACTTTATTGCTGCACCGAAGCCGCTTGTGTCTAATACCGCTTTGACAAAAACAACATAAAACAAACTGACAGGCACACGGCCGCTGCCGAGGCGGATTTCTCATCGACATCAAAACAACACATTAAACCGAAACCGCCTTCAAATTGCATCTTGCACCAAAAAGTCCTTGATTTGCAACTTCTTTATTTATCCGCCTCCCCCCACCTTTTTTTTTTTTGTTACCGTTAAAGAAGCATGAAACAAATCTTAAGATTGTGGGGCTTTCAGGGTTCATTTCACAATTCTCCACATTAGTGAAGCATGTCACAAAGTGGAGATTATAATAAATGATCGGTCCGACCTGTGGAGACTCGTGACCCCCTGACGATGCGAGAGCCGGAGACAGTCGATGGCACGTCAATAGACAATTAAAAAAAAAAGAAGAAGAAAGACGGGGAGAAGTTTCTTCTCTCATGACCTGAATCTCTAATAAAACTGGGAAGAGAAACTATGCTGCATAATCGTTGCCTTCTTTGACTCGGCTGTAAGAACAGCAGCAGCGCACAGATGTGACATGGCAGAACCGGATGGATGGATGGACGGACGGACGGACGGACGGACGGACGGACGGACGGACGGACGGACGGACGGACGGATGGATGGATGGATAAACAGCCATGATTCACTACAGGCCTTCAGAGAGTCCTGCGTTATGCATGCCATGTGTTATTTCAAGGCGTCTGTGAAGGTTCTGCATGCGCTCATGTCCTGAAAGCTCAGAAAGTAGGTCTTCTGGGAAGCAAGAGTTGAGAATTTCCCGTGAGTTGACTGACTCGGACAGTAAATAAATGTGTGTGAGTGGGCGTGTGTGTGTGTGTGTGTGTGGTTGTTAACGCAGTCGTTTCCTCATTAGAGTAGAACTCCAAGTTCCCCTGAGTCACCGGCTGAGTGACACTGGCAGGAGAGAGGAGAGCAGGAAGCAGGCAGGAGGTTTTTCTCTGTTGTTTATGTGATAGCTGACTGAAGCCGCGCTTCCAATACGAACGTAAGAAAAACTTTGCCAAAATTCCACTAATGTAGAAAAATGAACAATTGTGCTGTTTCCATTAAATAAGAAGTGCAGTTAAACTCATGTGAATGTTTGTTCATAATAGTTGTTGTCATCGTTCGTCCACCACTCCCCGCCGTCTTCTTCGTTTCCAACAGTAGCAAAGTCCATTTGTTGATGAAATGGCTTGTGATGCACAAAAAGTGTTTCAACATGGAGCTTCAACTACTGACTGTAATTATCAAGAACAGGTTTTCAAATAAAGATGCGGTAATAAGCAGAATTTTGCCCGTTTGAATAAGACGTTTACATTGTCCATTGATTTCAGTCTCTTTAGTTAGCATCGCAGCAGATCACCCTAATCTGCAGTCATACAAAGCATCTCCACTAATCCATCACTTCATCCACCAACCTTCTGTGGACTGGGGTTGTGGTTTGAAACCAGTCCAGATTTACAACTCGTCCCCACATGCTGTTCCTGTGGTTTAAAGTCCTTCTTATAGAACAGAATCTCTCGTAAGCATTTTTATTTGTTCGTCATTTTAAAGAAAAGACATTAAAATGCTTCTGCTAGTTTATAAATCACTGAAGGCTTCAGCACCAAAATACATCAAAAACCCGTCGTTGCATCAACTCGGGTCTCCAGGGTTTGGTCTGCTCTCCACCGCCCAGAACCACGACCAGAACCAAACGTGGAGAAGAAGCATTCAGCTTCTATGAACCACAAATCTGGAAAAAGAAACGACTTCCTTTAAATCTAAACTCAAAACTTCACCTGTTTAAAGTTGCCTTTGATCAGTAGTAAAAGCACACACTGTTCAGATGATGCAGCTTATTAAATCAATTGTTTGACTTTTTTTTTTCTTTTATGCAATCGAGGTTTTGTGAAAAAGGACATAAGCCATTAAAAAATTACCTACAGTGCATAACTATTGGTGTTCTCATTAAGTGTGAATCCAGATTAGTTTATATCTGAGAGTGAAGCTAACAGGGTGAAAACTAATGGGGGACATTTAACGGTCTTTAAAAAAAGTTACCTGTCATTATGTTAATAATTGGGTTGTTAATTACACAGAAGCTGATGATGTTTTACACAGTAAACAGCAGCGTGCCACTAACGATCTTCCTTTGTGAACATGTGATTCTTTCCTGGTCCCAGTAAATACATAACTGGATAGTGGAACTGATTAGCATCCAATTACACAGAACAGAACATTTTGTGAAGTTAAACAAAACTGTAATCACTATTATCTCTGATTGTTTTTTCCTTTTCTTTTTTATGGACCACTTCACTTAATGAACTGCATAAATAATTCACTTCTTTATAGATTTCCTTTCAACTCAAGTACTGTATGACAGAGAACAGCACCTTTGAAGTAGGCATAGAATATGAAACTGCTCAAGTGGTCAAAGGAAGCGAATAAGTTGGAATCATTTTTGATAGAAACATGATGTTTCACAGCTCCCCTCGTCTGCACCGAGGTCTGCTGTCTCATTGTATGATCAGACAACTGAATGTTTTGGGCAAGATGCACATAAAATGGCATCATCAGCAAATACAACATTTTTTTATGAATTTTTACCATTTCGAAGCTTTTTACCATTTCGAAGCTCTCTTTGACCTTTGACCCTACAGCCTCTCGTAGTGGGGATTGCATAGTTTCAAAATCTAAAACATCCATTGGACAGTCTTGTTTGTCCAGTCTTAAGACTGTTTGGACAGTCTTAAGACTGTTTGGACAGTCTTAAGACTGTTTGGACAATCTTAAGGCGCCCAAACGTTGGAACTCTTCCCTCTTCCCTCTGACCTTTTATTTTCTGACGTTCTTCCTTCATCAAATCTGAACGTTGCCGTGGTTCCTGCATGCATTTTTGAGAAATCTTTTAATCTCCCATGGCAACCATTCAGCTGTGCAAAACACCTATTAGCTCCGCCTTCCAGACGCAGCTCCTCCTCAGTTTTAGTTTTCAAGCTTCTGAGCTTCCACTTCTCAGACCTTCCCTCCCCCTCCACTCCCCCACTCAGCTCCTTCAGACTAGCTAGCAGCAATTAGCAAACGCCTGGTGGAGCTGGTCGTCCACCGAGCTCATTGAAGGAGCGACGTCTCAGTGAAACGCTGGTAAAAATGTTGTTAAAACGTTAATGGAAGAGTCCTGTTGTGGAGTTTTAGAAAGTGTAGGAGGTTTTAAAGAGACAGAGGCTCAATTTCAAGAAGTTAAATTACAAAGTAAAATTGCTTTTGTCATATTAGAGATATATAGTTTTTAAAAGAACACAGCTGATTGTACTACAATCAAAGACAGAATGTGTCTGGAAGAGACTTAATACTGCAGCTAAGGCCAATACAGACCTTACATAAACATCACATTTATGAGACCGGAGTCGTTTTAAGACACTTCAAACTCCAGGCCTCCAGGGCTGCCGTCCTGCAACTTCTTGATGTGTCTCAATTCCCAACACACTTAATCAAAGAACCAAATTATCTCTTCTTGCCCTGGAAGTCCATGGAGTCCTGCTAAAGGTAATTATGTGATGCGGGTGTGTTGACAGAGAGGTGCATCTAAAAGCTGCAGGCGGCCAGCCATGGAGGCCTGGAGTCTGACACCTGTCCTCTACGGCAAGCTGTTAGCTTCAGCCTGTGGGACCAACTGATGACAACAGGTGTTATCTGCTGCAGGTAGAATATGAACTGCTTTTAACAGAAACACACTTAGAACATTATGAACTGTATCTCAAGCGTAACAATATTGTGTTATTAATATTACAAATGCGCTCAAAACTTTGTCAATATTCCTCTTGTCGAAAAACACACAACCAGAATTTTTGCCATTTCTAATAAGAAATGCGATTAAAAATGATGAATGAGTTTGTTCACATGATGTCATTACAAAACATCCTGCTCCATCTTCCTCCTGAAACTTCCTGTTGTTTTCTTCATCATTTCCGCCAGAAGTAACATCTTGGTCACATGACTTGTGATGTGAAAGAAGTGTTTCTATTGCCGTTTTGTGAAATACATTTATTTCAATACAGAAGAAAAACCACATCACCCTAGCACAACATTTTTTTAGAAAAACATTACGTTTTTTTTTTTTGCCTCCAAATTGGCGTGTTTCCATTAAGCACATTTATTTTTGTAATTTATACCATCTGGTCAATGGAAACAGTGTTTTAAAAGTAGAATTTCTGGTGTGTGCTGGTTATTTGTACTTTCACATTTGACAACATTAAGAATCTTTTAAATGGAATTTTTTTTGTTTGTTGAATGAACCCAGCTGAAAGAGCTAAAAAAAAAACAACAACAAAAAACAAAGCTAGGTAAAAATATAATGGCAAAATAAATATTTTAGAAAGCGTTTCACCTTTGGTAGCCTTTGTTGTGGACACCATGAAGCCACAACCTTACTGTCTTCATAAATGAAAACTTTTCCTAGTTGAGTTTGTAAAAGCCACAGATTGCTCTCCTCTGCACCTTAAGTGTGTAAACTGATGAACTTAAATCAAAATTAGAACCACATTGATGTCGTGAGAACTTGACATCCATTTGAGTCAAAGACGAGTTTTACTTTCTCATTCAGCCTAAAACCTATTTCAGTCCAAAGACGGGGGCATTGACAGTCCAAATAAAACTTACAAAGTCGCCTAATTATCCGAGGAAGTTGTGGTTACTACAAACAGTGAACTCAACGCAGTCAGCAGGATACAGTTTGATACGTTGCTACAGAACTCCTGGGTTGGATGGTTTGGTACTTACTTAAAGAAGCCCAGGTTCATTCTGAACCTCGGAGCTCAGAGGGAAACCAGTGGATGTAGTTCAATCAGGTCGCTTCACCCACCGACTCCACCCATTAAACTTCACTATTCCTACTGCATGAAATGAGCCTCCAACTCCATGACGGTTTCACTGTTTTCTGTTTTGTTTTGTTTTTTACAATAAAGATAGTTTACAAAAACCAATAATTAGTTCTATATCCATCTAACTTTACAGCGGCACAAAAGGGTCATAAAAATAAAAAAACAAACAAACAAACAAAAATAAAACTACAACGCCACAACAAATAAAGCACAACTTCAACCAGATGAGCCACAATGGTAATTATGCTAAACTTGCTAACATAGCGTGTTTTAGCGTAGCTTGCTTTTTGGCTTTTGTTTGTTCTAGTTGTGGCTTTTACATTTCGTCAACCCTTCGGGGCGACTGTATAAATTACCTACAAGACGTTAAATCAAAATGGAATTACATAAAAAGATGCATGACTATTTTACATATATGAAAAAAATTAAACAGAAAAATTCAAAAGTACGTTTTGATCAAAAATATCTGGCTATGCTAACAAAAATCTAACATTTATGAGCTCATCAAAAAAGCTTCAAAAAAGACCTGTGCTGAAAAACAGAATGAAGGTTTTATAGTTTTACATGATATCTGTTCAATATGGAGTCATAAAACTCCACTTTGTCAACCAATGATTGTCAAATGTCGTCTAAATTCCTCCAAAACAGATAACAGGCCTCCTATGCTAACTTTAGCATCATTAGCAGTTAACAGTTAGCCTGTCGCAATGTTCTTACATTGCTTTAGAAATCACTCATATTCTCTGTCACAGTCTGTTTTCACTGTGCAGCCAACATGTTGACACAAAGACAACTTAATAATGTTATCACCCCGCTCTGCAAGCTCTTTATTCATCGACTCTGTGACTGTGTGCATCTCAAGAGTTACATCCCTTATTGCTTCAAATACAGCCAGGGTGTCAAATCTAAAGCTCCAAATGATAGAAGTTACTTTGACGATAAATATCATGAGATCTCAATATTGCGAGACCTTGTTATACACCTATTGTCCGGTGTCAACACCAAAAATCAGTCTAGACATCCATCTCAAATTAACGTTTTTTTCTTTTTCCTTCTGTGAAATAGTAAAGACCAATCCTCCCAATGCAGCAACGTCAACCAAGTTCTCACTAAGCAATTTGTGCGCAAAAAGAAGAGCTATGATTTTCGGCAACAGGGCTGTAACCAGCAATTCTGTCAGACGGACGACACTTCATGAGCCACATAAGGACAGCTACAAAGTCGGCCTCCTATCGCCTGGAGAACATTTCCAGAATTAGAGAACTGATGTCTCAGCAAGATCTCATCCATGGGTTTCTCTTTAGTAGCTTTGATTACTGCAACAGTCTTCACAGCACTGAGTTGAGTGAGTTGCTTTGGATTCATAATCACTGGAACATGGACCAACATATTTGATGATGGGACTTGACAAAATGTAATGTTTGTTAGTGGGTTCTCAATTGGTGTCTGTCTTTTATGTCTTTATTTTCTCAATTTTATGATGTATAAGCACTTTGAACTGTCTTACTGCTGAAATGTGCCATGCAAATAAACTTGATTGATTGACTTTATAACTTAGAGTCACTACAAAGTACGGAGAAAGCTGGAACTGTAGAAAATGAAAAAGCGATCTTGCTGACGCAGTATTCCTTGTTGGTCTAAGCGGAGAGGAGAGGCGGCTCTCATTGAGATAAAAATACCGCAGTTTGGCCATGAAGTGAGAATAATTTCACAGCATTTAAACTGAGAAACGAGAACGGAATCACCCAAAAGTCAGATGACGTTTGTAACATGACGGCTCTGTAATGAACAAAGAGATGTGGCAGCATAGACCACAGTCCAGGTAATGCCTTGTTTGTCCATCCTTACTTATGAATTTGACATATTTATATGTATGTGTGTTAAGAAGAGTTAAGAACAGTTTGCTAATTTCAATAAAGTACACGCATGGAATATATATGAACACATGATGCAATTTTGCAGTACTAGCCATTAGTGGACATAGTAATAATTAAATAAATGACCACTAGATAGTGGTAATATGTCTATATTACATTCTCAGTATGTGTCCAATATGCATTAACAGGCGTCTTGGCTGGCAAACGATTCAGATCATTTCCACTTCAGACCACAAAAGGTTTAAAACCCTAAAATATTAATGTGATTGAAGGATTTTACAATGATTTCCTGATTCAGGCAGTGGACACGCAATCCCTGGACAAAGAAACAGTGGGCAGATAGGATGGAACCCAATGAAATGGAAAGAAATCAAAACAAGCTGGTAAATGTCAAGGCTCCTGCATCTCCAGAACTCCCCTGGCCCAAGCCACAGATAGCCAAAGCAGTTATCACTCCAAGCAGCACGAGACAAAACTAGCATGAAGCAGCCTCATTTCCCCCCCAGTTTCTCAGAGTAGACATGTTCAAAGTTCAGCCATGCAGGAAAACAAGTGTTATTGAATGTAAATGACATGTAATCGCCCCCACGCAGCTGGAAATGTACCTTGTGACATCTCATTTCTCATCCTCCCTTTGTTCAACACTTTGCGTGGGCGGTTTGGTGTGAACAGGGAACTCTGATCGGTAATGTATTCAGTGGTTGTACGGGGACTCTCTAACACACCAAAGCAAACTTATCCAAAAGTCTGCGTGTGACGAGTTATCCAGCAGGAGCTTGTGCCGCGAAGAGGCTGTCAGCATCACTCAGCCGCGTCAAGCAAAGACACAATGCCTGTCTTCAAGCTTTCTATTACACGTTTAATGTCTATCACTCAGCAAGCGAGCGCCTCAGGCTGTTTCACACGCAGTAAAACATTCCAATAACCCAAAGGTGCTGTGGCTGACTGTCTGCGTGTGTGTTCCTCTCGGCTTTGATGCGAGCAGAAAGTAATCTTCCCCGTCAGAGGTGCCGCAATTTGCAACTCCCAGCATGCTCACCCTCAGGAAGGAATCCAGCGCGCCGTTTTCCATAAATTCAGTGATGATGAGGACAGGGCAGCTCCGTGTCAGGACACCCTCCAGCCGAATTACGTTGGGGTGGTCGAACTGACCCATGATGGAGGCCTCGGCGAGGAAGTCTCGCCTCTGGCGCTCGGTGTAGCCCGCCTTGAGAGTCTTGATTGCCACCACCATCTCCCGGCGGCCGGCCTGCTTGAGGCGGCCGCGGCACACTTCGCCAAATTCACCTGCAGCAAGAGAACAAAGTGGCGGGAGGGAGGGAGGGTGATGTGGGGAGGGGGTTGAGTGAGCAGAGGGAAGGTGTCGGGAACGAGGGCGTTGGGGGGGGAAATGCAGGGAGAGGGAGAGTTACTGGTCGGATTTGGGTGTGAAGGAGCTGACTTGAAAGAGTTGAGGGTCGGCTTCAACTGTGGGACACATTTAGAATAAAAGAAGAGGAAATCTTAGGGTTGTGGAGGGGGGATTCAAGGATCAAAGATGTTGGGGAGAGAGGGGGTGACTGGTATCGGTCGAGGGTGCAACCTGGGTGTGTTGCAGGGAGACAGAGGATGGGCAAAGTACTTGAGGGTTTTGCATCTAGTGCCTAGGAGCAAGTACGTTTACAGGAAAGTAAGAGAGAGAGAAAGAAAGAAGACATAGGGATGCATGAAAGTCGGGTGAGCAGGAGCAGACTCATCAGGACAAAACATGCTGCTGGAGAGACAAAAAAGAAAGAACAGAAAACGGTCTAGAAGGGGGAAAAGTAACAGTCACGTCAGTACTTCCCAGCTTTCAAGAGCACTGTGAATGCTATCCCTTTTTCTCCCAGAGAGGACACTAGCAGGGCGCACCCTGAGGCTCTGAGGAATAACAAACTAAAGCCGTCTCTCTCTCTCCTCCCAAACAGAAAGCAGCTGCTGCGCTTACCTGCACCAATTACTTCTTCGATTTTCACACAAGAGATGTCTATCTCTTTGGCAAACTCGTGAACCGCATCGTTGGGGTCCTCGTATGTGAAGGGGTCAATGTACACCTTGACCCCTGGAGAAACTAGGAGGAAAAACAAGAAAGAAAGATCAGAGCCTTGCATGCGTACCGGATAATTGGAGGTGGAACGTTGAAAGTAATCGCTGAAAACAAAACTGTGGTCAGATTTCAAGTTAAATGAATAAATAAAGTTGACTTCTATGTTAGCATTTTGGAGTGAATAGTCTAATGTACTTTGTGAATTCTTATAACAGCTTCTCATTTTTATAGTCTGCTACTTTTCCTGAAACCCTACAAGGGTCTTCATTGACAGGTGAAAAGTGAACATTTAATTTGTTTGACTTAAAGGTTTACTTTATGACAAAAAAACATTTTTGTCCAGCAGTAAAACTATCAGCCAATAGGATTTACATATCATCATGTTATCAGCACAGGTGGAGTTTTGAAAGAACAATGCCTGCGTTTAAACATTACACTAAAATTGCCTCAAATGACAGAAACTCCTGACATGAACAACCTAAAGAAAGTTATTTTGGATCAACCAGAACTTAATGATCAGAAGTTCAACTGCAGCAAACCAGGCTTTAGCATATCCAGAAAGCACCAGGAAGGTATAACTAGAGTTTCCAGCTGTTCAACACTGACAGCTGGGAAAGTGCATAGCAAAGCCCGATTGACACGGATCCAGCAACAAAACTGCAATGGAAGCACTTTTTTTTTTTTTTTTTTTTTTTTTTGCAGCACACGAGTCGCATGATCAACAACCAGATGTCGCCACTGGTGCGAGCCATGAAGAAGATGGGAAATTTGACGACATACCAAAATCACAGTGCCATCTGCTGGCCTGGCAGAACAACTACAGTGGATTCTAGTTGCAATTTTTGAACAATTGCCTTTGACAAAAAGGGAAGAAGTAGCACAAGGACGATCAATCAGGGAAAAGTTAATTTCCCTGATTGATCCTCATGTCTGCTGGGACATTGATAAAAATCAAATGAAAAGATGAGCATTTTTTTCAGCCCCGTATTGTGACAACAGTGAGGCATCCTGATACAGTCCATGTGTGTGGTTGCTTCTCATCATGTGGTTTTACTTCAGCCCAAGAACAAAGCCATGA
This sequence comes from Poeciliopsis prolifica, assembly GCF_027474105.1. Lineage (NCBI taxonomy): Eukaryota > Metazoa > Chordata > Actinopteri > Cyprinodontiformes > Poeciliidae > Poeciliopsis > Poeciliopsis prolifica. The sequence continues at coordinate 2,528,014 of NW_026562383.1, forward strand.
ACAAAAAGTGGGATGAAAACATCCTGCAAGAACGTCGTCTTCCTACAACCCAGGAACAACTTGAACACCATGATCTGTTGACTTGCTAGCGTGTGGGAGAGCGCCGTGTTGAGAAGCATCAGTGAAAACAAAACATCAGATTGTTAAAACGTCGCGGTGATGACCAAGAAATTATCCAGATCTGAGAGGAGCTGAGGCCAGCAAGCTGATCAACTCCAAACGCTCCAAGTCAACTATGGGTCACCATCAGTCTACAAGTTGATGTCCAGCCTCTCTGCGGGAATTATGAACGTTACAAAATCACTTTTCTGACGTACATGAGTTTCAAAACTGTTAAAGCTCATGAAATATTTCAGTGGTTTACGTCACAGATTATGTGTTGAAAAATCTAAAAATATAAGTATTAACATATTGGTCACACAACACAAACGTTGGATTTTTTTTCACGGTTTTAAAAACCATCAGCGACTCCTCACACTTTACTTCTCTAGCTTGTGGATTTAATATTTATAACTATTACATTATTTAAAAAATTCAAGGATAACATTGTGAAAATCTAACTTTTTGCCCCCATTTTTTTCTCTTATGGCGGCAAAATAACCCAAATTATTGCTGTTCATTATCGATTGTATAACTTTACGGTTGGCACTCCGTAATTTTTGAATCACAATTATCAGTTTATTGGTCATCCTCATATTTTGAATCATTTGTTTTGGTTGTAAACATTAATCTGAACAAATTATAGTGTTTGGTTGATAAAAAACTCAAATGGGGGGGTAGTTTGTTCAATTTGTCACAGTTGAGGAAAAGTCAGAAAAACAAAGGCAAAAAAAAGAAAAAAAATCAAACGGCAACAATGGAAATGCAGAGGCTGTGTGCATGCTAAAATCTCCTCAGAAATAATGCAGATCGATAAAAACCATTACTTCACTCTTTGGCTTATTTCTTCTTCTCCCAATGATCAATAACCCTCCGGCAGCACATGCATCTAACTCTCTGCTTCATCTGCGAGGTCTGACTTCCTCCGAGCCAACAGGAACATGTCTTCTTTGACTCAAACAGGTGATTGGATAATTGACCAAATCAGTTGGTTAACTGTACTGGCATGACTGCGGGAGCAGAGAGGAGCAGGACACAGAAACTCACTGTACTGCTGCAGTTTCTCGGTGTACTCCAGCTCCGACCCGCTGCGCTGCTTCCTGTGAACAACAAGCACATGAGCAGAGTCACATTGGCACAATCAGCTGCGGCTCTTTCCCAGGTGCGGCGAAATCGAGCTAATATCAGCCGGGAAGCCCGGCCGAGGAAGAGCGCCGCTGCTTTCTTTTCCTTGGAGCTTAAGAGGCGAGAGTTGCATGGGAGCGCACACCCTTTGAATTCATCTGAAAATTTAATGAGCCTCTTTGTTCAAAGTCTAATTAACACGGCGAAACATGTAGTTCGTGCTGTCAGGGATGGAAAAAGGAGAAAAAAAAATCAAACGCTTACTTAAGGCAGACAACAGCGATAACCACCAAGGCAACGACGACCACCAGACCGGCCGAGGCCGAGCCGATGATGAGAGGCAGCTGGTCCTGCACCGACTTCTGGGGGTCACCTGGATTGTAAAACACACACAAATAAATACCAGCAGACGGATTAAAGAGCAGCTTGAGCTGGATGCGTAATGGATATCAATTAAGTCGGTCATAAAAGCTATTAAGCCTGAACCTTCATTAGGAAAAGCTACGGCAGCAGACCATCAAGGACAGACAGCAGAGGGAGGAAGGAAAGCGTTCGTACTGTGCAGGTTGGTGCTGAAGTCCATGGGGTTGCTGTAGCGACCGTACCCGGCCACGGTGCGGGCCCTGACCTGCACCACGTAGGGCGTGGCCGCCCGCAGGCCCTCCACCTTGGCTGAGCTGTGCTGGGACGTGACGGTGTGAGCCATCGCCTGGCCCTGACCCAAAACAACAAACTACCGTCAAATGCTGCAGAACGTCACTTTTATGAAAAATATGACCTTTTCACATTTTTGTCTAAACTGCCACTACGGTACGAAGAAAACCTGAGCTCTTCTGCCTTCTCCCACAGCTACCTGGAAGCAACCAATCACAGCCAGCAGGCGGGGCTTAGTGCAGTCAATCATGGCTATGTTCATGCCACTCTGATCTATTCAGTCTAATTCTATGCTTTCTTCTGAACAACGTGCTTAATTACTTCATTTGCATATTTAGAATTCCTGATTGTTCTTCCTGAGTCATTTGAATGAAAGTTTGTTACACTTTTCTTTTATGTTTGACCAAAATAGCCAATCTGTTGTTTTTGTCAGTTTCTTTGTTCCTTATTTTACATCAACTATTCTACTCCTAATTGCACCGACTGAACAAATGATACTTGTTTTTACATGTTTGACCAAACTTATGAAGCTGTTGGTGGATTTAAATGAGCTGCACTGATGCAGTTATCAGATTAATTTGTAATTCAGTACATTTATGTCTATGTTTAAAAAAGGAGACTTTTTTTTAAGTCAAAACATTAATTTTCTCCATCAGATCGATCTCAGCCTCATATTTGTCTCAGAAGAGAAAAAAATGACATCTCTAATTAACACAAAAATCATTTATTGGTTCTTTCTTGTGTAGCTGTAAGGTCATCGCTGCGCCACAAAAAGTTAGGTTTATGTCACTGAACTGCACACAGTAATCGCATTCAATCATATTTTCTAATCTGCTGTTATTTGTTGAGACAAATAAAATTTCTGGTAGTTTTTGTTTTTTTGGCTTTTATCATAAATTCCTGTTTATCTCTGTGTCGCCCTGCGACAAACCGGAACGTTAGCTGGAGATCGGCACCAGCAGCCCTGCTGGTCCCATTAGGGACGAGCGTGTAAGAAAATGGATGGACGGATGATGAAATGTTTTTCACTATAAATAAATAATACTGTCCTCTATTTGCTCATAAAAGGGGATTTTCTTTTTGGTTCCATTCAAAACATTAATAAAATGTGATCTTATCTTGTTCAGGTGAACCTAATATCTCACATTATTTCATCTCATGACATATATGCATACTCCTATTGGGTGAAGCATGACCCACTTTGTAAATGCAAAATGACCAGAGATTATATGGTTTCATCATAAATGTATATTTCTGCTTATGTTATTGACCACAATAAAAGAAAAAGGATTTCTGATTAAATTGTTTTTTTGTTGTTTTTTTTGTATTTAAAGCAGAAATCCAATAATCTCTGTTTTTCATTTATAGTTTCTGATGAGAAAATTCAATTACCAAACCGCCTCCCCTCGCCCCACCTGTCCCCCACATCATAAGTGAATTTTTCATACACGTATCCGTTTTGTCTTTTAAATACGTGACGCATAATTAATTTCAAAATGCCGCTCTGCCTGGACCTGCTGCTCTGGTATGTGAAATCTAATGCAAATTACCCTGTGAGCGCGATAAGAGCCATTTTACTATTTACATCACAGCTCCTGAAATAGAGGTTTAAAAGATGAAGAGATTATGTCAAATTGATGTTGCATTATCAGCGATGTTCTGTGTTGCGGGGTCAGCGGCGGCTCTGTGGACTTTAGGCCGAGCAAACCATCCAGCTGGAGATGTGAATGTTGGCTAAAGTTGACCGTTAGCTTGTGTCAGTGCAGCAGCGGGGTCGGTAAGCCTAAGGTTTGACCATCAAAGGTTACAAATCGGCTGCATTATGCCTGCAGGCTGTTCTTAGGGAATTGATTAATGCTAATGATGCAGCAGGCACACATTACCAGCTGCTGACTTCCATTCTGCTACAATTAAAATGTGCGCCCTCATTCGCAGGCCCCCAGCAACACATTCCAATGCTCAGTTAATGTTCCAAACAATTAAGATGTAGTACATTTTGATGGAAACATTTAACGAGACACGTGGTGATGTCAGGGCTTTTACCCTCTCCTGGTACTTGATCTCGTAGTCCAGGATGACCCCGTTGGGCTTCTCGGGCGGCAGCCATGACAGGCTGAGGGTGTCTGCGGTGGAGCGCATCAGATGGACTGTTGGCACGGCTGAAGGTGCTGCGGGGAGTCACCAAGAGAGACGGTATGTCACTGTGACGTCACGTAAAAGTCGCTGAGAACTTCTGTCAAAGTTGCAAAACACGGACGCGGTGAGAAAAATGGCCGTGGACTGAAATCTGACCATTTTCAGCTTCACCAACCCTAAACGGTTCCAGACGTCTTCTTGTTTTTACATGGCGTTACTGCAAGTAATAATAAATAATCACTCAAGGCATGAAAGCCACAAAGACAATTTTTAAATGACGTCCTTATGTTTCTCATAATGTGAACCATAAAGCTGCAACGTTTGTAAAACAGATTTTTTCCATTTTTGTTTGTCGTCACTCTGTTGTCTCTGTGTGGGACAAATAATCTGTGAAAAAAACATAAAAACAAACAAAGTCAGTGCTAACTACACACAGCCGGAGCCAAGAAGAGGGTCTTAGTGCTGTCAATCACATTCTCCTGTGGCGCTGCTCGCCCCCCTACGCCCTCTCTGATACAATACAGCTCAGGCTAGTTAGCATGGCAACTGATGGTGCTCACAGTTTTCCTGGAAAACTAGTAGCAGCAGGCACCCAAGAGTGTTTGGCAGCGCTAAGACCCTCCTCTCTGCTCTGATTGGTTGTTCTCGAGCGGCGCCTTTTAGCTCAAAGAGGAAGAGCAGGAGACCAACGTTTTCACAGATCATCTGCCTCATTCTGCTGTTACAACATGGCGACAGTTTGAACAAATGTGTAAAAAAAACATTTGAATCACAAGATAAACCAGTGATGAAGCATTTAAAAGATTTTGGATAATAATTGTAGCACAATGTCCGTGTTTATGTTTCATTAATACAAACATTGCAGAGAAAATGTTTCTATCTGATTAGAATGGAAAGGGATTGAAACTTGACTCGGTGCAAAAAGCCGTAAGGCTGACGCGTGAGAACTTATAGCTGGGAATCCAGGAAGAATACTAATCAACTTAGGAACACACAGCAGAAGATGGATGGGCATCTGACAACTGAAAATCTGCTGAAGGAAACATACACAGCAGAAGATAATGAGTGGAGAATTCATAGCTGCAATTAGGAGACGGGAAGTTGATGTTATGGAAGCTGAGCGCAAAATCAACAGAGAAGAACAGAAACGTAAACAACAAAAAGGAAAAGAAAAAAAGAGAGAGAGAGAAACAAAAATGCAGAAAATTCTTGAGGCAATCCAATAAATCCATAATGTTCAGTCGCTCCTGTTCTTGTCGGGTTTTTCATCACTTCCAAGTCATCTCATTATTTTAGCAAGCTCTTTAAGATAATTCTCTGGGGAATGCTGCCCCGTTAATGAATGCACACCTATGAGGAAACATTATAGGTCAGCGTTATTAGGTCACAGCAGCAAAGACATTAGAGGCCACATTAAAAATACCTTGAAATGAAGTCGTGGTTATGATAAAACCCAGAGAAATTATTCTAAATTAAATACTAAACAACACTAATTTGTTCTCGAACGTCTCGACTATGTTCCCTCTGAAAGGATAGTTTAGAAAATGAATAGTTTTAGACATTAAGCCTGAGGGACAATAACTTAGAAATGGTCTGGAATCTACGGTGGCCCGAAAGGGTCAACACAACAGCGTCACTTCCATTTCACCATAAACTGTTACCTTTTAACAGAGTCATTGATAATATAGTCCAAGGTTTACCGCGTTTCATGACCTTTTTGTGCAGACCTCGGAAAACAGCGTCTACTCAGGCCGCCATCTTGGCCGTCCCGACACGTCTTTTGTTTTTAACTGACATGCAAAAATGATTTTGATATTTCATTTTTTGCCAAGCAAACTTGCATATTAGCAAAATATTTAACATTTTACCTTCTGCTTTAGCATAACTTCAGTTTTAGCAAAATTCATGTTTTACTATAAACCTATATTTATATAAACCACACACACACTTATATACAAATATATATATATTTTTTTGTGGCTTACGCATTTAGTTGACCGTTCTGGGTTACCATAGGGATCATAACTGTTAACAGCTTAACTAAGCATTGCTTTAAGACGACCATGACTTCCTATTGGAAATGAAACATTTATGTGGACAAAAAAAAAAAAAAAATATATATATATATTATATATATATATATATATATATATATATATATATATATATATATATATATATATATATATATATATATATATGGATACATTGAACTACTTTTAAATAGTTTATTAGAATATAAAGTTATTCAAATGTTCTCCCTTGTACACACACACACAAATACAGGGTTTTCTCAAATTTCCACTATTTAAAAAAAATTGTTTTTGGTGTTAATAAACAGAGTTTTTTCGCCTGATCGGAGGGCTGAAATGCTTAAAAATGCATTTGTTTTCCCAGATATCTGGCCACATGTGGACTACTAGGCCTAAATCAGGCTTGTGTGTAGGTTTAACTTTGAGTCACTTCTAAATACATCCTAAGTGAACCTTGGCTGCTGAAGTCGTGTTTATTGTTCAGCGGGAACGCCTGGTACCAGAAGCACTTGAAGCGAACCGAAACGGAAAGATGATGAATGTTCAATCTTTCCCCACCTCGGTCCCGAACAGCTTAGGAGAGGAAGTAGATGATTCACCTCCACTGTTCTGCAGCCTATTGATTTGTGACGCCTGAGTCAGTTGATAGTCACTGAGCTGGGTTCATATATACTGCAGTGAGGTGATTAAGTGCAGGTTAACTGGGAGAGTAATCGCCGTCTGGGAGAGGCCCCCTGAACAGTTTGGCTGATGATGATGTTGCATATACTTAAGTGGCGATGTTGGGAAGGTGACATTTGTCAAGACGTATGATAAGAAACCTGCTTAGTCTGCCGAGTGCTGACAGTGGGGATATAAAGCAGAATTTATCTGCCTCTTCCTGAGAACTGTCCCAGAAACGCAGAGCTGCAGCCCGGCATTTGTCCAGCTGTCACTCTCAATGAGCTTTCCTCCACACTGTTTACTCTCCATGTTAGAACCTCTGTTGATACCCAACACTCATTAGGAAGCTCATTGACATTGACTGAAAGCGGGATCCTTTAACCAGCCTGTACTACCGCGACGCTAAGTGGTATTGATCGGCGCTCCGCCGCGAATCAGGCCGGCGACGGGGTTTCACTAACCGGCCTGGTTGGTGGTGATGTTGACCGTGGAGTAGTTGGGCGAGGACGGGTTCTTCCCAGACACGCCGTTGACGGCCTGGACCTCGAAGCTGTAGCGGGTGTGGGCCTGCAGGTTTCTCACCACCACCTTCCTCTGCCTCATGCCCAGGCGGCGCGGAGCGATGTCCACGTTGTCGTCGCAGCGCGTGCACGGGCTGAGGTCGCGCAGGCACTTCTTGCACACCACGTTGTAGACCAGGTCGCCTCGCCCGCCCGTGTCCTTGGGCTCGTCCCACTCCAGGGACAGGGAGGTCTCGTTCACGCTGGATATGACGTTGCGCGGGGCCGAGGGGATGGCTGCACAGAAACACACACAAACACGCATGTGGGCACTGGAGAAGGTGGGCAGGCTGTGCTAAAACACACAAGTGAGGGTTTAGTCATCCTCCTGGCGCAGCGCTGACATTATCCTCCCTGGTGGTTGAAGAAACTGTTTTAACAGCTTTATAAAAAGGGAACAATAGGTAGCATGTGAGCAGAACATGGAGTATAAGAGAGGTGGAGTGTAATATTGACATTCTTTAGTGAGAATAGACACATAACACGTACGGAAATGTCTTAAAAAGCGTAAAAGGAATCCTATTCCACCTCCTTCACCATCTTTATTTTGCATAAATCCAGACTATTTGGCCCCAGAGGCTGCAGTGAACCAGCAGTAAGAGACAATGACCAGAGCAGACATCTTCTACAACACACTGCAACACAGAGACGACTACGCAAACACGGTTACAGGCAGTTTCAGACTAGATGCACCGATCCGATATTAATATCTGTATCGGTCCCAATATTGAATTCAAATCTGGCTCAGGTATCTGTGACAATGTGCCTGATCCACATGGGAAGATCTATTCAGTCTAATTCTATGCTTTTTTGCGCTGAGTGACATCGAGCTTTATTATTGATTTTACATCATATTTAGAATTCATAATTGCGCTTTTTGAACCATTTGAAAGAAGCTTATTTTTCACATGTTTGACCAAAACAGTTTTTGTCCGTTTCAGTTTCTTTATTCATTTTCCATTGGCTTTCAGCCTCCTAATCTAACTGACTGAACAAATGAAAACCAATTTTGCAAGTTTGACCAAACTTGTGAAGCTGTCTGTGTATTTAAGTGTAGCGTTATAGAATGCATTTGTTACTCAGGACATTTATGTCTGCATTTAAAAATAGAAACGTTTTAAGTCAATTCAGCTATTTTTCTGTATCGGATCGCTGTCGGCCATCGCTAAATCTCAGCTTTTAGTGTTGGAAGTGAAAACGGTGGATTGGTGCATCGCCGGTTTAAAGAGTTTCACTGAAGTGGTGAACAACATAAAGGCAGAAATTCTCATGGCTTCTTCATTAGGGCTGTTAGTTTATGAGCAAAATCACTACTAGCATGATTATCTAGGTTCATTTAGAAATAATAGTTTTGATGAGTTTACAGGAAGTCCTGGTTGCTGTTGCCTGGTAGTCATGGAGTTTACGGAGTTAAATACCTGAAATTCTCAAAACTTCAAATGGGATTGGTGCATCTCTACTTTAAACAGGCTCCTACAGTGAAAAAAAATGGCTTAAAAACAAAGCAACGTTCAACTTTTCTTTTTTTTTTTTTTTTGATGTGACGCATATAAACTGTCATGCTCAAGCGTAGCTTGGCTGACCCGCTGTCAGTTTGAAATAGCTAATCTGCTCATGACAGAGTTCCTGCTTGCCAGTCAGTGGGACCCGGGGCCATCGTGTTTCTATAAGCAGCGCAGCATTTTCAGCGAGAGCGTTTGAATCAGGATAAAGTGCGATAAGCACCGAGGAAAGCAACAGAGATCACTTGTGCAAACAGGCTTTTCATCTTATTAAGGTGCTCTGCCTCTTGGCTCCCGGCAGCAGAGAGTCCAGTCTGTCTGGCGGCAGCCAGAGAGTGAACTGCTCTCTCCACAGAGTCCACCTCCTCAGCCGCCGTGCCCCGAGCGGCCATTTCTCTCGCCCCATCCTTTCTAATTAGGCAGACGGAGTTCAGAGTGGAAGCTCCTCTAATTGGACACCCGTCTAAAACACACGCTGAGTCCAAGCTGCCATCCATTGCCTTCTCTTGTGCAACGCGCAGCTCCAGAAACACAAGAGGCAGGCGTTCCTGACACCAGCTCTGACAGACCGCAGAGGCAGGACTGTCAGGCCCGCGTGTGTGTGTGTGTGTGTTTCTAGTGGAAGGTGGTGGCTGTGTCCCTGCCCGCCTGTCAGCGTGCGCTGGTCAGCGTCACAGTCCACAGTGTTCCTGTGACGAGGATCTCGGGGGGGAGACAGTTGCGGGCCGAGTGTGTGTCATTTAACGTGGCGAAAGGCCCCTGGGGCTCGACTTTAGCAGCTCACGTCGCTCTAAATCAGCTCAGCCAGGGAGGGACTGGAGGAACGAGCTGCTGGCAGCAGCGCAGCCGCCTGCTTACCGCTAAACAAGTCCTTCGCATTCAAATGCTGACATTTACAGGCTTTCTGCAGACTTCAACAACTCACATTTAAGACCTTTTTAAGACCATTAAGAGTGACATTTAAGACCCGTATCACCACAGAAAGGTACAAAAGAAAATGGCATATTAGATGTAGTTGTAGTGCCAACCTTATTTGCACAGACTGAATGTAGCATCATTATAAGTGGGCAACAGATGTGAGCCAACAGTGGAGACGAACTTAAAAAGCTAACGTGTTTTGATATTAGATACATCAGTTTAAGCTAGCCATTTAGCTCCATTTATGTTAGCTAGCTAATGTATCTAAAATTAAGATCAATTGCTAGTGCATTTTAAACTTTAGACAAATTAATTTAACCTTGCTAGCTACCTAGCTTAGAATAGCTCACTAGCTTATGCTAAGCTAGCTAGCAAGGTTTATTAGAAGCAGCCGAGAAGGCAGTGAATGAAGATGTGCGCACACGACTCATTACTTTGCCTCATTACTTTTTCAGGAGAGAAAAGCACTGCGTAGTGTACATGATGACATAGTCCTGCACCACAACATTATAAACGTATTTGAGGCCAACTTACATTTTTCTGTTGAACTCGCAGCATTTTAAGGCCTTCATTTTAAATGCAATTAAATTTAAGACTTTTTAAGGATGCAGACATTTAGAAGTTTGGATTTACCATTGTGTAGCCAAACTGAATTGAAAGTATGGACCGGTTTCGAAAGGGTCCACTCTGACATTATTGTTAATAATAATGACAATGCTTTCTCACCTTTTACTTGAGTCACATTGTTTTGAATCAATGTACTTGCAGCAACAACCTCACCTCAGACCATCAGTGAGCAGCTGCTGTTCCCTTCACACTTAAACTGATGGAGTTTTTTTTACTACATGTGACGTTTACTACGCATTTATGAGCCGTCATTATCTTGCCTGTAACAAATCGCATTTAGCTTTAAAAATGCAAATAGTTTGCTGAGAGCGTAGATGTTTGTGAGTAAATATTAATTTTGTATCTTTTTGTGTCAGAGTTCTGCATGTCGTGTTGCTTTCAAACTTGTTTTTTTTTTTTTTTTTGGTTTGTTTTTTTCCAGCAAAAATGTGACTTATACAAAGATGGCATTAAAAAAACATGAGACGAAGTAACACATCTGTCTACTCATAAACAATTCAAATTTCAGGAAAAAAAAAAGCAAGGCAGGAGCCAAAGTGGATTGTTTCAGAAAGACCGTAAACACACAACATTTTACCCGTTATTGTGGGTCTGGATGCTACAGCAGATATCTCAGCACACTTGAAATAAACAAAACTAACACATAATCGACTATTCAGCACAATGTAGGAGATTGGTTTAAGTTAAAAATTCCTTTACATACAAAGTACTGGCGGAAATGGAAAATGAATTCTCAAGTGAAATAATCTGCCAGTACTTTTCATTAATATTAGGGATATATTGACTAAAACAAGTTAGTCTTCTCTTACTTAAAGTGTACTAACTTATGTGCAGGAGAAGCTCGACCAAAAACACTTGGTGAGATTTCTTGTTTTGGTTCTGTTAACAAAGTTAATGGATTTTCTTGTTTATAGATCACAAAAACAGACATTATAGCCCAGTGTGTACAATAGACAGTCACTGGTGATCACTGCTATTCAGAAAATGTTTGGGGGGGTTCTATTTAAACAAAAAAAACATTTTCTGAGAAGAAAAATGTAGGAAACTAACAATAAGTAGAACATTTCTACACCAAAGCAATGCAGCAAAGGCAGATAATAATGTTTTGCTGGAGCTTCTTGTTTAGAAGTTTTAAAAAACATTTCTGTTTCCAAGGAAGCAAAGGCAGCTATGGAAAGCATTTGGTCCACATATGGAAAGCCAAAAAGGATCATAATTTGGCTGCTTTGCACCAGCAGGCGATATCTAATAAATGCCGTGAAATGCATCACTAGGTATTAACTGATTTAATTAGTTATCCTGTTCGGTATACTTGGTGGATGAGGCCAAATTCGCTGAAGAAAAACTTATTTTATAACATTTAATTGAGGGCTTAGCAGATGTTTTTATTCGATCCGAGGCCCGTAGGGCTCAGTTTCGACTGAACTTATAAAAAGAAAAATATCTGGCCTTGCTCTGCTCACAAGCGTCCCATCTCCCTCCTACTCTTTATCTTTCTTGGTTTTTATTTATTTTCATAGGGTTTCTGCTTTTTTTCTTTCTTTCTGTTTAAATACAATTAATAAATTTGGCATTTGCTTCTTTTCGCTGCTTTGCAACGCTCACGCAGACCAGTGACCTCAAAACCAGGAAAGTTACCAAACTGATTTTTCTGCACCATTACACCGCTAGCTAACGTAACCCAACGACTAAGTCACAACACAGAACTCAAGTTAATACTTCAGGAGCATTAACTCGGCAAAATGCAAATTTAGAACAAAAAAAGAAGGTTTATAAATTACAGGTCTGAAACTAGATCTGCTCTATATGCGAAACGGTGATCGTCCCATTATCCACTCGTGCAATATCCCAATTACAAAGGGCTGCTTGGACACAATGTTTGGTAGGAAATTAGGTTTCAAGTGGCATGTATGTAAATTCAGTGATATATTTGGCCTGTTGGCTGGATCTGCACTGCCGTTGATGCCAATACTTTGTTTAATCATTTCAGTGGCTGAGATTCTAAAGCTGGCTGGGAGCGAGCGATGAAGGAACAGAAAGAAAAGAGACAGAATAGTGAAGGGTAGTGTGGTCAGGAAAACATTGACTTCTTCTGATATCCTGCAGCCGCTGGAGAAGCTGACTGCATGATGGCCTTTTAGAAGCTTTTACTGCAAAGTTTCAGAGAAAACCTGACTGGTTGGAAACAGTTCATATCCTGCCAGAAGTAGAAACATCTTTTGGTTTTGGATCGATACTAAACTTCAGACATCCTATCAAAAGTGAAAGAAATGAGTCGGTGCATCTCCACTATCGTTTTTTTTATTTATTATTATTTCATGGTGAAACACGGTGAACATGGTGAACACTTGCAATTAACTATGGCCACCAATATCATCATCATCACCTTTACTAAAGACACAATCAGGCCCAGATAAAGGTGAGATCAAATCAGTCGAACCTCACTGGAGATTGTGAACGATTGAGTTCAGATCCTTTACTCACTGGTGCAGGAGGAGTCCGGCGGGTCGCTGTCGGCGCGGTAGAAGCCGTTCAGGCAGGGACAGACGTTGGCCCCCCGTGAACCGGTGCGGCTGTTGGCCGGGCAGGGAGCGCAGGTCCCCTCGCCGAATTTGGATTTGAACGTCCCGGGGATGCAAGCTGGGTGGATGAGAGGAAGAGAGAGAGAGAGAGAGAGAGAGAAAGAAAGAAACGGGAAAGGACGATAAGAAGTGGGGAAAACAAAACGCTGCCGTCGCTTATCAGGAAGCCCAGCAGCTGTCACATCAGGACGCATCCCCCGATGCACCTGCAAAAAAGCTCAACATTTACAGAAGCATCCGCATCGCTGTGCGCTTGAGCAGAGGGACTTATCTTTGCTTTTTTTTTTTTTTTTCTTGCATTTGCTTTTTCATTTTCATCCTCTGTGCTGTGTGACATTAATCTCCCCGAACATGGAGTCGCGATGACAGCAAAGTTTCATGTTGAAGATGAGGAGAAGGGGGATAAAGATGAAGACCGACTGCTGACAGGAGATTGCTGTTGTCAGACAAAACAAGGATGGAGAATGCTTGTGTGAGAAGAAGAAGAAGAAAAAAAAAGGGATCCACCCCAAACCCATCAATCAGTGTCTCCCGGCTCCTCGCGGCTCTCCAAAACCGCGCGGCTGAATACAAACGAGAGCCTCGGCGCGCATGCAGGAAGCGCTCCATAATAAGCCCATAAATCAATCCAAATGAAGGGACATCAGAACAGACACGAATTAGCTCAGCCGAGTTATGAGGAGAGTATACAAAGTGCGGTAATCTGAGGCGATGTGTCCAAGAGATTAATTTAAATTCCTAAGTGTCGGGCTGAAAGTTGGCTGATATGGAGTCTTAAGGATAAACCGGCGTAAGCCCAGACTAAAGAAGGATTCTGATAAAGGGGATTAGCAGCGAAAGGTCTGGATAGATCCGCCTCGGGAGCCGCTGGTTTTACTGTTCGCCACATTCCTAACCGGTGGTGTAAAAGTGGGGGAGTCTGGCAAACATCTGTCCTGTCAGCATGACAGCTCATAAAACCCAGAGAGAGAAACAGAGAGAGAGAGAGAGAGAGAGGAGGGTGATTAAGTAGTTAGGCTAAGTGGGCTTTCAGTTTTGGCTCCACCCAAAGTCAAAACAACAGCGTGATTAGAGAAGCCATCAGCTAACAGCCCTGCAGCGGCGTTATGCAATAAAACTCGCAACAGTAACATTCGCAGTGGAAGCGCGCACATTAAAAACTAATGCTGAAAAATAAAACACGGTTTTGCAGTTGCGGTGTTCCCATTAAATAATAAAACGCGATTAAAGTCAGATGTGAATTAAGTTTGTCCGCGAGAAGTCACTAGAAACCGCCATCCTCCTGCCACTTCCTGTCATCTTCTTCTTCGTTTCCGCCAGCGGCATTAGCTGGCTGTCCATCATTGCAGTGTGCTGAGATGCATTCATTTTTGAAAAACCACCCTTAAACTAAACATGTTTTTTTTTTTTTTTCAAAATTGCCCTGTTTCCATTGAGCAAATGTATTTTTGTAAATCCAATTTGAGCAATTTTATAGTCAAGGAACTACAGGTCAACTTTAATCCCAACACTTCCAGCTGCAGTTCAGTTCATCTTACAATTTTCTCCCGTTCTACCAGAAACTATTAGTTGGAACTATTAATTAACAGTTCATATTTTTCTGACCTTAAGCCAATGCAGAACCTGCAGAAGTAAAATAATATATAATCTAACTGGCTATGAAAAGTACATGAATGTAAAGATGAATACATCGAGCATGAAGGAGATGCTTTCTCTAATCTGATCTGAGAAAATCAGGTGAAATTTCAACATTCAATAAATGGCTAATTTGATTTAATCTGACAATTATTATTCATATCGAGCTCTAAGGTTTGTGTCAAACTCAAGACCAAATCTGGGTCTTTGGGGCCCCAGATTTATTATCTTAAATAATTCACATTTAATGCCATGTGCAAATGCAAAAATAGCAAAATTCCTTGTAATATTTTTAAATTAGTTCCAGAAAATGTTAGGATAGCAGACAGGATGTTTCCACCGCTGAAATTATGATGCATAGAATCACATATCTAAATCTAAACCATGTTACAGAGAGTAAACACAATAAAAACATGCTTCATCTATTAAATACGATAAGTAAGCTTAATTAATCATATTGTATTAGCGATTAGGTAATGCACTCAGCAAGTTCTCTTGCTTTTCATACTTAAGAAATTTTAAAAGCTAGTACTTATTTACTTTTCCTCAAGTATAAATGTTAATGTGGTACTTTTACTTTTGGTAGAGTAAATGTTTCTGTGTATTTGTACTTTTACTGAAGCACATAGTTTGAGTTCTTTCTCCACTATTGGTTTATGGACAGAAATGAACCGATCCAATACCAATATCTGAGTTTTAGAATCGACTGATTATCAATCTGAAAAAGAAAAACTGCTGAACTGACTTAAAATGTTTCTTTTATTAAAACGCAAACGTAAATGTCCTGACTGACAAATAAATGTTGTAACTCTGGATCAGTAGAGCTCACTTAAATACACCAATAGCTTCAGAAGTTTGGCCAGGCATGATAAAATAACTTTAATTACTTCAGAAAGTACAATTAGTTGAACAGCCAATTTAAATTAAATCATAAAGAAATTGACAAACACAACAGTATGTAAAAATAAACTGCAACCTGGTCATCCCAGCGGTCAGGCGCCCACACAGCCCATCAGCAGTCAGACCGGTCAGAGCTGACGAGGAGAATCTGCCCCAGAGCCCCCAGCCATTAACCCGCCGCAGCGGCTGGAGCGCTAAACCGCCATGAGACGAAGGGCAGAGTGCCATCGCGTCTGGTGAGACAGCCCCGGAGAGACCAAGAGGAAGAGGGGTTCCCACCAGAGCACAGCACAATCCCCACAGCCAACTGCTGGCCCGACGCCCCCCACAGAGCAAAAGGCCAGCCAGTGACACCAACACTGGCTTCTTCACACCACCAGGCCCCAGCAAGCAGCCCTGGGCACAGAGGCAGGAACAAAAGACGGGATCCACACAGCGCCAAGCCTAATCACAGCCTCACCCAGATCGCCACAATGGAGACCGTAGCAAGAACCCCACTGAGGAGACAACCGAGAGGAGACAACCGAGAGGAGACCACTGAGAGGAGACAACCGAGAGGAGACCACTGAGAGGAGACAACCGAGAGGAGACAACCGAGAGGAGACCACTGAGAGGAGACCACTGAGAGGAGACAACCGAGAGGAGACAACCGAGAGGAGACCACTGAGAGGAGACCACTGAGAGGAGACAACCGAGAGGAGACAACCGAGAGGAGACCACCGAGAGGAGACAACCGAGAGGAGACAACCGAGAGGAGACAACCGAGAGGAGACAACCGAGAGGAGACAACTGAGAGGAGACCACTGAGAGGAGACAACCTAGAGGAGACCACTGAGATGAGACAACCTAGAGGAGACAACCTAGAGGAGCCCAGGCAGAAAATGAGTCTTTTACAGCAGATTATGAGAAGTTACTTTAAATCGTCGGTGGTCAGAGTGCTCAACTATAGTATCCGAGTACAAGTTTACTCAAGTTAAAGCTCTGAAGTACTTAGTTTTGAGAATATTTCAGTATTCACAAGTACAAATGATCAGTACATTGCTAAATTATTTTCCAAGGGCTTTTACAAAACCTTGTAACTTGCTAACACAACGTTTTGACATGTAGAACCACTCTGCTATAAAAAGTCTACGCCACTTGTAAAACCTTTAAAGGGCCTGTGTTATATGTTTTCCAGGCATCTACTGGCATTTTATAGCAGAGTCAAGTAGCTACATGAACTTCAGTTATAGAAATGCTTTGTACATCAAAAATGACCTAAAGAAAATTGACTTTGTGGCCTTGAAATTGGGTCTCTGTCTCTTTAAGAAGGTACTGTTCTTTCTGAAACTGCCTTCAGGAAGTCATCGCAACATGGCGATGACTCGATTTAACCCCGACAACATTTTTACCGACGTTTCAGTGAAGAAAAACAGCAACAGTGGACTACAAGTCTGTGCCGAGTTTAAAGGAATGACTCCTAAGTTCCCCAAAGAATAAATACTCCAGTGAAGATACTCAAGAAAAAAAAATTATAATTATGTAGGTGTAGCACTCAAGCCATTCCACTTCATTACGGTTAGAAATTTGACCAGGTATAAAACAGGCCAAAAATAATTAAATGTTGCAAGTTGTGCAAATGGATCTATGGACCCTGCACTGTTCGCCGCCCAGTGCAGGGTCCACTCAGCTCACCTTGAGGGTGACACCAAGTGAAGTGTTGACCTGTCTTCATCAGCTTTTGTTTATATGTGACTGTCGTCAGTCTTGCATGTCATGTTATGGTTGTGTAAGCTGCAGCGGTGTGCAAAGAGACAGAGGAAGGACACAGACTCCTGTATCCATAACATGTGAAATGTCCATTTTGTGCCCAAAACTTTGGAAAGCAACCAAAACTGCAACAGTACAGCATCCATGTTTTCTTCTGCATGAAACATGGCCCACCGTTATTTCCTTTAGTTTATTTTCCTCTCATTTCTTTCGAGTGTCTGCTGACTCTCTCCCTCTCTCTCTCTGTCATTAACCTCTTTGGAGGGCATGGTGATTTTCCTGTTTTTGATCCTCCATATCTCCCTCCATTGTCTTCCCCTCCTCTCCTCCTCCCTCCGCCTCATGCGGCGTTTGGCTCGCAGCGGCCAGACGGAGGTAAGAAATGAAACGTCTGAGTGATTAATGTCGGCGTGGCGGTGTTGGCTCGCGTTGGTCTGAATGGTGTTAATGAGCGTGGCCGCCTGTAGATTAACTAACGGGTAGGCCGCCGAGGAAATTACACTTCCTCATCACAGGCGCTGGCTGAAGCCCTGGAGAGCTTTTTTTTTATCAGGCTTCGGCGGCAAGCTTTTAACCTTGAGCAGCCAAATGGCAACGGATGAGGCTCTGCGGCGCGTGTTCAACACCGTTTCTCACGCCCAGGTGAGAGAAGGCTGTTTGCGTGCGCGCGCCGTCTCTTACTTCCTGCCGCCAGCTGCCATTTTCATTCCCCCGCTTTTAGCAGCTGTTTCTGTCCTCGCGTTGGCAATTCACGCCTCGCCCCCCGGCGCCCCTCCCTCCCCGCCGCTATCTCTCTTCTCCGGGATTCATCTTCCCTTTCTATTATCTGCGTTTGCCTCGTGAAAATGTACTGGCTCTCGGTTTTGTGCCATCCGACTATCTTTCTCTCCCTGCTGTCCCGCTTGCACAATATTTGTATGCGGCTCTTCCCTGCAACACCTCATTAATTCATACTCTTCCCTCTGCCCCTCTTCCTCCTCCGGCCCCCGCATCCCCCCCTTTTCAGGAGCCACACAATAAATGCGAAGAAGAGGGCACAGGCTGAGGTGACTCGCACTGAGCATACAAAGGAGCTGCAGTTGAACAAAAAGTCAAAACGAATGAAAACCAAAGTTAAATACTGTACAGGGCTCGGTCCGTTTGGAGCTGCGGAGTGTGACTTTTAGAAACAAGATGTTTCCATCGTGGCTAATGGCGGAGAATCCACTTAGCATCAGGGGAAATGTTTCTCCGCCCACATGCTAACTAGCTTTAGCTATAGTGATAGTTTCAACAAATATGCAAAAAAAAAAGAAAAAGAAAAAAACCCATTTCATGTATGTTACATGGAGCAGGTTTTTTAAGTATCTTTTTTTAGATGACAGTATGAGGCCCTGCGCACATGGAGAGGAGCTCAGTATTTTTGATTTATTATTGGTAAAAATGTGCGTCCACACGACAGGACGCTCTGTTGCACTGTAGCTCTGGAACACTAACTTTGTAACTTTTTAACACTGTGACTAAGCTCTGTAACTTTTTTGCACTGTAGCTTTGTAGCTCTCCCAGAGAATGACAGAAACACACAGAACAGCGCCAGGAAGTGGAATAGAGCGAGATGGAGCTGTGACGTCATTGATTTAAAGTAATAATAATAAAAACACATGGCCGCATGGAAACATGAAAGCGCCATTTTGAAATGTATTCACTCTACGTGAATGCACTTTGCAGACACGCCCAGAATTGTCCTTTTCTTAGCGGGGGCTGAAAGTTACTAATATTTCTTCATATCTTTCCCTCAATCTAAAGCTCTTTCAACCAAAGAAAGTGAGATTTCTCTTGCTCTATGGACCACAGTGTAATGCAGTGCTGCTCCCTCCCCTACATATTGCTACTCACTTCCAGACAGAAGGAAACTGAATTTTTCCCTCACAAGAAAGGAAAGAAAAGACCCTTAAGAAATGTTTCTTAAGAGTCTTTCTTAAAATAATTAACAATATGGAATCTAAAAGAAACCTACTCACCACTATTATGAAGCTATTGGCATAGTAACACAGCATAAGGTAAATTATTTGCGATAAGCACTTAAACACTACTGATAACATTCAGTAAGTGTTTATTCTATGTATTAACATTAAAGAAAAAGGATTAAAGTAGAAATATACCAGATGTTAACATTTGTTCCTGAAGGAAACGTCAATTAAAATTAAATATATATTTTTTTTTATTTAGATCAGTTATGATCACAATAATTATTTCTATTTGCTAAATACCAGAATAACAACCTCTTAAGACACTAAGATCACTGAACTTTCGAACTTGGGAACGTAACAAAAGAAGAGGCTGTCACTATATACATTGAATTGAAAGGCTAAAGAGAGGAAGAGGCCGGTGATCCAAAAAGCCAGTGTCAAGTTGGCAAATGCAGTCAGAAACAAAATCCTTAATTTTTAAGGACATGTCCTCCAGTCCACATGTTTCCCAACCTTGGTTCTCAAGGCAGTCCACCCTTGCACGTTGTAGATGTTTCCCTGCAGTTCAGCAAGAGTTTGTTAATGGCCCACCAACTGAAATCAATGTGCTGAAGCAGGGAGGCGTCTAAAACCTGCAGGGTAGCATACCTAGAGCACCAGCGTGGAAGAAACTGCTGCAGTCTGATGCAACTGTACTGTAAGGAAAGATTGCAAAAGGTGAAGAATGGGATAATGTTGTGTGGGTGTTTTGCTGCAGGAGGGATCGGTGCACTACATAAAGTAAAGGCAACATAATACCAGAACATTATGTGGAAATATTGAAGTGACATTTCAAGACATCAGGCATGAAGTTCAAGCTTTGGCAGAAATGGGTCTTTGGGAAGGACGAGGACTCTGAGCGAACACTACTTAACGACAACAAAGTCCATGTTCTGGACATTAAAAGGTTTGTGGAAAGAGCTGAGAAAATGCCTGCGTGCGTGCAAGGAGGTCTACAAACCCGACCCGGTTCCAGCAGTTCTGTCAGGAGGAATGAGTCAAAGTTCTACTCTGTTGTGAGAACCTTTTCTTGTGGAAGAAAACCTACATTTGACCCAAATCAACCCACTTTAGAGACAATTCTATAAAATGTCCAGAGAATCTATTTTAAACTTCTGATCTTGTCTACAGGTATTTCTAGGTAGTAGGATCAACTGTTTGTCAGTTTTGCGTCAAAGCAGTTCCTTACTGTGAAAGGCCAGAGTGTGATGAAAGTCTTGTCCTCTTACCCTGGCACTGTGTGCTGTCTGCAGAGGGTTCGTAGCCGGCGACGCAGGTGCACGAGCCCACCGGAACCATCCACTCTCCGTCTCCGTTGCAGTACAGTTTGAGAGGGACGGACACCTCCATAGCATTGGCCACGCAGTTCCCCGGTGCGATCACCAGGGAGGTGGCTTCTGCACCTGTGGCGGTCTCAGGGAAGACGGCGAAATTGGCAATGGTGGTGGAGCACTTCTTGAAGAAAACCCTGACTGAGATCAGCGACATGCAGGCCCCCAGGTCCTGGAAGGCCAGGTAGAACCCGGCCTTGGACAGGGGGCCGAAGCTGCGCACTTTGGTGTTGATCCTGCCGGCCTCCAGCAGAGAGAAGCTCTCGTCCGGAGCAATAGTATCCACCTTCACGTAAGGGTTCTCCCTCCACAGGGGGCTGCTGTCTGTAGCCATGTCCCCCTCTGACTCGTAGTAAAACAGATTGAAGGTCTCCTTGCAGGAGCCCGGGATGTTGGGGATGCTTGCACAGTCACGGACAGAGAACTTGAGTTCCACATAGACTCTAAGCACTCCCCTGCGGGGGATGAAGTCTGTCCTCAGCCAGTTGTTCTGGTTCGGCTGCCGGACGTTGCACACCTGGTAGGTTCTGATCGGGCTCATGGAGTCATCGTATCCGCTCACTTCCTCCCACTGTGGGGGGAAAAAAATAAAAGACAGAGGAACTCGGTCAAAACAAATCCTAGTAACCTGATTGGAACGCCGGCGAGTGTTAGTGATTGTAGATTGGAAAAAAAAAGGGGCAATGAAATTTCTGCCAGTACAACTCAGAAGTTGTGAGATTAGTCTCAGAAACTTTGTAGAGAAAACTTTGCAATATGTCACTTTTCAAACTCTGAAATTTCCTAATTGTTTTTTTGAAGAACATTTGAGATTATTCATCAAATTTCCAAGCAAGTTTTCTAAGTTACTCATTTTCCCTAGAGAATTTCTGTGATTAATCTCAAAATCTTGGAGCGTTTGTAGCAAATCAACTTTTTACTCTCAGAAATGTTAAATTTTTTCGAGAAAAGTTTTGAGTTTTTTGGCTTTTTTTGGGTTTTTAACTACAATGGTCCTAATATGACATTATTTTAACACAGACTGAGATCTTTAGTCGCTTAAAAAACCCAAAAAGATATAATATGTTGTTTGTTGACATTAACTAATGCTTCCTAATGCAAACTGCTCAAGCATGGAAGACGTTCAAAACAGTCCTGTGGCGCTTGGAACAGATTACAAAAAAGAATTGACACACGTGCGCACACACTCCCGCAGCATGCTGTGTGTACACGAGGCCTGTGAGGCATAATTTGCAGCTAAAACGCTTCTAATTGCATGAATCATTCAGAAAATTCCAATCATTATGGGCTATTAATAGATAACATTTTCCCATTAAAACACATTTCACGCATTCTATCTGTTTGACTAGTTCTGATGCCGACGTGCTCGGCATCAGAATTCCCCCCCCCCCACCCCGTTTCTTTCTGCCGGAAAGAAACAGGGTGGGGCGGGGCGGGCACTCATTTTGCTGGTATCGCAGCAAAATGTGTCGATTTAAAAGCTTTATCAAATCCTGCCCTCAGAAGATGCAGCGCAGCGCGGAGGAAGACCTGTCTGCGGCGCAATCGATTGAGCTCGAGCAAAGAGATTTGGGTCGCTCAAACAAACGGCGCTGTTGAAACTCAAACGTTCCCGTGTGACTTTAATGAATGGAACTCCGTTAGTGTGATCCGGTCCGGCTGTGTGATCACTACGCACTATGTCTTCATGCACATGAAGCATGAGCGCATGTATTTACATATATTAGTTCATAAAGCTGCCACGCTCAGCCGAGCTGTAACATCTCAGAAGATAAAATTAAAGTAACTTTTGACTTTGTGTTTGCATTTAAAAAACAGTGATGACAATACAGTTTCACATCTCCTTGCAAAGGCAGCCAGGCCCCTTGAGCGTCTGCATTTTGCCTCATTACAGCTGCAGATCTTGATGTATTTTATAGGAATTTATGTCAGACCTACACAGTTTGTGCTTAATTGTGAAGTAAGTCTTTGAAATGACTTATCTTGACTCTCTTTACTCTGATACCCCTAAATACAGTACAATGCAGAGAAACAGCTTAGCTCCCCATGGTAACTGTGGAGGAGCTGCCAAAATACTAATCTCAGGTGTGAGAAACTGCCAACTAGTCATCATTGGTGTCAGTATTGTGAAAACCCATAAGAAGTCTCGCTTGTCAGTTTGCCGTGATCAAACATGTGGATGATGCTGTTTCCTGGCGAGAGCTAACACAGATCCAAACAGAGAACATACTGGAAGTAAAGTTCTTACGCCCCGTCTCTATTGGTGTAACTTAACTGGTTCTTAGTCAGTCAGCTCCTGCCAGATTCGCCTCCGTTTGCAGATACTGCAGTCCTTTGGGGTTTTTTTTGGATGATTCAAGCTGGATCTAGTCATGTATTGGGCTCAAGCGATTTGATTGGCAGCAGACTGCGTTTGTTGATCGGCCTGTAGAGTAATGTCAACATCATCTCAACCATCATTTTCAGTTATGGTTCAAGCTCAAACTCAATAGTTTGTGAGACTGAACCAATCAATAACTCCATGGTGAAACCTTGAGATCCAAACCTTTATATCGACTGCAGGGGAAGAGAATGCCTTGCATCAACTGGACCGGGCAACAAACAACTACAGCAAGAGTTGTAGTTGTTTTTCTGGCCGCCCAAGGATACGCGCTCAACATGACACCAATCAACTACAGCTGCAGCGTGCTAACGGCCAGCCTATCTGCACGCCCACATAGTGAGGAGCACACTGAAGAACTAGAACTGGACCAGACAGTAACTGGCTAGTCAAAGTCCTGACTTAAATCCAACTCTGATCACATGACATTTATGTTTAGAGATGTTCTCTGTTGAATTTAGCTGAGCTTGAGCTGCTTTTCTAACAAGAATGGGCAAAGCATCTAGATGTGATAAAGATTTGGAACTGAAAGTTGGTCCTACAAAGTACTGTACCACACTTTTTAAGACTCTTTAATAATTAATAAGTTCATAGTTATTAATTAGAATGTGTGGGAATGCCTTAGCAAAGCATTATATTTGTATTTAACAGCAATGTTTTATACAAACTAATGTTAGAAGCCCTTATATATGTTGTCCATTGGTCAATAAATTCAGTCCATTAGGAAATAACCTTGTGAGATGTCAATGTTTCTGTTCTTTTCCCCCTTCGGTTTCCAGTTCAACTGAATGCTTCGTTTCCATAACAAATGACTGCCCCAGAAATTGATTATTTCAACTGGAGGGAAAATAATGCATAACTCATCTCACGTCTCCGGGCTGCCGGGCAATTTATCCCCAAACGATGAGCCCAAAGAATCGGCATCAGACGCCGTAAATCACCGGCAACACGTTGACGCGCTACCTGACAAATATGATAATTGCCGGCCCCTGAATGAACGGGCTGTGCCGGGGCGTCAGGGGAGCGAGGGTGGAGGCTGGGGGGGGGGCGGGTGGGGGGGTGCGCTGCCTCGCCTGTCCTGACATATGACTTCATGGATGCCAGGACATTCAGAGCCGGCTGGAGTAAAAGACGGGGGGGGGATCGAAAAAGAAAAAAAAAGAAAGAAAAGAGGGAGCTGGTGGAGATGGTTTCCATAGCAACCCAGCATTTCCATTGACTGACTTTGCGCTCACGTAGCGAAGACAAATTGCACCGGCCGGGTGTGGGGGAGGTCTGTCAGGCTGTTAGCCCTGGGGTCAAATTCATGTTGTTTTATTTTCTCACAATTCCTACAGGGGGTATCAACTGAAAACCCTTAATTTCTGCCCGTAATGCGCTCTTGGGTCTGCATTATAAAAGACTCATGCTTTCAGGTTGCCAGGCCCTCTTTCCTGGGGACAGGCGGAAGCTGCGGCCCACCTATCAAGTCCTCACATTAAGGGGATTTTCTTCTGGCCTCGATATTTGCTCATTTTGCGGCACCCAGTACAATCTACACATGCAAACTCTTGCACTTTCTTTTTTAAGGACTCCAGAAAGATGTACACACTAAAATCTCACATTTATTTCACACAATGTCACCGTGTGCTTTTTACTATCCAAGAAAGTAAACATTCCCTGCAAAAACAAAGATATAAAACAGCAGGGAGGCTCGCTGTTCAAGGCAGATTGGGCTCAATTAACAGGCAAATGGAACAAATGCTGCTGGAGGAGAAAGAAGAAAAAAAACACACACACACAATGCACAAAGCAAATTCAATGCATAAGCACACTGTAACTCACCCCGCTCTCTGGAAACGTGGTCCAAGCCAGCTCTGTGGTAGCCCACCGACTGTCCATGAGGGTTTCTGCAAACGGAGAGGAGGGAGGAAACCAGAGCTCGAGTTAAACGGTGTGAGCAGACGGGCTGCACAGCGTTAAAGACACACAAGTTCCCCATGTAAGACAAAGGAACAGGTAAGGCCTGGTCTCCCTCTCCATCATCACCTCCACCCACATGCGCTCACTTTCTGAAAGCGCTGACAATCACAGCAGATCTGTGATGCAGCCTAATTAAGCCTCTGTGTTGCAGCTGTGTGTGTGCGTGTGTGTGTGTGTGTGTGTGTGTGTGTGTATTTGCGTGTGTGTGTGTGTGTGCGTGCGTGTTCATGCCTGGCACTCACTCCTCTGTCCTCACTCATTTATGGAGCTCAAAACAAAGCGCCCTCCTGGATGCCTTCAGTGTGAGTTTGACTTTGTGGTTCAGAAAGGTCTGATAAGTTTTGGCCCAACAGCCGCCGATGTTGGAGGCTAATAGTTGCTGAAATAAATTGCATTTAGCATTTAGCCTTTTAAATAGTTGGTGCCTGAGCTTATGCTGGTGCCACCTCCATGAGGACAACCTCTCTACATCTGATGATCTGAAACTCGCCTCACATTCAGGTTAAAGCTCTGTAACAGCAACCGTTTTAAAAAAAACATGTGGAACTGTCATTGAAATTCTAAATAAAAGGTAAACAAAAGGCAACCCTGCCCCAAAAACCGCTTTCTCCGACCGGCTTGGACAAACGTCAGAGGAGCCCGGATCCGAATCCGGGCCTGGGCAGCAGTCGGGTCGGGTCGGTTCGGTTTGGCTCGTCTCGGAGGAACTAACCCTGTTCCCAGCTGCAGCGTCACCGACTTGCATTGTTCTGTTGTTGTTGGTGCATGATCAGTGAAACAATTACACTTTCTTCATGGAGACTCAA
Source organism: Poeciliopsis prolifica (assembly GCF_027474105.1). Taxonomy (NCBI): domain Eukaryota; kingdom Metazoa; phylum Chordata; class Actinopteri; order Cyprinodontiformes; family Poeciliidae; genus Poeciliopsis; species Poeciliopsis prolifica. The sequence goes on from NW_026562383.1 coordinate 2,553,664, forward strand.
TGACACGGCGCCTGCTGTGCACCATTTGCTCACAAGTTGTTGGTAGCAGTGCAGAAGGAGGAGGGCGTGAGAGGCCTAAAATAAATAACGTGCTCTGTGTGGAGCAGCGGAGGAAACGCGGTTCTGTTGTGGCGGCAGACCGGAGTTAGCAAACAGTGTCTCAGCTTTTGTGTGGTTCTGACAAGTCTACTGGAGGTTGATATATATATGATATATTTTTATCTCATAAAAATAAAGGAGAGTCCTGCCCTCCAGCATCAATATGAAGATTTACACTTTTCAGAGTTTTGTGCCTCTGGTAAGGCAAAGACCCACCAGGGGTTTGGAGAGTTTGTTATGTCACGACTTATTTGGAAAATGTGTTTTTACGTACGAGCTCATTTTCTGCAAAGCCGAAAATCACCTCAAACCAGCTTAAAAACTTTTTTTTGTTTCTTGTAAAATTGAGGAAGTCATTTGAAAATTTGCCATTTCCATCAAACTTTTCTAATGCGATACTTCAAAATGTGCATACAAAAATAATGGAAATGAGAATAATGTTGAAATAAAAGTTTGCCAAGTCAGTGAATGGAAAAATCAAAAAGTTGGAAAAAAATATACTTTGAAAACTATAACTGGGATTTTTGGTAAACACACCAAACATTACGTATTGCTTTAAACTACGATTGTTCATCGCTTTTTCTTTCACTAGATTATTCTAGGTCAAACAGGAAGTGTACTTTCAGCATTAGGTGAGTTGTTTTCTTGTTCTTCTGTGTGTCTAAAGTTCAGAGACGCCGATGTCGGGATTTTATTTACTGCGTTTGGGTTCTTTTTAATTAGTATTTTATCAGTTATCAGACATTTTAGTTGAGAGATAAAGCTTTAAATAATCAACGGCAGGAGCTTTGTGAGCTCATTTCTATTTTAAGCTGTTGTACTTTTACATCTGCTAATGAGAATTATCTGACAAGAACAACACCAAAGCCAGAGGAAGAAACACAAACGCACTGAAATATAAAGATAGGAAGAGCATAATTAGTTTTTGAACTGATATTGTGACATAAGCACTGTAAGTCTGACCTCATTAATTTAATTGAATACAATTGAAGACTTTATTTTGAATGCACATCCAGTATGTTTTATACATATATACATATATATTTTCCAAAATGAAATAGGACATGAACATATTGAACGCAGCCACTTTGTTCCACAGTCAATGAAATGATCGGTTGTCCTGTTTAAGCCACACTTTTTATATGTGAATCCAAACAAGTTGACAAGTCTACATGTACCTACTCTTATGTACATCCAATCAAATCTTGATATACATTTTCATTAGACTAAACGTTACTAACATTCTGGATCAGCCCAATATGATTCTGAACTTAAATTCATGCCAGGAGCTAAAAGTAAGGACAATGGCAAAAATGATGAGGGAATGAAGAGACGAGACAAAACTAAGACGTAGTAAATGTATTCAAGGAAAAACAAATGTAATCTAGAATTCAAAGGGAAACCCTAACTAATCTGGATCCTAAAGTCCCAGGTTTCTACAGATGAGCCACCAGCACTAGATAGTGAAGGAAACACTGGTCCTTTCTCCAACCAGCAAAAAGCTGGAACAAAATGAACAACCAGTTCTCTAGAACAATAGCCTTAAACCCTTAAACCCTTTTGTAGAAAGAACCAGCACTCATCCTACCATATGGGAACAAAACAAAAGGCAAGTCCAGTCACCTGCAGCATACCAGCTGCCCCCAAAACAACCAAAAAGCTCCACACATGTTGCCCAAATGGCCATAAGATCAGTCCCACACACCGCTTTGTACTCTGCTCATTAGGGGACACAGTGGAACCAGCTGTGCCTGCTTCAGCTGCAGCAAAACTAAGACCTAGCCGGGTGTCTGGGGAAATGAATACATTTTTATGTGTTTTGGCCTTTCATCCACTTAGAAACTCTGTTCAATATTACTAAACATTACCACAAATCACTATAAAGCTCATACCAAAGTTTTGAGTAACTCCCATATTTGTGCGTGTCGCACGTAAAGAGGTTTTAGATTCCCACACCATTACAGTCTGCAGCAAATAATGCGCCTAATTGTCCACATATGTACTTTGACACAATTCCCAATAAACATCGTCTTGTTTCATCAACTTTATATTCTAATATTCCAATTAAAAGTAGTGCAACCTGTATATCTGTCCACACAAATGAACCTCCTTCTGCCATGTTTAATGGCAAACAAACAGGAAGTCATGATTGTTCTGAAGCAATCTGATTGGCTGACATGGATTTACCCTACACTGCCCCCTATGGGTTTGGCATGTTTAACACGTCCATGTGGACGAAAACTTTTCTGAAACCAATAAATACAATATAATTTTTTTAAAAAGATGCAGTGCAGATGTTAGTATTTATTAAAAATATGTGTAGGAGAAGGAAGAAGAAGTATTTTCACACATGCAGGCACTGGTGAATGTAAAAAGCTATTTTAGAAGTAGTATTACAGATATTTATAAATATATTTCACTACCATTGCAGCAAGATAAAAATAGTTTTATTTATCAGACAGACACTGATATGTTGAAAAATTACAAATATCGGCCGATACTGATGTCAGTGATGATATATTGTGCATTGCTACTAAAAACCCAAACAGAAAAGCTAAGGAATGAAGTGGAGTCTTAAGTCAGGCTTTGTCATCCAACATCATTGCTTAGTAGGTTACTTACAGTCAAAAGTATACCATATTTAGTGGTGGCTAATAGTAGTGTTATTATGCCATGTTTAGGTTTTTCAACTTCTGCAGCACATTTTCTTGGGATTTTACATTAAACCGACAGCAAGCACGTTAGCTCTGTCTGTAGCACAGGTAACACAGGCTGCATCGTCCCCCGGCTCCGAATCGCGTTCCCCCTTCGGCATATTATATTCCACGTTGGTAAAACAGTGAGATTAAAAGCTGTGGCGGTTTTAAAATGAAAAGCAAACAGACAGTTGAGGAAATGTGAAGGTACTCCTCGGCAAACAGCTCCTCGCGGGGACCGACGCACCGGGGAAGGAGATAAATCTCAGCTGATTCTAATGACTCATGATGATTTACGGCGCTGTGTATCGCTGAATCCCCACTGTTCCCCACTCTGAACAGCTCATGTCACTCATATGACTAATTAATGCCTTGTGATGCCTCAGCCACCATCAATAATCGCCGGGTCACACAGTCAACATGAAGATGTTTGCCTCATATTTCTGTAAGGACAGGAACTGAAAACCTGGGGTTTTTTTTCCTCTTAAGGAAAACGACGTACTCCTTAATGAATAACACTATTATTATTGCTACTAACCACCACTAAAGATGAAACACAAAATAGTCGATAATAACATAACCTTGTGTCAGCTGTAATTGCAGATAATGTCGAGGCGTATGAATTATATATTAAGGGTGTGATTTAAAGTCGAGCTGTATTTTCCTTTGAACATAATGGCCTCTGGAATATGCTGGAAAAGTAAAAAAGAAAAATCCTCATTTTAAAAGACTAAGCGAACCCTTCTGTTGTTGTTAACGATAAAAATTCCCCCTTTTTCCTCAGAGGGATGAGTAATAAGTAATATTTATGCACAAAGCAACCCTAAATTTACATTAAGTGCCGTTGCTCAGCTGTAAAAGCCTTTTTCGTTCCTTCATGCTTGTCTGCAGAAGGGAATGAACGACAGCAGCTAATAACCTCAGTTGTTAAACCCAAATAAATGCCTGTGAACAAGGTTGTTTTACTGATTAGCACGGCTTGAGCCAGGGAGGAGGAACTAATCAGCGAAATCAGCGCCTGTTGTCTCTGCTTGGCCACACTCGGGCCTCTGCGGCGCAGCAGCCGAGCGGCCGCTCCCGAACGCTCGGGGACGCCTCATGAGCCGACTTGTCCGCCCGCTCGAGGGGGCGACCCGGCGCGTCGGGCCGCCCCCTCACCCGTCGCCTTATCTCTGCCAGGTGTCCCGAGGCAACAGAGGCAGAATCAGTCACCCTCAGCAAACCAGAGGTCTGAGCTGCTGCTGCTGCTGCTGCTGCTGCTGCTGCTGCTGCTGCTTTAAGCAGACTTGGTTTCACAGTGCCGACATGCACACGCTGCAGGCTGACGCCGCTGCCTCCGTAGGAGCTGGGTTTAAGAGCCCGTGTGAACAGAGGCAACATCAGGTTCAAGTTTCACTGCTAATAAGACAAAATTAGGTGAATTCAGGAAAGATGGGGCAAAACAAAGGCTGGAGTTCAATCTGTCTGAGCTAGACTTACTGAATAGAGTTAATTTAAGGTGTGAAAATATCTGTGTGGAAACATTTGTCGATATTCTGCTACTGTAGAAAAATCACAATTTTGCAATTGCGGAGTTTCCCTTTAATAAGAAATTAAAGTCACGCGTGAATAAGCTTGTTCACTCGATAAGTCATTGAAAAACATGGCAGCGACGGACGGAAACATTTAAATGAAACATATTCATAGTAGCACTCATCCTCTATTTTAAGATGACTTTTTGCAGGGCCCTAAGCTGGATGGTCATTTGAAGCATCGCCCAGCAGATTCAAAACCAAACTGGACCATTTGCTTCTGAATGGTCCAAAAGCAAAATGAATTGAAGCTTTTGCCGTGGTTTAATCAAAGGTCCGGTTAGGGCATAAAGGTTTGACCTCAAACAGGTCGTCCATGATTAAAAACTCTTCAGTGTGACTCAATTGAAACAATTCTCCAAAGATGAATGGGCCCAAACGCCTCTTCATCAGTGTCAAAGTCACAACATCAGTTATCACAAATGTTTGATGGCAATTATTGCTTTTAAGGGTTCAGCAACCAATTCTTCAGGTTTAGGGATCAACTGCTTTTTCACAAAGCATCAGGTTGGTCTGGATTGTTCGTCCCCTGAATAAATTAAAGCAGCATTTCAGGTCGTCTATGATTTAAAACAAAACAACATGGTTACGGAAATGAGTAGAAAGAGAGAAAACGGTGCAAACAGTTTCTAAACGACCCCACACGACTAAGTCAGAGCAGACGGTAGAGAGACTGCTGATGTGGCCTGGAAGAGGTTTTTACCAGTAAATATCCTGCCTGCAGCTGATTTTAATGGCTTTAATTTAGTGAAACAGTCATTAGATTCTGAGCAAACTCTGAGTCAGAATCGGGACGGAGGCGAAAACCACTGCCACCTGAGAGCAACAGTAGTAATGCAAACACTATTTTATAAACCTTGAAGTCGCCCTCACATTTCTATTAGAGTTATTTACAGTGCAGTCGACAGTTCATTTTTAAAGACATATTACTCTGGCCACATACACCAGCCAGTTATATAAGCATATGTAGAAATGCTTTTGTGTGATGCACTATGACACAGTAAAGTAGAGGTTTGCTCAGAGTCTCTGTTGGTTTTTGAAGTCCTCATGTTTTCCCCTTTTACCTACAAACGCTTCCTGTCAAATTGCTGATTCGTAAAGCCCTCCAGTGCCAGATCCATCGTTTTCTAAGACGCGTCAGGCTTTGCCATCGTCTGTTGGTTTCAAACTGAATAGCCATTAGCTAGGCACTAGCTTCCAAGCTAGCCTCAGTTTTCTGAAAGTGACAATGCTAAAGGACATATCTGCTGCTTGCGAGGTATTTTTATTGCCATAAAATATTAAAATACATAAATATTAAAAATACTACTATTTTTGAAACATTTTCATTTTTAGGTTACTTAGTAGTTAGCTGTTTTTGTTCTTTCCACAGTATTTTGGCTAAGAGGCAAAAATGGGCATCAGTGGAACCACAAACCGTTTAAAGGAGCAGTGTTAAGTAAACGGTTTGTGTAAAATAGACATTTTTGAGCTTCACACCATGCAATGTTATCCCTTCTTTAAAAACCCAAAGTGTTACTTTGATTCTCTCGTGCATGTTTGAGAAATCAAATAATCAGGCGTTTTGCGTTGGGCTAAGTCCAACGCAAAACGCCTGGTTGGACTTAGCCCCGCCTTCAAGACGCAGCTCCTCTGAAGCAGCTTGAAAACTTCTGCCCCACAGAGCAGCCCTCTGCTACAGTTCCCCCATTCAACTCCTTCAGACTAGCCAGCCTTAATTAGCAAACATCTGTTGAAGCTGAGTTCATTACGGTGGAATGCTGGTATGAACTTTGTTAAAGTTTCAATAGAGAAGCCATGTTGTGATGACTTCCTGAAGGCGGAGCTTCTGGAAGAGCAGGAGCTTTTAAAGAGACAGCGGCCCAATTTCAAAGCGTGAAACTACAAAGTACAGTTTCTTTTAAGTCATAGTTGACATCAAACAACTGAAGACAACATGGTTACTGCCCCTTTAACACAGCTGTCAATAATATTACTGTTAATATTATTGTTACAATAAACAATATAATCTGGTACTGTGCCTAAAAATATGCTTTGCCCTATAGTTCTAAACTATCAGCTATTGTTGAGCTCATTTGTGTTGACCTGATTTTGTGGTACATCAAAGGGGATTCTTAATGTTCGCAGCTACAAAATAATTTCTTCACACTTATTTTCTCCAAGGTGCATTTATTTATTCAACACATTCCCTATTTATCCATGTAATGTCCTTTCATCTTATGCAGCGCTTATTTGACGGCATTTAGGAAAACGCACCGACTGTGGCCCATTTTTCGCAGACCTACAGAATCATAAAAGCCGTTAAAACCTCGCAGCCAACGCGAGAGAGGATAATGATGCCTATCCTCGAGCTTAAAGCTGACTCCCGGCTCATGTGCCGCCGTAAAACACTGAAATGGCAGCATAAAAAAGGGTTTCCGTTAGCCAGTAACTCTCCTCTCCAAAGCGTGTCGACTCACTAATTCCCAGAGACCAGTTAAGGTTGAAAAAGATCCCATTTGTTCCACAGTTCTCCCCCCTTCCTGGTAAATTTACAACACCCCTGAGATAGGCAGAACTGCTACAACTCAAATCCAGATTTCTGGCTGTTCCCCCCCCCCACACAACCTCACTGCTCTCCACCTCACTCATAAAGCTGCAGCAGAGGTGGAGTCATTCACCCCCTGGGGTAAGAAAACAATGCAGTAGTGGGAACTTTAGAGCATCACCACTAGTGGCATTTAATGCTGTTTTTTTTTTTTTTTTCCCGATCGCCTGCTGGAGCCAAAATGCCACACAACTCTGTATTCTCCAAGTGCTTTGGGAGCTCATGCATGCTGATGTTTTATTCACTTTGTGAGAGAGGGGGCTGGGGGGCGCGATGAAAGGGGAGGCATCCCTTGTATCGCACTGACACTTGGAGCCAGCCAGCAAACACATGAAATATTCACTGGGGAAAAAAAAAAATAGCATCATCACCATTGATCAGAGATGATCAACAGTTAATGAAGGGGAGAAATAAATCCAACTTTTAGGCATTTGTGGGAGTGCCAGCATGTGTTGGGTCAAGGTTTTTTTTTATAATGTCCTTTAATGAGATGACAGTTGGGTTTTTTGACCACAAAGTTGCACAGCATCTGCCCTTCCCCCACCTGTTTTTGCACACTGCCTTGAAAAAAGGCCCGAAATGTTTTCTCTTGCTTACAGGAAAGACAAATTCTGCTTTTTGAACAAACATGGAGTTTGTTGCTTAAAGTCCAAGTACCCCAATCACACAGCCGTCTACAGCATTTAATTTCAATAGAAGACGGTTGGTAGTCAATTGAGAGACAAGATGTTGGAAAATAACTCCCTCACATCACGTTCCTACACATTTCACACTGTAGCACAAAAATCTTGATCAGACAAGCTGTGTGAACCGGACATATACTCAGGAATCAATGCAACTGGGACAAATATGATTAGCTATAATTGCTCAATATCAACGTTGCTAATTCCAGAAGCTTCACTCACCTCTAAATGCAGAATGCTTGAAGCCTCTGCAGTGTTTGAAGCCTGGCGGGCCACCAGACTTTACTTGCTTCTCCTCCCTCTACAGGCTCAGCATTGTTGGTTTATTTTAATTCGGGATGTTTATACACCAGCAGCAGTAACGGTTCAGATGGATTAAGCTAAGTTTACAGCTGACACTTTGAACTGGGTGCACGTGATGTACAAATGGGTTTCTGTTTGCAATTTGGTGGCGGAAACTGCTACTGGGGGGCAGATCTGCCCTTCTTCCATCTTTTGCTGCACACTGCTGTAGAGATGGCTGAAAGACTGCTACCGCATTCCGACTCTAATGGGCTCGAAACTTGTAGAAGCAACGAACGACAGCAAAAGAGGAACTTTTCTGCCACTCGGGGTGAAGCCAACACACGAGACGCGTTAGCAGGCTAGTGATGCAACTTGTGTGAACTTCTGTGCGTGCACACTTGAAATTTCACATGTACCAACTTTGCAAATGATTGTCGTGTAAGTTTCTTAGGAAACGAAGGTAGAGATAGCGACGTTGCCTCTCGATTGCCAGACACTTTGCAAGAAGGACCAGTTTGGGATTATTTTCAGTTGTGACAAAAAGAGAGTACAAACTATCAGTGCTACTAAGCTAACACTGTTTGTCTGACTGGATACTTCAACCAATTAACAAGCTAATATACTTTTCACCTTCACTATAAAGAGCAGAACACCAAAATGTACATTCTGAGGAATAAAGCCTTGAAATACAAGTTATTACACAGGCCTGCCACAATAAATCAAATAATTGCATGATGAATTAAAACAAACTAAACAATTTATATTTGCATGATTGATCATTTTTCATTTTCCTGTCTTTATGCCAAAAACACACAAACGTCTTCAGTCTGGTCCTTTGGTCTCAACTAGTTACTGTTTTAATAGGACATTTTTGTTTACAGAGACTTTGTATTTCATTTTATGTGTTGTTTGGTTTATTTATGTTGGATATTTTGAAGGTCTTCCAGTTCTGGTGCAAAATGATGTTAACACAACAAAATTAGAGTTGATCACAATCACTCCTGGGACAATTTATTGTCCAGCAAAATCAGCCTAGAGTTCCAGTCAAACTTAACAAAATATAGAGGCAATTTTAAGTAAAGTAAGATGAGGATTAATTGTCACTTTTGTGTTTTAGGTCAAAGAAATTTGATCACTTGTTGTTTTTCTGTTTTTGCTTTTTAATGAACACCATGATGTTTTCAAAACAGTGTATTTTTTTTAAACTCGAGATCATCACTCTGAGAACGTGGCACAGGCTCCCGCCTACAAGCTTGATTTGCTCTGGAAAGCGTATCTCTGGAGTGAACCACAGCGGTTAGAGTTGATGCTGATCCTCAGCTTGATGCTTGAGGAGAAGCTCTTTGAACGAGTTGAGCTGACCTAATTCAGTCTTTCTCTGCGGCCGCACCAATCTGCTTTTACAGGTCAGCAAATAGCGGTTTGACTCGATATGAAGACGTACTGAGAGAGCAGAAGAATCCGACCGATCACCCCCGCTGACACGGGCGGGAGGGAAAAAAAAACACACACACAAAAAACGGCCAAAACACACAGACACACGTAGATCCTTCAGATTGCTTTATAAAGTCTCTTTCCGAGAGCTCCTGCATCTGGTTTATTAGCTTTTAAAATGAGAGGACAGTAAACGCTGACTGTAAATGAGAGAATTATAACATAAAAATGTCAAAGATGCTGAGGCCTTTACTGCAGTCTGGTGGTGCAAACAGGAGGTAAGGCTCCAATGTAGCGAACCGCAAACAGGAAGCAGAACCAGCCCCAGGCAGAGGCCCCTGCGGAGGCAGGAACACGCCTGCAGGGGGCCCTCAAGAGCAATTAACATGAAATTATTTCATGTGGATTTGAAAAAAAAAACGTCTCTGTATGCAGTTGCGTTGCAAGCGCACTCAGATGACTCATTTGTCCCATCAGTGGACATTCATCGTATCATTTATCGCGATTAATTCTGTATCGCAATAAGAATTTTGATTCATGGTTGTCACAATAAATTCTGATAAACGATGTTCAAAAACCCCACAAAGCTGCTCATGTTAGTTTTACTGTTTTTCTCCACAGTTTGTTCAATGACAGCTTCAATAAATATCAATACATTTGAAACAATGATTAAGTTGCCTCGTCATTCAAGTCACACTTCCTGGTCTCCTAACGAAGAATATTGTTCCCTTCCCAAGTCATTTTTTGCAACAGCAAAGAAAACTAAATCCACCTCTTTCTTCCCAAAAGGTGTTTTAGGCAAGAAAAAAAGTCATTTTTATCAAGAAATGACTTGATTATTAGTCCATTATTTGAAGAAGGTGACAATGTTCCAAATGGGAATGTTTTTCACGAGCGGTATTTGTTTTTGTAGGGTTGCTGTGTGATGCAGTCAGAGTCTAAAAAAAGAAAACAAAAGGATTTTATTGTCACTCTTACTGCAGTATTACAAGAAAATATTGTGAAGAAGTCCACATCGCTCACTATTGGTTTATCAGCAAATCAAAAATTAGGCAATGAGAACGACTCAATGTGTGACAGACTTTGACTATACCCAGAAAGCAATCTGTTTTATATGGATTTTTAAATGTAGCTTTTTGAACCAGGTCATCAATAATTGCTTTGCTTATATTTCAAAATCCAATAGATTGCATATATTTTGGAGCTTTTAGCTGCAAAGTTACAAGAATGTCAAACTGTATTTTTCATTCGCCTTTTGTTTTTTGTTTGTTTGTGTGTGGGTGTGTGTTTGTGTGTTTTGTTTTGTTGTTTTGTGTCTTCCTCTTTGGTAGAGCCCCTGATAATCAAACTCCCAGCTTTTGTACAAACTCTAGCAATGAAGAAAAGAACAAAAACAACAAAAAAAAAAAAAAAAACCAGGATGCCACATTCATGCCAACAGCAACCTGCGGGAGAAAAAAGAAAAAACATGGCTGTGCCTGCCTGTCTTCCAGCTCATTTAAACCCATCTGATGATCTGCCCTTCATGTTTATCCTCAGAGGACAAACATTAGTTAACCCCTGAGCTTTGAGTAACGGGCTCTGGACTGGGGAAGAGAGTGGGTGTGGAGTGGGGGGGGGGGGTGCTGATCGTCTCTGTGTGGGGAGCCCACTGGGACTCTCAGTGCTGCCGCCGCTGCATTGATTTACTCGCTGACACCAGAACTGATGAGGGATCAAGCTGGCCACGGTCCAGCAGAGGCAGATTGGATGGGGGGGGGGGGGGGGGGTGAGGCGGAGAGAAGCGGGTGAGGGTGGGCTTCTCCCCCGGGGACAGCGCTCCCCTCCCTCCCTTGTTGATGGAGAGGGCCCGCAGCGCACTTGTTAAGCCATTGACCTTTAATACACACTTGTCATCTAATATGTTACACATGTGCGGGATTGATTCGGCGGGGCGCGCGCGCGTGCTTAAGGAGCCACCGGCCCGGAGCAGGTCGGTCAGTTGCAGAGCAGCGCGCGCGCAAACCTCCTCCGGAGCGCATCATCTGCGTCCCCACGGTGACGGCGGAGGGACGACCCTCAAACCCCCCACCCACCCACCCACCTCTCCTCGCTGCCTTCCGTGGAGGGAAACCGAACCTCCTCAGCTGTGGGGCGGATAGGCGGGGCAGGTGGGGCATCCTCGCTCCGCCAGCGGGTGTGACAACAAGGACAATAGCAACAGGGACAAGTCCCAAAAGCCGCATCGGAAGCACCGGGGGGGCGGGGGGGTGTCATCACGGAATAACCCCGAGCCCACCAACTGGGCTGCGTTAGTGGGTTTAATTAAGGAAAACAAAAGAGGGTCCAGTTTCTCCCACTGAGACAATAAACATCAGGTAAACTGAAGACACGGAGAGGACTGGTTGAGTTCTTACAGTGGCTCTCTTTCTTTATTTGTTCTATTTCATTTCTCCTGCTAATTTATCAGAAACCAAACAGTATATATATAGGCTATATATAAATAACAAAGAATCGAATGACATACCTTCTACAGCCAGGACCACAGGGACAACAAGGCTGCACACCCAAAGCAAGTAATCCATTGTCATAAACCAGGCGCTTGCAACATGAAGAAAGGTGTGCAGACTGGACCCCCTCGGACGGACTGGAGACTCAAACGCAGAGACCCGCAGCAGCTGCAGCAGCAGCAGAGCTTTTTCTTCTCATGTCTTCAGCTGGGATCGGGGGTGGGGGGGCGAGGAGGGAGGGAGGGAGATGGACGGGGTTCGGGCTGTCTTAGAGCCCAGACCGAGCTCTCAGATCCTCAATATAAAACCATGCAGGCTGGTGCCGGTCTGACTCCTCCGGGTTGATGAGTGTCGCGCCGCTTCACAGTCTCATTCTCTTTGTGTGACTTCACCGACAGCGAGCTCCGCTCCAGGGGCGCATCTCCGCGCCGAAGGCTCTCCCGGGGCCCGGGGGGCGGGAGGGGAGGGAGAGGTACCGGAGCCCCCGGTGGGCGAAGTCCTCTTCTGCGCAGAGGGACCCGAGCAGCGGCTCCCTATCCAGCTCCGCCAGGATGGTGCTCCTCTGCGAGGGATGTGCGTCGGAATGGCAACAGAGACCGAAAGAGGGTGAAGGAGGGCGGGGGGTGGGGGGGGAGGAGGCTCAGCAGCAGCAAGGCAGACGTAATTAGTCCCATGCTTCCTTTCGAGACTTTCAAAGTAAGAGCACACAAATAACAAATATACGAATGACAATTAATGCATTATCTGAATCAGACTTACTGTGCAGGTTCCCCTACACAAGTTCTGCTGCGCACTGCTGGTCAGCTGGCTGAAAGAAAGATGATATTTTATTTATGTAGCCTATCACTTAAAATAAATAAATAAACTGCTTTGACTGTCCTGTACATAAAAACGTCAAATGACAGATGTGGTTGGTGTTTGTGATTGGGACTATAAAGACCACAACTATCAGAAATCCTCAAGTACTTCAGACTTTCTCTAATAACGCTTTTAACCACCTGTTTCACAGCGAGGCGCTGTTTATAAACGGCACACAGTTTAAGAAAAATAACAGCTAATATTTTTGGGGGGACTTATTTAGCCTGTGGTGAGAGAACAAAAATGCCTGCGATACTGTCAATGTGGTTTTTTTTTTCATTTTTCTAAACAGTACAAATCCAAGCTAAGTATTTAATTCACAAACTCGTCATTTTGTTCAAATATTTAACTTGCAAATTCAGTATTTAGATACCAAGCTAAAGGTTTAGGTCTGAGCTACATGTTTAATCTCCTAAGTAAATATTTATTTTCCAAACTAAATATTTAGCGCTGACCTAAATATTGAGCTAGCAGGCTAAATACTTAGATTAGCTGGCTAGCTAGGTTAGCTTGCTAGACTGCAAGCTAAATGTTTAGGTTGTGAGTGAAATATCTATAAATGTATTAATAACATGGTGACAATATGACTTTTTTGTTTTACTAAGCAGGTCATATGGGAAAAAGGTTACAAAATTTGTCTTTTTTCTTGTTTGTTTGCTTTTTGTTTTTTTTTTACTGCGAAACTCTAGCTTTGAGGCAAAAGAAGAAGAAACAAACTCCCCAGATATAAGCTGCTTCATCATGACCAAAGACGCCATAGCTTAACAAAGTCTGACGTCACTGATTGGAAAACAGGGCTTTTATTTTGTAGTAACCTCCCAGCACCTCCCGACCCCCCAACTTCCGTCCGTCTCCAAACTCTTTAAACCGAGCTCGACGCAGCCGCGTGCGCGCCTGGAAGTGGGCGCAGGACAAAAGAGTGTTAAGGTGGGAGGAAGAGGAGGAGGAGGAAGAGGAGGAGGAGACTCGTCGGTGTGCCCGCAGACTCGTACCTGTCAGACGGCCGCCGCTGCGCTTAACACCGGCCTGAAGGTTGGGCGCAGCTCCGCTGCGGCGCCGATCGATGGCGGCATTAAATGGACTGCAGTCACACCGGCGGAGAATGTCAGCGAGAGCCGCGAACAGACAAGCGCTTCCCGCGGGTTATTGAGTGGCTCGGGCGGCTCATACTCCATAATAACCATCTGAGCCGCGCTGGATTTAACAGAAGCAAACCCACAGATTTCACTTAGTCTCAGCAGGAGCCGCTGCTCTGGACGTAATTGGATATTAGGAGGGATAACAAAAAGAGGGAATGGGTTGAATCGTTTTAGAGCAGTCGGTAAACTTTTATCAGGGTTGTGTAAGAGCCACTGGCCTGTTAGGGCATCAAGATTTCACTTCTAAACCACAAATTACTTGACATTGTTTGTTCGACTGAAATCATTTAAAAGTGATTCCAGAAATGGTGACTGGAGTTTTCTCCATTGCTGAAGCATGGAGTGAAGCAGCCATGACCCTTTCTTACCTGTTGCTGCACACTGCTGGTCAACTGGCTGATAGAAGGCTGCCTGAGCTCACCCAACAGTTTTTCCTCAAATAATGCACCTGTGCACTGAATGTCAGCTGGCTGTTAGGATGATGTTTCAGGTGCATTCATGCCACCTCTGGCCCACTTCACCCAAACTCTAGTTCATTTGCATAGAAAGTCCAATTTGTTTGGCGTCGATGTGCAATTGAACTTTGATGCTGTCCAAAAAAGTGAACTCTGGTTTTAAACCGAGGTCTTTGTTTGGAGGACGTGAACTCTTGGTGCGGGTCCAATGCATATGTGAATGCTAAGCAAAAAGTCCCAAGGAGGTACAGCAGCTACACTGTCACTCACCACCGTGCTAACAGCTGTGAGTGTTTTGCTATGTCTGTAGCTAACCCAGATACCAATTGTTTTCACAAATGGGTCAGTTTGTCTTAAGGGAGTCACTGTTGTCATGCAACCAGTGACTCCATCTTCTACCTAATCAGTGACTCGCAGTTTCTTAAGGTCACATGTTCAACCTGGGTTTCCACGCTCAGTGCTCCAGCATCATAGGTTCTGAAAGATGGTCTGGTACCTTAGCTCCTCCTCAGAGCTGCCATTTTCAAGCTTCTGAGCTTGGTCTTTAAAGAACAACCCTCTCCTGAGGCTCCCCCATCAGCTCCTTCAGACTAGCCAGCAGCAATTAGCAACAACCTGGTGGACCTGAGCATCTGCTGAGCTCATGATGGGAGCTACTTCTCGGTGCAACGCTGGTAAAAACGTTAAATGGTTAACAGAGGAACCATGTTGTGATGACTTCCTGAAGATGCGGTTTCAATTTTAAGGCATTAAATTATGAAGTCAACTTTCTTTAAAATATTTTATTTATAGCATTTTTTAAAATGACAACTGAAGGTAACAGTTACTTAATCAAATGATTTGTCTCCCTACATAGAGTAGCAGCATGCTATTCGACACATTAGCCATGTTTATTTCAAACTAATCAATTTTGCATGTTTTTATTGAAAAATAAATAAATGTCATAAATACTTATATGCTGTTGAGCTATTGCCGTTCCAAATCAAAGAAATCCCATAATGTCACATTGTGTCTGTGACACTGTGGTATTTTTGCTCTGACTTATCGTCCAGTTGAGACTCGTACCAGCCTCGGCCTTCAGCTCTGTGCAACCAGACTCACTCTCCTGGAGCGCATCAGATTTGTCTTTGAGCAGTTCATGAAACAGGATCCAGTTTACCAGTCTACCAGTGGTGGTACCCTCTCAGCCCTGATGGACACTTCCCTCATTAGTTCTTGTCATACTTTGACCTCACAGTCTCTGCCTCACATTCTCTCCCTTTTGGCTCCCTTTTCCACCAGATCCCAAACCCTGATCTTTTGTCCCTTGTTGGGCTCCAGAGGACCGTGTGTGTGTGTGTGTGTGTGTGTGTGTGTGTGTGTGTGTGTGTGTGTGTGTGTGTGTATGTGTGTGAGCTGGTAGTATAGCTCTCAGCTCAGGGACAGGGCTTCCCTTCACACTTCCAATTCATCTGTCTGTGAGCCTCTGTTCCCTCCACACGCATACAAACACACACACACACCCACACACACACACACCCACACACACACACACACACACACACACACACACACGCAGAGTCCAACCTTTTCCCAAAAGAAAAAAAAATAGCTCATGACGTCCCCCCCTCCTCCCTCCCCAGCCTTCAGACACACACTTCCAGATAGTTGCCCCCTCCCCACCCCGCCGTCCTCACCTCCCTAACTTCCTTTGTCTCTCAGGCTTTGTGTACTAATTAACTACAGTTCAGCTCCCAGCAGGACGGGGTCAGCCCACGCCATGGAAACCACTGACGGACAGCTCTTTTTAACCAGCAGAACAGAGAGGAAAAGAAGAGGAGGAGGAGAAGAAGAAGAAGAAGAAAACAGCTGTCATGCCGGCATCAGCACAGTCATCATGACCAGGTGATATGAAACGCTTCTGCTGCTGCTGCACTGTTCTTTCTAATTAGTCTTTTTTAATATCCCCCACTGATTGCTGATTGCTTGTTTGTGTGTGTTTTCTAAGAAGCTCCTCGGAGACCCACAGCGAATCGGACAAGTTTTTTTCTGTTTGTTTTTTTTTTGTTTGTTTTTTTTACAAATCTACTTTTGAATTTGTCTCTCAGTCCCTCGGGCATCTCAGAAAAAACACAGCGTGTGGAATGTTTCTAATTAATGGCTCAAAAAGCCAATATAAATCCAATCTCAACCCCTTTTGTTGTGTGCGTTTCTCGCTCTTAATAAACTTCCATTTGATTTATTGCTGAATAAAGTGGGGGGGTGTATTTGGTAGAGATATGGAGAATTGCAGGAGCAAAATCACAAATGGAGAAATTTAGAAAAGGATCAAACTTTTAACTTTAGAACCTCTGTCTAGTGGGGAACAATACCATTTCAAGACAAAACTATAGTTTTGTCCAATGTCCCACAGCTTTGGGGTCCCGGCCAGCGGGAGCTTACTTATAAATATAGCGACAAAGTCATTAAGTGAGCATCAGTGGGATGACAGTGGAAAGTTTGTTTTGAAAATAACCTTTTAGCAGCTATTAAACTTCCTCTTTTCGTTTTCTGTTTTGAAAAAGTGTTTTTATTGGTCTGTTATATTCTAATTTGGAATACCATGTTTTCACAACCTATAAGTGGAAAATCCTCATACTTAACAGAAATAAAGGCTTTTCAACATCCACTTAGTTGTTATTAACCCATCTATGTTTCACTTTGTGATAAAGTTCCTGAAAAAAACGCCAGCAATGAATTTAATTCCTTTAGTTTATTGAATGGGTTTGCAGTGAAAATGGAGAGGAAAAGCCCATTTTAACAGTAAGAAAACTCCAGCAGAACCAGAACCTGGCCAGTGTGACTGGCCATCTGCTGGGTGTTTGAGATGACTGTGCAGACACACACACACACACACACACACACACACACACACACACACACACACACACACACACACACACACACACACACGCACACACACACACACACACACACACACACACACACACGTAAAGACCACAGCACAGGAGTACTTTCTGGAGCTGCATTTCCACTGAGCATTTATACAAATTAAAATTATAAAAATAAATTTGCTCAACAGAAAACTGCAAATTTAAAAATATATATATATTTTTTTAAAATAGAAAGCTTTTTCAGTAGAATGAGGTGGTTTGTCAGCCGTATAATTTTTCCCCCTGCATGGCGGGTCAGCAGCCGGATCCTGCCACTGGCCAAAATGCTGAGGAAGACGACAGAAAGTGTTAGGAGGGCTACAGTTGTTTTTTGTTTTTTTCTGGCTCACAAACATCACACAGTTCATGAAAGGTTGTGTGTCTTTTGAACGAGTTGAATTTATGGCTCTTCTTTTAAAATAGACGACTACAATTTCCCTAAAGTGCTGCAGGCCGGCCGGTCACTAAATAAGACTCTGATGTCTCCTGTCATGGATGAATGAAGAATACACATCATGTACATCCATTACTTATGGAAAAAAGCAAGTGTGAGAAATTGCGTTTTCCCGACATTAGCAGAATATAGACAGAGATGTGAGCACATTTGTAATGGAATAAGCCAGTGTTTAAGAAATAAATGTGTCATTAATGAGGATAGAAGCTCCTTCATTTGCTTCATTAAGTAGAGAAACAGTGAAACTAATGGGCTAGACAGTATATGCTGTTCCCATGTAATGTTAAATATTTAAATTAATTGCTGGTAATTTACCAGTTGTCATACTCTGAATTTTTCACTTATCCCTCACATGTCGGACGTAGCAGCAGCCCATAGTGTGCGCTTCATGCTGCCTCCTTTGTTTTTGTGGCGCTCCAGTAACTTCATCCCATCACCAAATGCAGACCAGGTGCATTTTGGGTTGTCGTCGTTGTGTGGGTACAAGATCAAAATGATCCAGTGTTAATGAGAGGAAGGAAAAAATGTGTCCTATGAGGCCAAGGACTGGAGAGCTTTAACATTTAGGTGTACATAACTCCCACTATTGTAATTGGCATGCATGAAGGAATTTGTGGGGGTGGGGGAACCAAAACGCTCCGGCTTTCAAATGCAACCCTGACCTCTGCTGTCAATACTTTGTAAAACTCCTTCTCTACAGAATGATGATGCATAATCATCATCCATCTCTTCTGCTCTCTCCTCTTCAGCTCAGTTATGCTTTTTTTTTTTTTTTGTCACCATTGGATGTCAATACATTACTTTGCTTTTTCATTATGATTCAGTTTTATTTTGTTGTGACTTTGTCTAAATCAGTTTTAACCATTTTTGTGCGTTTTTGAAGGTTATTAATTACATACTGTTTAGTTTGGTTTTCAGTTATAGTATACTACTAGTAGTAGTTACCAGTACTATAGTAACCAGTGCTAGAAGTAGCACTGGTTACCATAAGTAATAAAAACCAAACATTTAATTCATCATTTAACAAACACAAAATTATCACGACTATCTGAAATAGACAAACACACAGTAACAATAAAATAAAACTCACATAGTCACAGTTATATTATAACTAGTAGTAGTTACTATTTGCTGTAACTAGTAACTACTACTAGATACTAGTTGTTGCTACTAGTGTTTAGTAGTGACAGCAGAATTCAGAAAGGTCAAATATTGTGATCATGTAGACATTGGTTGGATATTGAACAGTCAGTAGAAGAATCCATTTTCAGGTGATTTTGGGACCAGAGGAAGGAGGATTCATTTGCTCTGTAGGAAACAAAACTCAGCTTCACGTCAGTTCAAAAAGCTAATAAACAGATTCATAAACACAGAACATGTTTAGTTTTAATATAGTTTAGCGTTTTAATAGTTCCAGCTACTTATTGTCCCCCCTCTCCCATTAATTACCGTTTTTATTCCTTTAAGGTTTTGCAACTTCGCTGGCTTTGGGGCTAAATATGATAACCTTTGTCTGTCTGCCAAACTCATGTAAAGGCACATGAAATATTGCAGAGTTCATCCAGGCTCTGTGTTCAGGTGTTGCCTTAGCAGGGAAAACAAAAACAAAACAAAAGCAAAAACGCTCCCAGCTCAGAGAGAATCAACAGGCTTCATCCCAAAGCTACACTGACGCCATCAGCGGGCCAGGCGGATGGACCGCGCATCCGCCTCTGTTAAACAAGATCCAGAGACTTCAGAGACCCAACAGCAGAGGAACCAGGTCCTAAGCTCCAGCAAGCAGGGGCCGAGGGGACGAATGAGGGGAGGAAAAGAAAATACATATTTCACAGAGTGTGGAGCAAAGTCCTGAGGAGCCGGGATGAGGTGGAGGGAATGAGAACCAGCTGAGAGAGACGGGAATGTTAAACTGACAGGAAGCATCTCCACAGAGCGAGAGCTGCGAGCTGCGTGGGTATTCTGAAGTGTGACGAGTTCATCTCACACACATGCCGCTGTTTCGTTTTCCTTTTCTTTTTTTTTAAAATCAATATTACATAAATTCAGCAGGCTGCTAATCCTCAGAGCTTAAGTTCTTTGCATGTTATATGTTTTCTCCCATGCAGCACCTAAATACATATACATATATAAAATGATTTATTTAATTTATTTATTTATTTTAAAGAGCAAAATCCATATTCATCCTACAGATTCATAATTTAACATGATTACAAACTAAAAGGCCGTGGCTGGGGGAAAACACAGTTGGATGTTGGGCTTTCTGTAAGTTAATCAAAGGAATCTTTCTTTATACGATTCTCTTTCAGGCCACAGGCTTAACAGAATGCGCTCTGAATGCCTGCTTAATGTGACTCTATTCCACTTTAAATCCAAAGAAATACCGGAGCTAAACTTGAGCACAGGACGATAACAAACCGCCGTGTACAAGCTGTTAGGCGGCCTTTGATCTCCTCTCCTGTAAAACTGAGTTTTGTGGTCACAATTTCATTTTCGTTCAGAGCTTTGAGGACCTTTTCCTTTTCATCCCCGGCTTGATGGAAACCGATGGTAAAGTTCATATCATGTTGCGCTGAGAATAAAGTCTCCCGCCATTTCGTGAAGCTGTCACAGAAAGACAATCTGTCATGTTTTAAATCGGCCCTGGGAAGTCGGCAGGGGTCTTTTTTGTGGAGCTGCTCGCATCACTGTCCAGAATCAAATTCAACTCAATGCCTCTCGTCTTGTATTACGCTGAAACTTCAGTTTTGTTTTTGCTGCACTCCATTTGCCCATTGGACAGGCCTACAGACATTCAGTCATTTTAAACAGAAGCGAGTCAGAAGTCAAGTCAGTTAAAATTAAGAAAGCCTGATAAAGTCGGTGGAAAGAGTCCAACTGGAAAACATGAAATGGACGTCTTCGTGTGCCTCATCAGATGATGATATTTTGACTATTCTTTACAAACAATGTTGCGAGACGAAACTCTAATGACACATGTTACGTGGGTCCGTGCTCTGAGTGCCACATGTGGTCAAGAACCAGTCAGAAAATAGGCCAGGCTGCTGTTAGTTGGAGTCAGTTCTTTAGGATTTGGCTTATTAAGGTGAGTAAATCGTCATCACTGTATTGATATTGTCCTGCTGATACATCAACTGATACATCACTACATATCCAGAATGATGCAAGTAGGGCAAAATAATAAATAAGAACGACTGATCAAATGCAGCTCTGAAATATGTTCAACAGTAAAATCCATCTCACATCCTCTTTAGCCTGGAGGATCCGGTACGTAAAGTTTCCAATTTAAACCAAAATGGGCTTGGTCGCACGAAAAGCTTTGGAAACGTTTTATCTGTCAAAATGCATTTAAGAAGGATTGTGAAGCTCATTCAAGATTTTCACACCATCCAATTCCATCTTTATTGTCCCTCCTGTGCTTTAAGTCCAAACTTTTAATTCAACCACAAACTTTAAGGTGTTTTTGATTGGATTTGATGTAAGGTTGACACAGACTTTCATTTGCATCTGGGTCTGGACTTTAACCGGGCCAATCCAAGACTTGATCTGAACCAGCCCACTGTTTGTCCATTTACCTGCTGGAAGATGAACCACAATGTCTGAAGAACAGTCATGCTAGGTTCCCACAGCATGACGTTTCCAACTTCATAGTTCATACTGGCTTGTCATGTTCAGGGTGAAGTGTTAGCTTTTAACCCACATATAGGATTTTGCCTGTATCCCATCAAATTATATTACTAACCATGTTTCCATCATTTGTTTTAAGGAGCATTTTGAGGTATCGCATGAGAAATTCAAAATAACTTCCTTGATTTTGAAAAAAAATAGATTCATGTTAGCTTTTAGGTTTCTGACTCATTAAAGGCCAGATAGGGACAAACTTGCTGAACAAGTTACTATGTTTTGACAAGATAGTCTTGTCAAAACCAGACTATCTTGTCCTTTGTTCAAAGGGTCTTGACTCTTGAGAAACAGTTGCTTCCTGGAGGTGTGAACTCTGCTTAAATTTTAAATTTTGCCCTATAGCTAACGTTTAGCTGTGACGTTTGGAATGCTACAGTTCGATGCTATGAAACTTACCAGAAATTGCCTTGAGCTCTAAACAAGCACCTCCCACTGCGAAGAGGGAAGTGGCGAGCAAATCAGATTGCTGTTTATGTTAATTCAATGTTTGGAAGTGTGGCCAAAGCAGACTGAACAGATTTGTTCACCTCCTCCACTGCCACTGCTAAAACTACAGGAAGACTGCAACTCTAAAACAGAACAAAAACACCAATGACATTGTTCAAAGCTTCTGCTTCTACTCGCCTTTTTATCCTGGTTGAAATTCTACCAGAGAAATTGATTTCAATGGGAGAAAATCCAGATGGATCCCTAGAAGGTGATGAGAATCAAGCGAAATTGCTTAGGAAGGCAACGCCCAGGCAAAGTTCAGACAACCTCTACGTCATGTTTACGGCCAAAACCTGATAAAGTTACTTTGAGTAACCTGGAGGATTCGGTAGATGGAAACACACCTAATTTGCATTTTCTTTTTTTCCCCAAAAAATTTGCAGGATAGCTGGATGGAAACATTCTGATGTCCGACCAGAACATCTTCTTCCACATGTTTATGATACTGAACTCCCTGATTTCAATGGTGGAAGATACTTCAAAGTACTGATCCCAAGAAAATACACTGAAGTCGTCTATGTTTATAACATGATTCATAGTGAAAAAGCTTCTTGGCTATGAAAACGTGCCCGGCACAATAGCTAACCCTGAGCTGAACTCATAACTGTAGCTGTTACTTATAAACTAATCGTTACTACTGGCGCCTCTTTGGTCTGCTCTCTCAACAAACCGAGTCACGTGACTGACCTGCGGCCAATTAAACTAATTATCCTCTTGGTTCTCCAGCAGAAAAACCGTCTGCCAACAAACGCCAGCCAGTAAACTTTGTGTGGGGTGAGACTGACGGATAATGAGGGGAGTAAAAAAATAAAAATAAATAACAATAATAATCAAGAGGGATTTATTCGTATGATTTTACATATATTTACATAACTGTCAAAATCTTTCTGGGTCTCCTGTTTGCTGCTGCAAGGCCAAAATAAAGAGTCCTCGCTGATTGCAGAGGAAATCCTCCATGATTTGTGCTCAGACAAAGCAGCTGCCTGTTGGATGCCGCCGGAGGGCAAAGACGCCGCCGGGCTTGTGGCAGACGCGGGTCTGTCACCGGCGCTGACTGATTATGATTTCGCTGTTGGTTTGAGTTTGTCTCCCGGCGTCACCGGCTCCACGAAGCTGTCACGGGCGGCGAGGAGCTGCAGGTGAGGAGCTGCAGGTGAGGGCGCGGAGCTCCACCGAGCGCCGCCTGCACACTTCCGCCGACTTCCACCCGGCTAATGAGTGGAAAGCTGTCAGTTACTGTGGGGGACTCTCCGGGTGGGAGGGGGAACTTTTTTTTTAGGGTGATCGGAGCCACAAACACTCGCGAAATAATGAGCGCTCATCCGTGGAGTGAGGCAACACACAGCAAAAACTAGTTAAGACAATTTCATTTTCAGCGGACACAGACACTGTTTTTTTTCATTTTATTTTTTTTCCCCCAGCAAAAGTCTCTTTTTTTCCCTTCAGAATTATTCACAGGAGGCGTTATTGATGATTCGCCACATTCTGCAATTTTCCCACCATTCTCCTCTTCCATTATTCATCCACCTCTACTTTTTAATCTCCTGTGAGCTGACTCAGAACTTCGCTTCCATTTGCAGACTGTTCCTCCTCCATGCTCATGTCTGTAGCATTGATTAAATGGACCCCAGTGGGCTGTGGGGGATTACATTGGGGTCTATTTGAAATGGCATTTCTACAGTGTTTTTCCCATTACTGAGCTTACTATTGGAGTTTAGATAAACCAGGGGGAGGAAGGGGGTTTCTGGGCATGACTTTAACTGATTTCTGACTTTATTGGGTCCCGGCCCACATGGGTTCTGTTTGCTGCAATTCATTTGGTGTGTTTGCTAATTTTCTGCTCTTGCATCCCTCACCAGCCTCGAGCGCCAGCAGAGTGAGTTCCCGCAGGAAGAGGACGGGGAAGACAGGAAATAACAGAGACAATTGTTTTTCATGAGCCGAGGCAGCGAGAAGACACAATCAGACGGGACGGAGACAAATTGGGGGACGAAGGACGGAGACTGGGAGGTATTGCTTACTTCAGGAACCATTGTTGTTTTTATTTTTGAATGTAACAGCCCATTAGTGAAAACCGAGGCGTCTCGTGAAGCCGGTTCGTCCACAGTGTGAAGGTTCTCTTTGTTTGATCAAGAAGTGCAAATATGTGGCCGTTTTTCAACATGAGCAAAGACAAGATGGCACCCAGGGCCCAGTCCTAGAGGGCAGCAGCTAAAAACATAAAAAACTCACTAAAACATGACTAAAATGTTATTTTGTATTCATTCATTCCTGCTGCAGTCAGTTAGGAGAGGGGGGTTCCTGTGTTGAGCCAAATGTGATTAAAATAGGGATTTTGAACTTCAACTGGATGAAGGTACGCAAGTCTGTGTATCATCTCCTTGTGGACCATGAGTTTGTTGAATAAAGTAATCAATCAATCAACGGAGTTGAAGTTGGCGTCTGATTTGAAGCACCCAACACAACGCTCAGCTGAACCTCCATGTCACTGACCAGGTATCCATTACTGATGTGCACAAAACGTTGTGTATATTCTGCTAATGTAGAAAAAAAAAACACCAATTGCATTGTTTCCGATAAAAAACAAAATGCAGTTAAAATCACATGTGAGGACGTTTGCTCATGTCTCAAGTCGTTAAGAAATGTGACAGCGACGAATTCAAACACCTTCATGAATGTCTTTGTGTTTCAGCCACAAGCCCTCATCATCATCATCATCATCATCATCATCATCATCATCATCATCACTTTGGCAGCTGATTCATTCATTGGAGCAGAAAGCGCCCAGTACTTGGGAGTGTGTACGCGTGCGGCGCTGTGGTACGTTATAGTCTCAGTTTTGTTTCATGTTTTGTTCTCTCTGCAGGTGTAGAGGCAAACTAACCGGGTGCTGACTTATGTTCTCTATCTGCTTCTTTTTCTCCAGTCTTCTTCTGCTTTCCCTTTGGACATTTTCCCCATCTTTCTGCCTCTCTTTTCCGTCTCCGTGTTTATTACATTTGGAAAAAAAAAACAAACAAACCCCGAAGCAATTTCTAATGAAGTGCAGAGCGGAGCATCATGGCGAAGGCTGAAATGCGCCGTTTGTTTCTAGGGCCTCACCTTGACACAACAATCCTGCACATTCACACAGATGGTGAATATTTCATATTGAGAGCTTCATATCGTTTCACACGTATGCTCTTGTTCTTCCAATTTCCCGCAGTTTTATGGTCGGTGTAATTGCAGATTTTGTGTTTTTAAAGAAACTGAACAGACGTCATCTCTGGTTAAATATCTAGAAGATGTGAAGAACCTGGACTGAACTAAACTAAAGAGAGATTCTGTCAAACTCATATTTTATGTAGTGAACCTTTGTATTGTTGAACACACACACACACACACACACACACACACACACACACACACACACACACACACACACACACACACACACACACACACACACACACGTATGGGATGATGCGGCAGAAAGATGTGCTCACTCAGCGGAATCACCACAGTTTGATCCAAGCCGTTCCCTCACGTCATTGACTTGCTCGTCTTAACTGCATTTATGAATATTATTCATGCAGATGGTGAAATATTTCACATCGAGAGCTTTTCTGACATCTATTATTAATGTCCTCCAACTAGAAAACCCGAGGCTTTTGGCCTCTATTCATGCAGCATTCTGCTTGACAAGTGTTCAGGTAAGCGCCGCCATATCCGCCGCTTCAGTAAAAGATGTCAGGAAGGGGTTTTCTTGTGTGCTTGTCCCGCATTTCTTGCAGAGATTAATACAAATAAATAAATAAAAACTCTTGCAGTCCCATTCTTCCAGCTGAAAACAAAACAAAAAGACGTATTTAGGAGAGTGACTCCTCACCCTGCTTCTCAGTTTCTATCGTGAGGAAACTGAGCTCCCTCCAGGCTATTTTCCAATTAGCACCAGGAATCCAGTGACCTCTTTCGCTGCAACTCTGAGCAACTGATGATGAGATCAAAAGCCGCAATAAAGCGCCGAGAACCGGAAAGAACTTTCAGTGAGAAGGAACAATCCCACAGAGCACGCAGATGAATACAAGCTGTGTGTTTTTCAGCTCCTTTTTTTTAAACTTTTGGTTCAATCTTTGACACGTTTTCAGCCACTGCGAAGCTTTCCCAAGCTCCGCCGAGGCCCACAGTCCGCTGGCTGTCTGACGCCAACAACAAGCCAACATCCACAGTGAGAGCTTAGAAGGAAGGTGGAGCGTTTTACAGCTTACGCGTCTGACGGTACCCACAGGAGAGCGACGGAAAGGGAGCCAGAGCAAGAGCAGATTGGCTTCCCTCTTCTGAAGTGAGTGAGGAGAGTTATTAGAGGCATTTGAGAGCATGACGGAGGTTTTTCGTTCGACAGTTTTTCGTCAAAGCGCTCGAGCCTCGTGAACTTTTCCTAGGTGTCGACAGATTGACGCTGCAAACGTCCTGTTTCATTTGTTGCGATGGAGTCGAGGAAATTTCTGAAGACTGTGGAGTGTGTTTCCATTCAGTTCCGCTGAGACAGTTATTTGTTGAACCACCTGGAATTAGAACTGCATCTGAACTTTGACTAGGCCAGTCGGATACACTACAATGCGTTTTCTCTTTGAGCTTTGTTCAGGATCGTTGTCCTGCTGGAGAGAGAACGATGCAGCATTATGAGTGTAAATGCACAGCAACGCTGGGAATCACACAAACTAATAACTAAAAAAAATAAAAGATAGCAGCTGTGTTTCCATTACAAATGTGCAAAAAACTTAGTCAGTATTCTACTAATATCAAAAAAACACAATTTTGTAATTGCTTTTCCCTTAAATAAGAAAAGCAATTCTTCATTCTAGTAGCAAAATCAGAGTTTTTCCAAAATTGCTACATTTACATTAGTAAGTACATTTATTCTGGCAATTTCAAGTTGCATAATTTTACAGGCAACAGAGATGTCTCATATTTCCGGCTAAAATACAATTAATTATAAAGGATTATATTGAAATAAAAAGATTTACATATTGAACATGAACGTAATGGGGCTTAGTTTAACCTATTGATATTTCTGAGTGAAATACTTTCCATATCTAATGTATCCATCATATGTTCTTAATGTTCATTTGCACGATCCAGTTAAAATATTTTACTGTTATGGGTTAAGGTGCAAATAACATTTTTAGATCAAAGTCAACGTTTATCTTCGTTCACGACCCTGACGCACGTTTCCAGTGGGACGTGCTCCTGCAGTCTGAGATTCCTCTGTGGGGTCAGTGAAATGTGTGACCTCAGCGTCAACGTCTTGTTTTTCCAAAAATCTGCGATGACTGGAGCAATCGTGTCGCGTGCGTCCCAGATCTCATTTGGTTGGGTAGTTCTGAAAGAACGACGCTTGAAACGATGAGATGTGGGCAGAGCAGCAGCACCAGGACCACTGACTGGATCCTGGCACTTCAGGGACCAGTCAGACGTCAGAAGGGGCCCGGGGCCCTCTGGCTCTTGGTTTAGATTTGTCAAGAGAATCTTCACACAGAACCTGAACTGTCACCAAGACTCCAGCCTGTCAGCAGCCAGTAACTTCTTTTACTCTGTCAAAATGCAATGTTAGCTGCTTTTTTACTATTTTATCTAATGGTAGTCCCTATTTACGTTCCCCAAACAACATAAAGGTTAAAACTTAAAACTGCCACTTTCAATACACTGTAAAATCATTTGATATAGGCATGCTTGTTTGACAAAACTAGGAAAAAGATGAATAAGGCCTCATAATGAGTTATGAGGCGAAGCTCTAGCCATTGTTTGCTGGTCAAACATTAATTTGTTCTGACGAAGCGTGAACACCTCTAATAAAGACTAGTTTTCTTTTCAGTTTCCTAATAACGGTTATTATTCACCGTTATTATTTCAGTGAAAAATGAGGCTACACTAAGGAGAAAATAAATCAATAGAGTTTAGAGACGTATTTCTTGTTGTCGACAATCAATCTGGGAAGGGTTATGAGGCCAGTGACAAACAATTGTGAATAATATTCCTGCGATTTGCCCTCCACAGCAGGAGCCTGTTGGGAAGACACACAAACACAGAAATAGAGCTCCATCATCAGAGGCAAAGGTCCTGAAACCTTTGGAAGCGTTTTCGTTCCAACACACCTGAATCAAATCGATACTTTATTAAAGAGAGCGAAGAAGAAATTCAATCATTTGATTCAGTTATTTTTGTGTTACAAAAATTCAAGGTGCAAATCATCTGTATGTTCACCTGTTAGAGCTGTTATTTAAAAAAATAAATAGTTTTTACATATTTACTTAAAGTAGGCCGTGACTGTATGGTTATAAAACAGACGAGCTGTGAAAAATGACAGTCAGTTCCTGTTCTGTGATTATTAACAGCAGTGTATATTCTCTATATGACCAGAGCAACACGGCTGTAAAGCAGCAGCAGGAATTAAGCCAGAGTTCCAGTTTCAGTCACATCAACTGGTGCAAAAGAAACATTGATGTTGAAAGCCTTAATGTGAGGCCTGGACAATCTGTTCTGATCTTTGCCATCCATGTTTGTGGCCAAGCTGGGGTAGTGAGGAAT
Organism: Poeciliopsis prolifica; assembly: GCF_027474105.1. Taxonomy (NCBI): domain Eukaryota; kingdom Metazoa; phylum Chordata; class Actinopteri; order Cyprinodontiformes; family Poeciliidae; genus Poeciliopsis; species Poeciliopsis prolifica. Next base: position 2,582,063 of record NW_026562383.1, read on the forward strand.
ACGCATCTGGAAAGGCATTGCAAGCCTCACATGCTAAGTAGGGTTGCCATGTTTTGTTGGTGTTGGGCGGAAGAACAATCAGTGTTTACAAGACCCGTGAATGACAGCCACCGCATTATGAGGGAAAGTGTCGCGGTGACTAATTTAGTAAAGAACCGCAGGCTTCGTGAAGATGAATGCCGCTGCAAAGCCGCTTCCTTCGACACTGGAGTTATTTGAAAGCATCAGTGTGTTCAGAAACATTAGCTGCAGACTGAGTCACTGATAAAGCCAAGGCCTTCTGACTAAAGGAAAGCTGTTCCGTCCATCACATTCGCCGATTGTGTTGATTCAGTTTTCAAAAACATCATTTCAAAACATCAGTTATAGAAAATCAACACATTTTACTCTTGATCCCAAACAGATGCGCAAAAACTAAAGTATAATTATTGTGCATATTTCAATAATAAATGTGCTGTTGGGGATCAGAATTGGGCTAAAAATAAAGACTAAATACAGTAAAGTTTAACAAACGGAGGATAACATGAATGCTATGCTACATTGTTAATGTTTGTTCTAGGAGCGAGCTGCTTGTTGACTCATTAGCTGGAAATATTTCACAATATTTTATTTCTTAAAAACCAAAAATACATCAACTGAAACTGGGCTGAGAAAGGAAAGTGAATATTACCACCAAACTGATCAGACAGGCAACATAAATACAAAGACAACAGAAAAAGAATCTATTAAAAGTGGAGTGGTAATAGTAGATGTTTATATTTCATTTGTGTTTACAACTTATTCTCATGTACAACGCACAAAAAAATTAACTAAAGAGTGTAATTTTTTATGACTTTATAACTAATTGAAAGGCTTTATTATTTCAACTGAGTGAATAAAGTAACTAGTAAAAGCATTCAAATGGCGTATTAAGTGAACCGAACAGCATTTCTTATTTCTTCCCCATTTCTTATTCATGGTACATAATGCAGCAGCAGAGATTTTCTCCACTTTCTAGGGTTTAGTCAGAATCTTTCATGGACACTGACTTGACAGATTGGTGTCCTCAGTCCTTCAAGAACTCGTCTTAGTCTTCTTGGCTTTGCCACCATCAACAATATGAGCCGCTCATCCGGCGGCTCGCCCTGGAGACGCTCACAGCCTGACCTCATGAGTCCCGGCTCGGGGAAAAAAAAAGGCAAGCAGTGAGTGTGTACGTTGAAGGCTCGAGGAAACCTTTTTTCATAACGAGGTCAGGCTGATGCTGCGTGTATGAGTCAACGCAAACGCACTCAGGCAGGTTTATTTCACATTACAGCAATATAGCTACATCCCTACAGGCATTGAACAGAGCCAAAAATAAATAAATACATAAATAAATAAATAAATAAATTACTCGCTGCCGGATTTAACGGTAGTGGTGGTGATGATGACGATGAGCGCTTGTGATCGTTTGTCTCCCTCCACTTCCAGGGACGAAGTTTGAATCTGGCACTGAGGGACAGAGGAAGCATTACATCATGACGCAGCCTGCTGTGTGCTCCGGTGTGTGTGTGTGAGTGTGTGTGTGTGTGTGTGTGTGTGTGTGTGTGTGTGTGTGTGTGTGTGTGTGTGTGTGTGTGTGTGTGTGTGTGTGTGTGTGTTTCCCACCGTGGAACAGTAGTGCCTTCCAGTGTCAGAGAGCTGAAATGCAGTCAGTAACTCGTTCCTTCAAAAGGCAGGATTCACTGTTCATGGGGACAGTTTGATTCTTCACACGAAAATGAATTGTTATTGTTTCATATGAGAGCATGTGGAAGGAAACCCAAAATGTTCGACCCAAGTCAGACAGTTTGAGATACAGATAATGCTTCCTAAGCCTGTCGGAATAAGATATTAATCAATTAATTGCACAATAACTTCAAATAGAACACATCCAGTGACTTAGGAGGAAAAAAATAAGCTTGTGGTCAGGAGTTATTATGAATAAGTCTTGGCCACAATTCATTACATTAATTTTTTTTTATATTTTTTTCTCCCCCATGTTACCAGACACACTCCGTATGATATCTTCTATTTTGGCTATTAATATTTTTTAAATATATTAATACCCAGAGACATCATAATCCATTTTATTCATGGTTGCATTTGTGTGTGTGTGTGTGTGTGTGTGTGTGTGTGTGTGTGTGTGTGTGTGTGTGTGTGTGTGTGTGTGTGTGTGTGTGTGTGTGTGTGTGTGTGTCTGGGTGTGTGTGTGTGTGTATTTTTTCATTTTTGTTTTATTGCTTTGTTTTATTTTGGACATTTCAAATATCATCCAGCTTCAAATGAAAGTTTATCATCGAAAAAGCTTCAAACAAGACCTGAGTTATACAACAACTTATTAAAACCAAATGCATCTGGACTTTGTCACTTTGTGTCATGAAATTGGGAAAAAAGTTCTTGAATATTGAGGCTGCAAGTTTGGGTGAATGATGCTCTTTAATTGTCCATTTAACATTGCACTATTTGATATGATTACTATAGCAAAGCCTGAGGTTAAAGGCTGTAAGACACAGTAAACTGGAGCAGGTGGAGGAAGAGACGAACTAACCCCCAGTTCTCTGGGTTTATTTTCCTACAGTGGCCAATAGTCATTCAAAATTATTTTTAATCCTTTTAAAAGGTGGCAGTTCACATGCAAGATGGAGCAACAGTTTTACAACACTGCTGTTATGTAACCGTGCAGTAGGGGGAGCCGAAGAGGAAAACTGTGGCAGGAAGTTTTGATTTAATAAACTGGCATGTTTTGAATTGAACGACGTAAGTCTGAAAGTGGTTAGAGAAAATCGTTTTCAGATGTCGGTTTACTAAAAATGTGTAGGTTGTAGGATTTTACTCCTGCCTACATTCAGGAAAAAAAACAAGGCTTTGCACACGTACATGCCTTCAAGCGTTAAAATATGTCCAAAACGAGAAAGCGCTGAACCTCAGAGAGACCGATTAAAGTTTGACATTTATTTTGTCAAGGTTTACTTTCTTTTTCATGTTGTGGTGTGAAACTGTTGAGGACATTCCCATACAGGACTGACCAATCTGCGACCATGCTGGCAAAACAGCAGCATGTTTAGTGACATGTAGACCAGACTCCAAAGCAAATATTAAAACATACTGAACAGTAAAGCTCAAAGGGAGCCGCAACACCCAAGAATAACAGCAAATTTTTATGTTACACTATGCTATCTGTACTAATAAGGTTTCACTCACCTCAGCCATCCTAATGCTTGAAACTGGAACTTTTACCGATGGTTTCTTTCTGATTATTTCTGTTCATAATCAGATTATGTATGGGCATAGATAAAGCACTGAAATTCTGGTCCTAACCCTAAACATGCTAATAATAACAATAAATAAGCGTTTACTTATGGTTACGTTAACGAACTGACAGAGCAAATGACACAGTGAGTTCACTGGTCCTCAAAAGTGGAAATGATATGACATTACGAAGCCAAAAATAATTGAAACCAAAAGTAAACAAATGAAAATTAGATAGAAATAAAAATGAATAAATATGCCATAAAAAAAAGTTGTCAGTCAGTCTCAAGGCTTTAAGCCACAACTTAGCAGAGTTCATTTATAACAGATTCAAGCAGCAGGACGATGGCTATCAAATCAGTCGCAATCTCCTTCAGATTGCTCTTGATTTTGAGAGTACGCTTGGCTCAAGCGACGGTGAACTTCCCTGGCTCTCATTGAGCTGGAAGTGGAAAAACCTCACAACCAGCCTCAAGTCTGAGGAAGCGACAGAAAGTCTCTGGTGCTCCGGGAACCGACACGACGACGGGTGACGCCGCTTTGACCTCGTGAAGAACACAGGTATGTATACACATTTGCAATGAAGCAGCGGCACAGCAACCGCTCAAATAACTCCACAAGCCACAATATAACTCCGTATGCTGCTTCTTTTTAAATGTCACATTAAAGTATACATGACACGAGTGACGGTATCTCCTAACTTTGAGGTGGTATTTAGTGTGAGGATACACCGTCTGTAACTTAGAACAAACTGAGCAGAAACTAACACTTAACTATTAGATGGTCATTGTCTGCTGCTGTCTGGCAGTTTATCAGCCATTGTTCTTCAAATCCTAAACATAGAATCTTACAATGATTTTGTATTTTCATCATTGAAAGCTCTCACCATGCTTAGTTTTGTTTATTACTGTGAGTAAGGTGTTACCGTATGAGTTTGTGTTTAGTTTCGTTCGCTGAACGTTCGGGTTTGTTTTCCCTCAGTTAGTAATTCCTTGTAAGTAAATCAGCTCTCATTTTAATTATCTCTGTTTCCCTGCTTTCACTCTGGCACAGCTGTTTCGCGTCTCCTCTGAGTAGCTTGTCTTGTTCGTTTGTCCTTTTGGTATTTAACCTCCGTGTTTTTGATTGTTCCTCGTTACTCTGCCTGTCATCAGACGCGTTTCCACTGACCATAAAGTTGTGCACATTGTGGATCAGTTCAGGTCGGCTGGATTAGCGATGCTACCAGATCCCAGTTGGGGCTCAGGCTGGCACTCTGTAAGACATTCATATTACTTCCAGTCGGAGAAGACATTTCTTGGTAAAATTAAAAGATAATTCAAACCTAAATCTGTCAGGGGAATTAATAATTCTGGGCTTCTTCACCGTCTGACACAAAACGAGGCTGATATTTTTCTTAAGTCATTGAAGTGAACAAGATCTTTTTAATTGCTAAATGCCAGACTAATGTTAGAGTAATTACTTTTTTTAGAAAAAAAAAATCTTGCTTTATGTCAAATTACTACACCTTTAAACAGTTAGCACACTGCATCACAACTTGGTACGCTTTAGATAGACGTCAGGAAATTTTTCACATCATCTGGTTCATCTTAGGAAACAATTTCCAGATGCTTGTATACGCTGCGTTTATCTGCTGAAGCAGTTTTCAAGCTTCCAGCTCACAGAGCAGCTCTTCCCTGCGACTCTCTCGCTAAGCTCCTTCAGACTAGCCAGCAGCAATTAGCAAACACCTGTGGTACTGTGCGTCAGCTGAGCTCATTGTAGGAGCTTCTTCTCAATGCAGCGCTGGCAAAAATGTTGCTAAAGGGTTAATAAAGGAGCCATGTTTTGATGACGTCCTTTAGGTGGAGTTTTAGAAAGAGCAGGACTTTCTTAAAGAGACAGAGGCCCAATTGCAAGGCATTTGAGTTTTTTTTTTGTTTGTTTGTTTGATTGATGTTGATATATGCATAATTTTTACAACAGCTGAGTGCAACATAGTTACTTGATTGTGCTGTAAAATGATTCGGTGTGTCTTGAAGACACACATTGCCTCTTTAGGGACAAAGCAGGAAGTATTTGCAGTGCAGTGAACACAAATCTCTCGACTCAGTTCCACATTAAATTTATGGACGGAGATAAAAATGTGTTTTCATTTGATGTTATCGATTTTGCCTCAAGTTTCGTGGTGCACTACTTCAGGAAACTGGAAGAAAAATGGCGAGCATTTCAAGCAATTAATAGGGCCTGGTGTAAATTTCTACGCTTTGAAGGAATAAATAAAAACAGCCTCCCTGAGAGCGGAACCACGAGGCGAAAAGCCTTGAAATCTTTATCTCCTGCTCTTTGTAGTTTGTACCTTTCGCTCTCCAAAGCCTTTGAAAGCGGCTCTCGAGAGAGAAAAAACACAGACTGTGTGGCCCACTCAGGAGCCGCGTCTCACCGTGACAGAGGACATGCGTCGCCCAGCTCTCCACCGAGAGCGCGGCGAAGGCACGCTGCTGGGCCTGCTGCTGGGCCTGCTGCTGGGCCTGCACTGCCTCACGACGGGGACTTGAGAAACAGCGAGAGCTCCTTTGGCAGCCTTTTTAACAAACGAGCTCGTCGAGACCAAACACATGCAGCGACACACACACACACACACACACACACACACACACACACACACACACACACACACACACACACACACACACACACACACACACCCTTGCAGATGTATCGCTCCAGCATCCAAGAGAAAACGAGCAGCTCTTTGATGTGAAGAGCTGCCGCGTTGGTTGTTGTGAAGCTGTACCTGTGTGGTGAGAGGATATGAAGACCTTTCATCAGTGGCTCAATAAAAATTGAGACGTTTTTATCTCAGGAGAGACTGACCGCTGGGAGGTCACAGGGAGTTTCAAAGGGAGCGACTTTGCAGCAAACACTGTTATAATATTTCAAAATGGAAAGTTGACTTAATCATGCGCTACAGGAGTTTTCATACCTTAGTGCAGCGGTCCCCAAAGATTTTCTTCATTACCCACCTCTGTACAGGTGAAGCCAAAGGAAAGATATGTTTCATAAATGAAGAAAGCTGGTTTGGAAGCATATTTTGCGATGCTTCACCACTAGGGTGCGCGCCCCACACTCTGGAGCCACTGCCTTTGTGTGTTTGCATGGGATTTAGTGTGAAACATCGACGCAAGGCTGGGAATAAGTGTGAAGTGGAGGTTTAGAATATAATTAGAAACACATAAAATCCAGAAATATTTGCAACCAATCGCTTTCATTCAAGCCAAATTGGTGCATTAATGCACGAACCTGCTCCATTCAAATCTCGTAAAATGATGGAGAAGCCATAAAGTTGTTGTCTTTTGTTTTATTTGACCATTCATGTATTCAGTGGCAAGTAGGACCACTGACACTGCATCAAAAACCTGCAAAAGACAACTTTTTGAAGATAGAGTGACTCTAATATGCATTCTTATAAGAATTTAAAAATCAGATATTAGGAAATCACACGCTTTTCTTTTTGTGTTTTTGATCTGCAATGTTTTACAGATAATGTTCCACAAAAACTTTATTCAGACGTCTTGCTCATTGAAAAATAGCATTTTCAATTGTATTGTTAAACAGGTTAGAATTATTTAACAAAAACAGCAACAACAAAAAAAAATATATAGTTTTTTTTTTACTTTTAGTTGGAAAAGCAAAAACAAAAAGTGGCCTCCAACAGCAGCCAATGACTGACGACAGGCTTGTTGGTTTTTCACATCTGCATGTCGACGCAAACCTAAACGTCATCCCACCTCGCCGCTTTGTCGGAACGCAGCTTCAGATCAGCGCCACGCTCCACTTGTTTGATCATTTTTGTCGCCGCTAACGAACTCTCACACTCCTCTGGAACAGAGGGGCCTGCGTGTGAACCGCACACAGGCGACAACTGAACACAACGCTCTCTGCGTGAACATGGGAGGAGAGAAAAGTCACATATTGTCAGACGGGAGTTAGAAACCTGCACCAAATTAAGATTCCCTTTTGCCTGCATGAAGATATTGAGCACCTAGCAGGGAGTCAGCCCAGCCGGATCTCATTTAAACTTTGTAAACGCTGTGGATTTAAGCTCTCCAATGACGAGACCGCGTTCACTTATTAGGATCTAATAAAGTGTGTTGGTGGAGTTTAACCAGCCACGATGTTTAGAACAAGAGTTACATTATTCTTGAATTTCTTTAGACTAAAACATTACAAGTTATGTGTTTTATTTCTTTTCTTCCATCAGCTGTAATATGTGTTAGCCAAATTAAAGGTGTCTTTTGAAAAGAACCTTTAAATGGGTATTCATTTTTTATAAGCCCATATTTCTATGGCCAAAATAATTTTTATTTCTTTGATGTAACGTTCTGAGCTTAAATGTATTATCTTTTTCACAAGCTGCACTTGAAAGAAAACATATTAATACCAATAATCTGTGTGTATTTAATCAAATTCTTCACTTAATTAATTTGGTTACTAAAGTAAATGCTCATTTTTATGGAATTCTAATTTATTTAACGATTCTTTGAGAGATTTGAATAGTCCATAATCTCAATTAAGGTTAAGCATAGAGATAATAAATGAAAGTTGCCTGAGAACGAAGCCTTGAGGAACCTCGCATTACAGATTTCTAATTGCTAAATATCGCAAAGTAGAGTAGAAGTAAATAAAGATTCTTCACGTCAAGAACATGAATATTTCACCTAAACCTTATCAGTCAGTAGAATACTTTATTCATAATGTTGTTACACTTTAGGCCAAAAAATAAACACAGCAACGTTTCGGTTACACAAGCAACATTTCATATTCATAAGGGTCAAACGAGGTGCGAACGAGACGGCCACATTCAAACTCAGCCAAGTGCTGCTTACTTTGCCGAAGTGAAATGTTTCAGATGAAAACGGATGTCTTCCTGGTCAGAGTTTGACATGAAGTGACAGGAAATGGGTCTGAGCGGATCGCTTTGGTCCAGATGCCTGCCGCCTGAATGCCTATGAGGGAGGGTGTGTGAAAACCAAACTGCGCATCGCAAACATACAGCACCACGCACTCTGTGTGTGTCCAGGAGACAGACACAGGGTCAAAGCAATCTCCACTTCCATTTTTTCACTGCAATGCCATGCGTGCTCCCAAAGAGGTAAAAGCAATGGGAGCGGGGCATGGTGGGTCACGGCGCGTTCGTGAATTAACATATTGACAGTGTCGGCAGATGATCACGGAGAGGTTGGGAAAAAAAAAGAGAAGAAAATAAGTTGAGTCAAAGAAATTGGGAGAAAAAGGAGGATAGTGATTGAAACAAATTAGATTCTCTGCTTAGTTAGTGAGGAGAGAGAGAGAGAGAGAAAGAGAGAGAGAGAAAAGAAAAGTAGGTGGGCAGAACATCAGCCATCAAATAGGGGAAATCGAAGCACCAGACCAGTCCAGATTTCAAAGTAACATAAAGAAACGAGGAATAGAAAAAGGAACCTGGACTAGTATTTCCTTCCAGAGCATCTTTTCTCATTTTGCAACAGGATCCTCAACCTGGAGGTAAGTTTATTTTTATTGAATTCCTCGCATTCATCTCAATGAGTCTGCGGCATGCTGAGTGGGTTATATACAAACCCACTGTGGGAAATCCAAACAAACGCTTCTCTGGAGTCTTTACTGCGTGGAACACAAATTCTTCAAAAACAGACCCATTTGACAGCATTTCAATAATAAACAGGGTTTTTGGGGTTTTTTTAAATGAAACTGAACCTTTTTTATGTGAATGTTAAAAGCATTATTGGACCTTTACAGCTAAAAATAACATGAAATTGTGTTGAACATATTCTATTTTCCATTTAATTAATCACCTTAAGAGGCTTTTGTCTAAATGCTACTGCTTTAAATGAATAAATACTCATTGCTGGAGGTTGGTAAGCAACAGTCTGCTCTATTGCAGTGATGATTAGTATAATGGTTGGTTAAAAGCAAATTAGAACAATATGTAGTTTTTACAGATGTAATACTGGCGTGAGATAAGATAGCAGGGTTATTGAATGTGACGTGATTTGAATAAATCACGTATTAATCTTACATATCCAAGGTTTTTGAAAGTCAAGAATTATTTTCAAGTAAAATGATGAAACAATGACTTTTTCTTTCTCCTCTCATCCGTCACAAGATTGATTTGGTTTTGGATGTTTAGATTGACAAGGTAGATTTAAAGCCTGGTGTGTCGCAGCTGATCATTTCATAGAGTTCAACAGGCCAGTTTTTTGCATCCAGAGGGTTTGGCAGCCGGTCCCTGTGGGAATATCCGGTTCTGTTGGTTAAAAATAGAGATTATCTACAAACAAGCCACAAAAGCAGCCGATGATGGACGACGTTGCAAATTTTTTTTGAACAAAAAAAAAAGGAATTTAATCCAGCGTGTTCAGATCAGCCTGCCGACTTGGATAGAAGTATTTTATGTCTGAGCTTTTCTTATTTCTTTAAGGAAAACAAATTTCTAGTTCATGTATCATTCAGCACTGCGCTCGGCTGATAACGACACGGAAATGAAAATCAGATAAGCCGCTTTCTCATCGGGGAAACGGGGAGAACGTGACGGGGTCCTCAAACACAGACAGCCGAGTTTCGGCTTTCCCAGTCGTTCTCGACAGAAGAGATCCGGACTCTGCGTTTCACTGAGCTTCCAGATGGAGGATAGAAAAAAACCCCAACTTGCTTCATCTGTTTCTCTACAGACCAGAGGATCAGGACCTACAGCGGATCATCATTCACGATGTGCAATAAAAACTAAAAACACAAGACGATAGCTATAAATAAATACAATAAAAAGATGGATGCACTCGTAAAGTAACACAATATAAATTCTGTTAAACTTTCAGTGAATAAATGGACAACCCTACGTTTAATTGTGTTTTGTAAGATTAAGTCCACCATGTAAAATTAATATGGAGCACTAATGCAAACAGTTTCTGCTCTGGAAGCATTAAACCACCAGAGCCATGAAATAACATCACGAATCCATTAAAGGGAAAAAGTTTCTCACTGTAACGAGTCACAAAGCTCGTTAAATCAAGAATGTTTCTGGTTGGGATTACAAAACTCATAAAACTGACAGGTCTACAAACGCAGCAGGGCAGCGAGGACGCCACGGGAAACAGGAGGGGAGCCATCCCCTCTTCTTTAGCCTTTCGCTGTTCAGCTCTCACTCTTTCTGCTCGGTGGAACCTTGTTTTGATCACCATTTGTGGCCAATCACAAAATACGGGGCTGCAAATGATAATGATGCGAACAAGTTTGTTCAAACGTCATTCTCTATCTGCTGAGCCTGTTGTGGATGTCAGATGTCAAGTAGACGTACAGTAAACAGTGAATATTGTAACTGGACTTTGTGGTCTTCCATTAAGCCTCCAATTGCAAAATTGTGATTTTTCGCCAAAGATCTACGTGTATTTGGGTCGCGATGTGGTGGTGCAGGGTTTAAGCACAACCCGCATATGGAGGCGCAGGTTCTATTCCCTTTGCTTCTCTAATTACTGTTGGAATAATAATTTTAAAGTAGCACAATAGTACATAAGTTAACTTTTAGGTTAAGATAAACTTAGATACAGATCCAAACTGGGACAGCTGGTGACTCTCTGAACGCAGAGGAGTAGACAGAAAACAGGCCTAGACGCCTTGGATCTCTTTAGATAGGGAGCCTGTCTGCCAGGCAATTAACAAATTCCTGAGCATGGTTCAAAAGTTCACTAGGATCTTAAAACGTTTTATAAATAATTTTATCTATATTAGAATTAACTATATTTCTTTAAGCATGTTTTTAATTAGTTACTTATTAGATCCAAACTTATAGTCATTATTTAGCATTACATTGTGTGCAAGCTTGGTTAAAAATACAAACTACTTTCTTGTGGAAACATTTTGAGGCACAGATAATACTGCAGCCGCAATCATATCAAACTGGACAGAGGCTGGTACGAGAAGGGTTTGCCATATATCTGCTTTTGGGGCTCTTTAGCAGGAGGTAATAAAATTAACATTAAGACAGCCCACACAAAGGAAAAGAACACACCTCCTAATGCATATATTTAAATGAGGAGAATACGCAGTCTATAAAAAATGGTTTGTTTCACAGCAGAAGTTGGAATCTCTGTGCTGAGTGAGAGTTTCCTGGAGAATGCATCTTCTGTTTTGTCTTTTTTTTACTCAGTTCTTTGTCTCTCTTTTGTAATGTCTTGGACTTTTGCTCTAGGTGAGATGCTTATTGTAAAGTTCTTCTTGGATTGAATTTCTCTGGATAAAACTCTGAATATCTGAAGTCTGACGTCGTATGATTGCTCTTTTCTCTCTGCACACTTACACAGACACAGGAATTCGGGACAAAGAATTAATTAACGAGATAAATCAAGTTATTCCTCTTTTTAATTCTTAACATTACCCACTTTCCTGTCAACAAATAAAGGCCACTAGAGCCAATAAAACCTTTAAAAAAAATAAAAAATTGCATGTTTGTAATGGAAACACAGCTGGCGTCTCCTGGAGACAAATCGATGGAGGCGATGTACTTTGCATTGAATGAATTTGACAATCTATTAAGTTTCAATGATTGACAGTCAAAAATGTCTTCTTTCTCTTTTCTCCCTTCAGACTTAATAAGTGAGTAACCCATCTGCAGCTGCCAAGATGTCAGAGCTGAACTGCTCTCTCGCTGCTCTTGTCATGACCGCAGCCACGGTCTTCAGTGACATGGGCTGCCCGGAGATTGCCATGATGTGTGGGATGAACATCTCTTGGGTCTTAGCCAATGTGACTGAACGAGATGTGAGGGAAATGTGTTTGAGTGAGGAGGAGTACCTAACTCTGCAACTGGGGCCAGCAAAGTCCCCCAGGTTTCTTCCTGTGTGTATCACCTACCTGGTCATTTTCATGGTGGGTGTTCTGGGAAACTCCTTGACCTGCGCTGTGATTTTGCACTACAAGGTGATGCAGACCCCCACCAACTACTACCTGCTCAGCCTGGCCGTCTCGGACCTGCTGGTTCTGCTGCTTGGCATGCCGCTGGAGCTCTACGAGATGCAACAGAACTACCCCTTCCTGCTCGGGGAGGGGGGATGCTACTTCAAAATCTTTCTGTTTGAGACGGTCTGCTTCGCCTCCATCCTCAACGTTACGGCCCTCAGTGTGGAACGTTACGTGGCGGTGGTGCACCCCCTCAAGGTCAAGTACCTGGCAACGCGAGCTCACGTCAAGAGGGTCATCTTGGTGCTGTGGGGGCTGTCCATGCTGTGCGCCGTCCCGAACGCCAGCTTGCACGGGATAGTGGTGCTTCCTCCGCGGTTTGGACGAGAGTTTCCTCGATCTGCCATTTGTAGTACGTACTGAATGCCGAACCCATTCATTCATCATCAACACCCCATTGGCTCTGTGCAGCTATGACACTTTATCACGTGAAGGCGCCATGATGGATGTGATAAGTGAGGGATGGTAGTATTGAACAGACTGACTGCGATTGTTTTTCTGAGGTTTTTTTTCCTAGTAAAGCCATGGACTCTACATGTTCAAGCTAGCTTGTCTATGGCAGTAGCACACCTAGTATTAAGCATACCTGCTCTGAATGTATTTTTTGATTTGATCAAATTGCCGTCTTCATCTGACTTAACGTTACCTAATTTATACCACCAAGCCATTAAGATCACTCCTCTTTAAAAGTGTATGATATTGTGATCTTAGCCAGTTTCTCACTGTTGCCTCTCTGTCCCTAGATGTGGTCAAGCCTGCCTGGATGTATAACATGATCATCCTGATCTCCACCTTGGTCTTCTTTGCGCTCCCTCTGCTGATCATTAGCATTCTTTACCTGCTCATTGGCCTGCAGCTGCACAGGGAGAAGGTCAGGAACACGGCAGCAGCAAATAGCGACAGCCTTGGACCCGACTCCTTGTCCAGATCCCACAGGCAGAGACTCAGCAAACGCAACCTGCAAGTCACCAAGATGCTCTGTATGTGTTTTTCTTTCTTTCTTTTTAATGCTTTTCACCAAACATTAAAAAGCATGTCTTTATGCACCAAAGAGTTGAGAATGTAGAAACATGTTTTCACCGAGACCGCTTGAAGGTATTTGCACTTTTAAATCAATATCCGTTGTCACTTCGACTGTATACCAAACAAATCAGGGATTTGCCAATTCATCGCCAGGGAGTGCAACAGTTTTGCGAAGGCAGCACAAAAGAAAACATTCCTTGGCAAATCCTGTCCCGATTTACCCGCTCGGTGTTTTCCAGGCGTGCTGGTTGTCGTCTTCAGCCTCTGCTGGGCTCCCTTCCACGTGGACCGCTTGATGTGGAGCTACATCAACCCGTCGTCCCCTCGGCACCTGGCGATCTTCGAGAGCGTCCACATCGTCTCCGGTGTCTGCTTCTACCTGAGCTCCGCCGTCAACCCCATCCTCTACAACCTGATGTCGACGCGGTTCAGGGAGCGGTTCGGCCACATCACGTGCCACGCCAAGGCCTGCCCGGTGCGTCCGCGCCTCAGGAGGAGCCGGCGCGGCACCTCGAGCGAGGAGGCGCACAACAGCAAGAAATTGACTTAGCGGCCCTTCTGGGGAAGTTCATGGAAAGTTGTCAGAAATAAATTGGCAAAAGAAATGACTGAAGAAAAAAAAAAAAAAGCAATGAGCACTGAACTCCTCTGGAGAATTCTGGGCTGACCACCGATGTCATGATGGCTCCAAATGAGGGAAGATCTGTTCATTGCCCCACCACAGCTTTTAAAAAAGAAATTCCTTTATAAGCGTCAAAGCTGTAACCTATAGGCAGAAAAGCTTCAGACTCTCTCCACACACTGCTACATGCTTACAATTCTATATTTATTGCTCATTACTGTGGTCCAAAAACACCCAGAAGTTAAGCAGGAAGGGTTTTAATTGTTGTGAAAGCAGAGAAATAGACTAAACAGGGTGAAATGGATGGTTTTCCCACATATTCATTTGCACAATTTAACAAAACAATAGGAAAAAAAAAGGAAATAATAAATAAGTGTGCACACCTTTGAGTTAATACTTTTATAAAGCACTTTTCTTGGCTGTAGCAGTATCTTCTCATAAGGTGCTCTTACACTGTCGATAATTAACACTTATTTTATGTCATAAAAGAAAAAAAAAATTAGCTTCATTTTCCAAAGTCATGTTTTCGTTCATTTACAAATGTCGCTGTTTCAAAGTAAATAAGCAATTGGCACATTAAATATTAAGCCCCAAGCTAAGTATTTAACAATAAGCATCCTTAAAATGACGTCGTGATGCCTGGTGTACGGCAGCGTTTCTCCTCTGGGATCTGCTGGTTCGGAGCGAATGGCGGGAAGAACGATGCAAGAGGATTTCCATCAGCAGATGGACTGAACACGGCCGGCAGCTGAGTTACAGTGTGAGTGTAGCTTTACGGACCAACCGCACAATAAATTTCATATCATCCCGGTCTCAACAAACAGGTGGCGGGAAACATGGCGGAGGTGCATGACCAGTAGATGAGTTTCTGAGTGTGACAAACGAAGGTGCTGTAAATATCCCGTATTGCTCCGTCTGTTCTTACTTTCGTCCCCTGGTCTAGCGGTCCCCTGGTCTAGCGGTCCCCAGACTTGCGTTCGTCTGGCCCCTGGTCTATTTCCTTCCCTCCTCCCCCATCTAACGTTCGTTCTCTCGCCTGGTCTCGTGCCACTCCAGGCCCCCCAACTCCATATTTTCAAACCCAAAGCTCGACAAGTATTTGGCAATGTGAGAGTTCATCAATTAAATTGACGGATACATAAACTAAGAGCTGGAGCACAGACATTTTATATTAGCATATTTGTGAGCTACCTCCTTATTATTGAACTGAATTTCAGATCTAAGGTTAACTTAGAAAGTGAGCTCTTGTTACAAAAAAGTAAATTTTAGGAAAGCTCAAATATGAAAAATTGGGCTGATATTGATATCCAATACCCTGGTGTTACGCCAGATTTACCAATATTTTATTTTATAATTGTTTTTTATCCGATTACTCGATTAATCGTAAGTATAATCGATGGATCACTCGATTACTAAAACATTCGTTTGCAACATCCCTACTGTGTTGCTTTGATGCATGCTGGGACATACAACAAAATCAAACTACATTAAACCACAGGACTATTGAGAAAACATGCAACTTTTTACCCTTGTTGGATCGTATAGTTATGTTTTCTTCTCTCATCCTTTGGGCTGAAAACAACCCCGCCGAACAAAAGACCCAAAATAAAACTGCTTTGTTGAATTTGAAATCCAAAATCTATTTTGCATGATGAAACAATCTGTCATTCGTCCATTCAGTTTCATTTAATTAATTTTTTAAATCATGCTTATATAGGTGTTCAACATCTATACAAGCATTCTGTTGCTTTTATGTTGCATATTGTGTTGCAGATGATCAGTATAAGAATACATTGTCTCTAATTTGGAAATAGTTTTCCACCAGCAGTGTTGGTTTGATGTTCCATTACCCTTATTGGTTTTGCTGCTGGTGTAACTCAGTGCGCTCACTGAGGCACACAAACGCCTCTTGTAAACGTCCCAGTTAGAGGTGCAGGCCACTCTGTTTGAGTAACGAGACCTGCCAGCTCTTCTGCCGTGACGTCTCCCGACAGACGCAAATGACGAACTGCGAAGAGGAAAAGCAGCTCCTCTGGACGGAAAGAAGGACGAGGAAAATGCTCCAGCGGGTCACGCAATATGGAAAGGATGAAAAAGAAACGCACAGATGATGTCAGATGAGAGCATAGTCAAAGATTATCCAGCCACTGAGTGCTGACAAATGGGTTCGTAATGATGCAGCATTATGGGTGTGCCACAGCAGCCCTAATGAAGACCAATCTCTCCCCGGTTTCCGTTCCCGTAACGAGGGTAGAACACACTGCTCACAGATATTGGCTCTGCAAATTGACCTATTTAAAACACCGGGTCTCTGTATCACCCAAGTAATGGCATTCACTCAAGCAGACGGAGCCATTTACAGCAAGTACCAGGGAGTGTGTGTACATGTGTGTATGTGAATAGAATGGTGCCGTGAAAATTAAAGAAGCCGGGCCAAATGAAATGTGTAATCTGCTTAATTTCACTTTCACAGGAGGATCTGGGAACATCTTCGAGCCGAAAGCCGTAAAACTCCAGAGCTGGAAACAATAAAAAAAATTAAAAAAAAAAAACATTGATGTGAAACATCAGCCCAACAAAACATAAGCAGCCGGTTGGAGGATGTGCAGATCATCTCGGTCACAACGGTTGCTGGATTTCATTCATCACAAGCGGAAGAGCGATTCAGTCGTCATAATGACTTTCTGACGAGTGTTTCAGCTTGGATCTAGAAACTTCAGTAGAACCTGGTGAATTGGTCGAATTACAGACCAAAAGCAGCTGTGCAGCTGGACATGGAAAGGTCAAGCCGGGTTTTGTACTATGTTCATTTCACACCAGAGTAATAATGTTGGAGGCAATAATGCAAAACCACCCTGAAGATATGACAGTTATACAAGATTAGATTCTTTTGCCAGTAGGACGAAATGATTTGCTTTATGTTAGGTGTGAGGATAGAGGTCAATGAACAAGCAATTAGCTGTTCATTTAAAACATCCAAACTGCTCTTAACTCCCTGCATTTTATTTGGGTTCAATTCATTTTTTTGAGTTTAAATGTAAGTGTGACGTCCAACGGACACTCGGAGCACTTCACAGGACTTTTTAAAGTAAGCATCAAGTTTTCTAAGAAAGTCATGTGAAGTCATTAATTGTAATATGACCCATACCGGCTTTCATCAGCAAGACGTTGGAAAAGCAAATCGGCGATGGAAGCTGGTCAGATGTGGTACAAATGCAACCCCGAGTTGTCCATCTGAACAAAACAGTGCGAAACTTAAAGATGAACTCTTGTGAAAATAAGAATCAGCTGTATTTTTCCCCCTCATACGTTTTCATGTCCCTGGACATAACATAATGTCTGATTTCATGGACGGAGCTTCCGCTGCAGCTTGAAAACCACAGTTTCCAAGCTTCCATCTCACAGAGCTTCCTTGCCCTGTGACTCCCCCACTCAGCTCCTTCAGACTAGCCAGCAGCAATTAGCAAACATCTTGTGGAACAGCACAACAGCTCAGCTACTTCTCAGTGCAACACTGGCTAAAAAGTCAATCAATGTTGAGATGACTTCATGCAGGGAAAGTTTCAGAAAGAGCAGGAGTTTCTCAAGCACAGGCCAAGATATTAAAATTACAAAGTCAAATTTATTTTAAGACATATACATAATTTTTATTACAACTAAAGCAAACAGTTATCTCATTGTGCTATCAAGTGATTCAACTCTACTGGATAACACAATACCGCCCCTTTAAAAGGAAAAGCTTAAAAAATATATTTCTTCAGGAGACCAGATATGAAAAATGAGCCAAATTATAATAGTCCAAGTTTTAATTGAACAAATGCAACATTTACTGCAGAAGTGTCAACAGGGAACCAGAAGGATTAAAGCGTCACCTTTAATCCCTCAGCTCTGTAACTGTAGATTCCCCAGCTTCAACGAGTTGATATTTAAAAAACATCAGAGAGAATACACAGGTTTTTTTTTTTTTATCTGAAACGAGGGGAACAGGAGGGGATTCACATTTTAATTAGCAAACTGGTTTCAGTTGCAGCATCTCCTTCAGAGACTGTTTTTATCCACCGCTAAGAATGCAGTTAATTAGGCTGGACTGGAGAGGTGTTGTTTTCTTTAATTACATGTGTGCTGAATGAAAGCTCGCTCCCTAATTGGTCTGAAACAGGAGCCTTTATATAGGCACACAGTTTCATATCACTTTGTCTTTGACAAAGGAGTTTTTTTTTTTTCGCCCATTAATTGTTGTTGCTGCCAGTTTTTTCATGTTTGTTAAAAAATAAATATCAAAGCTGTTGGTTGGGATTGACATTTAGAAAACACAGAGGTAACAATGTGCATTAGCTACTTATATCCCTGTTTTTCTCTGCTCTAAATATGAACCGCTTGTTCAGAGGCAGAAAGAGGTCACAGGCAGCTGAAGAAGCAACAGATCGGATCGCTCTTTGCCAGCCGGATGAGAGGACGTCCACAACTGAGGACTGAGTAACCAACCAAACCATCAACCCTGATGGTTATCCATCAGGGTTGTTCCTCAAAGAAAAGCCTTGGAGGAACAAGACAGAGTTTTTGAGGATTTGGGAAGAAGCTGGAGAATGAACTGCAGAGGAACATTATCAGAGATGAAGAAGATCACAGATTACAGGCAATCTTTCCAACCCACAGCCTTCACCATCTACTGTAACGGAGTAACTCTGAATTAATAAGAGTTACCACAGTGTCTAATTTCCCTTTGGGACCAATACGGTATTTTTGAATTTGAGTTTAAGTGCTAGAAGAATCAACTTGGTTGGGAATAAACTCTTAATAAGTATGATGCAGTTCCTGATTAATTACAGTCAGAATGGAGAAATTAACACATAAAACAAAGTTCTCTCTATAGTTGATCTGTTTTTGGCAACAGAATTATACAGGCCAAAAAATATAAATAAATAAAAAAATACACACAAGAGCTGTAACAGTAACTCCAGTCAGCATCAAAACAATGCAGAATCAGGCTTATAGAATATAAAAAAATCAACATGTATATATGAAAACACAGTTTGTTTAAGCTGGTGGAGTTTAAAAGAAAACCAAGGAAATAAAGGCCCAATATAGAATACTGGATGTTTTCAGAGATGAGAATAATCTCTGAAAACACAGCATAAAAGACATTAAAAACACTCCCTGAGGGAAAATGCAAGACATGGAGCTCATCAAACATTTCCTCTATATTCTTTCAAGCGCACCGCGCTTCAGGCCTTTTTGGGACAGTACTTCCTCTCAAACTGAGCTACGTTGAATTTCCGGAGGCAGCCTTTGTAGTTCATGTAGCGGATCTTCCCGAAGACCGGCCTCTCCGCCCAGCCCTGGTCGTGGATGCCGCAGATGGACCACATGCAGCCTGCGGGACCAGACATCCGGCAGAGGAAGAGGGAGAGGGTGAGAAAATGAGAAACAAGCAAGAGGACTCAACCTGTAACAACAGTCCTGTTTTTTCTCACCGACGAAGCCGTTGGGGTCCTGGCCGTCCAGCTCGTAGCGGTCGTTCAGGTACAGAGCGATGGAGAGCGCCTCCTCTGGCGAGCGGGTCCACTCCAGGATTTTCTTGGCCCAGTACATCCTCAAGAAGCCGTGCATCTTCCCCTCAGCTACCATCTGGTACTGATGGGGAAACGACGAGTGTCAAAGGTAATTAAAAAATTAAATGTCAAATAAATTATAAAAAGCAAATGCTAAAATTGACATATTCCCCTTCACAATTATGCACTTACTCTATCTACTTCTTCTATGCTGTTTTGTAAACTTTTAGTTGTTAATTTCAACATCTGGGTTGCAGTTTTATTTACTGATTGTTAAAAATTCTCCAAGTAGACGTTTTCACTCATGCTCTTATTTTGAAGTGTTTACGTAGCAGTTCATTTCCTCTCCTCATGCTCTTCTCTTTATTTCAAAGAAACATACAGACCACAATAACACACAGTGGAGAACAAGATGAACATTAAATACAATGTTTATCTAGTACTTAATGTTAATTATTGTATATTTTCTATGTTCAATAATTTTGACATAATGTACATAAAACATGTACATTATGTCAAAACTAAATTGGTGTTCCAGGGTTGTAGTCTTTCAAGTGCTGATATAATAGCTCTAGCATTAGCTTCTGCTAAATACCATGTTGGTGTTGGGTTTTGCTTTAGTGGAACTAATGTTTGCGTTTAACGCTTTAGGGTTAGTACAACAAATGACTAAAATTATTCTGGATGCCTCTTAGATATTTATTGTGAATGTAATCATACCTGAGCTCCGTTCCATAACTTGTCGTGTGTTTGTGCTTTCTCCAGCTGCTCCCGGGTGTAAATGTACTCCCTCTTGTCTTTGGCATGGTCCTTCAGGGTCTTCTGGGCCCACTCATAAGCACCTAGAAGCCACAGCCACAATCCAAGATCATAACAGAAAGCTTGAGTTCATTTTTACTCAATTCATTCTGACGCATCACTTCTAACGAGACCCCTCCCCATCCTGCTGACCTTCCACTTTGTCGTACTTCTCGTTGTAGAAGCAGAAGTTGTCGGTCAGCTCCCGGCGCACCACCAGCTCCTCGATGAAGGCAGCCACAGACTCGCTGGCGTTTTTCCCGCAGCGCCGGACCTGCAGCGCCACACGCTGGGCTGAAAGCTGGCCTGATCAGAAGAGGGGCACAGAAACGCATGTAGTCGGAGTTGCATGAAGCGAGGAGAAGGACGTCGGTCTGGACTTAACGGCTCCGGCGAGATCTAACGGAAACATCTCTTGCCTACCGAAGCGAATCCACGGGGAGAGCTGGCTGAGAGCGGCCATGTTGGGGTCGTTGCGCTGGGTGGCGAACAGCTTCAGGCGGACATCGATGAAGGACTCCAGCATGGCCATGCCGGCTTCTGAGCCGGGCTTGGCCCACTGAGGCTCCCCTACTGTTCTGTCAACATCCAGGGAGGCCAAGGTCTGCTCCCAGTCTACAGGCTGAGGCAGAGCAAAACGGACCGGTATCAAACCTCAGATATTGGAAGTGAGAAATATATCAGCTGGTATTTCCACAGCGTATTTCCATACTCTTGAGAAGTATTTTGCTATTTTATATGCACAAATATTCAAGAACATTGTTTTTTATCATTTTATAGAAATGGCAAAAATATATATTTGCATCTGTAAACTTACTTTGGCTGTCCTCGTGGCAGTGTGTTGGTGTTTCTCTACCGGAGGGAAATCAGTGAGGAACTCAGGCAGAAGGTTGGTGATTTTTCCTCTGATGGTTCTGGCAGAGTACTCCAGCTTGGGTGAAGCTACCCAGCAGGGAACAATATTATGGGCATCAACCTGTCAATGAAGGGGAGAAATAGCAGGAGACGGCGGAAACAATACAAATGTCGCTCATTTTATACCGTAGTGCAACACAAAGTAAAGAATAATCGCAAGATGGTATGAAAGGAAAACGTAGTCATTTTTGTTTCCAATGAAAAGATAAAAATGGGCTGTGCATGTGTGGCTACAAGTCACACAGGGACACAGCAGAAGATGTTCTGGACCATATGGCTGAAAAATGTATCACAATATAAGTCTTTCATATCAGTCCATATTGATTGTTGATTAGTTTTTGGTTTCGAAATCCTGCTGAACTGGTGGTGTGACCTTTCCAGTTTCATGTAAACAAGTTACTCAACAGGTTGTTGCTAGGTAACCAAAGAGCGAGAGAGTTATTTGACGCCACCAGCTAAGCCTTAGCTTAGCGGTTGAGTGGCTAAAGCCTTTCCTCTGCCTACATCCCCCAGAATGCCGTGTGGTTCTGGATGGGAATTCAGTGAAATTATTGAACATTCCATCAGACTTTTCTTTATAAAATAAAAACGATCTACTGCTTTCCTTCCACTGAACACTTCTACACTTTGTGTTGCTCTTTATTATTAAAATCACAGTGACGTTTGTAGCTCCGATGCGTCAAAGCTGCATGAGCTGCTGCGAGTTATTTTCAGCTCTTCTGACCTGTATGAGAGGGATGTCCTTGGAAAGCTTCTTTTTGACGTCGTTCAGCCACTTCTGAGGCTCTCGGAGGGGCGAGAAGTCGGTCACCACGGCGCCCAAACCGCGATCAGACACGAAGCCGGGCAGCACTTCTCCCGGAGCCCCGTGCAGCAGGTGGAACTGGACGTTCAGCCGCTTGCAGTCCTGTTGGACGCAGGCAGGAGAGCAAGGCTGAAACTGACGGTTCCTCAACAACCTGCCACACGCAGCTTTTAATTAACCTTCTGAAGGTTTAATTCGGTCGCATAAACTCCGTTGTGTTAGTAGGACTGAGGAAATGTGAATGCAGCCGTCTGTTTCCCGGTTCAGGTCACAGTAGAAACTTTCTCACTGGGATTAAAGTTGGGCTCATTAATGTGAGGCTGTTTTAGAGTGGGGTGGAAAAGTGTCTGCCTCTTCCTGGTTTTCTGTTGTCTTGTTTTGTTTTGTTTTTTTGCATGTTCATCGACACGTCAGTGTTTTAGAATATCACTGAAATTTAAATATACCACATATTTATTTATATAAACAGAAGAAACTGTAGAATAGGGGACATATATACAATGTAAGAAAGTCATACTGTACTGTAATTAATTTTATACAATAGCACCTATAGGAAGTGTTATCCCGTCTGCTATTTTTGCCAAACAGGAAAGTGATATTTTTAAATGACATACTTTTATAAACAAGAACTTAATTTATAGGTTTTGAATGCAACCAAGTTCAAATTCTCCCATACTGAAACTGATTTTTTTCATTTATTTTTTTTTCATTTATTTATCTCATTTTAAAAATATGCAGTGCATTTAAAAAAAAGTTGCCACTGTACCAAAAATGGTATTGATTATTTTTCTTAGCATCAAATCAAGTTTCATATTGTGACAATCCCACTTTATGGTTAAGCAGACAGCTGCACAGCAGCTCCTGTCTTAATGTGATGCTAATAAACCCCTGCAAATGATCTTTACTGACTGAAGTGATCAGATATCCAGGGAGAATTATTGAAACGCTGGCAGAAGACTACAAAAAAAAAAAAAAAATAGTTGACTTTTGACATGCAAAGGGACATTTAGCAGAATATCTTTGAGAATGTGTAAATAAGTTGAACTCTATTCTTACTGTTGCCTTCACAGGTAGAAATAAAAGTTAGGATTTCTCATTCTGGGCCGATTTGGCGAAAACGAAAAATAAATATTTGGTTAATTTGAAGCAATCGTTCTTGTTTTGCATCTTGACGCAACTCAACGTTTCAATCGTTGTAATATATATTTTTGCAAAACACACAATCAAAGCGTTACCCTTTCGACTTGTTGCAGCCCCTTCAGCAGAAAAGCGTAATGCCTCAGTGTGGACAGCTCCGATTTCGGGACCACCAGACAGAAACACACGTGCAGGGCGAGTTCTTCCTTTGCAGCCAGCTGCTGCGCACGGATCAAGGCCCAGTTATCTGTGTTAGGGTTGGACAGGAGAAGTGAAAACACTGAGCAGAAATAGAGAGTCTGACAGATTGCTGTGTGGCATATCGTCACCTTGCACCCTCTGGTCTCTCTGCATCCAGTACAGCACCCCCTCCGCGCCCTGCTTGACCGTCTTCGTGTCGGTGAGAAACCGCTGGCGCTTCTTGTTGAACTTCACGTCCTTCTTATCCTCCCTCTGCTGCTCCACCAGACTCTGCAGCCAGCCCGCGGCTTTCTCCGCCTTCTCCAGCTTCGGCTGCTTGGCGCTGGGCTTCTTGCCTCCCGCGGCGGCGGTCGGCGCCTTGCGTTTCTTCTCCGACATGATGGAGGGTTTCGGTCCGCGAGCCTGACCGGGGAGTCGCGCGAGCCTCGGTGCGGTGGGAAGCAGAGACCTGAAGACGGAGAAGCACGGAGAATACTCGAAGCGCTCGCGAGCAAACCAGCCGCACGAGAATTTGCATAAAAGGCGAGTGACGTTAATTGGCGAAACGCGCGCGAGCCGTTGACTTGTCTATCAATGAACCAAACTTTGTTTAGAAACAGCCCGGCGTCAAAAACACAAACCTGTTCCACACACGGAGCAGCATACACGGCGGAAGCCTTCGGGACCGGCCTTTTCAGGTGCAGTCAGTCTGAACGCTCGTTCTGAGGGAAGAAAGACAAGGAAGCGAACAGAAAACAGCCGCTCACGTAACCTACTCCGCTTTACACAACCGCTTACATGAGCACGTTAGTGGCAGGTTTCGTAACACTGTTTTAATCGGATTTGACTACACGTCCCATCATGCCTCTGTGAGAAATCTCCAGCGGTCACCCTGTATGGCAAGCTCGTTGTCGAATTACTCGGTATTCTTGGCATCAGTAGTGTACGGCAAGACAGCTGTAAAATATTTACACGTCCTCGCTCATTTTTGGCGTGTGACCTGTAGACATTTGACCCGCAGACAGAAGAATTAAAAGTTTACTTAAATAGAGCGCTCTTATTTAGATTAATTTTTTTTCCACATGTGACTAAATCAAACCTTACATAGTATATTCAGAGAAATGCTGAGTCACGGTTTGTGATTCAGTTCAAAAACAAGATGATTTTAAGCATTGCCCACAATACTCATCTGAAAGGCTTATGATAGAAAAAAATGGTACAAGAAGTTAGAAAGGGGTCACATTAATTTATGTATATAGAAAACACAAAGGAAAGTGATTCGATTTCTAGGCAGAACAGGACTGTACGCGAAAACTCAGATTTAAAACCCCATCATATCCACTCCGCAACGGAAGGGGGCAGTACACACTTGAAAATACACAAATAACCACAAAGAAGCGATAGATAGATAGATAGATAGATAGATAGATAGATAGATAGATAGATAGATAGATAGATAGATAGATAGATAGATAGATAGATAGATAGATAGATAGATAGATAGATAGATAGATAGATAGATAGATAGATAGATAGATAGATAGATAGATAGATAGATAGATAGATAGATAGATAGATAGATAGATAGATAGATAGATAGATAGATAGATTTTTCTTTTGAATAATTATTCTTTTGAATCAGATTATATGAAGGTTGTATTATTTATTTATTTATTTTTAGACATGAAACCCTCAAGCCATACCAGTAAATTGCAGTAATGCAAATCTTCAGTTTTCTTGCCAACCGTCAAAGAACACCAAAAGAAGAAAAGAAAACGAAGAAGAAGAAGGCGTTCCGGCGAGATTATTGTTGACCACACTCCAGTCTGGTAGGTGGCGGTAAATGCACCTGAAGTTGGTTGCCATCCGCCAATTAAAAAACAGAAAAAGAAAAAAAAAAAAAAAAAAAAAAAAAGGAGGCGTTCCGGCTGGAGGAGATTCTACTGTTGTGGCGGAGCTCCAGAAGCCAGCAGAACCTTCCGCTGGCTGCCGGTCCATTTCTGGAGCGATGGAGAACGGTGGTTTCAGCACCAGACGGAGGGAAATGGCGGCCGTGCCCGACAAAGTCGACATGTCCTTAGGTAACATTCTCCTCTTTTTTTTTTACTACCAAAATAGATTCCATGCGACGTTAGCATCTGCTTAGTAGCATCAGCCAGGCAGCCAGGATAAATATAAACATGGCATTTCTCGCTGTTCTCGTTTCGACAGATGACATAATTCGCCTAAATAAAAAAGAGAAGCAGTTGATAAGAAGACAAGCTAATGGGAGTCGCAGGACGTTCAAGAAGAAAGGCCTCTTGAGTCAAAGCAGGAGCGGAGCAGCAGCACAGAGAGGTGGGAGCTCACCTCCCGCTGCCACTGCGGCGAGGTCCCGTTACTGAGCATTAAAACTGTGGGCAAATTGTCATCTCACCAGGAGGTGGCGCACCGCGAGGAGGAGCGGCTGTGCTAAGAAACAGGAGGGTTCCTCCTCTGGTGGGTCGGCGACGAGGTCAGGGGGTCATCACCGGGCTGGCGGCCAGGAGGCCCGCAGTCCTGCTGAAACGAGCCGGAGTGCTGAACCGATCAGCAGCCAGCCAGGTAAGACCCAAACTGAGAGGAGAGATGGGCAGATGATGTGTTCAATGCCCGAGTCTCTGGTTCAGTTTGCATCAGTGGACATTCTGGACTCCCTCTGTGTTGTTAACACAGAGGGAGTGAAATTCTCACAGTTGGAAATGTGAGATGATGCATCTGTGCACAGGAAGTGATTGTTTACTAAACACTGAGCGTCGCATATGAAGCTTCCTGTGGTGGCGAAGTAAAATAACACATGTTTATAGAAGCTATGAGTGATTCAGCTCCTTCTTTGAGCATGTGGATTTCTCACAGTCAGGTGGTCAGGACTACAGTTACAGTTAGGTCACATGATTCGTTATCAGATCAAGAAGACGTAACATACTGACTTAATTCCTCATTAAAATGCATTAAAGCCATTTCCGGATCACCTCAACCTTGTATTTCACGTCATACGATTTTCGTAAGACGTGACACCATATTGGAGATGACATTTTGGGAACAAAATAAACTTTAGCAACTATGGAGCACAAGAAATGGTCGGAGGGAAGTGGCTCTTGGAGCAGTGTTCATGGTAACTCTTTCCCAAACTCCTGTCTCGCACTTTGCCACAGCAGTTTTTCCTTCCACTTAGCTTTCCATCGAACAGCAGCTGTGAAGTCTGGAGTCTTCCTCCTGATTGTGAAGCGATCTTTATTTTCTTTCCACTCTAAATGGATTAAAATGCATTTTGGTCTTTTGTTGGTTTTTTTGCATAACAACCCTCCTTTTGCCTTGTTTCGTTCAGAAAGCGCGTCCGCGGACGAGGCCCTTCACTCAGCGCTCGGAGGCCCAGTACAGGAGGCCGAGGGGGCCGTACCGGCAGCCCGATCAACAGCGAGGCCAGAACTCGGCCGCGTTGTTGTCGTTTAGGCGACCGTTCCAGCTACGACGACGGTGAGATCCAATGGGCCCCGCTCCGACACGGCCCCGTCCCTCTGGAGCGTTTCCACAGCTTTGTGCTCTCCTCTCTGCAGAGCTCCGCCGCCGGTCCAGCAGACGCAGAGGGAGGCTCGCCAGGCCACCTTCCTTTTCCGCAGAGGGCTCAAGGTGTGCTGAGCTAACGCTGATGTGGATGAAATCAGACCTGATGTCTCCCAGGGCGACACATTTAATATCCTCTGTGCTGTGCAGGTTCAAGCCCAAATTCAGAAGGCAAACCTTCACACTCCTCCGGTCAGAACACGACAGTAAGTGTCCTCAGTGTGATTGGTGGGGTCCATTAGAACGAGAGGACGGGCGTCTCTTAAAAGTCTTAAGTTCATACATCTAAAATTAATGCCTTAATAAAAAAAAACATGTATATCTGTATGCATGACTCAGCTCTCCTGCTTGCCCACTAGGTGGCGCACGCCTACAGCCGGCAGTGGAATTCTGACCGTTTCTATTGACAACCCGACAGCCAGAACTCAACCAGAGTGAGCGTTCAGTGCCGCCTCCTTCGAAGGAGAAAGTTCTGTGGAGAGAAAACATATCTTAACACACCTCTGCCTCCAACAGCGTCTGTGTTTAACTTGTTCGTAGGCCCCCTACTGCCTGGACACTGCACCCGACGCCCGTCGTCTTGGCTCCGGTTAAGGTGGAGACGGAGGAGAAGAAGGTCCCTAAAGGAGTCCCTCTGCAGTTTGACATCAACAGTGTTGGGAAGCCGGTAAGATGACCGGATTTGTTCCTGCAGGTGATTTTTATTTTTTATTTGTTTGGTCATTCATCAGTGTCTTGTTCTTGTCTTTTTTTTTTGCCTCCCCAGCAAACGTCGATGACTCTGAACGAGCGATTCCGCATCCTCAAAGATCGGCGCGTCGCCACGGCGCAGAGCAGCCGGGGCAGCAGGTTTGTTACCGTGGGTTAGCCTGACGTGAAGAGAGATGACGCCCCAAAGACCCGCCGTCCAGCTCTGACTCCGCCCCAACGATGGGACACGTGCCGAGTCGCTGTGATGCCACTGAGAGGGAAGCCTGAATGGGACAAATAAGCAGGATTCACACGGCTGCTCCGTCAACCGGAGCCGTTGGGAAAAGCTTCCATTTTCTCCTTGATGTCGGTGTATTCAACTTTTTGTGTCGTGACAACTCCACGCAGGGGAACGTTTGAATTTGTTTTTTCTCTCCCTGTTATGACTCAGAACTGTTAACACTACGAACACTTTTTAAAAAGCATTTTGTTTTCAGAGACGACGCATTTGCTAGCATGGCGTGTCGGGAAAGAACGTTTGTTCTGCCATAAGTTTTGTAAGTTCTTTAAATAAAAGATTGTCTAAATACTGATCCTGATGCAGCATCGTGACCATGACTTGAGTCTCAGTATTACTTAAAATTCAAAAATTTTTTAGCTCTATCTTATGTTATGATGCTATTCCATTATCAAAACATACCTGGAGCTTTGCTTTCATTTTATCCTACATCTCAGAAATTTTCTAATCGCCAGTGGCAACCATTCAGCTGCGCAAAACACATGGGTGCACCTAGCCCCGCCTCCTTGGAGCTTTCCCTCTGGGATTAGTTACTGTAACTGTGTAATTTAGATCTAAAGAGCAAGCAGCTACTGGGTTTTAAAACCAGTTCAGTCTGGCAAAAGCTAATTAACTGTCAACTTGTCACTTATTAGGTAAAAGCTAATAAGACCCACCAGCTAACAGGCCAAACGCTGACAAGGGTGGAGTCATCAGGTGTGGTTGTTGTAATGCTGACCGGACACGCGAGCGCGTGAGAGCGAGTGAAACGACATCTTGGAATCGGAATATTGCTTTTATTTAAATACAATAAAATTTTGCAAAGTAACAAAACTATTGGCATATGAAATTCAAACACCATTTAACTGAACAAAAACATGGCTCACTTCATTTCGTCTGCGACTAGCGTCGGCAACACTAGGTTTTATTTTCAACTTGCTGCTCGGCAACAGAAAACCCCCCCCCCCCCCCCAAATCATTTACACTGTTCAGACTATCTTACAACAAGAGTGCTGAATAAAAATGAGGTAAGAAAGTGGTTTGAAGGTTACAGATCATGCAGAACATGCTGAACAGCAAAAAAAAAACTATTTCTGTGTAGGAGGAAGCAACCAAAAAAAACAACAAAAAAAACCCCCAAATCACGTGTGCATCTCAAAAGAAATCGATTTACACAGCTTTTAATCTTTGGTTGACATACGTTGAAGTAAATAGGATGATTTCACAGCTTCTTCCCCCTCCCTCCCCCCGTCCCTCCCGTCCGTTGGCCCCGCTTCCCACAGGAAAACCAGTGGAGCTAAAACTGAAAGTAAAGAGGGGGGGTATGGTAATACTCTTAAATTCACTTTAAGATCAAATAAGTGGGTTTTCTTCAACTCCTCCCCCCTTTGCTGGCTTATATTAACATCTGACGTCGACAGGTGCTGTCGCCCATCAAGGCGAATAATACTTTATACTATACAAAAATGTACATTCAATCGAGCTCAAGCTATGAATTGGCAATTGCAGCGTGATATCTGAGTTAGTGTTAAACATTTGTCAGAGTTTTCATTTCATTTTGCCTACATTTTATTTGTCTTCACAGAGGGCAGCCTAGGAAGAGGCTGAGCTGTTAAAACACTGTAAAACAGAAGAAGAAGAAGAAGAAGAGTCACCGGGCTGCTATTTAACAGGTTTCGTGGAATTGTTCATTTTGCGGAAATAGCAGCCCTGTAATAAATAAACACTAATAACAGTAGAACTCAGGAGGATTGATGCGAGAGTTGGACTTGATGCAAGGTGACGCCAGCAGTGTTGGCGCTCCGACAAAAACAACAAAGACTCTCCCAGTTCTTGGATCCTGACATTGAGCAGCTAACCCCTCCCGACTGTCTCGTTTAAAAAAATAAGCACTTTTTTTCTACTTCCTGTCTGTCTCTTTTTTTTTTTCGCCGGTGAACCCCTTTGAGCGTGTTTCAGGTCAGGCGGTGCAGTTTGGGTTTGGTTCTGAAGTCGCTCCAGCCTGCTTGCCACGCATCCCTCTCACACTTCCGGTTAGCCTCTCTCTCTCTCTCTCTCTCTCACAGACACACACACCCTTTGATGATTGCATTAACACTGGAAAGGCCCACAGTACAGACACACACATACATTTCAAAACCAGTTCACAGTCTCGCTTTCTAGCGTGCTAACACACCTACACACACGCGAGCCGCGCGCTCACACATACACACACAGAAGCACTGTACTTTGTGGTCAAGCTGGTGGCTAAAGACAGTTTCTTTCTTTTAAATTTCACATATACTAATTATATTAAGTTGTACAAGGAGATGCTTTGTTTCTGCCCTGTGTGAAGCAGGGCAGACGCACTTCAAGCGGAGGTGACGTTGGGCTGCGGTTGTTGGCCAGCATCGAGCTGAGTCTGGGGCTGCTGAGTCTGGGGCTGCTGAGGCTGGAGCTGCTGGGGTTTCGGATGGAGCTGCTGGAGGCCGGGGGGGGAGGTGGACCCAGGGGCCGCGGCGGTGGCAGCGGCGGCCGGGCCGGCGCCAGTCTGAGCCGTTAGCTGAGATAGCTGCTCGCTGTTAGCTAGAGATTTGAGCACGGCGTTCTCCCGCTCCAGCACAGAGTTCCTCTCAAACAGCTCCTTGATCTGCTCCTTTAAAACCTCCACCTCCTCACGCACTGCATACATCAGATGGCTTTTCACCAGGTCCTGCGCAGACACACGGACAGGAGCAGGTTGGTCAACAGGCCAATAATTTAATACAAAATCTGAAACTTCATTGAATCATATATTCAATTATTTGTTCATTTTAGCAATTGACAGCTAATGTCAACCCAAAATTCTGTTTCTTTAAGAAATGGAGTGCTACTAAAAATAAAAAAAATAAAAAAAAAAGTAATTTGTTTTGCTAGGAAAAATGTTGCTGAGCATTTTGTTTTTGGACAAAATAATAATAAAAAAAATAAACATTTCTAGTAACAAAGACAAAAATGGAAGACTGTGTTCATGTTTTGAATCATGAACACAGGTGTGGTTGTGTTATATTGGACATTTCTGATGACTGTTTATTTCATTTAAATACCCTATTCATTTTATTGTTATGACGGTTTTAAAGCAAAAACTACATTTTTAGAAACTTCCATGTGGCGTCACAATGGACACAATCATGAGGAGCGATGCAGAGTCAGTAGTGCAGCAGGTAATTATTGAAGTCCGACAAAAAGCATATAAGGAAAAAGTTGACAGGAAGGAAGACGTGGAGAAAAAGATGGCAAAAAAAAAATCCAAAGATTTACTCTCTCATAAATCTAAATAAGTTAGAAGTTTCACTTTCTGCAACGAATTATAGAAATAAATTAAAATGCTGATGAGTTTAGTTAGAGGACAAATAACTGATGAGCTTACCATTGCCTGCTCAATCTTATTGTCAATGGCAACAATGTTGGTTCCAGAGGCACTGAAAGAAAAAACAAAGAAGAAATTAAATTAACGTTAGCTTCCCTGCAGAAGTTGGTCATTTATCCTGAAACGACAACACCCAATACAAGAGATAGATCTAGAGACAGTGTAGATAACACCAGAAAGAGCATATTTAAAGGAAAAAGTTATTTCATAACAGAGTAAAAAGGGTAAATATCTTTATAACACATAATCAGTGTTAACCTTTCATAATAAAATCAGAAACTCCAAAGAGATTTTCTGGGCACTGCCATGCCCTGGCCTCTAGAGGCAGCGCTGATCACATAAAGGACAAAAACACAGAAGTGAAGAAAATGGAGAAGACAAACTTGGTTATAATGGCACAATACTTTATGGGAGGAACACTTGATATTTCCGGAAATATTTTATGATAAAAAGGAAGGAGAATTTTGATTTATTTAAACTCGTATCATTTCACAATTATGAACTACTTCTGTTGGTTTGTCACATAAAACACTGAAGTGTGTGGGTAAGTCAGACAAAATATGAGTCCTTTCTGAAAAACACTGACGTATGAGCAAAACTACTTTTCTCCACTAGAGAGCGACAGAGAGCTTCATGTCCAGCTGCACCAGTCACACTTGAACAACTGTCCCCCACTGCAGCAGCAATCATAAACTGTTGTCCACAAACTCACGAGTTTTAAAAAGACACAATATTTTTGATGACCTGAATCTCAATCCCAGCATGCCTTGCAGCACAGTCCCCGTCCTGTCAGCCCCTGAACCCTACCCTCGACCCCCTACTGGGGACAAGATGTCCTGTTCCTCCGCAGTCCGTCCGGCTGGTGTGCGCGAGGCGGGCGGAAGCGTTCGGCTGATTGTTATCAGTGGGATGTGCTGGGGAGGAATACTTCCCATACCTCTGCTGCCATGACGCCTCGTCACTCATTTTATTCTCTCCTTCCCTCTGATTCGTTCCTAAGATACAACTGAGCTACATGGCCCGTCCGGCCACCTGGCCTCACGCCGCTCCTGAACGCCCGCTACGAGAGATCCACTCTGCGACACGCCCATCGCTGCCAGACAGAAATTTATTCTTAATCCCCCCACCCAACCACCACCATGAGGGCGAACCGTTTCATAACCCAAAGCTGCGAGAAATGTGTGTTTAATTTAGGCACAGTGAAGCTCTCCTAAACTTTTCCTCCCTAATGGAATTTATTTTCCTCCTCTCAGTCTATGAAATAAAGAGCTGATGGACTCTGGGTTCCACCCTTGTTGCCTCAGTGGCTTTTGACAGTACAGAAAACCAAAAACACACTCTATACACCCTACTGCTCCAGCGTGTTTGGGTTCACTCCAGCCCACTATTTGCCTACTTCTGAAAACGGCATGACTTGATTTGTAATTTGAAGAGACAATGGCACAAACAAGCCACACAAAATTTCTCTTATGCCTCTCTAATAAGATCTGATCAGCACTTAATTTGCTTCTTCAAACATTCTCGTGTTTGTTCATCTAGGTACCCTAAATCATTCACAGATAACCCAAAATGCAACAGATCTTCTGCTGTGGATCCTCCTCCCAGAACTCCCAATGATCTCACTTCTACAGAGAAAAAAAAAAAGAGAGAAAGAAAGAAGCAGTCTTCCCTGGAGCTTTTCCTGCAGAACTCCTGTAATCACATCAGGGACTAGAAGACGAGGAAAATTGGAAACACCAGTGCGTGCTGTCAGTGGGACTTGTGCCAGTGACGGATCTGTAACTATGGTGACCGGAAAACATCGATAACATAACAACCGTTCCTATGGAGCGGTAGAAGATTTGTGGGCTCAGATTCTTGTTAAACCCTGAAGGTTTGGGTTGATGCTCGCAACTTTAGCTGTGGATGCAGTAGTTGCACTGAAAGCAGAGAAACAAAATCCCAGCAGTGCCATATTAGGACACCATCTGGTAATCAAAGAACTTCCAAGAAATACTGGAAGCTCTTTCAGGTAAGCAGGAGGAGAGGCTTCTGGAAACCACACAACGAGTGGCTCAAGAAATTTCTTTATGCTTTTGGGGGCAATTAGAACAGAAATCCATCTGTCCTCAACGCCGTCCCCTCAAAAGGAGACTGTGTCGGTACTACAGTGTGTAAAGTTGAGCCTCTGAAGCTAATGGGCTGGGCTGAAATGAAACAGAATGCTAATGCGAGTTTCAGCTTACTCTTGATTGTGCAACAGATACTTCTGTAAACCTCTACATCAACAAGGCTGACATTTACAAGCTCTGCATACGGGTGTCCATACAGCACTGGCAGTTAAACAGGAATGCCTATAAAAGTCCACTAGAGACAGCAAAGTATAGACGGGTGAGAGCCATCAAACTGTTGTCATTTGTGACAGATCCGCCGAAGTGTTGAAGAGCAGCGGGGTTCCCGCTGCGGCGAAGCGCTTTACAGTCAGCCTTCCAGGGTGATGAGACGAGAGCAGGCGAGATCCTGACGGCGTTAAAACGTCACCTGGTCAACGGAGACGCAACAGAGTATATTCACAGCCCTGTAACGTTTTTCCCTACATTGCGAATGTATCAGTGGCTGCATTTCCATTGCAAATGAGCGCAAATATTTGAACATATTCTGCCTTTGCCATTTTTCCATTCAATAAGAAATTAAAACTCACACTGAATAAGCTTGTTCACACATTGAGTCACTAAAATCATGGCAGCGGCAGATATAAACAGTGACATGAGAAATGATTCGCCCATGGTAGTACTGCTCATCTTCCATCAGTCATCATCATCTTCATCAGGTGTTGAACAATCTTCTTATACTTGGGAACGGCTACGTGTTCTGTGTATTAGAGAAATTGCTCTTTGCGATTTTTTTATTCTAGCTGTGGATTTCTACATGTTTGACTGACGCACAACTTCTTCTGAACTGTGCATCTTCTGACCGCACACGATCTGAAAACCCCCAAAACAAACCACTATCCTGCTACTTTCCGTTTAGTCTGTCGTTTTCGCCAGCAGTAACATCCGGTTTTGATCGTGAGACTCGCATGATGCAAATAGATCTATTTCAATATGGCAGACAGCGATATGAAGAGAAGCAGCAAAAGCAAATGAGATGGATTAGTTGTGCTTGCCAAAAACTGCTGCAACAAATAATTATTCTATCAATTATTTTGATGATTAATCAACTTATTGAATAAAGAAAAGGGCACATGGTGCAGATTTTCTATTACTGTATTCAATATTTTTATACAATATTAGAAATGCTTTAAGGGTTACAAATGAACAATTCAATTCTTTTTTAAAAATAAAATATTCTATTGCCTCAAATGAAGTAACATAACATTGTTTTAGTGAATCTAAGGAGTTTTGGGTAAAACATGGTGGTTTTCACCTTAAAAGCAATATTTTTTGTACAGTTTTGGCTGAATTGCTGCTCGGAGTATGTTGTTTTTTCAACAAATGGCCTTTACTAGGCTGGACAGTCTAGCAATCAATTAATCATTAACTGAACTTGTTAATCACGGTTAATCGTTTCAGCCATATTTGTATCAGTGTGAACATATTACTGTAAACCATCTCTGCTTTTTGCATATGGAGTTGTTAGCACGTTAGCATGTCCTGACAGTCAGGAGACTGTCATACAGCAACAGTCTTCAGTCAGAGACCTCTCGAGACCTGTTGCAGGACTGACTGCTACTGGACATTCTTCTTTCCCAAAGATTTATAGTATGAACAACAGTTTGAAGATACTTAGATGACAAGTGTTACAAAAATAATTTTCCCTTTGGAATAAATGCATGAAATTCAAATTCAATATAGTGTGGGTGTTTTTCTCAATTCAGTCAACAGACAACTTCCACTGGTCGTGCTAAACGCGTTCTTTCATAAGCATGCACCATGAGTCGTCAGTGAACATAAAGAGGAAGTACAAAAATTGCAACCGAGCAAGCTTCAAAGCATAATTTGGATGGCAATGTCATGCAAATGAATCGAGTTGTAAAACCAAGGAAGGTCACACATTACGTTCCTATTTAGAGCTTCGTCTCAGCAAACAAGGCATAAGGAAATCAAATGACAGGGAGCGGATGGGTTTGTGGTGAGAACCCAAGACTGAGCGAAAAAACATAGGAAGTAGTTGCCTGTTCATAAATCATTTACTGAAACTTTTTCTGTTTTAGATCAGTTTGTTTGGAATTTAAAGGAAAAGATCTGCATCATCAGAGCTGGTTGTGTCCTTGTAAAAGATCAGGTAAAACTCACAGTACCTGTTTTCAAGTTGCAGATGCGAGTTTGCCAAGTTATTTTCTTTCTATCAACAAGTAACAAAACACAATCGGCCAAAATGACATATTATTAAAGGGACAAT
Organism: Poeciliopsis prolifica; assembly: GCF_027474105.1. Classification (NCBI taxonomy): domain Eukaryota; kingdom Metazoa; phylum Chordata; class Actinopteri; order Cyprinodontiformes; family Poeciliidae; genus Poeciliopsis; species Poeciliopsis prolifica. The sequence goes on from NW_026562383.1 coordinate 2,617,655, forward strand.
TACTTGTCATCACTCTGCCCATTCCTGCATGTTTCTCATAAGAACCTACAGTCACACTCTTTACAACTACCTTCCTACGAATCAGTTTGCCTGAAGTCAACTCAGCACTTCTATTTGCCACAAAGCACTTCAGAGAGCATCTACTGACATTTATGGAACAAATGGGACTCTAAGACAAACAGCACACCACCACTGTGAACATGCATGACGGATCTAAAAAGATCAGTCCTGCAGCTATGAGGAGTTAGAAGAGAAACGGGGGAAAAACTAACATTGTATAAAAAGAGTTAAAATTTTCTGTTACAGCAACTACATTTCCTAACAAGAACTCAAAATTGATCTTCGTATCAGAAATGTTTCCTGTTTCGTTAGCTTCCTGAGAGTTAAACCTTGCCAAAAGGTCTAAACATAACCATTAAAAAAACGTCTTAAAAACATAGTGAACGAGCCAAAGAATGTTGTTTCTAATGAAATCACAAAATGTGTGAAGAGCTTCTATAAATGAATCAGTTTTCTAAAGTTGGATTCAGCAGATAACTCCGTTCTTTCCTAAAGCCCAAATCTTTCCGTCTTGGAGTGAGAAATGTTGGGCGCCTTTTGGTTATCCCGCAGTTAGTGCTCCACTTTGTCTAAAACAAATAAAATCAGAAACTAGAGTTAGACATGTCCAATGAGCTGTATGCTAATATGACATGCTGAGGCAGTTTAAAATGTCTTCTATAAACATTTTGTATCTGAACTCCTTTTAACTGCGGACCTGTGTGAAACCTACTCCTCTACTTCACATGCATTGTTTTTTCATTGCCTCTGGTTCTAGAATAAATTATGAATATTCAATCATCAGAAGGCTTACCAAGTATCTTTTAATAAATAAATTGGTTTATTACCAAACAAAAGAAAGTAAGAGCTATTTTTCTATCAAATATACAATTTGAAATGACACTTCATGTTGTTTCAATCTGTGTATTTGAAATAAATGTCAAATATGCAGCTATACTGCATATAACTGTACATACAACATAGTTATATATATTGTATTTTAGCTATTTATTTTGTTGACATTTTACTATTTACACACTTTTAGAATCTTAAATTAATGTGCAAGAACCCTTTAATTTCCATTTGGGAACATTAGAATAGTTTTTAATTTGAAACAACAACAAAAAAAACTATAGAAGACTACGTTGGTGTAATACATTAATATAATACACATGACATTTTCCTGTCTGCAAAATAAAGTTAGTTGTTTTTTGTAAGTTCCTGTATTTGCTGACTTTCAGTTATGTTAAGAGAAATAACTGAAAGTTTAAGCATGTTAAAGGTCAGTTCATTCAGTTTTTGATTTACCCAGAAGATAAAGTATTTAGTTGTTTACAGTTCATAAAATTGAAGTTGGCTGGTGCAAAAAGTCTGATCGATGTCTTAGTCTCTAATAAGCATAAAAAATAATAAAAAACACTGACTATGTAGTTCAATTCTGATGGAAAGAGTGGCTCACCACAAACCTAAACAAAGAAAAAAAACCCTGCTGGGTAGAATATCCATCATGTTAAAAATGGCTCCATTAGAAAGGTTAAATCTTTGTTCTTTGGGATTTCACTGAACCCGTTCCATGAGTTCATCTTGTTACGTTGGACACGGAACCCAAACAAGCCCGAGCAAAAAAAATACTTTAAAAAATGGACAATTATGGGTCAACAACACAAGGGGTCATCAACACTCAGATCTACAAAACACATCGTTAGTTATCCCCAGCTTCCATGGAAACGCAAGCAGATTCGGGCGATTGGCGTCTCCACAACACCGACCGCTCAGAGAAGCAGAGGAAAAGCTAAACGCTCGTAACGCTAGCATCGTCTCATGGCTTTGTTCTGGTTCAATTAGAACAGACCTCACTGATCCGCTTCACGCGAAAGCTGCAGCCATTAAAAGGGAGACGTGTATTGATTGTTTTTTTGAAGGGTACAGTTCCTCAGTTGGCTGCTGATGGTGTGTCAGCTGTATATTCCTCTTAAAGCAGTTTCATTTCCTGTCACTCACTTATGCTTTTAGCTGTTTCTTTTCCATTCTTGTAAATGTCATCACAGAAAAGTTGAGTTCCTTTAAAGAGGGGCCCCTCGCTATTGCCCTCCCACACTGTGAGCTGGACAGTTTCTTAAGATTCAAACAGCAATCAAGGGACAGAAGAACAGATTTCTGTTCTGACTGCAACAGAGCGGTCTTGAAAACATTAAGACAGCATATAACGGACTTTAAACCTTGTTTAGAACTACAACTTCATGGTGCTACAAGTACCACACAGATCTGACCATCAACTTAACACTAAAGTGAGGAAATTAGTGTTTGAGCAGTTGTTGCAGCAGTGATTCTTCTTGGTAATAATAATTTAAAAAAAAACACTGACCAGCTTTTGCAGATTGAGCAGCCAAGTTCTTTACATAGGTTGTAACTCCGTCAACTTATTTCTTCTTTTGACTTTAGCGTTATCTTCTGGAAAAAATGAGCAAACGGGAATATTCTGGTTTCATAGTGTATGCAGTGACCGTACACAAAGACCCTGTGTGGGTTGGAAGTTTATGAAAAGCAAAATTCATGTATCGCCACCGGTTGAAGAATTTAACCTGGATATGTCCAAGCATTTAGATTGCCTACTACGATAAGACTTCCACCAATTTCGCCAACTCTTTTTGTGTGGCAGTCGGGGTAGCATGCTCCACATGTTCTCCACACATTGACCTTGTGGTCCAACCGCTGCAGGCCGAATCCGATTTATCACAGAATGCGACTTTCTTCTTCAAATTTTACTGCACATGCTGCCAACATCAATGCAAACGGTCCTGATGGTAAACAGTAGTTATGACAAATCCTGGCAAACCTTAGAGACCGCAGACTATGTCGGCTTGTCTGAGTAGAGAACTGATAGCCAATGGCCTGGTGAACCTGCAAAAAACTACCTTCAGTTCTCAATTGTTACAGAGTGAAGACACTGTCTTTTTGTGGTGTTGTCTTTTTGGACAATCACTTAGCAGTCTTCTATAAGTAATTTGGCATCAATATGGACATTGTCCACTATGAGGTTCCAGTAAATGTGGGGAGCACTGGAGCTACTACAAACATCAACCATGAAGGGAGGAAAAAAATGTACAGGACATTTCCTCAATTTTTATGACTTGTATTAAACTCAACAAGTGCTTTAAATGCAGTTTGCTGAATCCAAACTGACTGGTTGGCAGACAGGCCCGCATATATTCTCAACTTCTTCCTAATAAAAGCAGTCTAACATAGTCACTCTCCATATTTGGTTCTTTTTAGTTGGATAGGCGAAGACAGCAGATCCATTTTGTCTCCAAGCAAACTACAAACTTCTCTTCCAGCTCCAGAACCAAGACAAGCTGTCTTCCTGGGTCTAACTTTCTGATATAACTATAAAGCTGAACATGTTTCTTCACAAGAACAAAACAAGCCAAGCAGCTTCTCGTTCTGTTTGGTGGCAAACGTCAACCCTTGCTTGAGCCCACGGTCATTACAAACCTTTTCAGGCTCAGTTTGATTCAACACAAACGTTTTTTGGAACCTTGAAACTGCAAGTGCAGGGGCTGGAAATGTATTCATACCATTATTTTACACATTTTGTCATGCTACAACTAGAAACCTAAACATACCACTAATGACACTTTGTGAAGGTAAGCAAAGAGGTAATTCAGAACATGCAAGAACTAACTGGTGAACAAAAGTCCGAACGTGCGTGATCAAATCTGATTTCTAACGCTGTTGTTCCTCATAGTTTTGTTAAGCAACATTAGAGAACAAATAGCTTTAAGGCTATTTGTTCAAGGCTGTTTCTGGTCAGATGCTGATCAATATACCAAATGCTATGTTTATCCAAGAACTCACACCACACATCGCCATGGTGAAACATGGTGGCAGCAGGATCATGATGCGTGGATTCGTTTTTAATCAGCAGGAACAGGGAAGGTCAAGCTAGTTGCAATTGCTGAGCCGATCTGAACTACATGAAAGCGTATCTATGTGTTGGAACGACTCAGACGTCTCAGACTCCAGACGTCAATCTAAAACGGCACTGACTGCACTTTTCTGCCTGATCTTTCTGAAGCCTGATTTGTAGATACTGTGATTTTTTTTTTTTTTGTCTGGAAAGTTTCTAAACATGGAGAAAAAGTTGTTAGCAGTAGAGTGACTATTGCTAAATGTTCAGATGGGACCTGGTGAGTCTGATTTTCAGACTTTTACGTTGCTGAATAAGATCGGCTAACTCATGTATCGGCCAATTGCTGAGCTCCCAAATTTAAAAAAATCGGTGCACCCCTACTTAAATCCAGTTGAGCATCTGTGCTAATCTCAGTTTGAGATATTCAAAAGAAAGGGGCATAAAATTCAGAAATATACCCCTAACTCACATTTAAGGGTTTTTTAAGACTATTATAAATACGATTTAGGACCCATCATGAAAGAAATGAACAAAATATATTTTTGTATCCGTCAAGGGGCCAGAACTGTGAAATTGCTCGGGTCTGTTTTGTGGCTCTTGGCAGCAGCTTTGTGCTTCTCACACTGAGAGTGGCTGTAAAGTCTTAAACCCCACAATGACAAGTTTTCTCTTTTTTTCCCCAATACAGAAAGGACCTAGCATCGCTACGGGTTGGCAACAGCAGTGAGTCAGTGGCGAAGATGAACTCTGATAAATTTACACTTACAGATGTAAAAAAAAAAAAAAAAAAAAAGCTAGTTATCATAAACAGCTAGTTACCGGTAGCCTGAATCACCTTGAGTCACACTGCGCAGTGAGTGAAACGTCCCACAAGATAAAAGATACATAAGGCTAAATAGTCTTAAGACATGTGATTAACATGTTTAAAACCCACTTATGTTTTCTTGAATGAATTGAAGACATTTTAAGGTTTTAGACAAATACATTTCAAACTTAATGATATAGAAAATGGAAAATATATATACACACTACTTTTCAGATTTTATATGCAGAATTTGGAGACATCTCCATTTTTACGTGCTACTTTTGACAGAGAATCCCAACAAAACATATTTCAAGAGGAATTACTTTTTTTTTGTGAGGCCCACTAAGGATCTCTTACTGCTGCTCAAAGTGCCTCCAGGTGTTTAAAAGATGAATAGAAAGCAGTGAAATCCCCCCCATAAGGACTGGCTGAACTGGTTTTTAATCCGATTATCTGTCCAACAGTTTGAGTTGGCCTCTCTGGACTCTGCATACTTTTGTTCATCTTTGAAACTCAAGAGGAGAACAATTATCCTGGTGGATAGCTCTATAAGAAATGTTAGCAGAGCTCAAGAAAGCAACGCCTCATCATCTCTTAAGCGACAAAGGTGTTATATGATGTCACAGGAAGCTCAGGAGAATGTCTGCAGGGGGTTAACAGGGCGAGACAGATCTCATTGAGACAGCTGGCGGCCAGCGCCGCGTCCGCTGCCAAGCTTTGTTTCCAAACTCAATCCATGCACGTGTCAAAAAGCAAAGCTCACTGCTGCTGAACACTGCACGCGCTTTGTTACAGTCTGGCAGGCCGGCCCAGTCCAATCCAGCTCGGTACTGTACCTATCGCTGTGAGCCTTTGAGTCTCTTAATCTGCTTCCAGACTGGAAGGCCTGGTAGAAAGCCGTGGAGGGGTTCCTGTGTCAACCACATCCGAGGAAGAGAAGAGAAACAGTGAAGAGAAAGAGAGAAAACAGTGAAAACACACCGAACTGGAAATACTTTTACCAACTTTGAATCCCATTACAAGACTTTAATGTTGCTGTGGTAACCGTGTGATATCGTCAGTGTGACGCTAAGGGCGATCAGAAAATGTGACGTTAAAGTGCAATGTAGCAGGAAGGGGTGCTGAACTTTATGGGCCTCCTTCCTCCAGCCGGTTCACTGGAGTCTCACAAGCTACTTGGGGAAAAAAAAAAAGGATCATTTTCACATGTTAACTTCTTAATGTGAAAATGTTAAGAATTTGAAACAAGACCGCTTTCAAATTTTGGAGATGGAAACATTTTGGTATGAAAAATATTTGTACGATCAGATATCCTGCACTTTTTAAACCAGACACTGAGAATAAAATCAGACATGACAAAAATGCCAGGATGTTTATAACTGAACGAACAAGGAACGATTCTTTGGACATCTGGTTTAGATTTTTAACTTGAGATGAATCGCCGGCTGGTGTCCAAAACTGGTTGATATTTAGAGTGACTGGCTCAACGGAAACCCTTTTTCTGAGCTTCGATCCAGAACCGAATGGCATTCTGGGGGATGCAGGCAGGGAAAATCCTAACGACCAGCGAAGGTTGATGACATCAACTAACTCAGTCCCTCTCCGGGTACCTAGCAACAACCTGTCGCGTAACACGCACAGCAGCAGTTACACGTCTTGCCACCGAACCCTGTGGCAAAAAAAATATCACTGAATCACGTCATAATCAAAATTAGCTCAATAAAAAATAGTTAATAAATAGTAATAAACTTACATGAAATGTTTATGAGACGTTTCTTCAGCCACATTGTTCTGTCCTACTTTTTAATTATTTTATCTTAAATTAGTAAATGTCCCCGTACTGTACAGAGACACTCCACTCTTTTCTTAAAAACTATGTTTGCATCAGAAACATAGTTTCATTGAAGAAATATTCAAAATGCAGTTATTTTATTTTATTTTTTAGCAAAACTAAACGCGTCTAAAAGCCGTATTGACACGAGAGGCAGAAATCGGAAACAAATTCCCGCTCAGCGCATTCTTACATTTACTTTTAGTTTGTTACAAGGACACTGTGTTCCATAGCGAGGGATGGATTTTGGGGGTGGGGAAGAAAACCCCCCCACTACTGCCCTCTTGACCTCCCAGGCACTCATTTTACACACACACACACACACACACACACACACACACACACACACACACACACACACACACACACACACACACACACACACACAGAGCCTGCTCGTCTTTAACAAAACTAACTGGTCCCGTCCCACCTTCGCACGTGTGCGCAACACACACACAGACACTGTGGAGTTGATCTACAGCATGTGTGTGAATATTACAGCAGCCAAGGCTCTTTCCTAGAAACCTCTGGCACAAACTGCCTCTGTCACATTACCTCATGACTAAACACTCTCGCTCTCTGCTACAGCTCTGCTTAAAATCACTTTGCGGGCATTGGAGCAAAAGAGAGAGAAAAAAAGAGAAAAAACCTGCGCACATCCACACGTGTGGCGGACGTACACCTCCAGAGAGAACTCCCCTCCTCCGCAGCCGAAACTTAAGAGCTCTGTACGTCTCTGCTGTCGGCCCAAATCCACCAAATCAGATGACTCAAAGTCCTCCTCAAGAACCCGAGTCATCGTTCTGCTGTTTTTGAAGCAGCGAGCGCTCGCCTCTCAATGCTGCTCTTTGTGAGTCTGAAACACAACATGTCAATATCATGTATGAAAGCCGCTCTTTGTGAAAAGCCTGCGTCGAACGGTGCCAAAATATGAAATCCAAGACCTAGAACCATAAATGAGAAGGATGGAAGGAGGAAAACCAAAAGAGAAATGAAGAAAAAGACGAAGCACATTGGCAGATATCTACAGCACATAAAGACTGTTTTTCCCTCCGTTCTTTCAGTTTAGAGCTCATGGTTCAAAGCAGATAAAACCCATATTGGAGGAAGAATGATCTGAAAAATTGGTTTAAAAAAAATGCCCAAAAGCAAGTCAAAGACCTAGCAACAAATCAATATAATTGTTTTTTGGCAAACGTTTGAAGGTTGACGTCATCCAATCACAACATGATCCTTCCCTTTCACTCTTCAGCGAATCATAATGACTCGCTTCTAACTAGGACTGTGGCAATAAGCAATAAACCAGTTCATCACAATAAATTAAAACGTGTGCAACAATTTCCATTAACATGATTTAGCGATTGTTTGGTCTGCCTACCAAAGCTAGATGGTAAAAGTTTTCAGTGTGGAACAATATTTGTATTTGTGGAGCTAGTCACAGTCATACAGTTAAAGCTCTTAAATCCATGCTGCCAACTCCTACTGAAGGGCAATCTTTATTAATTATTTGATTACTTTACTTCCCAAACATCAACTTTACTGAGAATCCAACTTATCTAGCGCACACAACAACACACCCCAGTTAAACCTTGAACCGAGTGGCCGGGGCGTGGAGGTGATGACTGAAGCCGAGTCGGCGGACCTTCATACCAGCCGGATCGGTCCGACCAGAACAACACATCTTTCTTTTATGAAACGGCTCAGAGGATCCACAGAGCATGTCAAATCCTCCTTGTTTACACAGAGAGCGTTCACACACACACACACACACTAACCTCTCTGTGAGGTAACTCCAGATAAATGTGCCCACCAAACGTCATATGATGCGAGCGGAGGGCCTCGGAGTTGGAAGCGGGGGGCGAGCTGAGGAATATCAAGTGAATAGAAGGTGGAGGGCTGAAAACAGGATGTAGCAGGGAGGAGTGGAGGCCACGGAGGGAAACACACACTTGCACACGCTGCCCTGGTGTCACTGCGACACCCACACGTCCACAGCAACACCGAGACCAGGAACAGGAACTGCTAGCATCCCCCAGCTCAGAGCTGTGGACACAGCTAGCCCAGTGCTAAAGATGATATCAGAATCTCTGACAGAACTGCTGAAAAAAATTCTAGATTGGCTGTTGTGACAATATGCCCCATCTAGAAGGGCAAATCTATTCAGTCTAATTCTATGCTTTCTATTCTAATTGCTCTTTCTGAATCATTTCAAAGAAAGTTTGTTGCAGTTTATATTTTATGGCACTCCATTTATTGTTTTTTTTGTCAGTTTCGGTTTCTTTAATTCAGTAAATGTATGTCTGTGTTTTCAAAAAAGAAAAAAGTTTTAAGTTAATTCAGTACCATTTTTCTGTATCGGATTGACATCGGCCAGTTTTAAACTTCAGGCAACTTTTTCTTTTATTTTTACAAATTTATGCTGATTTCTCTATAAAGGATATAAATATATACAAATTATTCTGCCATTAGTAACCATTCCATTACCAGTAAGGCCACTATTTTTAATTTCAGCGTTAGATGAAAACATGCTCACAGTTCACCACTGAAATCAGCCAATCAGCCATCAGACTATTTCAGAGAGTGAAATAGTCTCTGATACCAGATGAGCACAAGATTGTCATCCAGCAATTTTCACTAGCAGCAGCAGCAGCAGCAAAGCCTCTGATTGATCACCATCACCCAAACGTTCCCCGAACACATCGCAGAGAAACAACGCGTCGTAACGAGACAACAAGTTGGCCGACACACCCCCCGTTATCAGGAGAATAGGGGCACAGTGGAAAGAGCACTGCTGCAGACATGATACGCGCTGGCTGCCATAAGAGCCCCTTCCTCTTATCAGCATGGAGACGAGACCCCCTACTAGCTGAACATGTGTCTGAACACAAGCCTGGTTACAGAACCAGGAGGCCTGCTGCTGGTCCCGGCGTAATAATAATAACAGCCGGTGTTAAATATCAGATGCATATCAAAGCTGATTTGGACAAAGCGTTGATGACCTGGTTTCGTCATCCATCGTTATCCAAAGCATATTTCTCTCTGCCACAGCCTCGACCTCCTCAGACTGCGGAGGAGAAACAGGAAGTACAAACCAGTTCCATAGCATTTCAATATAAACAAACTTTAAACAAATTGACACAAGGAAGAAAGAACACAAACTGCTTTAAGTCACGAGGCCTTCAAAATCTTCCTGTCGTATCAAAGCAGCAGTGGATAGAGTTTTCTGTGAAACTGTCCCTCCTCCACTTGCTGCTGCACATTGTGTAGCATGAAATGCTGCACTTTTTCTTAGCAAGAAAGATAAATATGGTTGTTTTTACACACAGCAAGGGGATGGGCATTTTGTACCATCGTTCGTCATTTATTGTGAGAAATTTCTTATCAGAATTTTTATTTACTTTTGTCTTGATAAACATTTACTTTCCAAACAGAAATTAAATGTTGTTGTAGCTCATTACTTTAAAAAATCCTCAAAGAATGACTTTAATGTGGGACTTCAACATTTTAATTCACATTAGTTAAAAATACTGTGGTCTTTTTTTTTGCTGTTTTTTTAAGGGTACGTATTTAACGGTGCTGTGGAATTTAAACGTACATGTCATCTGAACTACTGTTTCGCTGCGCTGTCCAAGCGCAATTGAATGCAGCACAGAAAGCTGTGCTGAGTTCCCAACTCTCCCCTCCCTCTTGTGTTCGGATGAAAGAGAGCAGAGGATGAAAACTAAAAAGAGCAGCTGAACATGTGTCAGTGTTGCTATGCCAACACGCTTTTAATCCAGAAAGTTTTCTTTCTTGCCCTTTTTGGTCTTTCACGCAGCATTCGCACTGATGGGAAACGTCACAGGTGTGCAAAATGCGACGGAGAAGTTGAACACTTCTGAATATGAAGCTGCATGGCAGAAAACCAGCTGAGTGCGATACAGAAATGGGGAACTTTTTCTTCCCATTACAGCTGTATCGGTAGAGGATGGAGCGGACAGCTGCAGATTTAGTAGAACTTGGACGTTTTAAATCGATCTACATCTGGATCTGTGTGGCGGGATGAACCAGAGCATGGAAACTATACCAGAACACTTCAGTTTACACCGACATCAGGCAGAACTCACTCTGCCTGTCGGTCATAATCCAAATTGTTCGCAGTACTACTTGTGGATTTTAAAGTGTTCGGAATTGACAAACTTAATTTTATGGGTTAAATACTCCCAATCAAACGGAAGAGCTTCTGATAAATGATATAAATTTTGATCATGAACTGCCACTAGTTAAACTAAAATATGCAACAAATTTTCATAGATTTGTATTTGAGGAGTTGATAAATGTACAAGATATAATATCCCGAGATATAATTATTCTTAAAAATTAGCAACATTTTCAATTCAAAAACTTATTTTGTGGCTAAATTATTAAAGAAACACACATATGAGCTCCAAAACAAAAATATTTATCATTTTTTTTATTTGTTATTCAGGTTATTCCACCACTAGATTGGTGCAAAATGCTCATTCAGTCATTTAGCGCTGAAGGATTTCAGGAAATCCTGATTATTAACTTTAGAAATGTGAGTAGTGACATTTGCATCTGAAGCTGCTGCTATATGTTAAGCATTGAGATGCTATTTTAGACTTTAATATCTTTACTGACAGGCTAATTGATTTTAGCACAACAACAATCTTTTCCAGAGTCCCATCAGATGGTTATTTGCAACAGAAATGATTCCTCCGTGGACCAAGAGAAACAGCTCAGTCTTTACGAATGTTGCTTGTGCGTCAGATTTACGGGTGTACCAGAAACACTCGAATACAAAGTTTCCGGTCAAAACTTTTGTATGTACATAAAAAAAAAAATGTTAACGTAATTAATTGCATTAAACTTTTTTACTTGTTTAGAAATCAATGACAAATTAATTGAAATCAACTCATTATTGATCTGCCCCTAATCAGAATGCTTTCCCAGAAAATTACCATATACATTTGCTTAGTATAATAAAACAAAATTAAATCAATGATTTACATAGGAGTTTTGGAACTGTAGTCAATTGTGTAATTTAGAATCAGTAGGAATAATTGTTGCTTCTTTGTTTCAAATATCAATTAATTGAGGCATATATGTTTTGCTTTCTTATACCATCGTATAAGGTTAATTTAGTAGGAATTATATCGATCACCAATGGAAACTGGTTAACTCACATGACACCACATGAGAATAAATAATTGACTTAAAAGAGAAAAAAAAGACTTATTAGACTTTGAAATTAGTTCCAAGCTCAGTAAACTACCCACATCAATGTGAAGCACAATAAAACTGTTGCTGCCAGGACCCTACAGACTGCACTTCCTGCCTGTTCTAGATTCTGGCACCTCTGTGTGACTGTAAATGGAAACAACTGAGAGATTTCAGGCACTGTATCATTTCCGCCTTTGTGTGCCATCTACTAGCTGAGAACTGAGAGATTACTTCAGGAAGGAGAGTGCCCTTGTATCTGGAGACATTAAAAGCCAGCGGCATCCAGAAGCGTTTGCTGCCGGAAGTCTTTACCTTGACATAAGTTATAAAAGTAAGAAAAAAAAACAAACAAAACAAGGGTCTCTGGTTCTTAACCGTTTATGTTTAAAAGCACTAAAAAGCTCAGGTAAAAGTGCAAACCGTGCAGTCACGAGTGTGGCAACACAAACTCAAACACTCTTTGTTTGTTTATATTCCAAAGTATTTTTTCTGAGCAGGAACTGGCTTATTAAAAGGTCAGGCATGCAGCTCATTTACAGGGAGTCCGCGATTAGCCCAAGGCTACCGGAACAGTGAGCTAAGTCACGGCAACGAGGGCTAAGTTTTCTTTTTTTTAAGCTGTGCCTTAAAAGCCATCAGAATACACACATCCCGGGGTCTGTTAGGAAACAGAAGAAGTGGCTTTGGTCAGGTTCAATTTGTGAAGTCTGTTAGCTTTTTTTCTGTTATAAACACGCATGCATTACTGTGGCAACACTCACTGCAAACCTCAAGATAAGAGATCGCCTGTGTCAGAGCAGCATGTCCGGACCAATAAATTGTTAGGGGGACGAAAAGAAAAAGTGACACCGGCGCGCACTGAGCAAGAAAAGTGAAACTATTCTCTACAACAGGAAGTGCTCACGTTGTCTAAAACAGGCTGCTTACTCCACAACTTGTTCCAGATTAATACTTCAAACTGGGGTTTCGTCTCGAAAAAGGTCTCGCGTATTCAAGTGAAATATCTTTTTTTGATGTAACACCTATTTTTGACAAATTTGATTAGAGCACCTGGGCACTCCTGCTTTGATCGTGTGGATAATCTGCACTCCACATTTCTGATAGTTTTTCCATTTTGCAGTTGTTACATTTTCCTTCCTACTAGTTTAGGAAGTTAAATGCTCATTTTAAAGATGCACCAATCAACAGACTAGAACCGGAACAAGACTATCTTTTCTCTATCAGCTTTGTGATCATCAACAACTAATCTATTTTGCCCCTTTTCATCAATTAGAGTTTATTGTTCGTCACCGTTTGCATATAAGAATAAAGCCAGCTCCAAAGCAATGTGAAAATAAATCAGTGGCGTCCAAACTTACTGGCATAAATCGGGAAGTTAAACGCACAAGATGTACCTCTTTTTATTTCACCTGCTCAATAATAAAGAAACAGTCAATTTTCTGCTGAAAGCAGACCACCAAATCATTGTAGATACCAAAAAACATTTAAAAAGTCATGCATTATTTATTTTGTATCAAACAGGCCTGCAGTTTTTAAATTTTTTGGCTTGATTTTTTTCTTACTGGGCTTCAAGTTTTGCTATTGAGAACCAAAAATCAATAGTTTTGGTTCTAGTTACTCCAAAACTAAGATGCATGCAAAAACTTCTCTAACAAATGAAAAGCTATTCTTATTTTTTTAGTGGTGAATGAAACGGTGTCTGCCTTGCACCAACCAGCGGTACTTGCAGGCCAGATTTGCTCCATTCTCGAATTGAGGTTAGGCCACCCAGAATCCTTCAGAGGGCCGCACCCCTGCATTAAACGCATCAGAACAAAAGACTACCACCATTTGTCCCTCTATAAAAGCATCAACTAACGTCATGTAGCGTTTCAAGGAACAGATGAGGGTAGGCTTGTAAATCTTTCATTTCTTGTTGGATTCAGAACATTAATATGCGTGAGGAAAACCGATTATCGGTACGAATCAGGGAGAAAAACCTAATCGGTGCGTCTGTTGTCAAATCAAACTTATGTGTGCGACGAGACTAGATGTCCTTTTCTGTTAAAAAAATAAATAAACGCATTACCCTTGCAACATTCAAACACACAACCATACACACACAGAGAGGCTCTGAGTTGTAAACAAGAGGTTTTCTATATTCAACAGCTTGTTCCTGGCATTGGCCTCAAGTGTTGATTCTCTATCTTTTTTTTTTTCTTTTGGCCCAAACTAGACTTCAACATTTTCTTCCTGATCTCTACTGCATTTCCCTCCCATCCATCTGATTTGAGGTGAAGGTAAACCAGGTCCTTCACCTGATGAGACAGATGAGCAACGAGTGCTTCCTGTGATCTGTGCAGTACATTTCTTTCCAACTTATGTTTCTGAACTGAGCTTCTAACGGGGAGACGCGCCACAGTCGACAATGATTCTGTCGGACTCAAAAAAACCTGCAAATACTTCACATGAGAAAACAAGAATGCGTTACCTGTCCTCCTCCCCATCGACAGGTAGGATTCCAAACAGGCTTGTGACAGTAGGAGTGGAGAGCTGCAGGGCCTCAGGCATGAAGGGTTTCCCGCCGTCCCTCCCAGACACAACCGGAGACTGTGCAATGGCCGCTCCCTCTGACTTCCTTCCGCTTGCCTCTACCTGTCCGAACCCGGTGGCAGGGAGGCCCTGCACCCCCAATAACCCCGGAGTCTTGGTGTGGGCTATCAAACCAGGAGGCAAGCTGGAAGTCGTCGCATTTGGCATGGTCGCACTGGAGGCACTGAGCACAGTGGCGGCGGTGGCGGCAGCGCTCGCAGGTGCACTGCAACCACCTCCGACTGCAGGCACGTTTTGCACACCGGTAACCACGGGGTGGCCCATGGGCTGAGGTTGTACGGCTGGGGCGTACTGAGTCACAGTCTGAAGCGGAAGCAAAACGGGCCCCCCGGGGACCCCAAACCCTACAGTCTGAGGCGCTGGTGGTCCTGAAGAGACAACCCCCACCACCGCTGGACCGACATCTCCAGCCTGACTCACTGCAGAAGCCGGAGCCGGGATGTGTCCACCGGTCACAGCAGAGAGGCTCGACACCGGAAGAGCCTGTGTTCCCCCGGGAAGTCCTGGAGGTATGGACGCATGCTGAGGCTGAGGGTAATACTCCGTCTGGTGCTGTGCCAGTCCTGACGTCTGGCTGGCGATCGGGTGGACTCCGGGAACTGGCTGTTGGGGCGCATAAGGAGGAGGCATCATTGGGGACTTCTGTATGAGAACTTCAGAGTGGGGCAGACCGTTCTGTCCGACGGGAAGCATGCTCTGAGCCGCGTGAGGCTGAAGACCCCCTATGGATGACTGAGAAGGAAGGGTTACGGGTTTCACGCTGGAGAAGGAAGTGTGTGTGGCCGAAGTACTGCCTGCATGCTGCTGGTTGCTGTAGTTCTGATGCAGAACTTGTGGCGGTAGCAAAGCGGGAGATCCTTCCGCCATGGACCCCAAGCCAGGCCCAGAGTGAGTAGCCGGGGACACTGTGGAACCTACTGAAGGTCCAAGCCCACTATCCCTCTCTGCAGCAGGGTCCAGGGTTACGCTGCCGTGCCTTATGCTGTCAGTCCCTGAGTCCTTCTCGTAGAACTCTGTACAAGTCCACCTGCCTCTCCGGAATGGTTCTCCGGTACCATGATCCAGTTTGATGACCCTGAAGCGTGATGAGCAGCTCACCGTGGAGGTTGCAGAGCTGGACCCTCCAGCAGGCTGGGAGGTATTGGCTGACACGCTGGGGCTGGCTGTAGCAGTTGGCTGAAGCTGGACCGCTCCAGGTGTCAGGGAAATACCCAGCTGGTTCTGACCGCCATGAACCGAACCGGAGCCGACAACCTTCCTCGGTTCGGTTGTGTTACCTCCCGGCCCAGGCGGCAGAGTGGCCTGAGGTGCGTTTGCTGGCGCCTCCGCCTCTCCGACGTTATTCAGAGCTTCGTCGGAGGAACTCCTCTCGCACGCGGGCTCGTACTCAGCTCGCGACACGTCGTATATTTCCGACGACATGTCCTCAGTTCGCGACTCGTCCGGGTCGTCTAGACTCTCGGTGTCGTCGGCGGCCCCCACGGCCGCCACCTGGGCCTGAGTCACGCTTGTGATCTGAAAGCAGCTCTTCTTCTTGGCCGGCATCTTCGACATGTTGTTCCGTCAGATTCCGGGTCCCGTATGGCTGTGTTTTTATTTGCTCCTCCCTTCAAAAAGAGGTGAGCTGGTGGAAGCTTTCCGTCTTATTTCCAACACTCGGGTCTGGTTTTCCTCTTCCTATTTAGCTGTAATCAAGATGAATCTGCGCCATCCTCTTCCTCTCTCGGTCTCCTGTTGCGTTTCATGAAGCTGAACTCCACACTCCGCGTCTCCTTGTCCAGCAGTACAAGGGGGTCCTGACACCGCCGAAAGCTGCTCGTACGACGACTGAATTTAAAGTCAGCCCGGACCGGCCTGCTGCTTCCCCGGCTGTCCACTCGTCGGCCGGCCGTTGTCGCAGAGTGTTGCCCAGCTGCAGGAGCTACTTTGAGCTAAGGAGGCCCCGCAGCCCTGAGCTGAGCTAGCTAACAATTCAAGCCAAGTGGCTGCCGCCGCACACTCCCCCTCTACGTCGGTACAAGTATACGAGACATCTTCACGAAAGCGCACTCAGCTACTTCACTGGCGTCAAGACGTCCGTCAAGAACACTTTACTTTGTTACTATCTATAGTGGAAGAGCGAACAGACCTCAAAATGTTCCGCTTGAAACAAGTGGTAATCTTAACAGCGCCGACAGCTCCCTCCCTCTCTCCTGACAAGATGGCTATGTTGTGTGGAGCCGCGCTGCATCGTGGGTAAGCAGCGAGCTCAGCGCAGGAGTGTTTACGTATGGCCAGTTTGTGAATCACTCCTCCTGCTGCTTTCAAGAACCGTCGGAAAAATTACTATTGTCGAATGACTAGTCAATTTACGTGCGCAGGGAAGGAGTGAATATGACTGAGATAATCTCAAGTACTTACTTTACTTTACTTTAAATATACGTTACACATGCACTGATTTGAAGCATTTATAGATCTATTATTGTAACTATCTAATGCATAAATACATTAGCATAAAATATGTGAATGTTTTCCTGTGCAGTGACACGCAGAGGTATTCACAACCCAGAACTTTTTCACATTCTGACACAAACATCATAATACCGTGTTCATATTTTCTGTAATAGACCCACACAACATGCCGCACATCGTTTTCCCCGTTATTTCCTTTTATTTCTTATTTTTATTTTTTGTTTCTTTTGTTTTTTACAGATGTTACAGTTGAAATGAGATATTTACATATATTTAATAAGAAGACATACTTTTTTGTTACTGAGTTAAAGTTAAAGTTAAATCAGACCCTTCTTCTCTTACTTTAGATTAGTTTCATCCATCCATCCATCCATCCATCCATCCATCCATCCATCCATCCAACCATCCATTTTCTTACACCCTTGTCCCTGGCAGGGTCAGGAGGGGTGCTGACATTTCGGGGAGACATTTTGGTGAGGTCACCCTGGACAGGTCGCCATTCAGCACATTTCAGCAATTCTAACTAATCTAAACCAAGATGTTTGATTTATCTTCAGACAGTGAGAAAAATTAGTGTGTCTTTTTATTTGATGTATGGAAATATTTGGGTTCAACTTAAAATCTGAAAAGTGTGGCATGCACATTTATGGTGGAATGATGTTACATCTTAGTTAACAGTGTTCTAGTTTAGAATAGTCGGAGAAGTTGAGATTCCAACATGGCTACATCATTGCCTTAATCAGTACTATTGTTGATTGAAGGAACTGCCACATTAGGTCTCAAAGTCAGCATTGGATAAATTCAGAGACACTCCAAGTGGGAAATTTGACTCCACAGCTCATTAAATAGATTTTTTGTTTAGAAAAAATAAAGCTTTATTTCTTCCTAAATGCGTTAAGGTCTGTGGGCCAGGAGATATGAATACTTTTTTGAGGCACAGTGCATTCGTGACTGGAATATATTTATAAAAATTACTATCTGCATCAGAGGTTACCTGAAGGCATCGACTCTGGCTCTGTAGTTCTATACACTGCAGTGTTAATGCCAGTGGTGTTTACCACCAGAACATCTCCAAAGAAGCTCACTGCAGCAGCCTCATAAAAACTAAGGGGAGGGTTTTTAAAGGGGCACTACCTTGTGCGGGTTTATTATTCTAATCCCTTTATTTGCATTCAGTCTCTGCATTTCACAAGAGCTTGTGTAACAACTAATATGGTCAGCGTGGAGGATTCAGACCCCACAGGGTTTACACAGGGGTCCTGACATTCTGTCCTGTGTTAGGAGCACAGTTCATGATGGGAATGTTTTCTTGGCCATTTACAACCCCTTTGGGGAAAATATGGAATCAGTACATTTAAAGGCTGTTCAGTTAAGTTTGTTTTGTAGTAAAATATGAATGAATCACAGAAGTTGCTGGTGTATGTTTTTATGCCTTTTGGCTTGTTCAAGTAGAAGGAACAATTCTGGGATGAATCAGTGAGGACAAATAATTGGTTTATTTAATGAGGCTTCACTTCTGAAACTAAGCTCACATGTGAAATTTGCAGGACAGGCATCTCATCACTTTGCGCCATCAGTTTCCATCGAGCTGAGATCCAAGCTGTTGTTGCTGTGCCTTCGCTGAGGAGGCGTTTTAACACACTTTTCTTCATTTGAAAGTTGCATCATCATCATTCTGAAGAAATGAAATGCTTGTAACTAAACCCTACTTTCAGTTCATGGTTGTATCGCTGAATCCACAGCCCAAGCCTGCTTCTCCTTAAGCAACAGGAACTTTTTTTTCTTTCTATTTTGGTCTAAATTATGGTTCTAGTCAGACTTTTCTGTGGAGAACCACTTTGGTTGGTTTCTCAGCTTGCTTACAATGATTTCTCTTTCTCTTCGTATATTTCAAAGGTAAATAAAACTAGTGTTGGGTCGAGTGTCTCATTGCTGCCCCATGCCTCTTGGCAATCCAGTTTATTTCCCATAAAATGGAGTCACGTTTGTAATGTAAAATTTTCCTTCGGGATTAATGAAATATCATTGAATTTGAACTGAATTGTGAGGGGAATGCATTGGTGCATTTTCAACTTTGAGCAGCACAGTTGAAAATGAGACAGCAGTCTGGTATTTCCTCCCTGCACTGGTCACCAGCTTGGCCTCTCATTGCTGTAGGATATACTGAAAAACTGAAAAGCTACATGCAAGGAAACGAGGAGGCAGAAAATACCCTTTGAATTGTTTTTATAAAACTAACATGAAAAAAAGTCAATTAAATTCAAGTCACAGAGAAAATAATTTATCTTGGTCCCTGACGGTTGGGAGACCTATTGTAATAAAAAGAAGAAGAAGAAGAAGACTGCATGTCTGGTATAGAGGATTTAAAGAGCTCTCAAAAGTAAAAGCTTCTTTGTTTAGTCTACACAGCAAAACATAGACTAAACCTATATTTTGCTGTAGAGAAAATAATCTACAAATGGGGGACATTAAAGGTAGACAGACAGACAGATAGATAGACAGATAGATAGATAGATAGATAGATAGATAGATAGATAGATAGAGATAGATAGATAGATAGATAGATAGATAGATAGATAGATAGATAGATAGATAGATAGATAGATAGATATAGATAGATAGATAGATAGATAGATAGATAGATAGATAGATAGATAGATAGATAGATAGATAGATAGATAGATAGATAGATAGATAGATAGATAGATAGATAGATAGATAGATAGATAGATAGATAGATAGATAGATAGATAGATAGATAGATAGATAGATAGATAGATAGATAGATAGATAGATAGATAGATTTATTTCTGTCCATTTTTGAGCCAGCACTCCCTCTGCTGGCCATAAAGGGAATTTGTTTTTCGTTTTGTTCCTTTCCAAGCAAAACGAATAAAAACTACTTTAACACAGTGTTGAGTAAACTCTCTTACTTCTGCCTCCAATCATTCACCTGTCCTCCTCTGATGCTCCTCTGCAGGTCAGCTGTAACTAACATCTTCTTCTTTTCTCTTGATCAAAATTTGTTGCTGGTGTGTCAGATTTACACGGCCTTATAAATGTATTTATGCCACTTTTTTCCACATTATACCCTAAAAGTTTTATTTATTTTCTTGGATATTTATGTAATAGACCAGTGCAAACTAACAATAAATAAATAAATAAATAAACTGATTTGTGTTAACTAACCCAACTTTATTCAGGGAATTCAATACAGTGCCTTGCAGCATAGAGCAAGCCTGTCCATTGCCTTCCTATGCTATCCTGCTTGCTTCTAATGACACGTCACAACTGAGTCTGGGCTTTCTCCCAGAAAGTATTTCAAATACTTCTATAGTATTTGAACTGTGAACAATGTCGACGACTTTCTATATTGCATTAACACTAACTGTCATCCCTTTTCTGTTGGTGGTGGGTGGGAAATAGTTATTTACAGTCCAAGCAATTTCTGGCACGTTGTGCATTACAATGGGCAAACGGTCAAGAAAAATGTAAAACCCAAACAGAGTCCACACTTCCCAAAACAATCGATTCTCAGTAGTCCACAGTAGAGTCCCTCTGTACAAGCAAAGTGTAGAACAAGGGGCTGGTTTTTACCAGGCTTATAACATAATCTCCCTTCTCTCAGTAGTTAGCTCTTAGTGGGACAACTCCCCATTTGCTACACAATGCAAAACCAAAGTGATTCTTAGAATCTTTTGTGTTTTCACCTGCTGCTTGCTACATACCTGATGGCAAGCAGTGTTTTGTGTGGTTTTGGTTTTTAGTGAGCTGGCAGGCCACCAATTGGTGCCTGACACCTAATCGTCACTGATAGAGTCAAGCCAACTCCTGAGTGTAACTTCCAGAGAGTTTATTGTTTTTTTTTTTACCCTCTCAGGCTCAAATTACTTGCAAAGACTAGCTGAGTAGCACTGAGCTGTTGCAAATCTGCAAATCTGCAACATCTGCCGGGAGAGGATTAAATGCCTTCTTTGCTCCTTGACAATGAGGTGCCTCACTCTAGGCACCTCACTGGCTGCTTATTCTGGACCTCTGTGTTTCATGGTCGTCTTCATCCGTGTGATCATCTTCAGTCGTCACCGGTCTGCTCTCCAACTTACCCTGCTCAGAAAAACAAATAATTGCACATTTCAACCTGCACAGAAACGTACCTCCACAGATCCTACTTTCTAATTGCCAACTTGGACAACTACCCAAATGGCCCATGTCAGCTATTACTGGTTGGGTGTCTTGTTGTTGCTGAAAAAAATAATAATTTATAACATCATTGCTTCACATTTGATCCTAGCAGAGTTGCATGAGAGCCTCTCAATGCTAAACCTTTGGAGTTGTGTCTGGAAGTGCCACAACTGTATCTCAATTAGATCAAATAATTGAGACTCTCAGGGCTGGACTAGCCAGGGTCTGTAATCACTGGTCCCAGAGGCTTCTGACACATAAATGGTAGACTGGATTGAATTTGCTTGGATTTGTGTGTTCTGACCATACTGCCCAAAGGCAGTGACACAAATCTGTTCAACTGTCAGCTGGGGAGTAAGTAGAGAAACATCTGTATGTGGTGCTATTCGTGACATTGATAGTTTTTAAAGATGTCTTAAATGTTGGCACAAAGTGTGAACCCCTGCAGGCATAGACAAACACTCTTGTTCTTTGTTGCAGACCAGCAACACAAACAATGAGAAATTACGAGTAAAAGAAGTTGGTGATGTATGTGTTGAAATAATTGCCTTTGTGTCGGAGGGGTTGTATGTGGATAAACTTGTCGACTGGATTTGCACAGTTGTTAGTGGCGAGGATGGTGGAAGGCCTGCAAACCACCGCACCCGAGGGCATCAAAGGACAGCTATATTCAACTCCAGAAGGCCACAACATCCCCAAACAGACACCAGGCAATGCCCCAGGTCAGCCATACACCACAAATGGTCATCAATGAAGGAAAGGAGCAGCAGCCCCCAAGCCAAAGAGGCACAGGGAGAGATGCAGGGCACCAATCTTCCCTGACCCTGCCACATCATCATCAACTCTGTAACCCAGACTCCTCCGTACCCCAATGCTCCCTCCAACACCTGAAAGCAAGATGACCCAGCACCAACCAGGGGAAACTGCACCACACAAAGCACCCGATATTTCTGGCAGCCAAAACTCAGAAGGACCAGGGCAGGGAGGGCGCATTACCACAACACCTGATTAGGAAAAAGCTGCACACATGTTGGCATCTATGAACTACATGGAAGTGGTTTGTGGAAATCATAATTGATCATGATTCCATGATCAATCATTTTTAACTGTGCTGTTTTAAAAATTGCTTGTTTTGGTTGATGCAATCTATTGAGATCATTTTAAAGCTCTAACTGTTTTTCCTGCAGAACTGGTGCACGACTATGAAAAGCTCAAAGGGACCAAATTAAGGAAACAAATACATCAGTAATCACTAAGAAAACAGTAAATACCCTTTGAGCCTCACTGTAACATGGCTGGGCAGCCAGCAGCTTTGAGCCATAGTTCTGCAGTTCTAACTGCTGTTATGTCTCAGTGTGTGTCTGGTTGAGACAGACTGGCGACCTGTCCAAGGGTGACCCAGCCTCTCGCCCAAAACGACAGCTGGAAATAGGCACCGGCACCCCTTCCAAACCCACTAGGGACAAGGGTGTTTAAAGATGGATGGATGGATGGATGGATGGATGGATGGATGGATGGATGGGTGTGTGTGTGCCTGATTGTTTGTCCCATTTGTCTCTGTTTTGCCCCAAATCCTCCCATATGGCTATTACTTAACATTTGAATCAAAATGTAATTCTCTTCAGGCAGAAGAGCGCAAATAAGGCTATTTAGGCTTAATTTGGACTTCCATTAAAAATAGAGAAACAGAAGCACACAAGGAATGTAAATTGTGGAAAAATTAGTTTGGACAAAATGGTAGGCTTGCACATACAGAAAGAAAAACCCTTGAGAAAATAAGTGTTTGTTTACAGGTGGTACAATGTAAGAGAATAGCCCCTGATAAACTCTACCTAGGGTGGTAGATATTTGTCATTAGTCACATATATTGTTACAGTAGACGGCTAGTTGGATAATTAAGAATCAATCAATTTCCAAAGGGATTATGACACATCCTCAGGTTGAATTAATCCAAAATCTTTGAAAAATAATACATTATGACTCCATTTTGTGTCAGAGAAGTCAGACACAAAACATCAAGAGTACAAATGAAAGGCCTGGCGAAGCAGAAATATATTTACACAAATGGGACAAAATGGTTTGTGTGCTGGTACAAGATTAAAGTAAGAAGTAGTAACTGTGACAAACACGAATGTCTTGAATCCCTTACCTCTAATGATGTCACCAAGCAAAAATACACACAAAGTAGAGTTTGCATATATAAATGGGTGTAATAGATTACATTTTTATAGCTATATTAAAAAAATGTATAGCTATATAAAAATGTAATCTATCAGTGAAAATGTAAATTAAATTTTGGAGCTATATTTTTCATTATCAGTCGAAATTTTCTAGTCAGCAAAAACAGAACGGGATGGCAATTTTCACTAAAAAACAAGAAAAAGTCGGTAACAATTTTAAAATCCCGACTCTAGTTGTCTTGAAGCACTAGTGCCTCACACAGCACGTCTGACTAGACGGTCTTTGTCACCTTTTCGTACAGCATGAAAATACTGCTGTAAAATACAATAATGAAACTGAATAAAATGAGCATATGTGCATCCGCCTCTGACCCGCAGCACTGACTCTTGGCTGAGCTGATAAGTCCCTCTTTATTCCACCGCGTGCTGCCATAAAAGCGCCAGGGAGCTCATTGTGCGGAGTGATCTGATACGGACTACACCCAGCCGCCGCCTCACTGCCCTGGCTTTCTTTGCTGCCCCAGCCTTCGCTTTGGTCAACGTCGAAGTGTGGGTTGGATTGGAGACTCTAAATTTGCCTGGAGATATCGTTCACCTTCCCGACTCTGTCTCTTTTTTGGTAACATTACCCGCAAAGCTATAGTCTTTTTTTATATATAAATTTATAGTGTCAGTTTCTTGAATATGTCTTGGCAAAGCTACGTGGAAAACCTGATGGCCGATGGCAGCTGTCAGGATAGCGCCATTGTTGGGTGTACAGACGCCAAATATGTTTGGGCAGCGCATGCCGGTGGTACATTCAACAATATCACGGTAAGTAATAAAAAAAAAGACCAAAAATTGGAGAGAACCGGTGCTGCTCGTTGCCATTCCTGGCGCGCGCTTCCCCACGCGGACGCTCAGTAGCGCTAAAACCGTTATCTCGCAGGCTCTAAATGAACCGAGCTAACGTTTCGGAGCTAGCTCATATAAGCTAACTTGTATGGGCCTGCGTTGGATATTAGACATGCTGGGGAAACACTGCCATATTAAACCTTCTGTGACAAGACTTCAGTAATAACGACTGTGTGCGGAGCTTAAATTATTTGCTGCTGGATAACGTTTTAAAAGATTTTTGGAGCTCCAGCAGTGAACGTGAGGCTAATTTAAAAGCAGCTAGCAGACGGCGTCTGGCAGCAGAACGTGCATGCTTTTGTGCGCGCAGCTGCTTCGATTAGCTGAAGTTAAGCTGCTACTTTACCGGCTACCTGGTGTTCAAAAATCTGGCTAATAAAGCGCAGACGGTACACGCCTTTATGTTCAGTCAGACCAGCCACCTGTTTGCATTGTTCGCTAAAAGGAAACGAACCTTTTCGTTTTATGTAATGAGCTTGGTGCATAGCGACACAGTAGAACACTCGAGAAAAAAAATAAAAAAAGAATAAATATATATATTTATATGAAGAGCATCATTAACAATTTTTAAATGATATTCTGTCATTACATTGAGTTTAATTAATCAATCTATCAACTATGGATGGATTAGAGTCTCATTTTAACAAATGGTGCTTGTGCTGCATTTACAGGTGCAGCAATGCATGACACTCCAACAAAATCAATGCAAAATTAAAACTGCATCTATTTCAGAGATGCACCTTTCAGGTAGCCAGACCCAACCCTCGCCACATTAAATGGATACATTGAAAAGATTTAAACCAAGTGCTTCCAAAGTGCTTGCCTAAACAATAGCTTGAGGTTTGATTCACTTCCCAGCCTTATAGACATAATAATTTTGTAACTTTCTGCATCAAGTAAAACGGCTACCTCTATCAAAGAAGCTGCACATTTTTCAATCCAATTGTTTTTTTGTTTTCTTTTGTGTGTGTGTTTTGTCTTTCAGTCTCAGGAAATTGACGTCCTTGTCGGAAAGGACAGGGAGTCGTTTTACACAAATGGTCTCACCCTGGGCTCAAAGAAGTGTTCTGTCCTTAGAGACAGCCTCCAGGATGATGGCGACTGGACGATGGACATCCGGACAAAGAGCCAGGGAGGAGAACCTACATATAACATTTCTGTAGGCAGAGCTGGAAAAGGTAAAATTAAACTTATATGTGGTGGGGTTCCAGAAATGGGAATTTATTTATTTATACTTAAATACTTCAGAAAGCCACAAGATTTAACATCCCAAATTTTTTAATTAACATAATAGGGACAGTATATATAACAAAGGAAATGCACCTTAGTGATCAAAAGGCTAATTTTGTGAAATTTGTCAGCATTTAGCATGAGGATTAAAACAATAGTTTTCTTTTTATGTAACCATTTAAAACACTTCATTTTGAATTCTTAATCTCATTGTCGAGATTTATTGTTGCATCTAATTAGTCCTCAGGCACAACAGCAGTAGTTCTTAAATGGCATATTTGAGGGGGAAATACTTGGAAAAAACCTCTTAAGGTTTTTAAGGTATGAGGAAACCCAGGAGTTAATATCTGACCTGTAGCTTACCTTTGTCTAACCCAAGTTGTTAAGAGGTTAAGGAACGGGCCACTTTTAATTGACTGCAGTCTTAAAAAACATCGTAGCACACCCCAATATTGGGGTTTTGGTAGGTTCTTTACATACAAAGTAATGGTTTTTTTTTTTTATATATATATATATATATAGAGGACTCTGAAGGCTGTGGTCTGCAACAATGACCCTTCCTGACCATCTTTAATAAAACTAACCTAAAATGCTCTGATGGCAAACAGGGTTTTAGGTGGTCTTCTCACATTCTCAAAGTCCAACCATCATAATCCAGACTGAAGTCCAATGAAATTGTACTTGAGTCCAATTCTGAAGCGAGGTTTCATAAGCAGTTTGCATCTTGTCTGCAGAAGATGACCTTCACAACCTTCATTTAGTATAAAACTTTATTTCTAAGGTTTTTCCTTAAATTGGATTTTTTGAAGAAGTAACTGACAAGCATCCTGACCCCTTTTTCTAATTTCAGGTATGTCACAATCAGTTTTTAAGAACTAATTGATTATGTTCATACAAATTAATAAAGTCTGAGCCAAATTTTAAAATTCTTCAAAAAATATTTAATTAGTTCCACATTCAAATTGGGAGGAGTATAGGGTGTTAAAAGGGTCTTTAAATAATGACTTAGTCTCTCATGTTTTAGATGCATTTAGATAAGCTGAAAGCCTTGAAAGGCTTAATTTACATGAAAGCAAAGCAGAATTGATTTTAAAATGGCTGCAAACTTTCTTGCAGTATGATGAGAAGTCTTGTGTTTATTGGTTAGCAGAGAAATTTGCCACATGAGTTTGCCTCTAGTTAGCAGAATTAGAAAGAAACTAACTTTTTGCTTTCCTTTCTCCTGACTCTAGTGCATGATGTTTTGTTAAATGATCATTAATTAAATGTTGCACCTCTTGGGATATTTCAAGCATGGTGTGTCAGCACTTTGTGGTTTATTCAAACATAATTTCTTACCATCAGACAGTACAAATAAGCTCTGTAGCTGCATTTTATTTGGGTAAATATAGAAGTTACCAGGGTTTCTACAATGTAAAGTACAAGATTCTTAATTTCAATTAGCATTTCTACAGTAAATGGAAATGCAGCATGATCACTAGCTGCTACAAGATGCTACAGGAATCTATAAATTCCAAGTGGTGCACATTTCTATTTCTTATCTGCAACGTCTTTTCTTTACCTTTTTTCTTTTACTTTTCTTAACTATCCTTTTTTTTTTCCTTTCCATCTTTTCTCTTTCAGTTTTGGTTCTTGTAATGGGCAAAGAAGGCGTCCATGGAGGCGGCTTGAATAAGAAGGCTTACTCAATGGCAAAATACTTGAGAGATTCGGGCTTTTAATGCTTTGAAGCTCACGTAGATCCAAGTTGAGGGACAAAAAAGAAGAGAAAAAAAAATTGCTGTTAAGATTTTCTCCTGCAAGCAGTCAAATGTTTTGGAAACATTTAATAGCAGTGAAGAGTGATAAGATACTGTGTCACCTTTGTTCTCACCCCTTCACCCTGTATGGGGGGGGCGGGGCTCTTCTGTTTTGTTCATTTGTCTATTTTTTATTTATATATTTTTCCCCCTTGTGCTCCAGTATTGGTTTTAGTCATGGGAAAGGAGGCGGTCCATGGTGGAAATCTTAACAAGAAAGCACATGCAATGGCTGAGTACCTGAGGAAGTCTGGATACTAAGCAACCTCGCCACCCCATTGGTCAACTTAGCAGCTCACTCCCACTCACCGTATTGTTGACACTACTTCCAGGATTTAGGTGGCAAACAGTGTTACTTCCTACCCAGTCTCCTTTTATACACAGTCTTTTGTTGGCTAAACTCCCTCATCCACTTTTTTTTTTTTTGTTGCCCTCCCCTTAACATTGCTTATCATAATTTTGACACTACTGTTATGGCATGTTTATTGAGATGTTTATCAACCAAACATGTTTAAAAAGAAAAGAAAAGAAGAAAAGAAAAGAAAAAGCTAAAGTACATACTTAAAAGTGTAAAATAAATTTGGACTCCTAACGTAAACTGACTTGTTTTCTCTGTACACATCAATATACATCTACCTTTTTGTTGAGCATTATTAAAAAGATGCCTCTAAAAAATGTTTTCCAATATTCAGCATGCAGGCATTATGAAAGTGGCATGTATGCGCTTCATCACAACAAACCTAGCCCTGTTCCTCATGTCCTTCCACAGTGTTTCAGCCAAACCATATGTCATGCCTTTCTATTAATGTCCTATTGTTTTTTTTTGTGTTTTTTTTTAAAGGATTTCCCCTAATTGGCCACCTTTTGTTTCTTTTCTTTTACCGTCCATTACCTGAATTTTGTTTTGCTATTGTACCTTAATGTGGTCTTAAAGTAACTGATGTGGCGTTGGGCTGTTTTTGAGTGTGACGTAAGGTTAGCATTACACCCATTTATCATTTTTGATCCCAACTTGGAGTCTCAGTGGACATTTCATCTCTTGGCAGTTGAGATGGGGCCCATTCTCTCCTGCCATTTGTACATTTTTTGCTGTAAAAATAAAAACACTACACCTTTGTGAGCTCGCCCTCCCATGTGGACCAACTTCCATAAGAGAGGTACTTTAGCTTATTGGAGGCAATTGTTGGCTGCCAGGAAACCACCGAGATGACTTCAGATGACTGTAAAACATGTAACCGCTTCTTTAGACTTCAACACTAAAATGTTTCCTCACTAACTGACTTCTTGCTAACTTTAATGTGCATTGATTACTACAAAGGCAATGTCATTTTTACTACAGTGTGAATGCATTTAGACTGTACAACGAGGCTGCTGGGCTCCAACACCTTGGGATTGTTTTTTGCCTTGTGCTTTAGTCATCAAAGTGTATTCACAACTTGTCATAGTATGGTACCTAGAAATATATTAAAAACAATGCTGTGTACACTAAACATTGAAAATGATGTTGGTTGGAATAAGAACATTTGTAAGTTGTCTTGTGGTTTCTCTTTTTTTTAATTTTTTTTCTTCTGAAAAATAACTGTTCTGTGCCATAAAATTCAATTTCTGATCTGATATTAATACGAGTTGGATTTGTACCTGCTGCCCAAGCAAGAAATAACTTCAAATGGCACTTTCTTAAGGGATATTTTGGCATTGGTAATATCTAGACTTTGTGGAATCTGTACAGAATTGAAACAAAGCAAAAGTTTGGAATATTTTGTCATCTTTTAAGTTGAACTTTTTTTTTTCCTCCCTTTTTAGAATTTTTGTTTTTTCAAATGCCATGACTTCAGATTAAATAAAAGGTAATCCAACCAGAGATGAGTCAGGATGTCCATTCTTTTACCCTGGTGCCAAATTGTATATGGATGGCTAAAGTGTAAGCTTAAGTCTCAAAGTCTCAATTTTCTTTTTATAAGGTTTTCAGAGAACTTTAAACTGAGGAATAGTTATTGAACACTTAAAGAACTACAATAAATTGAAGGACCTTATAACCTGTACTAGTACTTCAGAACTTGGATCTGGGAATGACCACATACATTGTTTTTCAAAGTGAGATTTTGGAAGTTGAAATCTGTAGATAAAAGGGCAATATGATTTATTTTTGTGCAAGGTTTTCTCACCCTGTATGAGATATTACAAGATAAAGAGTGCAAATAAGCTAACAAAACCTTGCTGATGTGAAACCTGTTAAAACCTAAGAAGATAAGAGGGCTATTGGAATATATTCCATACTTTTCTCATCCATTATGTTAAGATTATGGACACCAATATCATCTCATTGGACACCCTGTTAGAAGGAAGATCATATGCCTTATGGGAAGATGGGTTAATTAAAACATTTTATTTTGAAGTTCAAAACATTTGGCTGCTGGATAGGCTGAGTACCAATTTTTGCTTTCATCTTGTCTCATGCAGCAATCACTACTGGTCCATGAGCTAATTAGCACAATTGTCAACACCTGCTGTATTCAG
The DNA here is from genome assembly GCF_027474105.1 of Poeciliopsis prolifica. NCBI lineage: Eukaryota > Metazoa > Chordata > Actinopteri > Cyprinodontiformes > Poeciliidae > Poeciliopsis > Poeciliopsis prolifica. Next base: position 2,647,308 of record NW_026562383.1, read on the forward strand.
GTGTTGACCAGACCATAACTAGGACCAAGGCTGTGTGCTCTGGTTTAAACATACTAACCAGCTACAGGGGGCAGCTTACGTGGGGCACTGCTGAGGCCATTTGCCTGTGTGCAGCGCCGTCTATTTTTCCTTCCCTTCAATGGCGTTTAGAGAAAGCAGGGGAGGTGAAATTTTAGCACATTTAGGACTTCTTGTCTTTCTAATGTCACTATGCAATGGTGCAAAACTGGTGAGGCTTAGGGCATTAGATGAATCTAGAGGAACTGCAGTGCACACCCAAAAGCAACCTGAAAGAAGTCATCTGCATCATGGAAGACTCTTAATTGGACAGAGCTCCCTGACAGATTCCAAACTCAATGAAACCAACTCCACAGAGGCATCGCTGGATGAAGCCGACTACCAAGCTGACATGGGTAGGTGTTGCAGAATTTAAAACATTTCACTTCTTAAAAGAAAAAAAAAATTATTGTAGTACATATACTTCATTTCATTTAACTATGCTTTATTTCAAAAGGCTGGGAGACCAGTCAACTAATGGAAAAGAGTGACTGGCAAAAAATGGCAATGGAAAACTTGCTAAAAATGGAATCAAAGGTTGAGTGCACGCCAGAGTCTATGAAGCTTCTTGTTCACGATGATGCCTCTGCCCCTGAATCTCTCATCCTTGTGGACCGCGGTATGCTTTTATTTAAATATAAAATTTATATATAAAAACACTCTTCTGCACAGCTGTTCCTAGTATGAAACATAAACGGGACAGATGGGAGCTATGATATTTCAAGAAATCTCCGTCTTGTCCTTTTCAGGTCACTTGTCTCCTCTGTCTCTGACAAAGTTGCCCTCAAGCTGTGGTTACACCATTAAGTCAACTCAGAAAGATCTGGTCTTGGTTGCACCCTTTGATGGCTGCTTTGTCGTTATTCAGGTGGGTTTCCCATTATGGATGGTCTACACATCTGATTTATCTGTGCTGTTATCACGCAATCAAATTCTGATTGCAGGAGAATGACTATGTGCTCCCGTTGCTGTGGTGGGGCCTACCCGTCAGAATGACATGTCCTTTAATGGGACATGTGTCACAAAACCCTCCAATGGTCACTTGTCATGCTGAGGGCATGGTTGTGAAAACTGAGTGGATCACATCTGCTTCAAAAATCAAAGTAAACGGTAAGTATTTGTTAGCTGTGGTGTTCTCCAGGTAACTTGCAGATAGTGTTGTACCATCATCAGAAATTAGCTGCAAATTTAGAACTTTCCATTTAAAGAATCCCTGTGACGGGAGTCACAAATTTTATTGGAATATTGCCAAGCTGTGAACACCAGGAATCTCTTGTGCAAGTGTATACATTGAGCTTCAGGTTAGTACTACAGTTTACCCTGTTTAATTTTTAGCCTTAAGCCAATGATATCAACTTATCACTTTTAAAATAATCTAAAAATTGACTGCATGCAATAAAAACAGCTATTTTTTTGTGAAACAGAATGATTTGCAGTAAACTTTCTCTATTGACACTGGTGTCAGTGTGGCATAGAACTCCTAAATTGGTGTGGACCCTGGTTTATTAAATTAACTTGACTTTTTTCATCTCCTCTAGTAAATGGAAACTGGGAGTCCCTATTGAGAGCTGCACAACGTTGTGTATTTGGTATAGTTGAACATCCAGAAGGTGTTGTTATATCTGTGCGTTATGCACCTTGCCTGGTAGAGAAGGTAAATTTTAAAACACAGATTATTCTTCTAAGGAGGTGAATTTTAGTAATGGTGACATTTGTTTTTGCAGGATGGAATGCACTCCCTTGAGTTGGTTGGAGATGTAGAAACCAAGGTTTCATGTCCGTCACTGTTGGCAGCTCAACTCAAATGGACAGAAAGCCAAGGAAGAGGTTCTGTGCAGGAAAGTGACATGCCAGGCAAATGGATGTATCAATTTCCCACACCATACCCATCTTTAACACTTCCTCCTTTTTCTCAAAATGAGAAGATGCCAAGCAAACCAAATCGGGGTTCAAATCTGGGGCAGCTTCCATATTCTCATTTTCCAGGTTTTTCTTCTGCTTACCTTCTAAAGCCAGACCTCACTACTACTAAACAGCCACAGACCACTACACGTTCAAAATTCAAAGTTACGTCATCTGCAGATCATCTTTACCCTCAGATGTTGCATCCCCACTTGCCTTTTACTGCAAGGCCACGAATGATGCAACCTGTGACCAAACCTCCCCATATTCCCCAGAAGCCACCTGCCAGCAACCTGCAGATTCCAGAACAAGTATTCCCTTCAACTTATACAGAAGCTTTATCCCTGCTCTCAAATTCTTATCCACTGTATCTCCAAAGATTACTTGAGAAACCTGGGCCATTGTATCCTACAATGTCTCAGAAAGGTCAAGGTGAACACATGCCCTCCCATTTATTTTGTTCTCAAAAGATGTTGGACACAAAACCATCTGTACTTTCTCAGCTATCATGGCCTGAAATGTTTAAAAGTGAGGTGCACCAGCTATTTCAGCTTGTGTGCATCCAGATGGAGGCAGCCTTAAAACCTCCAGATGTTTCCCAGCCACCATACTCTGACACTGTAAAGGGTCAGGTATATGAGCCATTCAACCTCTTGTGTGCCTTGCACAGGACCCAGCTGAAACATTCAAAAACACCTCAAGGTCAAGTCTATTACTCATTTTACTTGTTCTGCCACCAGCAGAAACAATCCTCAAAGCCTGCTGATGTTGCACAAGAAACTCCCAAAGGCAATCTATACCAGGCTTTATATCCCTTCTATTTTCAGACCCCTCAAAAACTCTCTGGAGATAATGAGCCCTCTCAACCTGTGACTCCTCAAGCCCAAGTATACCCACAGCAAACTCAGAAACCTGCTGTAACTGAGCCACCACAATCGATGACTCCTGAAGCCCATGTATACTCACCATACTTTCCCTTCTATTCCTACCCAAAACCAACCCACAAGCCTGCAACCCAACCGCCACAATCAGCAACTCCTCAAACTCCAGTATACTCGCCATACTTTCTCTTCTATCCCCACCCAAAACCAACCCAGAAACCAGCAACTCAACCATCACAAATGGCAACTCCCCAAGCACAAGTACACCCACGGTTCTTTCCTTACTTTGACCAACCAAAGCCACTTCAGAAACTTGATGTAACTCGACCACCACAATCTGTAACTTCTCAACCCCAAGCATACCCATCTCCATTCCATTTCTATTCTCAACCAAAGCCAACCCAGAAACCTGCAACTAAGCCACCACAATTGGCAACTCCGAAAGCCCAAGTGTACCGACCATTTTTCTACTTCTATACCCCTCCACAGGTGGCTCAGAAACCTGCTGTTACTCAAGCCCCACAGCCTGCAGCATCTCGGAACAAAGTTTATGATCAGTTCTCTGACATCTACCCCAAACCAGAGCCACCTTCAGTGCCCACAGCAGTTTCTCAAACCCAGCAGTCACAGCCTCCTTGGGGCCAGCTAAACCAGCCATTCTACTCTTATCACCCAAGTACCCTGACCCAATCAAAGCCAACTTCAAGATCTACAGCTGAATATCATAAGGACCAAGGACAACAAAAGCAAAGGTGCTTTTATTCTCAGCTGTTGCCTGGAAATCAGCTGGCAAAAATTCCAACTAACACTGCTCTGGGACATGGACCCTGTCTGCAGTCTAAACCACCAGCTGTGGAAATGAGTGAAAGTGCTTCCCTGGTGAACCATTTCCATTATTCACAACCTCCTGTTGCAAACCCTCTTCAAGGCCAGTTTAAAAACCCCTTCAACATGTTTTATTACCCACAGCAACCTCATGGTATGCAACAGTCTGATGTGTTTGCCGTTTTGTCAAGTGAGCAAAAAATGGAATCTCCCCCATCAAAACAAGGTAACCCTGTTTACTGTCCTCAATATTGTCCTTCTGTATTATCCAATTGCTGTCTACAAATAGTTTTGCATCATCATTTTTACAGTTGTATCCCAGGTGATAGTAAAGCTGAACCTCAGTTGTACACAAGTTTCTTGCCAGTGTCTCATCCTATCTTTAGCCAAGGCTTGGAAACTGCTGAAATTCCACAAAAACTTTCTGCACCAGTTCTGCAAGCTGGAAGCGCTAGTGCTTCAGCACAAACTTCTCCTTGGGCACCTCAAACTTCTGATGCATATGAATACTTTCTCCAACCACCAGATGGCATTGTTGCACTACCCAGGAGAAGTCTTTCCACGATTGCAAATGAAGAGCCAGTTTCTTATTTTGGAACAAAATTTCCAAATTACATGTTACATGGAGCACAAAACATGGTACTGCCACACTTGGAACAAGGAAAATCTGAATCTCCCAATGACCCGTCTCAACTGCGGATGCCTGACGGTGAACAAGTGAAGTCAGTTGTGCAATATGAACCTTTTACCATCCAATTTCCTGAACAAACTATCCATTCTAGGCCAAATTTTATGCTTTATCTTGGCCAACATGCTCTACATGTAGGAGAGTTACAAAATAAACCTGCTGTTGCGCAGCGGTCATTGCACAAATCTAATTATAAAAGTTCAACACATCACAACTTTAAACGTGCAATTGACAGGTTTTTCTCTCCTTACTCTATGCCTGGAGATTCTCCTGAGTCAAATAGCTCTGTGGGCCTTAATGGTATTCAAGAACAGCCATCTGAGACGGGGTCAAATAATTCAACCAAAGAACACAAAACTCAAAATTTGTATTCAGAACCACGAAGTTATGTCCTCCTACAGCGTGGCCCACCAGGAAAGGAGCCCAAACGTTTTGGAGAGTTGAATTATGGTGCAAACTCAAAAGCCCTAAAACTAAGACAAAATTCTCATCTGCAAGCATTAAAGTCTTTGCAGGAAAAACGACAAAAATTAAAGCGGTTGGGTAAAGGAGCATCTAGTCATTCACTTAGTAGCAACTATTTGCAGAGGGATGGTGACTCATCAGGTTTGTTTACCACGTCTGACCCAAATACAGTGAATTTTCACCATGAACAATCTTTCAGTGCTGACAAATTAAAGCCTAACGTTCTGAAATCACTTGACCTCTGGAAGTCCCAAACACCTTCAGATTTCAGCCAATTGTTTCTAGCCAATGTTCCAGAAAAGACAGAAGTGAAGAGTGATACGATGGACCAACAGGTATGTGCTTAATTTTTGAATGAGTCTTTCATATGATTTTGTTGAAATAACGTCTTTCCCTGATTCTTGCAGAAAAGAACAAACCTCTTCAGATGGATAAAAGGAATTTAAATAGGAAATGAGTTTTTTCATAAAAAAAAAAAACAAAAACAAAAAAACTACTCATGTCTTTGTTTTTAATATTTGGGGAAATATTGTCAAACTACACAGCTCCCACATAAACTAACATTTAATGTTTGGTAAATATTCTAAACTGGCATTATACTAAATTGAAGACCAAGAGGGTATTGCTGGTTTTAATTTTTGTTCAAAGACTATGCAAATTATGAACATTTATTTTCATTTAAACATTCAAATTAAGTGTCTTCGCCTTCAAATAATGGTGTTTATCTAGAACATTCAAATGTTTGAAGTTGCAATCGGGTAAGGGTCATAGAAAGAAGCAAACTGTTTCAAATCATGTGCTTAGGAGACTGACTTTTTAAACTATAGCTGAACTACATGCCTCCCCACATTCACTCCTCTTCCAGCTATTGGAAATACTCCTGGGTACAAAGATGTCCTGTTTGCATGAGTCAACATGATTGACAAATAGGCATGTGCACTTTGTCAATAATGTGAACTGTCCTCATTGACCCATAAGGCAATATTTTCTTCATTAGGTACCCAACTTACTTTTCAAGAAAGCACAGTGAAAAGTTAAAAACAAGGACTGATCTTTATTCAACACTTGCATGCAAATCTAATTTCCAGTAATCTTGTTTCTTTTCCAAATGCTTACATGACCAGTTTCAAACTCTATTCTGAACCTAAGAGTATTATAGCACACTTGCAGCAGTTCCTTTAGTACCAGTGTAGTTAAAGCAACTGTTGAGTCTTTAGGAGCTTAAGACATTTAGAAAAACCTGATCCTTCCTGGGCACAATTGCACTGGAGCAACAGGAACGGCAGGAGCACTGGCTACAATGGAGGCAGGTGCTTCTCTCTTCACCAAAGCGATGGGGACTTCCACGCTGGCTGACGAAGCGTCTGAAGACGAGCCATCAGCAGCTGGCGAGGGACTGGCAGGCTCAGCAGCAGGAACAATTAGAGCTGGGGCAACGGGGACCACTTCAGCAGATTCTGTGGATTCTGACAAATAGTTGCTCATGTGGGGGTTGTGGAGGGCTGTGAGCTTGTGGTGTCCTGCACTATGCTTGTGAGAAGCCCTCCCAGCGTGGATATGAACTTGAGGTGGAAAGGTAGACCCCATGGTGGTGTTTGAATCCAAAAGTGGCATCTGAAAGTGGAACAATGTCATTTAGCCTATTTGGGTAGATTGGATCATCTCAAATTATAGGAATTTAAAGTGTTTTACCAGAGTGGAAAACATCTTGCAGTTCACGCTGGGATCGTTTGTACCTTCGGAAATGCAAATTCCACGTGCCTGAAAAGGAAGTTAGATTTTTTTTTAATGCCGCTAACCAGCTACTCCTACAGGCTTTGTAATGTTGTCCACTTACAGCCATAGTGTCATTCAGGGGTGTGCAGGTGTCATTGATGCAGTTGGCCTCAACTACAACAAATTCTGCCTTGTACATTTGTCCACCAGCCACAATCTGAAAGACATTTAAAAGGTTGTAGAATACTTGAACTTGTGGATGCATGACCTTTGCATGCTGAGACCCACCTGTGAAGACATCCTTCCAATCTCCCAGAGCGAATATGTTAAATTTTGTGTCTCATTGTTGAGTTTTGTCAGTGAGGCTTGAACAAAGTCCTGGCCCTGTGTGTGATTCAGAGGAAGGAGGGTAGAGCAGCCAAGGCACAAGTCCTCTCTTGATTCTAAACATCAACCAGAAAAAAAAATCTCCTTAAATCTGTGGTGATTTCTGTGAGATGCCAGTGTGTTAACTCTTACCTTCTGTTTTGCATTTGAATGCCAGGACAGTGAGAATACCGGCAACTTTTTTTAGCACCACATCACAATCCCCTTCAATTGCCTAGAGATGCACAAGGAATCAGTCCAAACAGCTGCTGATCTTGTAACATAAAAACCTTACTCTGATCATCATGTTTTGTCTGGTATGGTTGAGCCACTCTAACTCGTCTGTGGAAGAATGATCTGCGTTCTCACCGTCAGATGTTTGGGCCTGACTGTGCAGTTGGCAACAGGTGTGGGGTCCAGTACATGGCAGTCGGTCTCCAGCAATTCAATTTCCAGGACATATGTATTGTTTCCATCAGGCTGTATAAGACAAAATATTAAGTTGTTTACTTCAATATTTTCCTTTAGTTCTTAATGGGATACAATTGTGCTGTTAATCCGAGACTCTCACATGTACACCTGCTGACCTACCACAGTGTGGATCTTGATCTCTTCAATCCGGTTCAGCGCGTACTTGTAGCCGTGGGTGTGCTGTGCATTGAGGTAATCCTGAGCCACCAGTGCAGCCTCCTCTGCCTCCAGGGAGTCGCACTCAGGCAGCAAAATATTCAGCTGAGCCCATATCCCCCCCAGCAGTCCCAAAGCCACAGTGATGCCCAGGAGTTGCATTTCTTTTCAAGGCACAGAGAGCTATCTGAGAAACAAATCAAGCAGAAAACGGAAAGAAGAGGCAGAACTCTGGCCGCCTGTGTTGTATTTATTCTGAACTTTAAACCGGTCCAAGTTAAACACTGTGATCTCTCCTCCTCCTGCGTCGCAAGTGGGCTGTGCTCCGTATCAGGAGAGTTGCCAAGACAAATGGACGCAAAGTCTTGGATGAAGCGAGTGACCACCAGTTCAAATCAGTAGGTAGGATTTCATGATAACGGTACAAATGAAATGTCTGGATCACGATGGAGGGAGGTCATGGAAGGATTTCCTGTTTCTCAGTTCACTTCTTGATTTATGGAATTCCTTCTCAATTAGCAAATGACTGGTTAGTAAATGTCAAGGTATGTCATATGCGAGCTGAAATCAGTGGTCATCAATGGTTTCTAAGAAGACTTTGGTTTCAAATCTCACTTAGGGCCACTTCGTTTGGACTTTGTGTGTTCGCCCCATGCATGTGCTAGTATTTTCCTAGTAGTGCCGTTTTCAGTCGCATTTCACAAGCATGCATTTTACTTTCACTGGCCACTCCAAATGGGCCTCCGGTGGGGTGTCTGTATGTTTGTTTGGTGGTCCGCCTCTGTTGATCCCATGATGAACCTGCCCAACTTCCACCTTTTACCGAATGAGTTTTAAATTATGTGGTGTTTTTGGTACACCTTCTCCTGATTAATAGCGCACGGCAATGGCAATTTGAGCAGCAACAATTTTTTTATGAAGGATCAGTGACCTGGACGCATTAAACATCAGTGTCGACATCATTATTTGATTGTTATCCATCTGAGATCAATAAGCTTTTCAATAACAAGAGCACATTCTTCTTACTGTGTTTATTGGTGTATATTATAATGTTTATATCTCTTTACAAAACCCGCTAGGTTAACCAAAGTGCTTGATAGCGGGTGAAATCATACAAAACATCTAAAATACAAGGAATAAAACACAAGAGACAATAGAATAAAATATTAGACCATAGGGATCCCTTGGGGTAATTTGAATCACATACTGGCCTTTTCAACAAGGTTAAGAGATAATTAATATTCAGTTTATTCATTTGGTGCCAATTTCACAGCATATGTCTATGGATGAGATTTCATTCACATGCAATTCGTGTTCATTGTAATTGTAATACATTTCAGTCAGTCCTCCTGAGCAAACACGTGACGACAGTGGAAGGGAACAACTCTCTTGTGACAAGAAGTGTTTCCCAGAGGAACTCGGCTGATTTAATGGCTTTGTAAAAAAAAAAAAAAAATCCCCAAAAACATGGTCTACTGTACCTTCAGTTTGTTCATAGGGGACAGTTTTATTTTAAAAGACTGAACTTTTTCCTCGGATTTAAAGGCAGACACGGTGTCTGTGTCACAGGCACAACCTGGGAGTTGGTTCCACAGGAGAGGAGCCTGACACTGTAACTGAACCATCTACCTCTCAGAGGAAAAACAACTGTCTAAATATGAGAGTAATGGGTGAAAAAAGTAAAATACAAGATTTATACACAGCAGTGCAGTTGCAGATGTGAAACTGCTGACGGTGATACAGAAGGATGTCCCTCTCAATTCCGGAATAAGGCAAATCTGGCGTGCAAAAACCAGCATTCCTCTCTACTTTCAGCATGACATGTTCACAGACAAATAACGTCTTCAGTCAAAGAAACGTCAGATACGACAGCAGCTGTTTCTCATTCACTAGCCAGGATTGTGCATTCATTTAAATTCTGCAGCAAACAGAACCTCAAACATCCAGCAAATTTCCCTCACTGTCGGACGGCCTGGGCGCTGACATTTTCATGATCTGTAGGTGCTTTTATCTCGATGACTTGCATCCTGAACCAAAAAGGCGTCAATCGACAGAAGATAAAATAGAGTAATAGGATCTCTTCTATTCATTTTCATCAGAACTGTCAGGACTTTCTTCCTGGCATTTTGAATCAGGCTTTCCTTACAAACTTCAGTATTCAAAACCCAGTATTCATTTCCAAATATTCAATGAAAATACAAGTAAAGAGTACCCATTTAATGACAAAATCATGACGTTGGGAATTTTACGTTATATTCTGCATTAGCCAATCCTCCACAGTGATGCATTAACTCATTTTTGGTGATTTTATCTTGAGTCCATGCTCAAACAGTACTATTGTGTAACCAGCTGCCTGCCTGTCTCCACCGAGGTCAGAGAGGAGCCTTACAAAGCGGGGCCCCTCAGATCAGCGACCGAACTCTTCAGAAGAGGATGTTTGTCGATGGCAGGGGGCATATTTGAGGGCCAGTGACACTCGCCGCTGCCGTCCTGGATGTTTGTTTTGTATAAGACCATCTGCACAACACACAAGTATTACTCCAGGTCAGGAACAAACAGAGGCATCAATATGACTTTTCCTGGTAAAATTCCAGCGTTTGCCTCACACAGGCTAACAGCTAGTAATGGAGGCCATCTCAAAGTTGTCTACTTAAAGAGAAGATTTTGGTGCAAATGCATGAGGAAAACAAACTTTGGGCAGAGAGGGAAGTCCAAAAGGAAGTTTATAGTGTTTGCACCAACTTCCATTTCTTTCACGTGTTTTTACACACCTCATCGAGATGCAGCTCAAAGGGCTTCTTTGACTTCCTGTGACTGCTTCCTTACAGTCATTTTCCAAACAGGTAGTCTCTAGATAAGAGGTTTATATTCAGAGTGGGGAAAAAAAAGATAGTGATCTGATTTGTCCAGGGGAGGTATTGATTTGGAGATGTATAAAATCCTTGACATTTGTATAAATGTAGCCTACCTCAGAAAGGACAGCGAACGCCACGTCAAATTAAAGTCTACAAGGTTAAAGCAGCAGACACATCTGAGCATCTGCTGTTTTGAAGCAGGGCTGCCCAGCTGAACAGCTGCAGAGAAAGTCAAAGGGAGGCCCACAGGGAGAAGAGATCTGGTCTGGGGGTGGGGAAAGAAAAACAAAATGTCAAATCCGTGAAAATCTGGCCTGGTCTGATTAAAAAAAGATGCACATTTTAACACCTTATGAAAAATGAAAATGAAAAAAAATTAATGAAATTCAGTTTTTCACGCGCCCAAAATAAAACACACTGAAGGTATCCTGTTTTGTTTCAGGGGCCACCAGGGGGCGCTGAGGGAGCCTCAGAAATTTGAGGGAAGATAGAAAAAAACAAAAGGCAGAAATACAAAAAAAATAATTTTTTAAAAAGTCCCGTTTCGTCTTAAAATTTTAATCATAATTTGTGTTTTTGTTCTTCTTCTTCTTCATAATAATAATAAAATATAAATTATATTAAATTATTTCACAAATATTATTTCTGATGCTCATTTTCTCTTGGGCTGCCAGTCAAATTCATCAAGCTGCTTTGAATAGCAAGCAAGACTGCTGCAAACAAAATGTGAGAACAAAATAACATTAGAGTTGATTAATATAAAATATTATATCTTTTCTTATAATCAAGAGAAGTTTGTGATGAAAAATATTTATGTCTGGTAATAAAGTCGTAATATGTCATCTGATAATGAATAAATGAATATAATAATTGCTGATTAATGAATAAAAACAGGATACCGTGTAACATATCCCATATTACTTAATAGGATATGTGGTGTGTGTGTATGATTATTAATAATGAAGTTATTTAGATGATACATTCCGACCCACTTCTATCTATCTATCTATCTATCTATCTATCTATCTATCTATCTATCTATCTATCTATCTATCTATCTATCTATCTATCTATCTATCTATCTATCTATCTATCTATCTATCTATCTATCTATCTATCTATCTATCTATCTATCTATCTATCTATCTATCTATCTCTGCCAGTCTTGCCTTGTTATTGAATTGGTCGTTTCTGATTGGCTAACACAGGAATGACGCATTTTGAATGCGACTCCCAATATGGAGACTCTTGTTGCTACTTTCGTCTTTGGTTTATCTGGTTTTATTTGGTATTTAACAGCTTAAACTACTGGTTTTCCTTACGGTTCTGATGTGAGACGTACTGCGGGCCCAGAACTCGCACCGAGCGGAGGATTCATCCAGCCAGGCGGAGGAAATGCAGGTAAGGCCGGCTGCAGGAAGCTCCCTCTGAACCCCCATGTTCTGCTGCTGTGCCAGGGGAAACTAGCTGTGCGGCTAGCTGCTCCGCCGGGGACTCCGCTCGGTAGCACGTGCCGAGCTGAGGCCGGACCGGGCTGACAGCCTGGAGGTGATACGAATGCGAGCCAAACGTGGGAGGTCCGTGTGTTTGTCCTTCTGCGTGGTCTAGTACTGGACACGTGGGCTCCCACAGAGCCATGCAGGGCTCCGGCTTCGTGACGCTGTGAGGCAGGTTTATGTCACCAGACGGACAGGCTCTTTACAGAAAGTAGCACCCAGTTTTACAGCGATAGTTCCGCTTAATAACATGTTAAATTGGAGAGCGGGTCTATGGGTGAACCATGAATATTAGTAGCAAAGTAAATGAAAAAGAATTACAGAAAGGAGTTGTTTTAAAATAAAACAATACAAGTATTTTCAACGAAACGCAGAGTTTCAGAAAGAGGAGCATTTTTGTTGTTTTTTTAGAGACAAGGGGTTAAATTACGAAGCCAAATAATTTTTAATCATATATATATATATATATATATATATATATATATATATATATATATATATATATATATACATACATGCATACATACATGCATACATATAAATATATAACATACATACATATATATATATATATATATATATATATATATATATACATACATACATACATACATACATGCATACATATAAATATACACATACATACATATATATATATATATATATATATATATATATATATATATATATATATATATATATATATATATACATACATGCATACATACATGCATACATATAAATATACACATACATACATACATATATATATATATATATATATATATATATATATATATACATACATACATACATACATACATGCATACATATAAATATACACATACATACATATATATATATATATATATATATATATATATATATATATATATATATATATATATAAAACTTTGCACAATGCACGATATAAATCCATATCAACCGATGTTGGTAATTTGTTAGCCTATTGGTATCAATCCGATAAACTGAGCGAACAATTGATTTTTTTTTTCCATCTTGTTGCTGTTTGTTTCTGGAAGGGGAATGGAGGCTGGAAAGGGCAGTTCGTTGAAGGATTTGTAAAACATATGCACACTGTTGATAAATATTGGTTTTAACAGGAATATTGATATGGACTAAACTTTTTAATATTAGTGCATCCCTAAAAAAAACAAATATGTTTGATGTTTGTGCTGAAATGATGCTTCTCTGTTGCAGAGTTGGCGTGGACCCAGGAAGACACTCAAGTTACTTCAGCAACTAGCGTCCGCATTCTCCCTGAGATTTACCGCTTGATCCCGAAGGGCGTCGGGACCATGGTGTGAAACGCTGGGAGTCCGTCTGTTCCAAACAGGAAGCCAGTGGGTCCAGCTCGGGTGCCGTCCATCTCTCATGTGCCGCTCTGTCAAACAGAAGGCTTCCCACAGCTGCGCGCTCACATGTGAATCCACGTGGTTCGGCCTCTGTCAGATGGAGCAACTGCGGAGCCACTTGAGGAAGCCAAAGAGCCTGACCAGGAGACGGGCGTTCACGTCGTCCGTCAAGGGCGTGTCCCACCTGTCCAGGCGGGACAAGAGACGCTTGTACTACAAGCTGCAGTTCTGGCTGTGGAGGAAGTGGAGCAAGAGGTGCCGCTTCTGGAAGATCCGAACGCAGCGGTGCGGTGACTCCGGGGTCCGTACAGCCACAGACACTGAACTTAATTCGACATCACAGAAAATGGTTTCATTAGAGAACAATCACAACTCGAAAGTAAAATCCCCAGAATCCATAAAAACCCATCTCGGTCCGGACGTTGGGGATTCTAGAGAAGTCCATCAGAACGGGCCGGGGAGCTGGAGCCAATCAGAAAGTGTTTCAGGTTTGTCTGATGCAGGCAGTGTCAGTCAGACCTCGCCAACAGCAGCATCGCTGCCAGATAGCGTTGAACCTTGTGGACGATCCGAGGGCGTTCTTCCCGCTCTAGAACTTTCCCACACCGTGCGACCTCTGCAGGACGACACCACACAGTTCAGGTCGCAGATGGGTTCGTTAGAACAATGCCCTGATCTCCAGCATAGCGGGAGTGAAAAGACAACATCCTGTCCAAATGATGCCAACGCTGACACCCTGACCAGGGAGATCCAAGGTCAGTTCACCGTTCCCTGAGGGGTGGGCGATGCACTGAAAAAACACATCACAATATAATGGTTTTGTATCATAGATATTGATAATTTTTGCAGAATTTTTGTTGTTGTTTGTTTTAAATATCTGAAACGCTGCCAAACTGACAATCTGATATTTATTCTTGAGGCGTTGAACTAATTTTTCCCTCAGACTCCAAACCATTCCTTTTATTATTAGGCAGTAATGAGGCGGACATGAAACAGCTGAAGTGCAAGTAACTCAAGAGGTTGTTGCTAGGTAACCAGAAAGAGTATGTAAATCCCTACGGTAATAATCAGTGTAATAATCAGTGTAATAATCAGTGTAATAATCAGTGTACCAGAGCAGAATTTTGTCTTAACAGCAGCAGTAGAAGGAGCTGTGGATGCTCTTACTGGCTACGTCAAAAAATATTAAAAATGATCTGGGCTGAATATTTAGAATATGGTTCCAGGATATTGGAAAATCGTGGAATTTTATTATTGTTAAATATGTCAGAAATAATTGTGCTGCATTTATGTTTTATGTGATTGGTCCATGTGTTCATCACTGCTCCATGCAACAACACGCTGAATATATTGATGACATTCAAAGTGAAAATTCAAACATACTTTGCATTCCAAGCAGTCCTTTGAGATATTATTTGTATCGCAATAATTCAAGTTTTGTAACATATCGTGCTGATCAAGTTAGTGCAACATTTTTACACACATTTAAAAAGATGTTCATTTAGAATCCTGATTAAATGCATGAAGGTTTTTGATGGCAAAATGTTTAGAAGGATAAGGTGGAGGATTCTGCATGTTTGTTCCTCACTGCTGCTTTTTCATTTTTTCTTTTTTTTTTTACCAGACTTCTTGGAAGTCTTCTACAGGCGATATGGCAGCTTCATCCCACTCCATAAGAGTGACGTTTTGAGGCATCTGAAGAGGAAGTTCAACTGTGATTTCAGTGACAGGTGAAGGCCTGAGCTAACCCAAAGTAGCTGCGTTGTGTTGCTAGACAAGACCCTAAAGTCAGCTTGTCTCTACCTCCGCAGGAAAAGCACAATCTTCTCTAAAGTGGACAAATACCGAACCACGATCACCCAGAAATCCGTCCTGTCTTTCCGAGTCGTCTACAAAAAACACGTACTGACTCTGGAGGACTTGTTGACGTTGGCGGATGAGCACTGGCTCAATGACCAGGTTAGCACCGAACACCATAAGACCTTTGGTTTGTTGTGTAGAGTGTGTTGAGCTGTGCTCTAAACCGACGTGTTTTGGGGTGAACTGCAGGTCATGAACATGTACGGAGAGTTGATCATGGAGTCGTCCGATCACAAGGTAACCTACGTTATAATCACAATTATGGCAAAAGAATGATTTTATTGAACAATTACACATAAATCATTCAAAAATATTGTATGGTAAGGCATATTTGTTAATAACTTATCACTATTCACTTGTGATTTTACATTAGCGGAATATTCACAAAGTTTTGCACACATTTGTAATGGAAACGCAGCTAGCGACTTTAGCTCTAACCTATTAACCTACTGGGTTAGCTCAGTTAAATCTTCAGATTAAACTTTACTATGGTTGTTTTGGCTTTCTATTGGTCATTTTTCAGTCTTTGTTTCTGATTAATTTCAGCATGTTTTTTTTCTTGTCTCCACTTGAAGGTCCATTTTCTCAACAGTTTCTTCCACCGTCAGCTCATGACCAAAGGATATGACGGTGTGAGGCGATGGACGAAGCAGGTTAGATATAACGTAAAACGGATCTTCATCAAGTAAATTAAAGAAACGTCCAACACCAACTCAGATATGTGATATTAATCGATTGGGGATGCAAATAGAAAATGTGGATTCTGCAAATAAAAACATGTAAACGGCAGCCGCCCGACTCTGCGGGAGGAAGCTATAAACCACATTCATGGTTTCATTTACTGGGGTGTGTAAATGGGTCTAATCAGACCCAAACACCAGTGCTGCCAATCCAGAAATAGAAGCAGTTTTTGGTACCTTTGGTACCTCTGGCCCAGTACCAAATCCTGTTGGAGGATCAAACCAGCATCTCCATAAAGCTAGCTAGCAGAAGGAAACATGAAGTGTTAAAAATATCCTGGTAGACGTTCATTTTTTTAATTTATTTATTTTATTCAGGCTGTTAGAATAGATTTTCCAACTAATCCAGTCTTCCTGTTTCAGGTGGATTTATTTTCAAAGACTCTTCTCCTGGTGCCCATCCACCTGGAGGTCCACTGGTGTCTGGTTACAGCGGACATTTCCGCCAAGAAAATCTGCCTTTACGATTCTCAAGGACATTCACTCCAGAAGGTTGCAAGGGTAATAAAGCTATTATTTATTCTTATTCTTCTTACAAGGATGTCTTGGTTGGATTGTGGGTCATTTGAGTTGGACTGCATCTGGACGTGTTGCTTTGCTTTGAACAGAACATCCTGAAATACTTGATGTCCGAAGCAAAGGAGAAGAAACAAGCTTCTTTTCAAGACGGCTGGACGGTGTCATTTGTAGAGGTATGAGAAACTGGACCAAGTATGATGTAACCTGAGAGGGCAACTTGAGTTTGACATTTTCACTCGAGTTACACTGACGTGGCAAAAATAAGATCACACCTTTAAAACTTTTTTTTTTTTTTTCATTTTGTCACATTTCAGCCAAAAGCTTGTATGCATTTTATTGTACTTTTATGTGACAGACCAAAGTTTATTAAGCAGTAAGGTAGTCTGAAACTAGTTGGTTAGAATTTGTATTCAATTAAATAAAATTGTGAAAAATATG
Source organism: Poeciliopsis prolifica (assembly GCF_027474105.1). Classification (NCBI taxonomy): domain Eukaryota; kingdom Metazoa; phylum Chordata; class Actinopteri; order Cyprinodontiformes; family Poeciliidae; genus Poeciliopsis; species Poeciliopsis prolifica. The sequence goes on from NW_026562383.1 coordinate 2,664,119, forward strand.
AAAAAGCTCAAGGGTTGAGAATACCTTTTGAAAGGAGCTGCGCAAAAGTGTTGTCATATTAATGTGCAGCATTACTGAACAGGCTCAGAGATGCTGTATGTGTATCACATTCAAGCAGCCTGAAAAAAAAGTTGTTGCAAGTCTTTAAAGTAAAATGAAAGTCTCCCACAAACAGCTGCAGTGCATGACATTCTACAGAAATATCAGATTCTGAGTTTTTTTTACTTGATGCTTTGTCTCCCCCTTCTGTTCTTCACAGAAAATTCCACAACAGACCAATGAGAACGATTGCGGCGTTTTCGTCTTAGAGGTACGTCTTGCTTTCACGCTTAACACGCTTTTGCTAATTGACGCTTCTTAATACTATTTTTCGCTAAGACTATTATCTGTCACAGGAAAATAGTGCAGAATGTGAAGGAAGTGAAAAATATTGACTGTTGTCACAGTTTTTTTTTAAAGCCTTTTATTTTCTGTCCTTGTTATGCATCTTAAATATTAAAGAATTTTCTGAAATTTTAACTCTTTAAAATCCAGTTTACCCAAACTGAGGGTTCTCAATAATTTGTTGTTGTTTTTTTTAAAACAAACTGTAAATAAATAGTTTCACCTTTTTTGCCAACTGTAGAAAGAAATATTCCATATTAATGTATTTTTCTGAATTCCGTTCTGAATTTCAGTCAGGAGTCCTAATTTTTTTCCCTGCAGTTCAAAAGACATTGGTTGATAGTGTCTGCAAAAAAAAATGTATGCCTGGAAAGAAGAGAATTTAAAGTTGGATTATCCAGAACAGACATAGTTGCATTTTTGTTACCTTAAGCAGCTTTATTTTCATTTGGTTTTCAATAAAATTTCTCCAAACTTTTTTTTTCTAAAACTTGGATCTCATTGGACTTTAGTTCCCAACAATGTTTCCGTCTCGCTTTCAGCAGTCGACAAAAAGTTTAGTGATTCTTGTCTTCGCTTTTTGCCATAAATTTTATTCTGTTTTCTTCCAGTTTAGAAGTAAAAAACTTACCAAAATGTTTTTTCTCATTCAGTTTCTGCATCGACAGTTTTCTTAAAGACTTTTTCACTACACAATATGAAACATTTACTATTTGTTTCAGTTTGATACTGCAATGTCTTTTTTGTTTTTTTAACAGTATTCTAGATGCCTGGCTCTGTCAAGACCGTTCCAGTTTTCCCAACAGGACATCCCAAACATACGGAAGAGGATCTATAAGGAACTCTGTGACTGTGAGCTTCATGTACAGGACTGATGAGACGAAGGTACATGCAGCTTCTGAAGGATTTCTAAAACGAGGAACCTCACTGCTCTGAGCTTGGCCCTCTGTTGGGGTTTACGTCCATCAGGTCTACAGTCAAATCCACAACTCTTGTTGCTCTGCTGTACTTATGTGATTGCTATTTAACCTGAAGTGTAATTTAAGTAAGAAGCATCTCTGAAGTCCACCAGAAAAGCCTTATTCAGTCTGTCATGGATTTTCTGTTGCTATCCAACTATTAAAAATAGCAGTTTTACAATTTTAATTTCTGTTAACGTCATTACTTAAATAGATGCATTTGGTTGAGTCTTTTGTGTTTCAACCGGAAGTAATTATAAAGCTTTACAAACAAGTTGGATGTACTTTGCTTTTATTTGATGTTTTCATCTTGTATATTGGGTATACAGTACACATTTCACGTAGAACTATACGAGTTTACAGAGTTACATGTGAATATGTTGTGCTGGCTTCACATGTGTAGACTGTCTCTGAACATGAGACCACAGCAGACACAAGGTAGACATTTAAGGCACACAGAGCTCTCTGTCCGAGAATCAGACCTGAAGAACACCAGAAAACACGGAAGAAGACATTTCCACTACAGACTGTGGACTAGATAACACATAGGTTCTTTGTGAATAAGACAGAAAATAAACATGCATCGTCGGAGGCTTTTAACAATTTTGTATGGGTGTAAATCAGACATAAGAAAATGATGGGTGTACCTTCAAATGAAAAGTGGTTTCCCCAACTTGTGAGCTGGACAGGGGGATCACTTTTTTCAAAGTGGAAGGACCTCCAGGGGGCGCTAAAAAACTGGAAATGAGGAAAAACAAGTCCAACTAAAAAATTAAATCAAATTTCAATTATTTTTAAATCTTCAAAACAAATGTTTCTTCAATTATTATTATTATTATTATTATTATAAAACACAATAAGTGTATAAGTCACAATAAACTCATATGTTTATGTTCTTTGCCATGCTCGTCTCTGATTGGCTGACAGTCAAACGCATGGAGCCGCGTTGCTCGGTAAGCTAGCGAGCTAGCATGCGCGGAACGGACCAGATTCTGACAAGAAGAGGACAGAAGGACCGTCCAGCTGTGGAGGACACTGGACACAATGTCAGCTACAATAAGAAAATATGAGGAAGAGTTTATGCAAAGCAAATGTAATAATTATTGAACAGAGAATAAAAGCAAGAAAAACAAGTAAAGTCTGTTTTTTTGAAGAAGCTAATGCTATTTGGGGTTGAGGTCCTGAAACATGATAGATTTTAATAGTGTATTATTCTTGAATTGAATTACGGTTATGACCTCGGCACACGTTAACTAGAAGTTCATGTTCAATTTAAAAGTATTTATCTCAAAAGGAATTTAAATGTCGTGACTCCTATCTTCAAAATGTCAGAATTCCACATCAACATGTCCTGGATGACGCAAGCACTGCTAGTCCACCTCATCTGCTTTTGCCACTCCTGTTTAAATCTCTGTCTGGCCTTAAGATCAGAAAGCCGGGCAGACAGATGTTGGAGTTGGGGAAACTATCGATGGTAGAAATGATAGATGATTTGAACTTCCTGCTTCTCTCTATCAATCCATGCAGCCTCCTTCTCAACTCCTTTAGGATCTGAGGTCATAGTTCAGGTATAAGTTGAGTTTTTGAGATGCTAATCGATTATCAGAAACAAATTCCTCTAGACATGGTTATGCATCATAGCAATTGTCCAAACACATTATGCCTCAACCAAAAACATAAGAGTCTACAAAAAGAATGGGTGTATATAAATGATTGACCGTCTACACAAAGTTTGGTCCGTTTGGTTTTGCCTAATCGTTGACGTGGAACCCCCACTCGATCTCCGGCTCGTCATCGAGGCGGATGACAAGGTAAGACACGAGTTGGAAGAGGTTCTGCCACAGGCCTAAGAACAGGTACATGTAGAAGTCGCTGACGTCCATTTGGCAGTACACGCCCGAGTAGTTCATGTCGCACACGCACTCGAAGCTGTTCACATAGTTGATGCAGAAGCCTCCGTTCATACACGGGTCTGAGGCACATTCATCTATATCTTTCTCACACCTGAAAGGATACAAAAAAAAAAAGATTTTTTCAAAAACAAATGCATGCTAACCATGATTGACCATAAAATAATAAATGTGGAAATAAGGACATTTAGTAGTACCTAGGATTCCTGCTAATATTTTTAAAGAACACAAGAAATTTAGAAATGTATATGAAAAAATGATTAATTTAGCTTTATTTGGTTAAGCGGCTTTCCTTCAGTGTTTCAAGACAAACATCATTTTGCATGTCCTACCATTGACCGGTGAATCCAGGCAGGCAGTAGCAGGTATTGTCAACTTCAGAGCAGTTTCCTCCATTAAAGCAGCTGTAGTTCCATCTTGTACTCGCGCAGAAAGAGGCAGGCAACAGAGGAAGTCTAGACAGATGCATACATAGTGTCAGCTTCCTTTTTTGTACTTGCATGGCTTTGCAACCTCTGCATTTTTGGTGTGTCAAGAAGCACTCACGGATCTGTCTCTATGTACCACGGAGTTTCAGGGATTTTAACACTGTAAGAGATGAGCTGTGTCAGTACAACTTTTTAAAAATGTTTAGCTATTGCTTAAATACTGCCGTCACACTATTGTTGTGTATCTTATAGTTCCCATGAGGTAAGAAGACATAACCTCATAGCAAAATTACTTTCCTGCATTGTTTTTTTTCTTCATCTTTTTGCCACCATAGATCATATAATCTCATCAACAGAAATACATCTCGAAAAAAATTCCTCCACAGTTGGTGCATCCATGTATAACATGTTTTTAGTTTCTCACAACTGTACTTCAACCATACGATAGGACTTGATCTTCCTCATCATTTTTCACATTTAGACTCATGTTCAACGTGAGTCTTTCTATAAATCAGTATAAATGGAAAAGTAGAAACAGTGTGACGGCAGCTTTTAAAACTTGTGTAAAACTTACTCGCAGAAATGTCCTGTCATGTTCCGAGGACACAAACACGTGTAGCTCTGGAAGCCTTTCAGGCAGGTGGCGCCATAATTGCAGCTGCTGTTTTCACACATATCCATTTCGACCTCGCACTGTTCACCAGTGAAGCCTGGCTCACAATCACACTTATAGCCCTCGGAGAGGTTAGTACAGTTACCGTATACACATGGGTGAGAGTTGCACTTGTCTGCCTGGTCTTGGCATAGTGATCCTGTCCATTCAGAGGGGCAGGTGCACTGATGCTGGTCGAACAGATCCTCACACATACCCCCGTTCTGGCATGGGTTTGGAGCACACACATTGGCTCCCCGGCATCCGTACTGTGGTGAATTATCGCTGTTGCCCCTCACAAACTGTTCCTCCTGAGGTCTGGGGAGGTTCAGTTCTGTCTCCAGATGGAATGGTAAATGAAGACCCCCAATCTCCACTGGACCTAGACATCCTGAAAAAGTCGATCCAGATTCCTGGCTTAGGCCACCCAGGAAAATGTCTGCTGCATCCCTGAGAAAGTTCAAGTTCCCAACTGCTGCTTTTGAGACACTGATGTACTCTCTGTGTCCGTCTACATCCATGATCCACCTGGATATTGGAAACTGTCTCTCTTTGCTGATTGATACAAAGTGCCACTCACCATCACTGAGTGGAGCCAGGCTTTCTGCTGTCACTTTCAGAGAGTCGTTATCAGCCCCACCCAGGAGCTCCATAACCAAACGAGAGTCAAGGAGAGAGACCGTTATGTAATCAGAGTCTCTCTGACCATGAAGCAAAACGGCCTCTGACTGCCTACTGCGGAAGCTGAGGGAGACACTGGAGAGGTTGGACTTAATCTTCTTGTTGCTGTGATACCACAAAATTCTGTTTTCAAGCCGGAACGTCACATTGGACAAACCTATGGCATGCAAACAGAAAAGACTGTAAATAAAGTCACTTCAAGACATTATGGTGAGGATCCCTTATTTGGTTGAAACATTTGAGTCTGATACACCAAAGCAAGAGTGCTCAAGTCCAGTCATTGAGAGCTACCACATTGCAAACTTTAGATGCTTTCTAACACTTAGATCAAATGAGTTGCTCTCAATCTGACGTGTGCAGGGCTGAGTTACTGCTGGTGACAGAATTCAGGTGTTTGATTCATGTGTGTTGAATCAGGGATGCTTCGCCAATGTCATACTGCCCCAGGTCAGCTGCAGCTGCAGTCCAGTAACTTGCCACCATCAGCTAGTGAATAGGTTAATGTCTGAACATGTCTGAACATGCTTTAATATTCTCTGATATTGATAAAGCACTATACAAGAACAGTGTACTTAGCTAGAGTGAAAGGTATTGAGGACTGGACTTGAGTACCCCTGATTTAAAAAGGTTTAGCCAAATTAAACTTTTATTACACCAATGAGACATGCCAAAGTGGTGCAGAACATGCCTGTACCCCAAATCAAAAACATGTTCAAGTAATGAGAGAGGCAGGTTATTGTTCCAGAGAAATTAGTCTTTGTGCCCAAACGAGGAGCCATAATAGATTTTCTGAAATATCCTTATTGTGATCAGCACCTTCCTCCTTTTCTCATCAATAACACGTGACCAAGAAATCTCGTCATCACACACTACCACAAGCATTTGCCAGTAGACCTAATCCAACCAGGGATTACCATGTCTTAGGGGAATCCTGCATCAGTAACTCTGTTCCCTCCTGCAATTAGCCACATAGTAATTAATAAGTCTATGAATCCTGCTTGGGATAAGGAATAGAAATTCTGGCTGTATGTGAAGTGTAATTCTTTTTTTTTTTCTTTAAAAAAAGGTATCAAATAGATGCTCTATTTTATAGTGAGTTGACATGAAAGTAGGTAATGAAAGAAGGGGGAAGACATGCGGCAAAGGTCACATGTTGTAACAGGAAATCTTCGAGGAAAGGGTACTTACACTCAAAGCCTTGGGAGAGGGGCTGACAGATGGTTGTAACAGGGCAGGGAGACAGCTCACACCATTTCACCTCCTCACACCGTTGACCTGCTGTGTTGGGGGGACAGCTGCAGATAAAATCATCCCACATAGAGTAACACTCGCCTCCATTGAGACAAGGGTTGACCTGATGTATGAAAGACAGAAATGACATTACAAGTCTGGTTCATTTTACACAGAAGTCATAAGCATGGCTTTTGTCTTACAGCACAAGCGTTGTCGCTGCTGCATCCTTCTGATACGCCCACAAGCTTCTCCAGGTTGTACGACTCCACAGGAGTTGATACTGGATAGAACTGCAGGTGCTTGGTGTTAATCCTCAGATCCTGGACGCATCCCTTGAAGTAGCCACCAAATGAAGCCGAGGCTCTTGAATCTGGTAGACCTCCAACAAAGACCAAATCGCCAGGATGTGCTTGGACTCGCCTGATGGCCATAGCGCCCTGGGTTTGAGCTGACAGGAACAAAGTGGCTGCAGTTCCTTCCAGCTTCACAGCAACCAGGTGGAAGTGGCCATTGTTGACAGTGTTCCGACCGACAAGAGTCTCAAAGTTGTTGACCTGAACTTTGACCCTGCCCTCCACCAGCCATAGGCGAAGATACTGGCTGGTGGTGTTGGTCAGGATGAGAAGTAGACCACTGGACTGTCTGGTGCGAATGAACATGGATATAATGATAGAATCCCCTGGATCATTGTCTAATGAGAACATGGCATAGCTCTCAAGGTCTTTGTTTCCAAACCTGCCAGTGATGTACTCTGTGATGAAGGAATGAACAGAGAGAAATAGGTATCAACGGCATGAATGATAAACAGTACAATGTCATTTAATTACAGGATTGTATCAGGTGTTAAAATGCTCAACAAATGTCACATTTTTATTACTGATTTTAAAAAATACCAAGTTATATGGCTGTGTACCTTGAAATTGTTTTGAGGTACAATTGCACAGCAAAGTCTGCTACTTCTTTGATGTTTAGATTTACTGGTATGTGGTCTTCAGCACCTCACCAGTATGCTTATTGATCAAGTTTCCATTCAGTTGCTTAGTTTGGCTTCCATCTCTACTTTGGTCTTATTTGCTTGGTTGCTTTTTCAAACAAGACAAACGCTAGTCATTATCTGACTATCCTTTCAACATCAGCATACTAACTAGGGCCTTAATCTAAGATGAAATTTTTGGATTTGATTCGCAGGTTCTCTGATTGATTAGATTGGGGTGAATTTGTGGGGACCTCCATTTTTGTAAAGTTTGGCAACAGTCCTATAGGTTTTCCACTTGTGAAAAATATCTTGATGTAAAATGATGGACATTTGTGAAATGGCTTTGTATCCCATAATATATTGGTGGGCTTTTACAGTTGCCTTTTTAAGGTTATTGTGTTAACACTTACCTGTACTGTCCGGATCAACTGATTAAACTCCTACTTTTGAAGAGACGGTCACTTGTTGCTGATGATCAATTAATTAAGTGTTCTTAATAAATCCCATCCAGCTTATAGATAATAATATGGAAGCAGCAAACATTCCCCTTTGATCATATCAAGTTCTCGATCCTTGTATTTCTTAGGTTGTGACTCAGTGGGACGAGTTGTAGGATTCAGCTCTAGCGTTCATCCCCTGTCATTTGTCGATGTGCCATTGGGCAACATATTTTTTCCCAAGCTTCTTTGGTATCTGTATGCAATTGTGTGAATATAAAAACACTCTGAGTGGTTCATATGACTATAATTATCCATGTAGGTGTTGTTTATTTGCCAATTCCTACTTCATTTTTAATATCCAGCTGAAAACCTTAAAAAATGTTGATTCTAAAATGTTTTTTCTTTTTCCTTTTTATTCCAGTCTTTTCAGAAATGTTATAATGCATATTACTGAAGAAAACAATCAGTTGCTGATGACTTCACTCAGGAAATTTGTTGACAGTTATGTTTGTCAATGAAATAACACACACATAATAAAGACATTTCTTAATTTACCCTTTAAAGAAGACGCCTTGGTGTGTCCCAGACGTTTAAGACTCCCTGATCTGGAAAGCTGAGAGCATTCCCGGTCAATTAGTGAAAGCCACGTTTTTTTAATCCATGCTGCAGGTGTAGATAAATAGCTTCTAATTTGACATCTGTTTGACTGGACTTTGGTCTATTTCCATTTACCCAATAAGCTCCTTTAAAATTTGCTGTCTAACTTTACCCTGGTGAGTGGCTCTCTTTAAAGCGATCCATTGAAAGTTCTTGATGTGACACCTACTAAGTCTGGACTTAACCTTTAGCTTCTTTAACAGCCTCTGGTAATTCTGCTTACAGTTGGGTCATTACTAAAGATGAGCATACCGGAGTCACATGCACACATCGTCAAATAAATGAATGAAAAAAATTAATGACCTATCAAATAAAAATCAAAAACCAGAGGCAATGTGAAAGTTGTCAATAATTAACTGAGACATTGTGGTGTGTTTTGTAGAAATAGTTTAAGTTTGTGCTGCTCTGTCACCTAAAAATCCTATACAATAAACTGAGAAAGAAGATGTGGGTGTAATCTGATAGCAAACAGAAAAGATCAAACGATGTGAAGACTACTGAAAGGCCCTGAGTGTGTGTGTGTGTGTGTGTATGGGGGTGTGTTTACCCTCTGCACAGTCGTCTCCTTCATATGGCCTGTGGCATTCACAGGCGTACCTCCTCCAGCCCTGGCTCACACACCGCCCTCTGTTCTGACATGGGCTGTCCTCACATTTGTCTCTGTCACTGCATCCAGCTACGATGTTTGCCTGGACGTCTGAATCTTTTGGCACGTCACCAGGCAGCACCAGACGAGAATCTACTAAGACATCCCTAAAGCAGCCCAGAAAGGCTGGTGGATCCTCTGCTCTGTCCTCGACTCCACCTGAAGCCCCGTTCCACCCAAAGGTTCCAACAAAGAGGCTTTGTCGAACAACTCCTGGCTCCGGCAGAGTGGCAGCTTGATCCATCGGCTGCACGTTGACGCCCGAGGCCGTGATGCAGCTCACCTCACTGCAGAGCAACCTGATGAAACTGACCACACCGCCCAGAGATGCTTCAACTGTGTGCCACTTGTTGTTGGACAAATACTCTGGGAGTTCTTGAACCAGAGTGCTGGTGCCTTGATCTCTCAAGTTGAGGAGGCGCAGCTGCCCATCCATCAGCTCAATGGTGAGGAGCAAGTCATCCACTCTACACTGAAAAAGAGTACCTGTTGGGTTCTCTGTTCTAAAGCTGAAGGTCACATTAAGAGGAGATTCTGGGTCCAGTTGCTCGGTGTTGATATACATATATCCCCGTGACTCAAATGAGAATGTGGTGGAGGTCTGGCATTTTGGCCCGGTGTAACCTGGAAGGCAGATGCACATGTAGGTGTGTTGGTTGTTCGAAAACGAGGGAGAACATATTCCTCCATTCTCACACTGGCTTTCGTCACAGCCCAAAAGAGGAATTGTACAGTTCTCTCCACCATACAAGCGTCCATTTTGGCTCTGCTGCGAACAAAGGCAACGGAATCCTCCGGAGTGGCTTTCACATAGTCCGCCATTTTGACACGGCTGCTGTTCGCACCCACCAAAGTCCTCACTGTACAGTTTTCCTGGAGAAATAAAAAAAAAACCAAATCAATCTATGTTCATACAAATAAGACTGGATTTACATGAATGTAGATTCCTGAGCTGGAGGCAGTTTTAATGTCCTTATTAAAATTATTTTGCTTATGCAAATTAGCATATTAACAGGTAGTCCTATCAGCTAGGAACTGATTCATGGTAGGATTAATATCCTCTGATCAGTAGCTTTACGTTGTTCCCCCCAAAAAATGCTTTACAATTTTCAAATACTTGAGTATTTTTTATAATCTTAATATTGTGCATGCGACTCACCTCATATAGGCCTACTTAGTATTATATAAAGTACAATGTATAAAAAATATGCATTTACTAAAAAAAAAAACAAAACAAAAAAAACAGAAATTTGTGTGTGTCGCATAAAATCGGGGCCTGTCTGTGGAAGCCCTTTGTGAATGCACTTTATTTTGACATGATATGGTAGACCAGATCAAAGAAGTGCCTTATTGTGAAGTGGAATGAACAGGGTTCATAATTTTCCATGGTTTTTGCAATTCAAAATCTGAAAAGAAGTGGCATTCGTTTCTATTCAGCCTCTTTCAATCTGCTAAAAAATAAAAGAATGAAATAAAATCTGGTGAACTCAGTCATCTTAAGAAAACAAAACAATATGTCACAACTTTAAACCTCCCAAGGTCAGCTTGAAGGAACAGAGAAGCAGCCAAGAGGCCCATAGTTAGACAGGCTGCAGAGATCCTTGGCTCTGGCGAGAGAATCTGTTCGCAGGACAAATAGAAGTTGTGCAATCCAAAAAAAAAAGGCCTTTATGACGGAGCATCAAGAGGCAAATCAAATGTCAATGCAAAGTCAATGCTCTCATGATAAAAAAAAAAAAACAGAAAATGAAACTTTTCAGCATTTATATAAAATGCCTTGTCTTGTTCACATCAAACACACCATTCGTACCAGTGGAACATAGCAGTGGACACATCAGGCTGTAAGGATGCTCAACTTCCCCAGATGCAGGGAAGATGGTCTGAATTACTGGGAAGATGGACAGAGCTAAATGCAATCCTGGGAGAAAACGTATTAGAGGGTGCAAAAGACTAGAAACGGAGGTAAAGATTCTAGCAGGACCACAGCTACCAGGTTTAGGTCTTCATATTGTGGAATGGCCCAGTCAAAGTCAAGACCACTACAAGATCCCATTGCGAAACTTTAAAATGGATGCTCAGAGATGCTTTCTACCAAAACTTACTGAGCTTGAGCTTTTTTCTGAGAAAAGTGCAAAGCTGGTACGACTTGTTGCAGTCACTGCAGCAAAAGGTGGTATTGAATATATTATATTATATATTGAATCAGGGGAAAAGAACCAAAGCACACCATTTTTAAAACTTTGCATGCTTTTCCTTCCGTTTCAGAAATGACACGAATTTTGTGCCAAAGTTAAATAAAAACGGAGACCGTTAGAAAGACACTGTACACAGTTAAAAACACACAAATACAAAATTCAGGCTAAACGACAATGAAACAAAACAATTTGCTGCTTCCTTTATCTGACACACCTGTTCAGGCACAAACATGCCACTGAGGTCATCAGGGCCTAAAAATCTCTGGTCATAAATCATTTAACATCACCTGCAGAAAGCAACACGAGGATCCACGCACGCATGTTGAATCTCAACATTGTCCTGTACAAGTCCTCCACACTGTTAGATGTTGGCCACTGTCTTCATTTTAGAACATACTGGAGAAAATGTGTGTGTGGCGCTCCATCGTCTCCCCCCTCCCACGCATCCCTTAACGCATGTATGTGTAAACTGAAATGCTTGGAGCGCTGCATGCTGGATAGAAGAGATTAAGCTAATGCACTTATGTAGTCTTACATGTTAAACGTGTTGGAGAGGGGAGGGGTGCATTGGAGCCGGCTAATTCCAGCACCTCCACGCGTGTTCCCAAACACAACCAAAATGTGCTGTTATGTAAGTGACAGCGACTGGATTTCAAAGTCGTGGTCCGATAGAGCCAGAGAAAAGCTCAGCTTCTCACTGAGCGACATTTCCTTTCGCAATCACCCAGACATTGCAGAGGATTAACGAGGTATCAAATATCAATTTAGAACTTTGACTCAAGTACAGATATCATATTTGATTACATAAATGCATTAATAAAATACTCTTGTCAAAAAATGGTCTAAGATTAATTCTTTTTTTTTAATCCTTGTTTTAATGCACAAGATTTTGTGCATTTACCATAAAGATTAATACTTAAACTATATATGTCAGACAAAGGTTATAAAAGAAAAAAAACTTCCAGGAACATGTTATTAATGTCATCAAAAACTATATGTAAAGAAAACTCTCAGGTCATATTTCTACTCCACTGATGAAGAGAAAGTTTTCTGATTGAGAAATTAGCTACCAAAAATATTATTAGGAATGATTTAAACTAAAATGAATATTTAGAAAAGTTTATTACTCTCATAAGTTTAAAGAAAGGAGGTCTTTAACTGTAATACTCATGTTTAACCATTAATTTGTGTTGCTCTTCAATAAATCAACCACCTGTCCCGGACGGACGGACAGAGGGATGGATGGACGGATGGACGGATGGACGGAGGGACGGATGGACGGATGGATGGATGTCCAACATTAGTCATTCTTCTCAGGGAAGAAGGGGAAAAGATTCTGAATAAGAAACTGACATTTATAATATCTTTAAGTTTTTTGCACTGACAATAAATCAATCTTGAGTTTCGTTACTGAAAATGAACCAGCCATTTTTCCACAGTTAATTCATTATCTAACGTGAGGGGTGGTAATATAAAGTTCGGACAAATACGGAGCATAATCCAAAAACCCTTTATTTAGATGGAACACTGTAAATTGGGCCTGGCGTCACAATTCAAATTTCCGAGGCGAAGCGAAGGCAGCATAACTTCAACTCCGTCATTCAGACTACATTACCCATGATTCTTTGGTGTCCGCGGAAGCTTTCCAAATGTCAGCACAGTGAGCTTGTCAGTAACCGCGTAACATGGTAACTTCAGGAACACACTCAGTGTTGTCATTCGGTATTAAGACGTTTCGTTGAGCTTCACGCAACTTGACGTCTGGACCGACGGACGAATCCGCACCAGCCAATGGGGGAGCGCTTTGTTTCGGCGTCCGACATTTCTGGTGGGGCGTTTCAGCCAGAGGCTCAGGAAATTATTATGTCCTCTATTTATGTCCCATTATTAGCCCTTTGCGCTAAAAACGACATTATGGAGGCCTCTCGCCCGTATTTGGTAAGAGTATTTTTAATACGTCCCGATAACAACGCGAGTTCACTAAGTAACGATAAAGGTCGTTTGTCGACGCTCTCCTCGGAGGGGGGCCCGCCCGTCTCACTCATAGCATAATGTTGGGGGGGTCCTTGAGGTGGAGGGGGTGCTTGTAAACACAACCGCTATTATTGGCGAGAATGAAGCTGACTGTCGTAATTAGTCAGCGACTGTCGCTTCGTTCTGCGAGGCCGCCGACGACAAAAACAACGAGCGTCCATGATCCGTGTTACTACGCAACACTGTTACGCTGCTGTTACATCCGATGTAAACTTGTGTTTCACGTTTGCTGTTGACACCAGCACTGTTTTACTCAAGTAGCTTGTTAGGTAGGAATTGTGTCAAAGCTTTAGATAGTCTGAGCTAAGCCGTCACATTGTAGCCCAGCACATCACACCTAATAATTAGAGCCCTCAATGAACGAAACTAGTCAGACAATCAACTAGAGAGATATAATAAGTATGTCTTGGTAAGCACTTTATGAGCAAAAACTACCAAAATGTCCCACTGTGTGCACATAAATGTTCCTCGCCAAACAGACACATTGTTACAGGACCTAGAAATGTCTAGACAAGGCTTTGCTGATTCAGATTTTTCTTTTTCTAATAGCTGCAAAAGATGTAAAAAAAATATTTCTTTCTTTTGAATGAAAGTTATAGCTTTGTATTCTACAGTAAATGAAGGAACTATCAGAGCATACGCCCCGGACCTTGACCAAGTTTTTAAGAACCTCCAACAGAATGCATGTTTGGACATTTACAGACTGTAAACGGAAAGAACTGTAAGCTTTGCTGCATTTTCTTAGTAATGGAAAGAAAAAAAATGTAATTATTGTATTACATACAGATCACAGCAAATTACAGGAAAGTTAGCTGATTCTGAACACTGGTAATTTACTGCTTTATCTCGAATGACAGTGTTATCGAAAGCATTTACTTTTGTATGTTTTATTTCAATGAAGACATATAAAATAAACAACTGCTGAGAACAGTTGTCCAAGAGCTGGTCAGCTCTGCTGGTCAGCTGAGCGCAGCAATATGTGGGGATGGGCAGCGCTCTATTATTCTATGATACACATTTATGTTTGTAAATGTACAAGTGGTGCATTTACTGATTCTCTGAAATCAACAAATGTTTCAATCTGGTATGAAAAAGTCACTGCAAGTTTAAATTGAAGCTTTAATGACCGACTTGATCTCAAATGAAAATTCTTGAGGTCTATTCTCTTTGAGAGACGTCAAAGGCTCATGGCGCCCCCTGCTGGCTTAGAAGCCCTTCGCAGCTACTTAATTTATGTTATGCCTCTGTCCAGCTTTGGTCAGAGACATCAGAACTAAACCCTGTGATCAACTCCAAAGTCCAGTTTCATTGTATTTGTTGTGTTTTGCAGCACTGATCAATTGTACCCCAACATTCATCTCCATAATGAAGAAAAAGCCAAACACTATGGTTCTTCCAAAGCGTGGGAGACCGGTGACAAACGCATCCGCAGCAGAGGAGTGCAGAATCCCATTGGACTCCAAAACCGTCCAGGATTCGTCTCTTCCTCTCAGACGCCTCACCATGTCACAGCACAGTGACAACCTCCTTGCGTTTTTGAACGAGGACCGGACCCGGCAGCGGTTCTGCGATGTGTCCGTGTCGGTGGGTGGGACGGTTTATAGGGCCCACAAAGCCGTCCTGGCCCACGGGAGCAGCTACTTTCATGCAGAGCTCTCCAAGAGCTCGGGTACAATGACTCACGTCACCCTGGACCACGTGGAGGATTCGGTTTTCCAGCATCTCCTCGGCTTCCTGTACACATCAGAGTGTGTCGTTGCAGAGACAGATCTCCCAGCTCTAGCTGAAGCAGCCAGGTTCTTGGATATGATGGACGTATTAAAGCTCTTGTGTGAGGACGGGAAAGCTACCTCTTCCCAGGGAGAGACGAGGGAAACTGAGTTAGAAATTCTCTCCTGTGACGCTGCTGGGGCGGACACAGAGGTCCAGAGCACCCCGAGCAGCAAAATCTCCCCGCAGCACAGTGTTGCTGAAAGTACTAATCCAGCTTCAGGTAGGGAGGTGAAGACATGTCCAAAAAGTGCTACCACACGGAGATCGGCTTGTACAAGAAAAAACCCCTCTAAACATAAGAAAGACAATGGAAAGTACTCTGTCAGCAATACTGCGGAGCAGCAAAGCGTTGAATCACCAGGGAGACCAGATGAACACAAAGTGGACAGTGTTTTGGAGCTTAATCGTGACGTGAAAGAGACCCCCAAACCATCTCAGGGCGACGACATGATGGAGGAGGACACGGAGGAGGACGAGCAAGATGTTAACACGGGTGCTGTTTCACAGAAGAACATTTGTGAGGTTTCTGGGAACGACAGGACGGCTTTAGAGGAAGGTTCACACACTGACAGAACGGAGGCGCCATCCGGGCTAGATCGGGAAGTTCACCTGCCTCCAACAGCAAGCGCTAATCAGAGTCCAGAGTATCCTGAGGGTCTGGCTCCAGTTATCATTCAAACATCCAGCAAAAAGACTCTCAAGTGTCCCAAATGTGAGAAGACGTTTGATCGTGCAGGTTGGTTCCCTCGGAGTCGGATCTAGAATGTTCCTCATGTCTTTAGCATGTAGATTTGCCTTTCTGTGTCTCTTGTCATCTTGGTGACAATAATTGCTTGAAAGTAGTTATGGCTTGATTTCCTTTCTCCGCACTTGTAGGGAAATACGAGAGTCACACCAGAGTCCACACGGGAGAGAAGCCTTTCCAGTGTGACATATGCCTCCAGTGCTACTCCACCAAGTCCAACCTGACGGTGCACAAGAAGAAGCACACAGGCGATGCTCCCATTCCAAAGAAGGAGCACAAGTGTCCCTTCTGCAACAAACTCCATGCCAGCAAGAAAACTCTGGCCAAGCACGTCAGAAGGTAAAACACAAGCCTGTCCAGTCGATATACCTGCAGTCATTCTGTTTTACAGAGCTCTTTTAGGGGTTTGTGGCGGTCTGTCTCAGCAGAATGCTAATATTTCTGTTCAGTCATCATGCCAGAAGATATGGCATGACTTTCAAGTAATATTGAAACTTTGGTTTGAAAGTTATATGACTTTGAAACCACAGTCAAGTTCCTTGTTTGTGCACCCAAACATAGACAATGTGTCTGATTCTGATGTATGTAAAATGTAATCAAATGTCGGATATGGCAAGATGAGCTTCTCCATATGTTGAGTTCAAGTGATACGTAAACAAAGGATAAGAAAGTTTGGGCGGATATCGATGTCTGTTATGAACAGTGTTGTTATGGATGACAACCAATATTTACCTATTTTATGTTTTTCTATCCTCTCAATAATATGGGGGTGGGGGGGAAACGGCGCTGACATTGATTCTCTACTTCAGTTAAATCCCCACAGTCCTGCACTGCATCACTCTGACTGTCACATGACCAAGCAAGAAGCAGCTCCTACACGGTCAACCTCTCCACTGTCACTATGTTCCCTGTTGTTCCAGGTTTCATCCCGATCACACACAGGAGTTTTTCGCTGCGAGGAAAAAGAAGAGCGAAGGCTGGAAATGTGCAGTAAGAACCAGCTCGTACTTTAACACGTCTGGAAGTACATTTGTACATCTTCCGAATCATTCGCATGTTGGCACAACCTGCTTTACTCTGGAGGAGTAAAGCAGGTCAGCAGGTTGTGATCGAATCTTACACGGCATGAAATTCAGAATCTTAACTACCCGTACACGGTCCAACAGATTTGTTCGAAGACGTTCAGCCGCAGGCCTCACCTGCAGGAGCACATGATCCTGCACACCCAGGACCGGCCCTTTAAATGCTCATTCTGTGACGAGTTCTTCAAGTCCAGGTTTGCAAGGCTGAAGCACCAAGAGAAATATCATTTGGGTGAGATACAGCAGAAGCCCTTCTGTTGTTGCTGGTCAAAATCTTTACAATCTACATAAAAAAAAAATGGTGTAAAACATGTTGTTTTTTTGTTTTTTTTGATTTGACTTTTTGTTTGTTTGTTTGTTGCAGGCCCGTTTCCCTGTGAGATCTGTGGACGTCAGTTCAACGACACCGGCAACAAAAAGAGGCACATAGAGTGCACACATGGAGGCAAACGAAAGTGGACCTGCTTTGTTTGTGGGAAATCAGTGAGGGAAAGGTACAGTTCCACATCACACTCCCCCCGGGCTCCACCATGTAAGGAGAATATGAGATTACAATACGAAAGTGGGGAATTCTGATGACAACATTGTAATCAGATTTGATCTCTGAATATCAATGCCCGCTTTTGATTTGTTTGTGTCACAATCAAAAAAGACAAATCGATAAGTATCTATATCTGTCAGTGGAAATAAGGAGTCGGAGTCGATACCAAAGACCAAACAATCGATGACACTAGAAATCTCACACCACAGCAGATATTGAATCTGAACTGTTCTTAATGAGTGCTCAATAATATTCCAATAGCTTAAATTGTGCATCTTAAATTTATTTCTTTTTATTTTGTATGTTCAATGCCATGAAAGTTTTTTTTTTTTTTTTTTTGCATTTGAATTTATAATCAACATTTCTTTTTATTTATGTGCTATACCAGCAAGTGCAGCTTTAAATGTACTTGCTGGTGAAGAAAGGTGAAGAAAAAGAATGCATAGATTTCTTTATGCATTAAGACAAATTCAAATTCATATTCACCCGCCTTCTAAAAGTATATCTGTAAAAATGACAACATCGCCTTCAGAAGCCTCCCCGTCTGTCGTTTAGCTTAATTACATTAGATGTTTTTTTATTTTACTTAGTGTTGTCAGAGAAAAAGGGGCGCCCATTCCAACTGCACAAACAAAAGTTGCCACCATTTTGTTTCTTTGTTCACAATTTTGGCGTCATTTTGTGGGTCTATCGCATAAAATCCCCAAATACTATGTTCCAGTTTGTGGTTGTAATCTGACAAAATGGCAAAGCCGTAATTTATTTGTCCCGTCTCTCTTCAGGACGACATTAAGGGAACACTTGCGTATCCACAGCGGAGAGAAACCTCATCTCTGCAGCATTTGCGGGCAAAGTTTCCGTCACAGCAGCTCCTACAGGTGGGAAGTTTTATTTTTTTTAATTGTTTTATTCTTTAGAAAACCACATCTGCGCCCTGATCACAAACACTTCAGACTTTCAGTATGGCTGGTTCTGGTGATAAGAAAAAACCAAAACAAAAGTCGGCTGTTTGTGTTTGCAAAGGCTTCACCTCAGAGTCCACCATGATGACAAGCGCTACGAATGTGACCAGTGTGGGAAAACCTTCATACGCCACGATCACCTGACCAAACATCAGAAAATACACTCTGGTAAGCGTTGAAGAGGCGACGGGCCTTAATTCAGCTTTTGTCTCGTCCACCCAGGCCTTTGGTGAAGTTCTCGTTTCTCTCTGATGGCGAGTTCAGTGCGGTTTGTTTGTTTCTAGGTGAGAAAGCGCACCAGTGTGAAGAATGTGGGAAGTGCTTCAGGCGCCACGATCATCTAACAGTGCACTATAAAAGTGTTCATTTGGGAGAGAAGGTTTGGCAGAAGTATGTCATCCAAATCACTGATTTATGTTTTGCACTAGCAATAGCATGTGACTTTTCCTCTCTTCACCCTGATGATTTGAGTTCTGCTTCTGTCTGAATTGTATTTTTTTATTTTTTTTCTCAGATATAAAACTGCTGTGCATCAATGTGAGGTTTGCAAGAAAGAGTTCAAAGGAAAGTCCAGTTTGGAGATGCACTTCAGGACTCACTCAGGTAAATCATGACTTTAGCTTTAATTTAAAAAGCATTTTAAATTGATGTTACATTTAATAAAAACCAATACTGATGTTATAGAAATAGTTTTTTTTTGTAAAACTTTTATTCTGAACTATTTTCTTCATTTTAGTAGGGAATCTTACGTTCGCTTTAAGAAACATTGATTTTTTTGTTATGTGGAAACGACAGATTGGCAGGACACTTGAAACACTTTCTGCTCTTTCAATGCGTGGACGGCTTTTGATCCACAGGCGAGAAACCCCACAGATGCCCAGAGTGCCATCAGACTTTTCGGATCAAGAAGACCTTAACGAAGCACATGGTGATTCACTCGGACGCCCGTCCCTTTAACTGTCCGCACTGCAGCGCCACCTTCAAGAGAAAAGACAAGCTGAAGTACCATGTGGACCACGTGCACAGCGCCAGGATCAGCGAGCCGCCGTCCAGCCAGGACAAAGCCGCCTCTGCTCCTTTTCAGGAAACCTCAAAGACGTACCACTCTGACCCCAAGTCGGCGCCGCGAAGCGCCTCCAACCCGGCCACCGTCTGCATCCCCGTCACTTTAGTCCCTGTTCCCATGGCAGCAGGAGGTCCGGGAGACCTTCATCCCCACCGGGCCGCCTCTCTCTCGTCTCAGACCCACAGCGTGGTGAATGTTCAGGCTCAGGGCCAGCAGCAGCAGCAGAACCCGGGCTACCAGGCAGCAACAGATCTGGCTTTCTTAGAGAAGTACACCCTGACCCCTCAACCGGCCAACATCGTCCATCCCGTGAGGCCCGATCAGATGCTGGACCCTCGAGAGCAGTCGTACCTGGGGACGCTGCTGGGCCTGGACTCGGCTTCCTCCGTTCAAACCATCTCCGACTCTGATCACACTCACCGATGAATGAATCCACTGGAAAATGTGCAGATTTAGGACCAAAACTGTATGAACAGCACCCGACCCAGTTTGATTCAACAGTAACGCCCAAAGAGAGATGTTAACACATTGACTATTTCTATCCGATCTTTTATATAATTTATATCGGCACAATAATTTTTAACAGATTAGAAGATTTCATTTGATGACATTTAAAACTTAAGTGCTTTTAGCAGCTAAGCTATTGATGAATGAACTTTGTTCTGTTAAACAAATGGTACGCTCTCATTTCCTGGTTGGGTGATTAATTTATCCTCTTAATACAAGCTGAATAAAACAGCTGGTCTTTACATCCATCCATCCATCCATCCATCCATTTTCTGTTCACCCTTCTCCCTATCGGGGTCGGGAGGTGCTGGTGCCTCTCCAGCTGCGTTCCGGGCGAGAGGCGGGGTTCACCCTGGACAGGTCGCCAGTCTGTCGCAGGGCAACACAGAGAGACAAACAGGGCAAACAACCATGCACACACACACCTAGGGAGAATTTGGGAAGGCCAATTAACCTGACAGTCATGTTTTTGGACTGTGAGAGGAAGCTGGAGAACCCGGAGAGAACCCACACCACGCACAGGGAGAACATGCAAACTCCGATCAGAAAGACCCCGGGCCGGGAATCAAACCCAGGCCCAGCGCTACCCACTGCGCCACTGTGCAGCCTCTGGTCTTTACAAATAATTACAATTTTAACTTGCATCATGAACAATCAAAGCAAACAGGCAATTCTGTCTTTTTAATCTGTAGAACATTTTCATTTTAGTATTTATCAATTTTCTTGTTAATGAAAAGAAAGCCATCAAGTAAAATTTATTACAAAACAACACCATTAAAGATCATAACCTGTGGACAACTCTTATTTTTCGTGTAATGTATATTGTTTACTGTGGAGAGCCATTTCTGCCAAAATGAAAGAAACAAATGGACAAAATAAATAAAAATGGGAAAATGAAAAATTGCTGAATGAATCTGGGAATAAATGTACAGAGGAATAAGTATGAATGAGAAGATGCCAATTTTACTCATTGATTTATTTTACCCATTTTTAATTTAATTTTGGCTGAAATGGCTCTCCATAGTTTAAAACAAGTAGAATTGTTTCCATATTTAGAAGCAGCGATGACATGAACATTCCTGCCGCCTTCTGTAAAGGTTAGAATGAGACAGTATGCTGTGTTTCCATTAACCGTAGAATTGTGCAGATTGAAATTACGAAAATAAATTTGCTTCATAGAAACACGCCAATTCAGAAAAAAAATAAACGTGTTTTTTCCAAAGAAGGCGTGCGTGTTAGAATGAGGTCGTTTTTCATCTGCATCAAAATAGATGCATCACAAAAAACTGCATAGGAAGCATTTTTCCCCCATCGCACGAGTCACAGGATCAGCAGCCGGATGTTACTACGAAGATGACAAAAGGTATAGTATTGGCCTTTTTCTGGACAGCGTGCAGCTGGCTCCATCAGAGCTCTCCCAAGTTTCTCACACCTAATAAAAAATTATGTGTTGAATCCTGTAAAATCGCAGACGACAGTCATTTCCCCCAATATGCCGCGAGTCCAATAAATAGCTAGACTCTCCAATACCTGAAAAAGACGTCGATGTCTCCTCTGATTGGCTGATGAGTGCCATGACTGAATTATGAGTATGTTGTGTTCCTGTTTACATTTGTCTCTGCAAATGTTTGTAATGACTTAATTGCATGAGAAAGCTTATTCATGTGATTCTAGTTTAGTTTCTTATTTACTGGAAACACCACAAATGTGAAATTGTGTGTGTTATTTGCCATTAGCAAGATATTGACAAAGATTCATCCATATTTGTAATGCAAATGCAGCGACTGATGCACAAGTTTGTAGTGAGTTTGTTGCAGTGCCACAGTGACCTGGTTTGGATAACAGACGGTTCTGTTTTTACAAATCTGCCATCTTATTTTGCCTTCTTGCTTTAAACATAGTCAAACAAACATAAAAGATTTAACTTTATTGGTATGCTAGAACATAATGAAAACATCCAGCCTGGTGGTGAGCAACGCATTCAATCTCAAGTTGTTTCAAATGGGTTCATGTTTCCATTTGCTCTCAGTCCATCAGCTCAGCCCAAGACAGTCAGATCTTCAATGGCGCCTCAGCATCCTAACTGGTTACAGGAAAGAGAGTTAAAAAATTAACTGCTTCAGGTGTTTTATACAAATAAATACACAAAAATAACACCATTTTATCAGGGGTACTTGGAAATACCTGAGCATGTGAGCAACAAAAACATCTTTAAGTAACACACTAATACTCACAGGTTGCATCCAGCTGCAACCTGAAAAAGAGCGGAAAAAAAATTCAATAAAAAAACACTTGAATTTCTATGCTTTGTTGTTTCAATGTCTGCTTCAACTGTGGTTAAGTTTAGCCCTGCAGGGTCCTGCATGTCTGAGATGTTTTCCTGCTGTAACGTTGCTCAGTCTGTCATCAAGGTCTGCAGAGACCTTTCAGTGAACCAGTCCTTCAATTCTGACGTGTTGAACATGTAAACATTCACTGGATTGCAAAAGTATTCATAGCCCTAGAACTTCTCTAGATTTTCTCACATTATAACCACAAACAATGACACTTACATCTGGAAACACTGAGTTTCCCCTCAATGCATCGAACCACAGCGTGATTTTCAGTCTTCCATTTATCAACACATTTCGATTTGACTGTTTCTCCATTCATGATAAATACATCGCCAGTATTTATTAGGTCAGGATACTCTGTAGTGTTCAGATGACAGAAGTTCTCTGCAAAAAAGAAGAAAACATTTTTCTTTATGTCTATTTTTTTAATAAAACAGTTTCAGTGTTATTTTCCTTTTACCTTTACATTTGGGGACTTTGGACCAAATGCCACCTCTGTAACACACCACTGTCTCAAGACCCACCATTTTGTAAAACCTCTGACACTCGTATTTCAAATTCTGTTGAGTCTGTTCCACAACAACTCCGTTTTGAACATGAGGGATGTCTCCACAATTATCGACTGAAAAGGAAGAATAGAGTTTCATAAAACTGTTAAAGTCGACTTCCTTAGATCAACACTTCATCTCTCTGTCTGACTCAGCTTTGCATGTTGCACGCTCATAATGCCTGAATTACTTAGATGATTGTTTTGATTACATTCTAGATAAATACATTCAATATAAATGAAGAAAACAATGTGCTTATTTACTGGATACGAAAGTAGTCTGAGTGTCTGGGGATCCTGGGCCGGCAGCTCGAGCTGAAACAAACAGAGCATTGGATTACTTTGGGGGGTTGCAAAATGAATCTAGTAGCAATAATATTATTACTCAAGTAAAAGAAAAAGGTACAGTTTAGTAAAACTACTCTTAAAAGTACTCCAATGCCCGCCCACGCCGATAATGAATAGTTTTGGCAACATGGAGCGTCTCAACACAATGACCACTTACTGCAACGTGGAGTTCTGACCCATTTTCCAGCCTCGCAGTTGGCAGTTGTTTTGAACTCGCTGTCTTCTGTGAGAAATCCATCTCTGCACTGATACTCCACCGTGGAAAACTCATCAAACATCTCCTGGTGCGTCCGAGTCACGACCGCATTGGTGACAGCTGGAGGTTGGCCGCATGCACTGCGGTGCTCTGGGCGTAAACCGAGACGATCAGTCGAGACGGAAAAAAGCGGGTTTATATATATATATATATATATATATATATATATATATATATATATATATATATATATATATATATATATATATTAGTCAACAGGTCCAGGACTTACTCTGACACAGCGGCATCGCGGACCACGTCCCATTGAGACATTCCATGATGTTCTCCTGGCCGTTTAGCGAATATCCCGCCTTGCAGCTCACCTCCAACGAGCCGTTTGGGTTTGGGTTCAATTGTCCGTTTGGAATAACCGGAGGAAGGCAGGCCGTCTCCACTGGGAAACAGAACAAATACACTCATACACGCTTCTTCTTTTGTTTTTGTTTTTAAACACAACTAAGAAGAAGAGTCATTCATGATTTTGGGGGAAAAAAAAACCTAAATCCTCACCAACACACTTCGGTTTGTCGGACCAGTCGCCATCTTGACACACGATTGTCGCCCACCATCCCTCCACTGTGGTTTTGTATCCCGCGTCGCAGCTGTACGTCACCTGTGAGTCGTGGGGATAAGACTCGCGCACCGGGAGGAAATAACCGTGAGTCAGGGTGGGAGCGCCGCACAGGTCCCGGCCACTCGCAGCTGAAACAGACAGAAACGTCGTCGGAGGTGACGTCAGCAGCAGTAGCAGCTTCTTCTTCTCCGATACGCGGACGTCTCTTACCAGCCAGCGCAGCAGGAACCCAGAGCAGGAGAGCAAACCTCAGGCCCGTCAGCCACATTGTTGTCAGGAGTCAAAATCACAGCCTCACGCTGCGGAGTCAGGAGCCTCGTTAAGTTCAGATGCCTGTTAATAATTAAGGCATTCCCCGCAGAGAGATAAGAAGTGACGAAAAAAGTCAACATTGGATCGAGCTGCTGCTGCTCGATCTGCTGTCGGTCCAAATTGTGCAAGTTGGGACATTTTGGTGGTGATGACGTAAGAGGAAGGGAACATACACTCAAATTATGCTCAGGTTTTGCCAGTTCGCCACATGATTTCTATGATGACAATAAAGATGGTTATTATTATTATTATTATTATTATTATTACAGTGATTCTTGAGAAGAGGACACAAAACAGGTCATATGGATAAAGCACAAAATTTGAATAAAATATACACAAAATATAGTTTTTTCCAAATGTCTGACTAAACTAACCTGGGCTATGTGAGCACAACAATGTGTGTTTTCATGGTGTTTGCTGAATATTGTGTAGTAGGTGGATGGTGTCTGTCCTGGAGCAGAACTCAATACATTCTTACAGTTTAAAACAAATAAAGGAATGCTAAGCTAATATATTATGACAATTAAGTATAAGTATTCAAATAAATAATTATAAAAGTATCAATAGATGTAATTAAAAATCATTTTGATATAATTTACAACTCAATTGAAATCAATTAAAGTTTGTCAACACTGTCAAATATAAAAAGTATGTAAAAAAAAAACAAAACAAAAAATCAGGCATCATTGGGGGAACTTCTGAGGACCCCAGGGTTAAGAAGGCTAAGCAGCTCAGGTTAGCTTATGTTATTTTTTAGTTTTTTCTTCTGTTTTATTCCTAAGTTCCTCGTCACAGCCATGATGCGTCAACGCCAGAACTGACCAGAAATAAATGCTTCATTTTAGTAAACGGTAAAGATTTCACGGACCTGGTGAGCTACAATATGGCCGCCTTCAGATTAAGGTCACATAAATTGAGGTCGTTTGGCATTTCGTCAACTCCGCCAAGGCTTTTACCAGGAAGTCTGACTGTTTCAGTGATAGTGTTGACAAATCTCTTTTATATAATTCATTGGAATATATTTTACATAAATGTCATTACTTCACATGTATCCAGTATATGTTTTGAACTCACTAGTTTTTTACCACTTTTAGTCCATCAACTCCATCAGATAGACTTTATGTTGTTTTTTTGATTTAAATATTTTGTTTCTTGAGAAGCATTTGTCTCTAAAACTGAGTAAAACTGTCACTAACAGGGTCATTAAAAAATAAAGTTATGTTTATTTATGTCAGATGGAGCAACCGGGAGCCTGAACTTCAGCACCTTTACGTTTCCAAAATATTATTTGTCATATTTGTATACATAAGCTTGAGGAATAATCATTTTTATAGATTTATTTTTTTTAATTTAAACCTATTTTGTCCCACTTCTCAAGAATCACTGATTATTATTACAAGTTTTCTACCCTGTCTGTTGGAGACAATAAAAACCCCATGAAGTAGTAACATTTGGAAAACAATGTGTTAAAATAAATAATAATAATAATAAAAAAAATATGTTTACTATCCAGGTTTGACAGTCATTTCCCAGCTCGGTGTGATAAGATACCAGCTTTATGAAACACCAGAGCATAATGTCAATAAACTGCCTCAGAGGAGATTCATCTTTGAGTATGGACTCCTTTGCATGATTTCAATTTTTAATGATAATGGTTTATCCATGAAAACAACCTATGAAACGTAAAATGTACAAGCGGCTGTTTTCACCGATTCTTTTTACTCACAGCCACTTCACATGAAATTGACAGTTTTAAATCGTTTTATAGTTTTTCAGATATTTCCTGTCACAAGTTTATGGTTCATCACTTCTACATATACAAATATCCTTTGCATTTTATGGAGACACTGTTTCTGCTACAAGAGCAGATTAATTAAGCTAAACATTTTCTGACCACTTGGGGGCGCCAACAGGCTGAACAGGAAGCTGACCTTTTAGAAATCTCCACAGTACTATTAGTGATTAGCATCCATCCATCCATCCATCCATCCATCCATCCATCCATCCATCCATCCATCCATCCATCCATCCATCCATCCATCCATCCATCCATCCATCCATCCATCCATCCATCCATAAATTTTATAAAAACTAAACAGTCCACAGTATTATCACTATACTGTTTTTACACATAAAATACATATTTCTCAAATAAAGGGAATTGTTACAACTAATCATGGATCCCCATGATTCCACTAAAACACGATGAAAAGAGAACACAAAAGAGATGTTTTTAGACTTTATTGCCGAACATAGTGCTGGATGTTTGAGCTGCTGTTTTTACTCAAGAGGGCGAATCTTCATGCTGATGGCCTTGAGAGAATACATGCTGCCCTTCCAGCTGTTCCAGATTACTCCAACCTCATATCTGGTCCCCTCACTGCCCCAGGTGTAGACTCCGTTTGGGTTTCCGTACTGGCATGCCGGGCCGAACCAGAAAGCTCCCAGAAAATGTTCTGGACAGTTTTCTGTCCCAATGTGTTGATAATGGTCAAAAGTAGCAAATTTATGAAGATGGAGATATGTCATAGTGTCTCCTGCAAGAAGATATGGAATTTAGAGATGAAAACATTGTTTATCTGGGGGTTTCATAACCTTCACCTGTCTGAATACACAGAAAAGGAGACTGCTTACCTGGAACACCAAGACAAGAAAGCAACAACAAATCAGTCAAGCTTTATTAGCAGTATGCAGTCCCTATCGTCATTGCATAAAAACATCAAATCTAACAGGATAATAGAAAACATGCAAATGAAAATAAAATCATTAAAGAAGCCTTTTAATAGCTACACATATAACTGTATATAAAGCTGATGGAGCGGATGCTGAAGCACACAGTGTGAAGAGCTTGCCAACTATAAACTTCACATGTCCTTCACATGAAGTTTGGAACCAGTTATGTAGGTTTTCCTGAGCTTTCTTTGTTGCCGTGTTGCTTCTCCTCACTGTTACATTTTTGTGACTTGCTGACTCACACCTGGTTCTGAAACCCACCTGCTCCTCCACCGATGTAACTGGGCAAATACAGAGGATATCCGTCCAACTCGTGACCCACATTGAACGGGCTGTAATGAGCGTACGCCGTGTTTCCTTCAAAGTCCTCCATGTCCACCATCAGCTCGAAGTTTTTCTGACGGCCTAAGTTGTAGAGTATATCCAGACCTGGAAGAAGAGTTATAGAGTTCTGTTTTTGTGCTTTTTAACACGGTTCAGTGTTGTTACTGTCTATGAGCTCATGTGAGAACAGGTTGTCTCACATTCAATTTTAATTTAAAATATAACTAATTCTTTTTTTATATAGTTTATTGGTTCTAGTGGCCTTTATCTGACAGTAAATTGACAGTAAAGTGGGCAATGAGAGCTGGGGAAGACATGCGACTAAAGCCCTCAGGCTGGGACTTGAACCCAGTTAGGGTCTGCAGTCAGCGTCTCCAGTTTGGTTCTCACCAAGCCAGTACTCTCCAGCAGGATTCCCAAAGCCTGTCTTGTAGTCACTCCATTTCCTGTAGAAGTTTACAGAGCCGTCCATCCTTCTCTGGAACACCTGGTGGGAAGAAAAGGTGATAAACCAACAGATTTCTGAAGCAGTCTTCAAGGTCCAGGAGTTTGCGTTCACCACATGTCATGCACTGGCTGCTCAGCTCTTTCTGCTTAACGACATTGTCTGGCAGTTTGTGCAGGAACCCCAAAATGATGCAGCCGATTGCTTCTGTGGCAGCTCACGGGGCGCCTACACGTAATATGTTAATTTATAAATAAAAAAAATTTTGTTTTGACTTGTCACATTAATGCTTGAGATATCTTGAATTGGAATTACAGATGTGTGACTCTTCAAGCGATAAACTCAGCAACATCGATTGAGAAGTCTTGAAAAGAATTTTGAACCTTCACAATGCAACACATTGATTATGCAGTGAACTCAAGTTTTAATTTTAAACTACATTCCCCTCTATTTGGACTAGAATAAGTAGATTATAAATTAATAACTTACATGGTGCATTTTTGTTTGGTTTTCTCTGAACTGTGTTGAAGGTAGGGGTGTACTGTTTGTCTTTTATTGTGATGAATTTCTTATCTGACATTGAATTATTGTTGTCAGAATCAGTTCCAATCATTGTGTTTAAAATGCCCCAAAACTGCCCTTATTGTTGGGATTATTATTTTTACTATTTTGCTCCATTGTTGGTTCAATGAAGGTGCATCACTTCATATCAATACTTTTGAAAATCTGATCATATGCAGTTATTGTGTGGATTTGAGTGATATAAATCTTCTTTACGTGACTGACGTCCCAAAGAAACACATTACAAATATTACAAATGTTTTTCGAGTGGAGCCGTTATTGCTGCGTTATGCAGTCACAGTTATACAGTTACCTAAAAAACTGTATAACTATGAAGTGATAAATAGTTCACATTGTGACTTTTATCGTTTTCAAAAGAGTACCAAAAAAATCTGGATATAACTTTGCGTCTTTGCCGCGTGAACATGAATCTTATGGCCCAAATTCACTCTCATTATTAATGAAAATAACAAAAGGTCACATGAAGAACATGGTGAACATTTATACGATCGATAAGCCAGAGCGTGATCTGAGTCCAGATACTCACGGTCCATTTTCCTCCATGTGAGTCCATGTCACAGTAAACCTGCAGACACACAAACTGAAATCTCAGCCTGACTGGTTCATGCTGGTCTGGCGTCTGTCTGTCATTTGGACTGTTTGATGGACGGGAAGCTGATCAACATGAACAGCTTTTGGGAATCATAAGAAACCTTAATATGGTGAGTTTATAATTCCAACAGGTGTGAAAGTACCTGGACACCAGATGTGGATCCGATGGGATAGATGGTGTAAACTCCACTGGGACTGCTGGGATTCTGACGAGAAATGTCGCTGCAGTCCAAAATCTGACTGCTGGCCAACAGAGGAACCAGCAGGAGGAGAAGAGCCGACAGCAGCTGCAGCAGAGGAAAACGTTACGTCGCATCATGAAGCTCCAAAGTAAAGCGGAGAACGTTTCCTCGGAGAACCTGGTGTCTCCAGAGAATGTCTCAGCTACCAAGGAACATGCAGAGTTGAATGTGCTGAGCTCACCTTCATAGCCAGAGTGGTGCTGCTGCTGGGATGTAAACTGTGATGAAGTTTTTCTGAGTTCTGCTGCAGGAATCTAACGACAGTCTGGGGGTTCTCACCTGCTTTTATCACCGACAGATTAAAATGACCGAGCAGCTGCTGCTGCTGCTGCACACCGATAACGCTTCAGACCAGACGGGTGGAAACATGAGTCCTGCACAGCTGTGAGCCTGAGGCTCAGGGTAAATGATGACTGAAATCTGAAAAAAATAAATAAAACTCCACCTGATCGATGGATCGAAGCCATTCAAAAATTGTCTGCTTCCTGTGTGCACGTGAGCTGTCAGCATGCACACGCAAAAAATATTTCATGCCACATATTTCTGTGGTTTTTTGATATATTGTCCTGAAGTTTCATGACTGTAATCTTTCTTTTACCAAGCCTTGTATTCTAGAGATTTCGTACTTTTATTTGTTGCTTTTTAAGCCCTTTGCAGGCTTACTTTACTCCTGGTAGCTGCAGGTAAGAGGATGTATCGAGATTAAACCTCCTCAGATTACAATCATAACAATAATGAACAATTATTCACTTTTTCATTTGATGTGGCAGGGTCGCATCACATGGATCCCACATGTTTTCTTTTGTTTTTACAGGTTTATTTTTTGTGTGAGTGGTTTCGGGAATTGACTCACTGACGGTACAAACCCGTCTCTTCCCCGCTGTCTGACCGTGACACTCGCCACGCTCCTCCTGAGTGACAGCTAAGACCGTGGGAGGGTAATTGACTTACTGAATATGTTTTTGGGTTATTTATAGCTCTGCAGCTTGGTTCAACATCTGTCCCATATCTCATACCTTAAGGGGTGGAAGGTTCAATTCCATTCTCATTGGCTGATCCTCCCATCAGTATCTATGTGTGTCGTGAAAACAGGTGCAGACAGAGATTCAGAAATGTCTGCGTCTCTGCAGGGTATCAGGCCCAAGGCATAAGCAATCTAAGCAGCTGCATACGGCTGCTAAGTGGAACTGCTTTTTAAAGTAATAATTTCTATGTGATTATATTAACAAAAACACACAATGTCATCAGTTGTGATTTTTTTGACAATAATATATGTCTGAATTTATTAATAATATATGTGCAGTGGCCCACCCAAACCTCCGAAAACAAAACAATGTCACAAAAAAGGATTATTCGTCAGGCACGGCGAAAAGAAAGAGGAAAAATAGAAAAAAAAAGTCAAGATAAAGGAATGTTTTCATGTCTCTTGGTAACGATTTGTGGAGCTGCTAATAGAAAAGTAGCTTAATGGCGGCCTTGAAAGGTGAAGCTCAACTGTCAAACACTTATACCCACGTCTTTGTATTTGTGTGAAACTGAGTTTTAACTTTAAATGGGTTAATTCTCTGTGGGGCAGAAGGGGCAGTGCATGCTATTGGATGCCTGTGACTTGGTGTGTCGCATAGTTTTTAAATCATCCTGCACTGTGTGTGTGTTGCTCAGGCATAGTGGACGTCTACAGAAGGCCCTGACTGGCACGCCACTGGATGACAGGAATGAAAACTTCTCAGTGTTCGGCATTTTCTAGCAAAATGGTTTTACATCAGGCTACATGGCTGCTACATTAATATAGCAATGAGCCACAATGAGCTGCAGTTGCGCTATGTTTACATCAACGTCTAAGTTATGAAACTTCTTCAAGAACACTTTCTCATGTGAGAAAGACTCACCTAGTATAAATGACATTTTTAGCTATTGGAGTTACTGACTAGAAATCACTTTAATCAAAGCATGTCATGAGAAACACACATATCTGTTGGTGTGGCATGTTTTCCAGTGACATATTGGATGAACAAACTTATTTACATGTGATTTTGATTGCTTTACTTTAACATAAACGCTGCAATTGCAAAATTGCGTTTTATTTTTTTTCATTAGTTGAGTATCAAAAATGTTTTGTGCACATTTGTAATGAAAACGGAGCCACTGGCAGGAGTGCAAAGAAATGGCGCGAGGCGCTCCGCCAGCTTGTCCACCTTGCTGCTGTCCAGTTCACTGCTTCGTCCCACTGGCACAAAGTGTTGGCCATGTGACGTCCAAGGAGCTGTGCGTCCGGCTCACCGGACTCCAACCCGCTCACCTGACTTTTCTGACCCTTCTTCAAAACAGCTCTGCTAATTTTAATGGCATCTCTAACTATGGATGTCATCAGCTTATTAAGTTGATCCAGTCTTAGTGAAAACGGAGCTGTCATATGCTGACAAATAACTTTCAGAAGTCAGTCAGGAGCAGCATTTCATTTTTGAAATATTATAAATGAGACAATAAATAGTTCGGTAGAAAAACAAAACAGATTTATACTTTATTGTCCATGATAGGTAAAGTTGATTTTTCACTTCGCTGCTGAGGTGAATGTGTGTCAATCACATCTGCAAACTGACTTGGAGCCGCTGTGTTTTTCTACACTGGAAGTCAGTTTTTATAAAAATGCAGAGGAATCAGTGGAAAATACTTGCTTATGAAAAATTGTTTTATTTCAGTAGTATAACTATTAGGTACAGAACTGAATAGTGACATTCCTTTCACTAAGGAGATTTGTAATCTCTGACTGAGTAGTTCTATTAAAGAAGTGAGTTAGAGCTTTTAAAACATGATCTGAGATTTATTCATGTTGCGCAAAAGAAAGAGTGGTACTAAAAGTCATTACTATTAATATTGTCTGAGGTTTTTATACTTTCTGTGCTGTGTTTTTGTCCAGTAGAGGTTTTTAAATGAGAAGGTAAACATCTTAAGGGAAGTTGGACACAAAGAGAACACACAAGAGATGATCTGTTCAGTGTTTATTGCCAAATATTTGTGTTGGACACGGCAGCTTCCTGCTGGAGTTTTCAGCTGCTGATTTATGAAACGGGGCGGATCTTCATGCTGATGGCCTTCAGGGAATAGGTGTGCTGATTCTGCGAGGCCTTCCAGTGGTACCAGATTACTCCAAACTCATATTTTGATCCATTAGCGCCCCAGATGTAGACCCCGTTTGGTTTCCGTAGTAGCACCTCCAGTACCAGAAAGCTCCCAGAAATAACTTTGCACAGTTTTCCGGCCCGGCGTGCTGATAACGGTCAAAAGTCTGCCACTGATTTCCACCTAAAGATGCCAGAACGTTTCCTGCAGAAAAATATTTAAATCAGAGAAATGTTGTTTTTTATCTAGAGGTTTTAATAACTTTTATCTACTTGACTATACTGGAAACTTTTTATTTAAGTCAAAAGTAAAACACAGCTCAACCTAAATAGTATAATCTTGCAGCTCTGAAGTTGCAGTGAAGATGAAGATGATAGTCATGTAGGTTTTCCAGAGCTCTCTCTGAGGTGCTTCTCCTCACCGTTAGATGTTTGTCACTTGCTGACTGACAGCTGGTTCTGAAACCCACCTGCTCCTCCATCGACGAAACCATCCACTTGCAGACGATACCCATCGGACTCGGGACCCACACTGAACGAGGCGTAACGACCGTACACCTTGTTCCCTTCAAAGTCCTCCATGTCCACTACCATCTCATACTGTGTCTGCTGAGTGAGGGCGTAGATGTTCTCCAGACCTGGAAGAAGAGTTACAAAGTTTTTCAAGTCATTGTTGTTCTTTTTATGAGAAGCACAACATCATGTCTTATATTGTTCTAATTTAACACATAAATGAGACGTTTTTATGCCTCCCTGCCCCTAGAAGTCATTGGATTATTTTTTTATTTACTGAGACAGAATTAGATTCTTCTGACTGACATGAAAAACTTTTACTGTGGGGATCTGTTAGACGCTGCAGTGTGCTTTCCCGTTCACAGTCAAGTTGGTGTTTCCAATTCGGGTCTCACCAAGCCAGTACTCTCCATTTGCGTTACCGAAGCCCAACTTGCAGTCATTCCAGTTCCTGTAGAAGTTTACCGTCCCGTCCATCCTTCTCTGGAAGACCTGGGGGGAAGAAAAGGTGATGAACCATCTGAACCCAGCTCAGGTTTATCAGTGAGATTTGATGGAGAGGATTCTGGGCTGCTACATCATCTCAGTTTGAAACATCAAATTTTAACTTGATTCCTCTCCAAGTTCCCATTTTGTCAAAATATTCTTGGGAAAGTTTCCCCCAAGGTGACTGAAAACCTGTTTGGATGCAAGTGCAGGACTAGAGGTTTTAAATGACTTCAGGGCACATAATCTACACTCCTAACAGCTTTGAAATCACATTTATATCATCCTTTTAACTGATACAGTCATTATCTATGTACCCCACTGGGAGCATCATTAACACTGCAGTGGTTCAGATCATAACAGGAATCCCACAGGGCTTGATTCTTGGACCTGTGCTGTTTTCTTTGTATTTCCTGCCTCTTATATTCCTAGGAAGCACAGCATTGCTTTCTATCGCTATACCAAAGAAAAACAGATTTTGGATGATTAAAACTTAAGGATCATTATTCTGTAAGCACCAAATGTATTATTTTTTTTTTGGAAGGTCACCAACATGAAGAACATGGCGAACATTTATACGATCGATAAGCCAGAGCGTGATCTGAGTCCAGATACTCACGGTCCATTTTCCTCCATGTGAGTCCATGTCACAGTAAACCTGCAGACACACAAACTGAAATCTCAGCCTGACTGGTTCATGCTGGTCTGGCGTCTGTCTGTCATTTGGACTGTTTGATGGACGGGAAGCTGATCAACATGAACAGCTTTCTGGGAATAATAAGAAACCTTAATATGGTGAGTTTATAATTTGAACAGGTGTGAAAGTACCTGGACACCAGATGTGGGTCCGGTGGGATAGATGGTGTAAACTCCACTGGGACTGCTGGGATTCTGACGAGAAAAGACGCTGCAGTCCTGTTGACTGCTGGCCAACAGAGGAACCAGCAGGAGGAGAAGAGCCGACAGCAGCTGCAGCAGAGGAAAACGTTACGTCGCATCATGAAGCTCCAAAGTAAAAAAG
Organism: Poeciliopsis prolifica; assembly: GCF_027474105.1. Classification (NCBI taxonomy): domain Eukaryota; kingdom Metazoa; phylum Chordata; class Actinopteri; order Cyprinodontiformes; family Poeciliidae; genus Poeciliopsis; species Poeciliopsis prolifica. The sequence goes on from NW_026562383.1 coordinate 2,698,416, forward strand.
AGAACGTTTCCTCGGAGAACCTGGTGTCTCCAGAGAATGTCTCAGCTACCAAGGAACATGCAGAGTTGAACGTGCTGAGCTCACCTTCATAGCCAGAGTGGTGCTGCTGCTGGGATGTAAACTGTGATGAAGTTTTTCTGAGTTCTGCTGCAGGAATCTAACGACAGTCTGGGGGTTCTCACCTGCTTTTATCACCGACAGATTAAAATGACCGAGCAGCTGCTGCTGCTGCTGCACACCGATAACGCTTCAGACCGGACGGAAACCTGGAATGTTGTCATTGGTTGATTGTCCCGTCATTATCTATGTGTGTCATGAAAAACCAGCACAGAGTTCTGTAAAGATCCAGAAATATCTACATATTATCTCTCATGTCATATTGTCAGTTTCAACAAGTATGTAGAAAAAAAAGTTACCCAACTAACTTTTTAGTTTTTGCAAAGCACTGTGATTAAAACAAGCTTGAAATGTTACTGAACATTTTCTCTGAAAAAAGAAGTGAAGAAATTGTCAACTTTTTGTCAAAGGATCAGTTTCAGTGGGAAACAAATCAGATCCACAAATATCTATCAGATAATATCGAACAGATACGGTTGGTATCTGGTAATCAGGTAATTAATATTCCTAATGGAAAAAATAGATTATGATTATGCCTTATTTCCAGTGATTGTGGTTCTGATTCCAGTGTCGTACAGTTGACTCCCACGAACAGTGGAGGATTCTGACATGGGCAACCGCCCAGGGCATCTTGTGGGGGGCAGCATGAGCTCCCCACAAGATGCACCCCCACTCTCAGTTCTTAATGTAATACCCACATGGTGAGGTTATTACATTAAATACCCCCCTGTTCTGTCGTTACCCCCACCCATAGCGGGCGGTTACAAATGCCCCAAGTTCTCCAAACCAAAACTCTACAGGTGTGGTCATGACTCTCATTGAAGTCCAAATGTTTTATTGAGTAGCTGTTGCAGGCCACAGAGACGAACTCAGACAGAGGTTTCTACAATTCTCTGGTTGAAACGCATAACTATAGAAATGCTACTGGAACAATCTAAATACAGAACATGCTATAGTGGCAGAACATAATGAAAACATCCAGCCTGGTGGTGAGCAACGCATTCAATCTCAAGTTGTTTCAAATGGGTTCATGTTTCCATTTGCTCTCAGTCCATCAGCTCAGCCCAAGACAGTCAGATCTTCAATGGCGCCTCAGCATCCATGCTGGTTACAGTAAAGAGAGTAAAAAAAAATTAACTGCTTCAGATGTTTTATACAAATAAATACACAAAAATAACACCATTTTATCAGGGGTACTTGGAAATACCTGAGCATGTGAGCAACAAAAACATCTTTAAGTAACACACTAATACTCACAAGTTGCATCCAGCTGCAACCTGAAAAAGAGCGGAAAAAAATTTCAATAAAAAAACACTTGAATTTCTATGCTTTGCTGTTTCAATGTCTGCTTCAACTGTGGTTAAGTTTAGCCCTGCAGGGTCCTGCATGTCTGAGATGTTTTCCTGCTGTAACGTTGCTCAGTCTGTCATCAAGGTCTGCAGAGACCTTTCAGTGAACCAGTCCTTCAATTCTGACGTGTTGAACGTGTAAACATTTACTGGCTTGCAAAAGTATTCATAGCCCTAGAACTCCTATAGATTTTCTCACATTATAACCACAAACAATGACACTTACATCTGGAAACACTGAGTTTCCCCTCAATGCATCGAACCACAGCGTGATATTTAGTCATCCATTTATCAACACATTCTGGTTTGACTGTTTCTCCATTCATGATAAATACATCGCCAGTATTTATTAGGTCAGGATACTCTGCAGTGTTCAGATGACAGAAGTTCTCTGCAAAAAAGAAGAAAACATTTTTCTTTATGTCTATTTTTTTTATAAAACAGTTTCAGTGTTATTTTCCTTTTACCTTTACATTTGGGGACTTTGGACCAAATGCCACCTCTGTAACACACCACTGTCTCAAGACCCACCATTTTGTAAAAGCTCTGACACTCGTATTTCAAATACTGTTGAGTCTGTTCCACAACAACTCCGTTTTGAACATGAGGGATGTCTCCACAATTATCGACTGAAAAGGAAGAATAGAGTTTCATAAAACTGTTAAAGTCGACTTCCTTAGATCAACACTTCATCTCTCTGTCTGACTCAGCTTTGCATGTTGCACGCTCATAATGCCTGAATTACTTAGATGATTGTTTTAATTACATTCTAGATAAATACATTCAATATAAATGAAGAAAACAATGTGCTTATTTACTGGATACGAAAGTAGTCTGAGTGTCTGGGGATCCTGGGCCGGCAGCTCGAGCTGAAACAAACAGAGCAGAAGGAGGCTTTCATGTTTGTTCGTTCTCACAGTGTTGAATAAAACATCAAATATTCATTTCACGCAGGTTTTGTTTTCTACTTTGAAATTTTCTCTTTAGCGAACACAACTTACTTTGAATATTTAAAGGAAATGCAAAGTGCAAAATGAAGGGCAGTGGCATTGTAACGTGATTTAAAACAGTTACTTTTGAAACTAAATGTGACTTAATTTAACAACACAATAAATAACATCAGAACAACTGACATCAGCCACAGATGTTTTTTTAACATGCAAATCTTTGTCCTTTCTTTAATGTGGTATTTTTTGTTTTTCTGAACAACTTTACCATATGTAATTGCCAAAATACCAAAACTTTGATTTACACCGCATGCTTTCGTTTTGAGATATCAATGTTTACATGTTGTGGACGTTATAAACGCCTGGTAAGTTTTACGGAGCCAACCGTAGCCGGTTTCTGACACGGGCAACATGGGCAAAAGCCCAGGGCGTCATAAGCGCAGCCCCCAAATGCACGTCTGACAGAATGATCAGAAATTCCCATCATCACTCTCACAGACTGTGAAAAGTCAGAGGCCGGGCCAACATCGTATCAAACCCTGAGCTGATGAAGAACAGGATGTCCCAGAAGTTCATGTGTGAATGCAAACAAATCAGCCAAAAGTTTTGCAATGAGGATTAGAAAACTGGTTTTACTACATTTAATCAAAGAAGATTAAATACAAACTGCACTTTTTAGGTCTTTTTTTTCCGTTATGAGATTTAAAGACGTTGTATCCTTTTAAACCTACGTAACAGTTACACACTATAATGCCTTGGTTTCGCAAACTTGGAGTTTGTAATTTTAACTGGACAAAATGTTAAAATGTTTGGGTTCTAAATATTCTTGGCAGGTTCTGTATATGTCTGAATGCTCTCCACCGACCACATGTTGGGACGTTTGTCCAAACTCCAGCTCTACAAAAGACAGACTTCTTGGTGGCTCCTTCCTTTGTTGTATATCCATCCTTACACTGATACACCAGTTCTGTGTCTTGAACAAATGCATTCTGAAAATCCACATTTATTATGGTAGCATTGGATATTCTTGGAGGCGCGCGGCATGTAGGACTACTTTCTGTAAAAGGAGAAAATTAAATGCATAAGCTTTTTGATAAAAAATACCAAAAGTCACAGATTCAGTTTCAAAGCAGCACAAGAAGATGAGAAATCCGACCAAGGTTCTGTTTACTGTTCAGTCTTAAACTAAAATGCATAAAAGTACTTAAAGAAAATCTTTTCAGTGAATAAATGAAACACTTACCAATACAGACTGGCATACCAAACCATAAACCATCGAGACACATGCTTGTTCCCCACCAGCCTCCTCCTTGTGCTTTGTATCCCTCATTGCAGGAATAACTGATCTTTGTTCCATGAGGATATGATTCCTGCACCGGGAGGAAAAGACCTGCATCCAGGCTCGGAGCGCTGCAAGGCTGTGAACCTTGAGCTGATCGTCCACAACAGGCAAAAATCAGACACAACTTCAGAAATATGCCGTATCAGATGTTGATTATTCTTACCTTGCAGCAGTCCAGGAACCCAAAGCAGAAGAGCAAATTGAAGACACCTCACCTCCATGTTGTCAGGAATCAAAAATCACCCAGAGAGTGAAGAGTCAGGGACCGAGCTCAGTTAATTATTACTGAACATTTCTCTGGAACAAGAAGTGAAGAAATAGTCAGCTGTGTGTCAAAGCATAACTTTCCCTGTGGCAAACAAATCAGATCAGCAAAAATCTATCAGAATGTTTACTGTCTGCATGTGAAGCTGGTTTCCTGGACTGCAGTGATCAGAGGTCGGGATTGAACAAACACCAAACACTGCAGATGAACTGACTTTAGAAAAACACCAAACTACTAACGGACACTGATAGACTTTATATCTTATAATCTGGTAATTAACTTCAATGAATGCCTAGAGCAGCTATGAAATCCCAAAATATGTGGAAAGTTTTTTTGAATGACTTTAGTGAACTCTTACTTGTTACATGCATTAATTATGACTCTAAATCTGGTGGAGACTTCAACATCCATATTTATGACTCCAAAAACAAAGTGGCAAAAGAGCTGCGATACACCTCAAAACTTTGGTTTGACTCAACATGTTGAAGAGGCAAACACACACACACACACACACACACACACACACGCACACACACACACACACACACACGCACACACGCACGCACGCACACACGCACGCACGCACGCTCACACACACGCACACACGCACGCACGCACGCTCACACACACACACACGCACGCACGCACGCTCACACACACACACACACGCACACACGCACGCACGCACGCTCACACACACACACACATACACTAGAACACACTCTGAATTTATTACCAGTAATGGTGTGAATACTCCCCAGGTCTTTGCAATAACATTTCTCTGTTGTCTTTGAAAGTACAAGATCTGTACTTTCAGATGCCTTTACAAAATGTTTACAGACAACACAGAAGAAACATTTGATGAAATTTACTCTTTTATAATTTCCATTCTAAAATTTCAGAGGACAGAGTGAGAATTAAAAAAAAAACCCAAACACCTCAATTACAAAAAGCAACATACAGACATCACAACATGAAGGGTGAGGATGGAGTGGAGGGTTATAGCTACAGTATAGACCAAAAGTTTGAACACATCTTTTCATTCAATGAGTTTCTTTTATTTTCATAACTATTGACATTGTAGATTCACACTGAAGGCATCAAACTATGAATTAACACATGTGGAAATATGTACTAAACAGAAAAGTGTAAACAACTGAAAATATGCCTTGTATTGTAGTTTCTTCAAAGTAGCAACCTTTTGCTGTGATTATTGCTTTGCACACACTTTGCATTCTTGATGAGCTTCAAGAGGTCGTCACCTGAAACGGTTTTCACTTCACAGGTGTGACCTGTCAGGTTAAAGTTGGCTTTATTGCCTCATAAATAGTCATGAAAATAAAGGAAACCCATTGAATGAGAAGGTTGTGTCCAAACTTTTGATCTGTCCTGTATGTCCATATGTGTGTGTGTGTGTGTATGTGTGTGCGTGCGTGCGTGTGTGTGTGTGTGTGTGTGTGTGTGTGCGTGTGTGTGTGTGTGTGTGTGTGTGTGTGTGTGTGTGTGTAAACACTGACTTCGATAGCCTCTCCCAAGTGATGGAGTGTTCATCAGCCTCAGCAGAGTCTGATTCAGGACCACAGGAGTCCTGTTGGGAGGGAACGGGCAGAGGGAGCAGAGCATCCTGTTTATGAAAACATCCAGGAGAAACTGAGCCTTCCAAGGTCACCACAGGGGGCGCCACATCAGATCATTATTTTGTTGTTATCCGTTTATTTCCGTCTTCCTTAAAGTTTCACTGGTAGATGTCATTGGTGACTCCAAACAGCCAAACCCCCCTATAGTGGCGCCCCTGTGTGTTGCACATCGTCCATACTCATTTTTCCCGCCGAAGCACACAGAGTCATATTTAAAGCCTGATCAGGGTCACAGGATCGGCTCCAGCTTCCATGAACAGCACCAGATCTCACATACAATAGAGTCGAAAACCAGTTTTAACACAGTGTGAGGGTGAACAAAACAAAGGACCCCTTTGATTGAAATCTTGTCGAAATATTTTATTTTAGACAAAGTCAAGCATTTTATATTTACTGTCAACAAACAGCAGAATGTCAATGAAAAAAGAAAAAGTTTCCTTCCAGGTGTTTCTGATGTCACTTCATTCTCTGTTTGCGGTGGATGAATCCAAAGCCAGGAGATCTTACAGCGTTTCGGTAAATTTGCAAGCATTCTAACAAGACACAGCAAATAAATTGGATTTAGGAGTGATTAACATTTCAGCAGACAAACTGTCTCAGAATGATGTGATTATTGGACAGATTTGTCCAAAAATAACACTTACTTGCTGAATCTCGTCGCTGCGAGAGCAACCTAGAAACACACAAACAAAGGTCATTTATAAATGTTGGATTTTTGAGGTGCCAATAAATTCATCAAAACATTGATGGATTGTATGTTTTTTGAATTCCACATCAAAATGAAGAAGGAACTGAGTCATTTTAAAAATGTTTGTAAATTAAAAAGCTGCTTTATTAAAACTTCTCTTGGATTCATGTTGTTGTTTTTAGATCAGGTGAATCAATGAATTGCCAAGTCAACTTCTTCCCTGAAACTAGACTGAAATTGAATTTAACATTGAGAGCAATGTTTTACTTTGGTTTTCCTGTTTAAAGCCTTTTCACTAAAAACCATTACATCCTGCCTGTTAGACACATTATAGATTACCTGGAAATAAAATTAATGTATCATGTTACTCACACTGTGTTGCTTCTATTTTTCCATTTGAGCACGTGGCAAGCATCCACTTGTCCCCCCACCAACTACACTCAATCAATTTTGTCTCTCCATCCTCTATGCTGATCTGTAAAGTTTGGTCAACATTGACTCTACTCAGATCCAACACACAGCGTCAAACTGCAGGAACTTTAAAGAAACAAAAGATCAAACTGTTTAGAAAAAAAATTATATGAGCAAAATATCACATTTTATTCACGTAACTAGCATAATGTATATAAACTAGATTTTGGGCCTGATTGCTTGATGTAGCTGTAATGACTACAAACCAAGCAGACTCTACATTGTTCCTCTCTGGGTTTGATCCAGTCACTTCCATTTCCAGTCATTTCAGCCACCAGAACTGGGACGAGATCAGACCCAGAAACCTGTCGCCTTCTTTTCCAAATAGCTGAGCATTCCCAGTTTTTGTTGTTCCAATCATCTCTCTCCTTCACATCTTAAGTTGTGAAGGAGAGTAATGTAGTGGTTCAATCAAGTGACCTGAAAAGTTTCACTCAAGAATGTACATTTTTGAAACCTTCTATTTTCTTCTGTCCATTTCTGCTCTGCGACAGCCAGGCTGTTCAAATTACATCCTGATGCCGAGAAGGACTTTCACTGCAGGAGCACCAGCTGACGTCTTTCTCAGCTGCTTTCTCATGAGTGCAAGAGAGAAAGGCTCCACTGACAAAACTGAAAGCCATCATTCTGTAGTTCCTGTAACAAATCAATCTGTAACGGTGATTACACTTAAAACTCCTGCAGTCATACTAAACCTTGTGGAGAGCGGTAACCATAACAACACTTTGTGTTCATTTGCTAAAATATGATTATATCACTGATTTAAAAGGAATGCTTTACACACCAACATCTTATTACACGTTTGATTTAATTCAGTGAGTCAGTTAGCTGATTTCATTAAGTTAACTTAATGTAAGCGGTGTTGAACACTGAAGCTCATCACGGGTTGCGGTTTAAATTCAGTGCGGTGTTTTTAAACAAAGAGAAAGCAGGATTGATGAATCATGGCTCCAGTGGTGTGAACACCAACCAAACTCTTTCTGCAGCTTTTAAAATGCCGTTTAGTTTTGACCTGATGGTCTCATTGCAGCTCCAACATGTTTCACACCTGCAACAGAATGTGTTGGCTGCAGTGTCTTTGTCCACTTACTGCATGATTGTGGTTCAGTCCAGGATCCGTCTTGGCAAGTGATAGCTCCTCCGTAATTTGCTTGACCTGCAGTGTATCCATTTTCACATTGATACTCTAGGCGAGAGTTATGACTGTAAACCTCCTTGAGTTCCTGATTGATGATAACGGCATGGGGGATTTCACCAGGCTTATCGCATGCATTAATGTTTCCTGTAAAATGAAAGTGCTATCTTTAGGACAAACACAAAAACTTGTATTGGTTCTTGCTTGTGTCCCATTAATATTTCAGCTCAAATATCTGATGGACTCACTCTCACAAACAGGCAGGGGAAACCATGTTCCGTTTGAGCACTGAATACTGCCAGAGCGGAGTTTCGTGTCAAACCCATCGTCACAGATGATCTTGGTCGTCTCTTGGTTATTATAAAAACCCCTCTGTGCGTTTTCGTACTTCCCATTTTCAAAAGCAAGTGGAAGGCAGGAGCTAATATCTGAGAAAGGTAGGAGTTAGATAATTAGTTTGAAGATACCAGCCACAGTCTGCATGATGGTGACTTAATATTTTGCTTTGTATTGAGAGGATCTAAGGCTGTCAGTATAAGGAGTAGATAAAGAAATATAAATATATTGTTGATTAAATGACTGTTAGGAAATTCAGCACCCAATTTAGTTTAGCTTATTTTATGGAATTACATTTTTCAATTTTACTAGTGTATTGTTTTTATAATTTAAAAAATCAATTTCTAATTTAATGGAGTAAAATTCCTTATTTTACCATTTATCATTTAAATCTGGTTTGTGGTTCTACTTAGCTACAACACCTTCCTGGAGGGGGACAATGACTGGAGTCCTGTCAATGGTCCTCAACCTTTTTATCACCGCCGACCGTTCTTTATGTTGGCATGTCGGCTAAAGCCGAGTTCACATGGAATAATTTTTTAAAAATTTCCCCAATTTTCACCGTAGGACAATCTTATTCGACATCTGGCGTATTCGACATGTTGGATTGTCTCGGCCCTTTAATCGCAGGTATTGGGTTTTCTGAATGTGACACGTAGCCAATCAAAAAGCGCAGTGACGTAAGCACAGAGGGGAATCCCAAACAGCTGAGATGTGGAGGTTCAAATAATACATAAAACGGAAACATTTTATTTCTTGCTCGGCCCGGTACCGGTCCGCGGCCCGGGCTTTTGGTCTGACTGGACTTTCTGGAGAGAGCAGAGAGGCGAGAAGTGACGAGTTTTGAGCGCGAGGAGTTTGGTTTGTGAAAGTGCGGTGAATGTTTGAGCTCGAGCTTTTCAAGTCTTGGGAAAATAAAGACGGAAGTCCTGCTTTCAGACGGAAAACGAGTGCTCTCAAAATGTCCGCGTCTTTCTTCATGCGCTCAAGCGGGAAGAGAAACAACCACCACGGCGGACGGTGACGAGTACTGAGTTGTAACTGCGCCTGGCTCCGGCCGGACAGCAGCTGTTAAAGTCGAAAGAGGCGATCCGCCATTAGCCTTACGAGAAGAAGCGCGAACATCGGGTCCCCGCTCTACGCGTGACGTTATTGCGCCGTGTACTGCGCATGCGCGACACTTTCAAGTCGTTTGCAGTTCTCCTCTGGCTGCAGCTAAAGGACATTTGATAAACGACCCGTGACACTGCAAATAGTACTGCTGTTCAGAACGCTGCCTGCAAACACGGATCTTCAGTTCAATGAAATCCAGACGTCTGCTGGAGAAGCCCTGTAACTCACCTGTGCAGTTAGGGGTGTGAGTCCAGTCGCCGTTCTGGCATGTGCTTTTTGCCCACCAGCCCTCCACCACCGGCTTAAATCCAGTGTCACAGCTATAAGTCAACGTTTGTCCATGATTATATTTTTCCTGCTGTGGGACAAAATAGCCACGAGTGAGCTGTGGAGGACTACAATGCATTTGAGCTGAAAGAAAGACACACATATACACAAATCAGTCAGTAAATTGTTCTTTTTTTTTATTAACAAGAAGTGGATGATCAAAATGAATGGGTAGCTCAGGGAAACGTTCTCACCTTGCAGAAGGCCAGGAAGCCAAGCCAGAAGCACAAGTCCCAGATACCTCACACACATTTTGTCAGGAATAACAAAGCTCCTCTGTGGAGCGGAACAAAATCCCAGCTCCGGACAGAAGCAGTTAATGATTATTCAGGGCAGATTTCCAAAGTTGGCAAATTGGGAGTAAACAGTAGTGCTGCCAAAACAGCGCAAACAAATTTGCTACGACAGAAAGCACATGTAATCAATAATAATGAAAAAAAAAAGATGTACCTTTTTTTTTCTTTAAATATTTCTAAATTAGTCACACACACAACCCCCTTTCCCCCCCATAAAATACAGGGTCACATCATCTCCACATGGGGGTTAGTTATGCCATCATCCAGCTCTAAAACCAGCTGGATGATACTTGGATTCAATCAAAGAGCTCAAATGTATTTATTAGGACACCAAGTTTCACAATAATTGCGTTCAGAGGTCAGGGCCACACTGCTCAACAGAACCAACAGAACGGTTTAGAAACAAACAACCAGTTCCAGGAACAGTCAGGGATTCATGTTCACTGCATCTTTGTGTGTTCCGTTTTATTTTTATTTATTTATTTTTTGCCATATCAGATTGTATTCACAGTCGTTGGTTTGGGATGTAGCAGGAGAAACACGTAGTAAAGTCAACAGATTTGCCTGCATCAAGTTGAGCCTTTCAACAGGTTGTTTGAATAGAACAAGTAGTTCACTGTGGCTCCAGTAGGCGGCGGTGTTGCCTCAAATTTATAAGAGCGACGCTTGGCTTGGTCTCAGTTGGAAGTAAAAATACTCTATACAAGGGTACGATATTAGAGTGTTATGTGTTATTTAGAGGGAAAATTAAAACAAAGTTATTCAGCAGAAATTTTTTTATTTGAGTTAAAATAGAAAATCATGAATTATTGCTACTGCTCCTGCCACATTTAATAGTTATGATTTCATACATCCTATATTTTGGAATATATGGAATATCCAGTTTTGAATTGAGAACTTTTAGTAAATTTAAAACAGTTTTCAAGTTAAACATTCTTATGGTGAGATTTTTTTAAAAATCTACACTGCAGTGCTGATTAGTAAAGGACTTATGACAAATAATAATAATAAAAAGATTGCAGTTATTCCTTTTTCTTGCATATGGTTTTTCTACCAAATGTTTTCCTTCCACTCAAGTTTTAAACTGGTCTTAAGCATCACTCATGCCCCCCTGACAAAATAGTCAGTTTACAGACAAACATATCAAGCCCAACGCTGCTGTTGCCCTTCTTATTTATTGGGTTTTACATTTACACCCTGATTGAAGATAACAGTTTATGCCTCAACACGATTCCCTGGGATGGCCAACATTTTGCCCCACACCTCCTCCTCCCCTTGGGGGCGTCACCTTTCACCTCTCAAGCTGGGTGTTGCATAAGAAGAAAACCATGGTAAATTTCAGGTGCACAGGTTTGTGCCAACACACTGGTTCTGAACAAACAGCTGGCAAAGAGCGGCGAGATCAGTTGTGTTCACAGGGCGGAGTGTCAAGGCCACGTGAAGAAAATAGTCAATATTACGTGAAAGAAAGCGGGATAGCATTAGAATAAAATCATAGTATTACGAGAATATATTTCGAGAATAAAGTCGATGCAAGACGAGCATGGAGTCAAATTTTGAGAATGTGACTATTGTTGAGTTTGACTTTTCTTGAAATATTTTCTCATAATACTACAACTGTATTCTCATGTGACTATTATAATACTATGACTTCATGATTTTTTATTATGCAAGTTTATTCTTGTAATTGTATATTTTCTTGAAAGGCCCTAATAGTTGTAAGTCATGGTTTATTTAAAAATATATCATTTTAATTACACACACACACACATATATATATATATATATATATATATATATATATATATATATATATATATACACACACATAAAGTCAAATTCTATAAATACCAGGCAGGTCTTTTGGTGTTGCTCTCTTATACAATATAAGCCATAAGGAAAATGCTTACACTGAAAGCGTTTTACTCAGATTCATAAAGGAAAAATGTGTCAAAGCGACAAACAGAATCACATGAACCTACCAGGACTTTATTTTGGGAATATCTTATTTCAGTAGACTGAACCGTGCAGGACAGTCGTTCCTAACTGAGGTCGTCCATTTAAGATGACTAATAAAGCATACATGCATCCTCTGCAAGATTCTACCAAACTGAATATTGCAGTGGTCCTTATACCCTTTCCAGGAAACTATTCAAACTGTTGCAATCAGGCCAACGGTGCCACAAAACCACCAGACTCAACTCTCTGTTTCACTGGTATTGATGAGACGTAACCAAGCCTTTGTACTGCAAGTACAAAGGCTTTCCGCCAGGTCTAGTTAAATCCATTTAGATGTGCAATTAAGAATTACAAGCAAGTCATTTGACTGAATTTGTGACGTAAATCAGAGTAATTTGGGATTCTGAATTGTATGAACAAGCAGCACAAGAAAGTGAAGTCTCTGCTGTGAATTTTACAGTAAATATTAAATGAAATAACGTTTTATTTCCCAACTCAGTTGGAGTTAGATTTTAGTAAATTCTCATCATCCCATCTACCAGAAAAAAATAATTTACTTGAACAGACATGATCGAAAAGAATAAATGTAGGTTGAACAAACATCTGATTTGCTTCCGACATTTAAACACAAAAAATGATAAATTAAAGCTAATTAATAAACGAATAATGTGAGCCCATAAGCAGTGAATGAAAGCTAGCAGGACTAGCTCATTATTTCCAAAGTTTATCGATTGTTTTGCTGTTTCTGTTAAGATGATGCACCTCACTAATTTGCATGTAGCGAAATAAAGCAATTTGTTAAAGTGTTTTTAGCCCAACTATCACACTGAAACATTGTATCTGAAACCTAAATGAAGGCACCTGCTTGAGTGGAGGAAGCGAGGTTAAAAAAACTGTATTTTACTTTAATTCTTGAAAACAACACAAAAAAGTAAAAAGTCAGTTGCCTTCCATTCTACAGCCTTTCTTTGTTACCCACAAAAATGGCCACCTATTTGTGGCAGCTCCGACATCCCGTATTTTTGTGAACATGCTTGGTTTCAGATGAAATCTTTTCAAGTCAAAGGGTTTAGGTCCAATGAAGTGACGAGCCACTGGTGTAACGGCCCTAGTCGAGTTGAGTCTTTATGAAATCTGAGTCCAACATCATTTGACTCAATTCAAAGTCGCGCGACTGTTATCTGCATTCATCGCGTTTTCCCCAATTATTTGTTGAAGGTCTCAAACAAAAACAGCCGTTTGGTTTTAAATCGACTGCTTACAGGTTGCAGGATTCATTTTTTATATCAGAAAAAAAAAATTGTAGACTTTTCCTGATTCAACTTTCTAGAATTCATAGATGTTCACATCCGTTTAAGACATAAAAATGAAACATTTTTATGAGCCTCTGGTGATATTTCCAGACTAGAGCAGCTTGAGAAAAAAAGAAAGTAGGACCCAAAGATGTTAAGTACAGTAAAGAAAGGAAGGACAACAAGGAAACAAAGAGAGATCAGGCAAGTGGAAGGACATTTGGAAGGGAAATGAGACGATGTTGGACAGAAAAGAAAGAAAAGAGATATAGACAAGTGGGTAAGAAAAGCAAACAAGGCAAGGAAGAAAAGGGACAAATAGGAAAGTAACAATGAGGGGACGAGGTAGGACAGAGGGATAGAAAGAGGAGGGATGGACAATGAAGGAACCAAGAATCAAAAGAAGGTCCCAAAGAATGAAAGACGAGGGGGAGGATAGAAAAAAGGAAAGAGAAAGAGGGTAAGTAGTAAGACACAAGAAAAAACAAAAAGAAACTAAGATCGGCCCATGAAAGATATTTTGGGAACACTTTGGTTTTCTTGACGCCATTCTATAAAAGTCCTGAAAGAAAGCCACAAACAGCCCAGCCAACAACATCCATGTAGGTGTTTCACAAAGGCTTTATTGTCCGTTCTCATGTGGTGACTTAAAGCAATTATTCTCATCTAGCACAACACCAACGAAGAAGAAAAAGAAGACAGTCATTAAATGACCGGTGGAGGTGCTGATGGCGTGAAAAACAGAAGTAGGAACTGACTTAGATAACTGAATCACTCACCTGCAGCCGTCTCTGCTCAAAGAGCTTCGGCTCTCTCAGGTTTTATCATGTATGTACATAATGGCCACAAACACGCTAAATCAGAAGGTCGTCAGAGTCTCTGCGCTCCAACTTAGTTCTACGTCGCTTCAGTTGTTTTCCCCGATCCGAACAGTTCTGAGCAGAAAGCAACAATCTCCTTGATAACGACGGCCTAAAACAAGGAAACCCGAAACATCTCCATCAGGTTTTGTTGCTAGGTAGCTTGTTTTTTAACCGTTTCCACAGTTTGTAGAATTTTATATCAAACATAGTTTGGTTTTTCTGTTGAGCTACCTGGAAACTTAATGGGGGGGAGGGACCCACAACAGAACAAAATAAAACAAAAACTGGGTCTGAAACAGAAAAACCCATGAAAAACTTTTCTTATGTTCAGAGGGAAAACTCCAGACGCTTTGGGAGTTTCCAGGGAAATCCGTTGGCTGTTCCGTCGGCCTCGGGATTCAGGGTGGAGGATGACTCGGCTGCTAGAAAAACATGAAGACCGAGCCGAGTTGGAAGGCTGTGGAATTAACGTGAGGGAATTTCAGAGAGAAACACTGATCTGAGCTCAGAACCGGAGGTGAGATTTGTGTTTCACCATGTATCTAAAGAAAGAGAGATGAGAAGACAAAAACAGGTAAGTTATAGTTTTGCGAAATCAGGTCAAGGAAATCACAGACGGAAGGAGTAAACACCTGTCGAGGGTTTCCCAAAAGCGTAAGAAGACGGGTCGGTCGAGGTGGCGTTTGTGGCGGCTCAGCTCCAGGACGGTCACGTCCCATTTCTGCACGTTCGGGTCCGTCTTCGCCTCGTCATATTTCAAATGGAAGGCCCGAACTGCAGGGGGGAGAGGGCAGCGCGCGGTGAGAAGGTTGCATTTCACCCACTGTGTCCTCGTGAGCCAGAAAGGCCTTTCACTCACTTTTGGCAAAAATGTCGACCGGAGATCCGTCGGGCAGCAGCCACGGCCAGCCCTTGAACTGCCAGGCAGGACCCTGCACGAACACGGCCACCACCCGGTCCCTGCAGGAACACAAAGCGACCGAACTGAAACGGGAGGAAGTTGCAGGCGGTGCGGCGCGCTGCAGCTTGACTGATTTGCTGAAGGTCCACAGATTTTCGGAGAAAAAGGAAACTCGTGGGTTATTTTGACACGGTTTCACCTGTTGAAACTACACCATTTAGCTGAACCATGGAGCCACGCAGCAGAAAGAGCCCAAACGGCTCCTCTATTAACCCTTTAAAGTTTTTTTTTTCAGTCCATCATCCTGACTGTTAATTTTGTACATTTGTTCATAATGTTTTGGTTCAAAAGTTGTTTTTTAAGACGGTTATTCCCTCTGGTTCTGACTGTCCTGTTTCTACTTTTTTTTAAATTTCATGTCATGTTTCACTTTTCTCTCTCTTTCTGTCAAACCTGGTCTCCAGTCTGGTCCTTTCCTCTCAGCCTTTTTTATTTTGAAGGACAATTTTGTTTACACAAACTTCAAAACTTACTTTATCTCTTCTTTTGTTTATAAATTGTAAATACTTCAAGTTAAAGGTTAATTATAATGTACTGATTTTTGAGGATGCCTTTTTGCATTATTATGCCATTACCATAATGCTATTTGAACAACGACCATATGGTTTATCACAGTGACGTCTGGAACAATTTGTCCAGTAAAATTTGTTATTGTGACAGACCTAACTGTGATTTTCACAATCTAAATTAAATTCTCCAAGTAAATGAGCTTTTCAGTGATAATCTCAATCATTGATGTGTAGGTTACTGGACTTTTAGCTCCACTTTTCTGATACTTTGGTGTCCAGTTTACTTCATTCCTGTCCACTTTAACTGTACAGTCTTGATACTGATTGGCTATGAATTTAAAACTTGGGTTCCAGAAAAGGCCTGTTCTGATAGTTAACTATATTCTTGACAGCATCATCATTAATGATATGAGGCATAGGGAAAAGGAAGTAGTAAATGATGTAAATACTGTTGTGTCAAAAAAATAAAAATAAACTGGACTGTGACTTCCTTCCACAGCTGGAAACAGAGGTGATGCAGAGCAGAGTTCTCTTCACAGAGACTCTGAATGAAAAGCAGCAGCTCACCAGTCCTGTGGAGCCAGTTTCAGCGGCTGGTCGATGACGCGGTAAGGAACGGTGACGCTGAGCGTGGCGCCGCCTGGCTGGATCTGGTCTTTGCGCCTCTGGAGCAGAACCTCGTTGTCCCGCTGGATGCCCTGCTTCTTCTTGTCCTCTGATGTAATGAACCTGGAAACGGGTTTGAAGGATTCAGGCTCGCCGTTTGAGGACAAATCTAGTTTATGTTGGTCGTCCATCCAACTGGGAGGACTAATCCTTTGGTGCCTGGAGTTCATTTCATACATCGTATCGGTTCACCACTGGTTTCCATGGTCACCACAGGATGACCATCAAAGTGGTCAATGACATCCACATAAATACAGTTGGTGGAAGAACCACGGTGACGCAGCATTTGACTAGTGACCTTGAACCAACTGGGAAACACTTCCCAGTTGGTTCGAATCTTGGCCAATGAACGGCGATTTCTTTGGATGGACTTTAAAACGCTGCTAGTTTATAAATCACTGAACAGCTGAGCACCACAAAATCTGTTGTATCAAAATTCCAGAACCCTCAGGTCTTCTGGTTCTGCTCTGCATCCCCAGAACCAAACATGGAGAAGCAGAATTCAGCTTCTATCCACCACAAATCTGGAACAAACTTCAAGACAGCTGCACAACAGCTGAAACACTGAACTCCTTTAAATCGAGTCTAAAAATCCACTTGTTTAGAGACGTCTTTGATTAATGTAACTGGAATATTGATCCATAATTTGATGTGTATTTGCTTGATGATGGCATCTGAAACGTCGCTACACAGATAAACGTGACTTGAATATTGCGGGGGTAGAGATCACTTTTACATGTCAGCCATTTTATCTAAACTAGGCAGATAAAGGCAAAAACAACACCAACAACAACCCCCCCCCATCACATCCACATCTTACTTCAGATCCTGCAGAAGATCCTTAGCATTGAGCATCGTGATGAGGGAGGTGGTGGCAGCAGGAATGATGATGATGGGGGTTCGGGATCCTGCAGGCAAAGTGTTAAAAACGAGCAGGAAGGTCAGTGAACGTCTCACATTAGCTGCTATTTACATAGAGGGCAGCAGATGTGTACCTTTCTTCTGATTTGGTGGAGGTCTGGCTTGTGAAACTTTAAAAAAGAAAAAAAAAAAAAGATGAGAAAAATTGTTTTCAGAAACAATATAAATCAAGTCGCTCCAATCGTAGCTTTATCCAGACAGAACAATACTTCTATTTATAGAGTGTGCAACCAAGTTCCATTTTGGTGAAACCCAAACTGAGGTCACTTCTTTCTCATCACCTGAACTGACTGAGCTGTGGACGTTTCCTGTCTTTATCAGCTATTAACAAACAGCATTTGAAGAAACAGACCGTGTTTAATGTGCGCTTTCACAGGAGTGCAGGTCATTTTATAATACTTGGAAAAAGTACACTGGAAGCACAATGTTTATATGTAAAGATTTGAAGTCAGTTCGGACCTGGACGGGGTACTGGCTGCAGCGCCGGGGTCTGGGCCTTCCGGGCAGACGCTCCTTCCTTCAAATGGAAAATGAAAACACCATGGTTACACACAGCTGAACAACATATGGTTTGTGTCTGAGATATGTGAAGGTAAACATGATAAACAGGAATGTTTTTTGTGAGAAAAAAAAAGTGGAGAAGTTAAAAAGAGCTAAATTTAGTTTGAAGGGAAGTTGACCGTCCTTCAAAATCACTGACGGTTCAGACAGGAGCATAAGCTGCTCAAGTTTCAATAAGGTACCAATTTCTTTTAAAAAAAAAAAAATTTTTTTTTTTACAAGGGAAAGAGAAATCTTGATTTCCTGAAATGTATGTTTTTATTTGTTGAATCTGTGGCTGTGCCATGACAGTATGGTACCAGGCAGATAATCTGCAGAACAAAGAAATTGAGCTCCTCCGCCTCCCATCAGTGCTAATGAGGAACCACTGATCAGAGCCAGGGGAGGGTCTAAGCGTTGTCAATCCTCCTTAGTGTGACACTGCTAATATGACAAAAAGGAAGGCAAAAGAGACAACAAATTAGAGCTGCATCTTAGACAATAAGAGGCCTGCAGTAAAGCTCAACACCCCTCTCCTTTCCCCAATTTTAAAAAGTGAATTTCAGATTCTGCTGTGGCTAAACTACAGCAGAAAGCTCCCCAAGCAAACCCAAGTTTAAATTTTTTTCTAAATCAATGTTTTAATCTAGCGGCCTTCCTGTGGTTTAACTTTGAACTACAGTGTGTTCTGTGGCTTCTTCAGCAATCACCAAAGTAGTTTGAATTAATTATTCATATTTCATTAGGACAAATCCCAAACAGACTGAATATTTCATAGCTCCTGTTTAGATTCTCCTCCAGCGTAGAAGTTAGAAA
The DNA here is from genome assembly GCF_027474105.1 of Poeciliopsis prolifica. Classification (NCBI taxonomy): domain Eukaryota; kingdom Metazoa; phylum Chordata; class Actinopteri; order Cyprinodontiformes; family Poeciliidae; genus Poeciliopsis; species Poeciliopsis prolifica. The sequence goes on from NW_026562383.1 coordinate 2,716,966, forward strand.
TGTTCAAATGAAGCTGATCTCAAAGGAGCACTCCTTTCCCTCTAATCCCCATGTTGTGGACCACTGGGCCGGCCGGGCAGCGGCGCTTCGGATCCGACCGTAAGAGGATAACATCGGCACAATCTCAGCACTTTCATGGTAACGTAAACAGATTAGCACACATTTGTTTTGCCCAGCAGATATTGATGGCTAGTTGATAGGCAACCGCTATCAGCGGCACCATGGAATAAAACCCTGTAAAGATTAAAATCATGCACGGCAGTAAGGCAACGACAGGAAATCCCTAAAGGGAGGAGAGACTGTGAGGAAAAACATGCAACATGTTTCGATCTCAAATTTTAGAATGATGAATGATGACATGTGGGACACGGTCATAAAAAAATGTCTGGGGTCTATTACCACATAAAATGCATTGACCTAAATGAATCAGGACTATCCCAGAGCATCTTTCATCCACAGTCTAGTTAGGATTTACCATTTTTTAAGGCTGAAAGTCTAGATTTCATTCTCTCTATATATAGGAGATATATTGGAGAACCAGTAACGTGCTGTATGATGTGAATTGTAACACCTGGAAGAAACATTTTGATTGACTGCCTGGAGGAATTTAAATGGTAATGCATTTGAATCAGAATATATTATCTTGTCCTGAACTGGACTGTTAAATTAAATGTTCCTTAATATGACAATCTGCATTACAATAACCAGACTGATAGATAATTATCTAGCTACATTTTGGAGATGTCATACTTGACGCTGATTGGTGTAGCCCCATTAGAGAAATAAGGAGGACTAAACGTTGGTATCACTTCCACCTCTTCTTCTTTTATGGCAATTAATACAAAATAAAACATGTAAATTAAAACTTTGGCAGTAAAAGTTGGCTTATGCGGCAGTGCTATTGCATGTTAAGTAATATTTGGGGTTTGAACTATTAAAATAAGAAGCTATGACCATTTTTTGAGGATATTAAGTATTACAGATTTTAGTGCTTCACTGTTGTCTTTGATCTAAGAGTCTAGAATATTGGGTGGTCCACTGTAAAATCATATTTTTCCATTATTCCCTTATTTCTTTAAATTATTTTTGCTTGATCACTTTGTCCATTCCAAATGAAATGTTGGTTTTGTTATTAGGCATTAAGAAATATAGAAAATTTGTGTTAAATTCTGCACTTCTTACACTTTTTGTCTTCTCATTCTTGATTGGAAATCTCGCTGCTCGTTTGCCAACATGGCAATTTTAAAAAGATACAGACTTTCAGAAAATGCAAACAAGTAGGGTCACAACTATGTACAGCATGACATGTTTGCAAACACACTATAAACATAAGATTATAGTGTGTGTGTGTGTGTGTGTGTGTGTGTGTGTGTGTGTGTGTGGGTGTGGGGGGGGCATAAGCGATGGGAAAGGAGATGAAGGAGTGGAATGACACCTGATCAGTGCCTCTGTTCCTGATCAAATCATTTACACACACAAACAGCTGATTAAAAATATACAGACAGAAAATCATTCTGTCAATGTTTGGCGCCCCGACTTTTTCCGCCACTGCAAACAAGTGCGATGGAAACAGTATTTTAGTAATGTGTTTGGGATTGCCATTCAGTGAGATACATTAGCACAAGTCGCTGAATGCTGACTGTAAGAGGTTTCAGTTCTCCTCAGTCCATCATTGCCAGTGTGAGAAAATTAAACCAGAAGTTTCTTCTATCTTTAAATCCGATTAGGAAATCTAATGTGTTCAAAATGTCGACAGAGAATTCTCTCCTCTCTTGCTTCACAGCATGCCAAATTCAGATCATACTTTAATCTTCTTTCTGGGGAGTGGGTGTGAATACAAATAGGTCAGTAGCCCGGCCCCCGCCTCCCCTCTTTAACAGAGCAGCCAGCAACAGCAGCAGAGACGCTGTGACGTGCTGGGAGAGCGTAATGCCACCAAGCCTGGAGCTGCCTCTCAGAATAAACGCACATCTGACAGCGCTGCCTCACGCTCCTCCTGGCCGTCCTTTTCCTCCCCCGCTGTTTGCAGCCAGAAAACAGAGCGCGAGAGGCTGCCGAATGAGGGAAGGCAAGAGAGGAGCAGGAAAAAAAACAACAACAAGAGGACTGGAAAGAGAACGTAGGAAGAGAAGACAGCATGCGTGAATCAAAAGAGAAAGAGTGCAGAGGAGCATGAAAATGGAAAGAGGAAGAGAAACTGAACAGAGATGTGAAGCCCGTCTGATGACTACTGCTGTGATTAACACGTCTTGACTATGGTGATGAGGACCCACGGCTGCAGCTAACCATCACCTACAGCCTCCTCCGCTTCTTTCTCCTCCAGCCACAGGCAGCTGCATCGCGGCAGCGTCAGAACGAGCCTCGGGGGCCGGAGAGGGGGAAGGAGGGGGGACAATGCATCAAGACAGATGGAGAGATTGCAACACTTCAGCTCTTTACGTACGCTCAGCTGATGTGTGAGGGGAGAGCGGCGGCTACGCGACCGGATGAATGCGTCGTTTTCCCACTCCAAATAGCAGGATGGTGAAAAGCGATCGGTCTGAGCTGCAGCAAGAAAACAGGAGGGTTCATCGTGGGCTCTGGAGGAAACGAGGGAGGATATGAGCCGTCCGAGCCTGCACTGCACGGCTGTCATTCAACAACGGATAAAAAAGGAGAAAATACCAACGAGGTGAAATTAGCAGACCTTGCAGTGGCCTGCTACAGAATTACCCGCTTTTAACGGAGCCTACAGGATGTGAAGGGTGTGTCAACTTAAGAGGGAAACATTTCTGTTTCTCTGTTTTGATTCGTCAAGATGAGATGAAACTCTTCAGTTCTCACTGTCCTGGTGAAACCCTTTAGTTTCAGGAAACGGTAGAGAACTGCTTACTTCTGTTAACATGAGTAAACATGAGAAGTCAAAGCTCACTCAGCTTCAGGCTGCTGCTGGTGGTGATGATACAGAGAGTCAGTCTTTTGGGGAATCAAAGCGATCTACGGCTAAGGAAGTCATGCTCTGGGTTTTAGCTTTCTGAACAACGTACTTCTCTCCGCCAGACAAAGATCAAAGTTCTGGTAAGCCAACAGGATTTTACTGGAAGCTAATTTCTTTTACAAGTGATGGGTTTGCTATCAAATGTATTAAATGTGCTAGAAGGAACCGTAAATTCATCTCTCTTTTTTTTCTTTTCTTTCTTGGTTATGCAATAATCAGGATTTTGGGCTAAATTTCCATTTCTCTGTTGAAACAAGAGGAGTGTTTGCAAAAGCACACCCGTTAACTTTATGTCAACTGCTTTAGAGAACATGCAGAACAAAAAGAAAACTACGAGAATAAGGACATGGGTTTTTGTTTCTTTAGTCTAAATTTAAGTGTGAAAAGGTGAAAATAAGAATATAAGCAATCACTTACTGATTAGGATCGCAAATGTGTCACAAGTGGTCCGGGGAAATCTCAGAGCAGTTATTAAGCTAAAATTGTACAAAAAAAAAAAAAACATTTTGAAACTGAGATTAAAAAAAATATTTGGAAAAACTGTTCTACCCAAAACTGTGACATAGATCAAGAACCTGAATACTTGGCTACTGTACAAATCCAATTGTCTCTCCATCAGTCGAGAGTGAGAGGCGTTCACGAGCCGATCAACAACTTTGGTGCCTGAACAGTGAGCTGAGCTGGGATGAGTAAGAACAGTTAAGGGTGACTCATGAAGCGATGACTACGCACTCCTCTGGGCTGCTTTAAAATTAGTGCTCCAAATATTCACCAAAACAAACACAACCTTGATTTCAACAGCATGGAGACGCGTGGATCAAACCTCAGAAAGCGCAGAGAGGCCCTGATATCACAAAACATGTGTGACCATTGTTGCTTCTGCAGCACAAAGGACACGCGTCCAACAATTAAAGCTTTGATGATGTTCTGATAACTGTAACTTCCCCCCCCAAAAAAAGCCTCCAAAGGACCGTTTAGCACACATTCTTCATTTTCATCAGCATTTCACCAAACAAGATCAGATCAGAAAACCCCCCAAAACAAAACAAGATAGTCTTTGTTTTCAAGCTTTGCTGGCTTTCAGAGTTGACGTCGGGATCTGCACTGTAGGTAGAGCCCTGGAGCAGCTGACCGTGACTCTCGGCTTTCGTTTACATATTTAGTTCAGCTAAAATAGACTGGCGTGTTTAAAAAAAAAGCAGATCACTCAACAACGATTCCAGTTCATCTGAGATCCACGCTTTACACACACAAACAGCTTCTTAAGATTTCTGTTTTGTTTGATGAACCAAATTTGTTCTCCAAAAGCATATTGCTTCACATTTCCTTACAAGTAAATTAGTACCTCATGTCTTACTAAAACACTAGTCTTTAACATTTACTCCTATTGTAGCACTGAAGCTTGCTGGGGATAACGGGTTTAATAAATGTTCAGAGTCCAATTTCTTTCTCCATGTCCAGGGACAGCATGCAACATGACCAATACGCGACAGAGTAATAACACATGACTGAAAAGCTCCTTCCGTTTTTCTCAGATGTGTGGTCCTTAATGTCTACAATTCAGAATCACATTTTGTGTTGCCTCGTTGACTGGCTCGACATGCCTGATTCACTTTGTTTTGGCAACATTTAAAAAGTTTCAGATGACAATTGGATGCTGAACAACAAGGGAACCAAAATTGTGACATTTTCAGCCGCTGCGGTTCACGTTCACTCTGAACTGTCAAACAAATCAAACCCCTTGAAAAACCCGTTCCTCACCAAAGCCTGTGTTGGGCGTTGCACCCAGAACCACTGAAGGATACGACATGAAAACATCTGAAGAACACACTGAGCGCAACTTCCTTTTTTACAAAATGTAAACAAAAATGAAGTATTGTCAGACTTTAGCGGCTGTAGGATTTTTCTTTATCCAAAGCGCTAGCCATTTCTCCTGTTAGCGCTAAGCTTACATGTTTGCACTTACCAAGTAAGCCTTGCGCTGTAGTCTGCTTCCTGCTTTTGGAGCAGTCAACGGTCTGCTCGGTGTTCACATATATGCATGCAAAGCGCACCAGTTCACTTCAACCAAACTAGGTTTGAAGGTGGGTCAGAGTTCGATCACCCTTTGAGACCTCTAAAAATGAACAGGATTTTGTAGGCAAACAATCTAGAGTTGTTTTTTTCCCCTTTTGCAATTTTTAAATATACTTTATCTACTTCTGAGTTTTTTTGAAGTAGCAGTACAAAATATGATTTTGGTTTTATATTTTCCAGAGTTGTGATAGTCCAGTTATGCTAAGAATCCTCAAAAATGGTCTGAAATGTGATGTTGAACCCAAAAATGATCCAATGCTTCTATACTTTGAAATATTTCTAGGCATCTACACAACTGTTATTTCTATTTCTGTACCTAGTAATATAGTCATTTTCTTTATTTCCTAGGTTATCTCATGGTGCGGGCACAGATGTAAATAAATACTGCAGAGTGAACAACCTTTAAACCCGACACAAACTCTTCACTTCTGTGATCAGAGAGCGGCTGAAGGACACAGAACAATGCAGTGGAGACGACGCCACTGTTGTACGCACACGGCCAAACTTCTCTATCTCCTCTCTCTGCTGGGATTCCTCGTGTTTCTGGTCCACCAAGTGTGGCTCCCCAAGCTCTCTGGGATCCCGTGGTGGAGGGGCTACCCTGTGGTGTACGGAGGAACGGGGCTTCAAACCGCTAGGAGCAAATGGAACGGCAGCACCGCACACTCAGCGTGGAGGTTTGTAATCGTTCCCCAGGGAACGTTGATGACCAGTGCCAACATCAGTGTTTCTTTTCATCGTAGCAACGCCGGCTTTGAGGATAATTTGACAGGCAACAGCAGCCAGAGGCAATTGGGAGCCCTGAATGCTACTCTGACCCACGGACCTTTCCCTTATGTCATCAACGAGCCAGATAAATGCCAACAGTGCAAACTTGCCCCATTTCTCGTCCTGCTAATTGCCACTGAAGCTCGTCAGGTGGAAGCGAGGAACGCCATCCGGCAGACTTGGGGGAATGAGAGTGTTTTCCCTTCCTTGGGATTTATCCGACTGTTTCTGCTGGGAAAGAAAGATGGAGAGCTGGGACTTCTGCAGCAGAAGATGCTGGAGGCAGAGAGCCGGAGGCATCACGACATCATCCAGCAGGACTTCCTGGATTCCTATAAAAACCTGACAATAAAGACTCTGATGGGAATGAACTGGGTGGCAACGCATTGTCCGACAGCGAGCTACGTGATGAAAACCGACAGCGACATGTTCGTCAACACGGAGTACCTCGTCTACAAGCTGCTGCGGCCGGATCTGAAGCCCAGGAAGAACTACTTCACGGGCAACAACATGAGAGGCTTCGCACCCAACCGGAACAGAAACAGCAAGTGGTATATGCCCCCCGAACTGTACCCGGGTGAAAGATACCCCACCTTCTGCTCCGGGACAGGTTACGTCTTTTCTGGGGACCTGGCCGAGAAAATCTACCGGACGTCGTTGAGGGTGCGCCTCCTGCACCTGGAGGATGTGTACGTGGGAATCTGCCTGGCCGAGCTGCAGATTGAGCCTACGCCTCCGCCCAACGGCTTCCTGTTCAACCACTGGCGGGTGGCGTACTCCAGCTGCAAGTACAGCCACCTGATAACGTCACACGGTTTCCATCCCAATGAGCTGCTAAAGTACTGGCATCACCTTCAGAGCAACAAGCACAACGCCTGCATTGGCACGCTCAAGGACAGGACGAGCAGGGCCCACTCCAGGCTCCGGGACAAACAGGCGCATTTACTGAAACAATAGCTGTTACCATTGACCGTATAATTGCGCAATTTGACATTTTGTAAATAAATCTGCTAATGCAGTTTTCCCCCAAAAAACAGTTTTTTGGTAAGTTTTGGCACTAGAATGAAGTGGGATTTTTTTGGCTATGTTGAACCTGGTTTATTTCATAAAACTCCAACAGAAAGACTTTTGCGTCACATAAATCACATGATTGACAACCAGATGTTACTGGAGCAACGAAATGAGATGACAAGAAGTGGTCAGAGGATGGCGCCACATCTTTAATGGCTTACTGTGAGAACAAACTTATTTATGTGTCATTTTATTTGTGTTTATTTTGATGGAAATGCCACAATTGCAAAACAGTGTTTTTTTTGACATATGCGGAATATTGACAGAGTTTAGCTACTATTTGTAATGGAAGTGCAGCTACTGTCGGGTTCATTTAAACCCTACTGCTCAATACACCAATGATTCCCATCTGCGAACAAACCTTACTTACTTTGAGAGAAGATAAACAAAACATATAAAAACTGATAAAATCCTGTGAAACTGTTGCCATTTTTTTTCAACTAATACTGTTTCTACTGGACTGATTTCCAGCAGAACGTCCATGTACACAGTGCTGTGTCATGAAAAGTACACGATGAAATGAACAGGCATGCAGATGGAGCGACTCTGTAAAATGTTAAGTCTGCCGTCGAGTTTGATAATCTGAAGCAAATAAACATTTCCAGCACAACAACCAGTATCTCAAAATGGTGAGCAGGTAGCAGGCACTGAAACTAACCAATCTCAGCTCAGCTATCTGGCAATATTAACAACCAGTTCCAGAATACTGAAAGATGTCACAGAAAATTCCTGCTGGTCTTGTCACAAATGACAAGACCAGCAGGAATCATTATGGAGACGTTTTGCTTAGCGACACATTTATCTTTAGTCAAACTGTTTCCAGTGCTGAACAGGTGCTAGTGCAGCTTATCACTCTGACGTCAATAAACTGATTCACCCAAAACTGATTGAAGGGTTAGACGAACCAGTTAAAAGTAAAACCAACACATTAAACATAAATAATGTGGAAAAATACGCACCAAATATTTAAGAAATTTGCCCCATGGAAAAAAACATATGGTTTACAAAAAGAAAAAAAACAAAAAAAAAACAGTATATATAGAAAGTATAAGTAAACCTATTATTTCACATCGATGTTTAGGTCTTAAATTGCGATCAAAGTCAAAAACAATATTCTGGTATAAGATGTATAAGATGGACCAATTTAGACCTGAATGTCAACGGTGGTTTTTTTTTCTCCCAATAACGCAGCAGAACCAGTGTTGTTATTGAGTATTAACCAAGTCAAGGATGTGAAGATTCTTCTTCATTTTTTTTCTGAATTAAAATAAATCTGCAGTTCATGTTGCCAAAACTGCATTTAAAATATTCTGTTCTAGTCTGAGGTGGAAAAATGTAACATTTAAAGGTCTGACTTCATCAAATGGTAGTAATGAATCCAGCTGTAACTCAGTTTAATCTCTTATTAATCTCACCAGCCCTGTTTCAGCACTGAAACCCTTCAGGTGGGAAACCCTCTACACGAGACTTTGTGACCGGGTCCAGAAGCTGTTCTTACCGTCACTGACTTCAGGGTCATGCCGTGGTAGGTGCCCATGGTGTCAATTTTGAAACCCTCCGTTTCTACAAAGTAAGAAAAGGTAATGAGCTGCAGATTATGAACACACAATCTAAGAAACTAATAAATACTGATTTATGGTGGTTTTTCTAAAGCTGGGTTTCAGTGTATTATAAGCCTGGCAGGCCTCCAGGCTGCACTTGCGCCTCCACCAGGCAAAGCAAGTACAGCTTGATTTTTCTTTTAAATAAGTGAGAGTTCATCGATAAAACACAGAAGAATACATCAACTAAAAACTGGAATGTAGATATTTTTTAAGTGCCTTTGTAAGCCTGCTGCTTTATTATAAAATTGAATATAATTTCAGGATTTTGTATAATTTTTGTCCAGGTTAACTTAAAAAGTGAGCAATCATTGTTCCAGGTTAATTTTATAAAGTACAGAAAAGTAATTGTTGGGGATGCACAAATATGAAAATTTGATATTAATACTGCTGTTATGGAAGTATTTAACAATATTTTACTTTATAATTTTTTTAATTTAATTACCCGATTGTCTGACTGATCGACAGAATACTCGATTACTGAAATTATTTACAACAGCCCAAATATAGACCTTGTGCATACAAACAGGACACAACATGGGACAATGGCTCAGTCTGTACCTGCCTTGGGAACCTTTGACAATCATTTACTAATGGTCTAATGGATGTAAATAAGACTCCAGCAGATGGGGCAGAATTGGCTGACATTTTTCTATTCTGTACTGCAAATGACATTTGGCTTTTGTAAAGAAATACTCTCCTCAGTCGAAAAAAAAAAAAACTGAAGAAAAGACTGATTTTATAGAATTAGAACCATAAAGCAAAGTCACCTTCTTTTCCTTTGAATCGCTCCTGATCGTATCTGTTGTAGGCGGCCGGGACGGGCTGCTTATTCCTCAAGGACGGGTCCTACACCAACAGAAACCGGACGTTCACTTCTGCATGCAGCCATTTCAATTTATTCGGACTGAATTCTCATGAAGTTTCAATGAACCTTTTCAACTAGGGAGCTTTGTGCTGCTTTTATCATGAAATAAAGTCACGTTTACCACTTGGGTAGTGTTCTGTGCTGGTCTCTGCTCTGGTGCTCGCCCTTCTTCTCTGGCTTTCACCGACTGGAGGATGGCAAAGATGTTCTTCGAGAAGTTCTTTAATAAAAAAAATAAATAAATACACACACCGATTTAACATGAATGAGCAGGTAATCATACAAAATGTCAAATATTCAAGAGTTATACATTAAAAAGACACATCAGCAAGTAAAGAACTGAACATTTGTTATTACTAGAGGTATACAAGTTCAGAGTGTAAATAAAAGGCCATTTTATAAACTCATGTTTCACTAGGATATAAATCTTTTTTTTTTAAGAATCTGAAGTCACAGTTTATTAAAGTGTGTATTTGTGGGTTTAGTGTGCTACATAATAGACTTCAATTATCAATGACTAGTGAAAGAAGTTCAGTTTTAATATGTAAGAATACTATATTTTACTAAATTAGTAATCCATACTCAAAAGTGTGCTAAAAAAATAAACATTCATTCTTCAAGAAATTCTGAGTTTTATTGTTTAAAACAGCTAAAAACTACTTGGAAAAAGCCAATAAACCAAAGGTCAGATTTCTATGCAGGAGCCACCTCAGAAATTCAAGTAAAAATAACCTGCATGTTTACAGATGGTACAATATGTTCCAGCTGATTTAAAACGCTTTAAAATGCTTTAATAAACACAGTTTATCAAAACTGTTGAACAGTTTTAACAAGATTGTTTATTAAACTTCAAGATAAGCCTGTCAATTAAAGCTGAAACTTCAGTTTTTGTCGCCATCTAGTGACTAAAACGGAGGCGTTTTGGACTTTTTCCCTCATCTTCTACAGTTCCTCCCAGCGTGGCTCTGTCAGCGTGGGCAGAATCGGCCATTTATCACTGCAGCATATGTGAAGCTGCCGTCAACTTCCCTGTGTGGATATTACATAATACTGATGCAGCAGAACACACAGTTCTGCTTTGTCTCTTTGCTTTGTATGTTTATCGTTCAGTAAGTCTCTTTGACTCAAGAGGAATGTCCGTCACTTTTGTTATTCTCCCGAGGAACTAGACAACATCTGAATCCTTTATAAGACCCAAGCTTGTGGTCATGTTGCAGGTGAGTGCAGTTGGGATTTGTCGGGCGGGTCGTGGTTCTAACCTTCCCAGTGCTCTGGAGGATGGTGGTCCTGGTCCTCCAGACCCGCTCTCGGCTGACGATGTCCCTGGTGACGTCCACCTCTGCGTCCACGAAGCTCCTCTGCTTCAGCGTGATGTCATCGTCCAGGTCCGTTTTGATGGTCGAGCGTTTCTTGGCCATGATCTTGGCTTTGATGGCGGCGATTTTCTCCACAGACATGGCTTCGGACAGAGATCTGGATGAAGAGTGTGGAGGAAAAAAAAAAAAAAAAAGTCAGGTTTTCTGGAAGGTAACATTCTGACTAATGTGACTTTTTTTGAGTTTATTATAATCCTATAAACATTTTGACAGAGAAATCTCGGTTTTGTACCTGATCTGGTCTGTCTGCACGATGCCTTCTTTGTGGCCCTCCAGACGGGCAGCCAAGCGCTCCTTGTCCAGACGCACTCGTTCTGCATCCTGAAGGTCAACAATAAAGATTACAATTTACCATTTAATTTTTCTAAATAGGAAAATAATTAAAATAACTATTTTATCAAAAACCAGAGGTGTACAAACATCTAAGTACCTGATCTCTTAAAATGCTACAAAAGACAATAATCCTGCTTCTAAATTAAAAACATGGCTAACTTCTCTTGCTGATGCACCTTATATTAAAGAAATAAAGCTCTTTTTAGGTTCTTCATGTTTTGAAGAAAATATGAATATTTTGTTGTTTGTTTAGCCTGTCTGTAAACAAATATGGTGATATTATAAAAAATAGACAAACTATGGATAAATGAAGCTTCACATACTGTACTGGAACACTGTATAATATAAAACAGGCTGCTGTAAAGATAAATAAACTGCCTTTTCCAGATGAGAAATGTAGCTATACACAAGGTACTATTCAATTTTAAAAAGAAAATAAAACCTTAAAAATATTTACATCTTTTAATACAGATAAGACAGACAACAATTTTTTTCTTATTATTTTCAGAAATGGCGGAATTTTTTTTTTTTACTTTAAGATCACAGCTGTGATTTGAATCGACACCCTGAATTAATAATAATAAAAAAGGAGTAATTTAAAAAAAGACATCACTTAAAGTGTCCAGTAACATTTAATTAGTATCAATATGATTTCCCGTTTCAATGGGGTGTAATTATGACTGCAAATAGTTATTTTTCAAAACAGAAAATGCAACAAACTATTAATAGACATGCAGGAAACGCTGACATAAGAACAAAATAAAAAGAGAAGGATGTCCGAGATGGGGATCAGTTATTAGCATTAATTCATCTGATTTCATATGGAATACAATAAAACAGAGAAAAGTCATGCCACATTTCAGCAGGACCAGAAATGAGTTCAACCACATAGAGTTTAGTTTCATTTAATTTAATGCTACAACACTGTGGCGACACAATGTTTTTCATTGTGTCGCCACAGGTTGGAAAACAGAGATGGAAAAGTGAAATTAATTTGTTGAAATTTGAATGACTTTGATCCAAGTTTGCTAAGTGGATCTTGTCCGCAAGACCCAGAAAGTGCAGAATCATTACAAAAGCAGCAGGAAGATTCTTTTAATTAATTGATTCCTATTATTATTGTGGGGAGAAAAAAAAAACAAGAAAAAAGATTTAGACCAACGATGTGTTTTGCTAGTTAGTGGTTCTAATTTATAGTCAGTTTTTCTATTACATGAAATGTTTAAGTTTAGTGTCTTTGTTTCATCAGGGACTAATCCAACACCTGTTTTAGAAATAAAGAAAAAAAAAACACCTCTTCATTAGAAATGATTATATTTTACAATTGAACAATTTATTTTATCAAATTCTGAAGTAATGTGCCGGCACCAGAGGAGGTCAGGACCCATTAAAGCCAACAGAATGTACTTTATTATACAAAAAAATCTCAATTATTTTTTGATAACATTTCAACTTGTTAAACTGCAGGCAATTTGTTACTTTTCATGAACCCATGTGGTTGAAACTCATCAATTTGCCCGAGTTACCTCAATCCGTGGTTTCTTGGCTTCAGAAGAAACTTCATCAGCTGCTCTTTTAACTTGGGGAGGAGAAAAAAAGAAGAGTTTTATCTTCAGAAATTCAATGTAAGGACATTGAAACTGTTCAAACTGAAGGTCAGAAAACTTAAAAGCAGAAACCTTTACACATAATAATAATAATAATAAGAAGAAGAAGAAGAAGAAGAAGAAGAAGAAAAACAGCTGCTATAAGCATACCTTGTGTTGGCCTTTGAAGTCCTATTTCTATTGGTGCGCTTCTGTCGATGCTTGTCGATGTAGCTGTAGAGGAACAGAAGTGTGTTGTTCAATACAGCAGGTCAAGTTTTACCTCTACTGGACAATCAAAGAGTTCTTCATCAAACCGGAGATACAAGCAGGAACATTTGACAGATCACTGAGATTTGTGGAGCTGTGGACAAATCTGCTTCTTGGCACTCAGTGTTTTGGAGACACCTAGAGGCCACAGACCGCTATGACAGCTCTTTAAGACCGCTGAAGGAGTGCCTGTAAAAGTATTCACATTCTTTGAGGTTTTAATCCTTTTCTTACTTTTACATAATAAAAACAAGACAAAGATAAAACTTAACTTGCATGTCAAAGTGAAAATCGATTTCTGGAATGTGAAATAAAAATAAATATGAAATGATTGTATAATTGTTCACCCCCTTTGAAGTGACTGACATAAAAAAAAGGATCAAATTAAGATATGAAGAAATTTATAAATCAATTTTATGGATTAATTACATTTTATGTTTATAAAGATTTCATTTTAGGAAAAAGGGGGATTTCCCCCCACACAATTGGTTTCTATTGTTCCAGGAGACTCCAGCAGCCCGGCGCCAACCACAGAGTAATATAGCTTATATTCAGGACATATCACAGAAGAGATGATTGAAATAAAAGCAAGTTTTGAAAAACATTTTCTGTTATTTTCAATTTTTATTTTCTAGGAAATAAAAGCAAGGTAAAAAAATAAATAAAATGGCAATTAAAATCAGTAGTCAAATCTCATTATGCAAAAAAGAATCAGATTTTATTTTTGGGCCATATCACCAACCCCTATGCAGAACTACCCAACTGTACAGAGAGATCAGATCCTGCCAGCTTGTTGACAATTAACCTGCACTTATTTGACCTTATTGATGTTATACGTTTATATTTGGGGAATCTACTTATTGTTAAGGTTGTAAAATATAAATATCCCAATATTTAATATCAGTTGTTGAATACAAGCTTATTTTGTTCTTTCCTCTCTCATCTGTGCTCCCATCACTGTGACCTTTATCATTCTGAGCAATGTCATTGGCATCTGCTGGTGTGAGACTCTGCCTAAATATTAAATTAACACAAAAAATTTAAGTTCTTAAAACCTGAAATGTATTAGAGAGCAATTATTCATGCTTTGCGATGGGACTGTCGTGGTCATTATGCATCAGTCTTTCTCAAACTAGTGGTCTGCAACGTACTGCATGTAAATGACTATTTTCCACTATGATATGAGGTCAAAATGTGACGCATACAGTTAGCTTACCAAAGGATTGTGTTTAAAAATAATAATGTATAAGTGGCTTAAGATCAGGTTATTGTGTAGGAAAGCTAGAGATCCTGGATGAAATAACACGATTTATATGACCACAGCAATTCATGTCTGCAGGAATGTTTTTCAGTTTCTCTGGGCGAGTTGCAGAACCTTTATCTTTAGAACACCTTTACAATACATAGCATGCCACCGGCACGCATATCTAGGCCTGCCTAGCCTGGGGGGCTAACAGTGACGAGGTGGTGAGCAGCGGTGCACCCCACGCTGAGTAACTGCAGCTGAAAGAAAAAGTTTAGAATCCACATTTTCAGAATCTCCCAACTTGTTCATGGTTATTTGTCATAGCCAGTCACATTTCCAAAACAGCACCACACTCCTCATTATTGTTGTTTTCATGGACAAAGCAACAATAAGATTTCAATAGGTGCATTGAGAGCTTAATATTTTCATTTCAGGTTGTTTTCAGACATGTTATTTTGGAGGCAATTCCAAGCTACGCAGTCCATCAGTGTTTGTTGAAGAAAAGTTCAACAACTGGAAACGTAGAGTGGACTTTCCAGCGTGCAGACTATGGAACATATTACATGTGAACATGAGTAAATTTATTCTCCTAAGCATGCATTTTTTTTCAAGGTATTCACACACATTACTGTGTGTGGCTGGGTCACACCAGACCTCCCAACTATACAAAATCCAAACCAAAAAAGAAAAACAAAACTGAACATCCTGTCTGTAGGTGGATGAAAGAGACTTTTTCACAGCACATGCTACTTACAACTCTCGCCATTGAGGTAGGACAGCAATCCTTTTCGATCCGGTCGTCTGACAACAGGGATGTTCTCTGTCTATAATGAACATGCAGACATGTCAGGAACAGAGACGCTGTACACAGCGAGAGAGAAACTAACAAAATATGCCAGCGGCTTTGGCTCAATGCTCCACTTACTGCAGCTCTCCGCACGTACGAAGGATGCGGCAGATGCACATTGTTGAGCAAGAATAAAATGGAGTCCAAAGTATAGTACTCTTTGGGTTGGCCCTCCTTGCCAGTACTGAGGGAGAAAACACATTGCCATTATTAGGAGCAAAGTTTTAAAACATGACCAATTAAGCCAATTATGTGTTATCTGCGCAGGTCTACGAGCATGAAGTTCTCGTTCTGCTCAACTCCTAGCAACAGTTAGTGAGTCCACATATACAGCTTTATGTTTAGAATATTTGCGAGATAAGTTTTTTCTTCGTAAACTCAAAAAACAACAGAATAATAAGCGAATATTAAAATAAAAGACGAGCATTGTCTCGCGACTTCATGAAACAAGTGAGAGCGAGCTGGCATCGCTAATTTAGCATCCCTTCACTGAGACAAGTTTGGTGTGTTCGCTGCTAAAACACCAGGAATACAGAAGAAGTGCAAAGCTCACGCGTTTACTCCAAAAATGAATAGTGAACTGGAATATAATTTCTGCAAGTCACTGAAATATAACGCGAAAGCAACCAGCAGCTTAAAGTTCTGAGCCCACAGAGGAGTTGTAGTAGCATTTTAGCACAAAGTAGCTAGCGAGCTTTACGTCGTTACGGAGAAGGAGTTACAGGCCTGGGAGAAAAGAGGTTTAAACGTGTTTAGCGTGCTGACATACCCCCAGATTATGTAGTTTGTCTTCACATTTTTCGGCCAGGAGAACTCTCCGAATATCACCTCATCCCCTTTAGCGACGATTTCCTTTTTTTGGATATTATACTGACGAAGAACGCTCAACACATCCGCCATCTTCCCTCGCCTTCATGTAGTATGTTTACGAGGCCCCCCCACATATCAACATCAAGAGGCCTCGCAAGTTGCCTGATCCAAAAAAAATATATATAGATTTTTATTATGAGCCAGGTGGGCTCCCCCTAGCAACTGTTGACGCAAAATCTAGATGCAGGTGCATTTGGAAATAAACCATGTTTTTCTAAGTGTATTTCACTCTGGTTGCCCATAGGTTTGTCCGAGATATGAATCTAAACGCAAAATTTCACACTTCCACCTTTCTGAATTGAGAGTCAAGCTTCTTTATTTCACACTTTGTTCAGATATATCTCATTACACACATTAGAGTATCTTCACTCAAATCAAAGTTGTCATACACAGTGCTGTTTGTGACCAAGTAAAGCACAGCTCTGAGGTCATGATCACTCTGCAGGTGCTTGCAGTGTGAGAGTCCTGCCTCTAGGGGTGGCCAATCCTGGTCCTCGAGGGCCGATGTCTCCCTGGTCCAACACAGCTGAATCAAATAGCTGAATCACCTCCTTAATGTTGCCAAATTCTCCAACGTTCTCCTAATGACCTCATTATTTGACTCAGGTGTGTTGAAGTAGAAACACATCTAAAAGTTGCAGGAGACTGGCCATTGAGGCCTGGAGCTGCCCACCCCTGCATCAAGATCATACAGTGATTGATCTGGTCAGGATGCTCTGAATGATATAGTTATATCTGGATGGGCTGTTTAAATTTAAGTCATGCATGCTGATGTTATCATTTGTACCAGTACAGTCATTGATGAATCGCTCAGATGACACTTTGTACCTTGAGGAATCCCAAGAGGACTTGAATTGGTAGATATGTTCCCTACCAATTGGTCTTAGTGTCTTAAAAGCATTACTTCACTCACTCTCATCCATCTCTTGTCTTTAGCTTATCTAAGATCAGGTCAGGGGATTCTGGGGGCTAAAGGAGGACTACAAAGGGTGTGTTGGGTCTGTTCCCTTGGAAATTGATGCAACAACAAAACCACCAAAATGAGGTGTCCAGGAGACATCCTGACCAGATGCTAGAATCATCTCTACTGAATTATCTATGGATTGTAGAAGCACGTGCAGCGCAAGCCTCTCTCTGGGTGAGGACATTTCTCGTCGTATTTCTAAGGAATTGAGTCACTATACGCAGGAAAATCACTTTGAACGCTTGCGTCAGGTACCTCGTTCTTTTGGTCTTCTGTAACTCTGGTAAATCCATTGTTTTGCTTTTCTTTCTTTTCCACAAGCGAGTGGGGTAACATCATCAATAAGGACACATGATGTGACTAGGATTGACACCTCATTGCATAGGAAATGAATGGAAAGAAAGTGATGTCACCTCCAGTGTGTTGGTCCCGTTAGGCTACCGATGGCTCAATAAATCTTTTTCTAGTTCCAAGAGATTAACCAATCCTTAACTCAGCCACTTTGTTCTCTACATTCAGTAACACCTTACATTTTGTTAAAAATCGACTTCCGTCATCTTACTTCAAAGTTCCTCTCAGAAGTTGGCAACACAGATGGCTTAAATCTAAATTTTATGCAGAGATTCATGAGACAAGAACACAGGGTTTCAAAAGCAGCATAAGTATTTATTAGGGAAGGGATTATGGTGTCACTACAATCAAAATACTCATGTAACAAGTCGCTACAACAGACAGTATGGCGGAAAAGAAGTGAAGCACAGTGGAGAATCTCTCGTGAACAACAACTCCACAATTCTACTCTCTCCTGTGAAGACTACAGATGCCGTAGCGGCAGCAGTTGTGGAACAGTTATGTCAGACTTACACGAGTTAAATCTATAATGGAAAGAAAGTAAATATTGCCTTCACAGCTCCAGGATTGAGAATAGTGTTATACTGAGGACCACACCAGGATGACTGACGAGTTTAGTGAGCGACGTCTGTAATTCCTACAGTTTGAATGCTTCTGCGACTGACACAGTAAGCATGGTGGGGTCAGTTAATGGAGAAATAGAAATCAGATTGCTTAAATCTAAACAATTTCATGACTTCAAAAGGTACATTCGATCTGATTTATTCCACAATAGTTGCAGTTGTTAGTTGTTGAAAATAAATTAAAGATACAGCAGATTCAGTCATGGAGAACAGTTCTTCTTACCCAGCTACAATTAATCTTGAAATAATACAGCACTGTTCTAATTGTAGCGGTGCACCAAGAAGTTGGCCCAGGTTGACTTAATTTTAGCCGATCAGCCAATACTTATATATGAAACTGATCTTATCTAGCTTCGCAAGGATGTGAAAACGTTTTGTTCTTTGTGAGGCCAGACAGTCCTGCCCACAAGCTCACATCAGAGCATGCGTGGTGAACTGCAGTCACCAAGCTTTTGCCAACTTCAGTGATTTTGATGCTATATTTTGCCAATTTTCCGACAAAAAAAAATTTGAACAGTCAAAACTGGAATCAGGCTTTTTGAATATCGATTGATCGGCAAGAAACCTGCAACTGGTGCAACCCTACCTAATGGCAATGCATAGATTTCTAACTAAAATGAGAAACCGAGCCAATTTCTCTCAACTTTCATCAAAATCTGTTAAAGTCCTTGACATTTGCATAATTTTGTTGCTCAAAAAAAAAAGAAAAAAGAAAAAGAAAACACTCCTTCAAAAAGCAGGGAACACCCTGATATACAGTGCCAGTCAGAACTTGACATCCACCCATCATGGGTTTGAACATCTTCAATTTTAGTGTTCCAGGGATGCGTTTGAACCACAGTTTTTTCCAGAGTATACTGATTATACAGCAAATGTTTAAAAACTTTCCTGGATAGTTAAGTTTAAATAAAATGTGAAAAACATGATTTTGTTTTTCTGATCCACATTGCATCAAAACTCCAGAGTTCAAGGAAAAAAAGCAACCAGTAATATTTGCTTATGCAGATTATATGTGCTATGGACCATGTGGACTAAAGAAAATCCACGTTACATTCAAATTTGTGCACTTAATTGTTTTTTTTTATAAACAGTCATTCCAACAGACTGAAACAATAAAAGCTCTGAATTATTGTGGCATTTATGTGCCTGATGAGTGGATGTAAACTTTTAATCAGGACAGTAGATCAAAAGAGAGAGAGAGAAAGAGAGGTACTACTCTGATATAATAAAAGTGACAGAGGGACTAAACAGGAATGAAACTAAAACATTCTAAAATGAATCAATGTTAGTATTCAAATAAAAACTAAATAAATCATAAAAATGACAGAACAGAGGATTATCCTTTGGACATTTTGGTGCTTCCTCTTGTCCTCTCATCTTCATTTCCCATAGTTCGGTTAATAATTTATAAACATACTACATAAAATTAGCTCCAGCTTCACAATTCACCTACTTTACCTCAAACCTGCTACCAGAGTAAAAAAAAAAAGAAAAAAAAAAGAAAGAAACAAAAATTACAAGAATCCACCTTAAAATAAACCCAACATTCTGACTTTATCTTCTAGCTGGAAATGAGAGATGTTAGTGTCTTACCCAGAACCAGTACCAGAACCAGAATTGGCCTGCTGTGTAGTTGCGCTACCTGCAGCATACCCTGTATCGGCACTCTGTGACGTCGCCAAAGAACCATCCAGCCTGCTGGACGCTTTGTTTCAACGGAATACAAAAATTTGGAATTGTAAGTGTCAGCATTTATTTCTTTTTAAGAGGGAGATTAGCTACTCCAGAACTCTGCGTGTGCAAGCCTCAGATGTTGTTGGATTGGATGGGGTCGGGTCGGGTCAGATAAGGTCGAGGGCGAGGTTCCGGATGACGCTGAACGCTCCGAGGTCAAAGCCGCAGATGCTGAGTAAGCCCCTGTCCTCTGTGTCTGCGATGGCGTGGCCGATGGAGGTCAGGCCGCACATCACCAGCTTAGAATCTGTGCCTGACGCCTGCAGTTGAGAAGGAAGAGAAGAATGTTTGAAAAACACCCATAATCTCCGGGCTTGTGGGGGGGTAGGGAGAGGCCTTTTAAAATGAGCAAAGGCCGCCGTTAGATGGAGTTCTGCGTGTGGTGAAATTAAAGACAGCTCAGTTGGCTGTGAATCTACATTTATGCTTCATGCATTAACATTCTGCATGGAATTAGACTGACAACTTTTGCAGCCCGAATTCTCCGAGACACTAGGGGCAGTGTAGTGCACCTTTGGCAACAGTAACATGTTTAGAAGAGGTGGAAAAAGAAAACCACACAGTAAAACCACAGCTAACAATTATTTTGGTAATCGATTATTTGATAAGTCATTCTCATCAATTAATCGGATAATATTTTTTATGCAGTATTTAGTATAAATAGAACTTAGACTTATCAACTTAGACCACAGCTTTTTTGAAAAAGATGCAGCAAAATAAGTCGCTTTTGGCCACAACAATAGCAAAAACACATCACAACATCCTGGAGGGACACATTATTCTGTTTACAGAGAATTTACTGTTAATCTAAAATCTGAGACAACTTTGTAGAACACATGTTGCTGATGCTAGCAGCAACGCATTCAAAAGTACCTTAGTTGCACTGAAACGCTTCAGCTGACATAGTCAGGTAGAGAAGAACTGAACGAAGATCAAAATGTCTCACAGAGACAAACCTACATGTCTGTGTTTCTTCAGAGACTCCACTGGGCTGGCTGTAAATGTCCACAGCGGGTTGTTGGTCAGAATGATGAACATGTCTACAGACTTCCCATTTTCTGTGGCCCATGTGACGGGAAGGGTGCAATCTGTGCTGCTGCTGGGGAACTGGAAGAGAAAAGTTCAGCAGAAACATCTGCCATCAGGCTAACTATAACAGGCAACAGTGGTGGGGTAGAAAAAACAAAGCCAGGGTGGGAAATTAGCAAGTTTTCAATTCAGACAGGAGAGTGGCACTCAATTACCATAAGTGACCTGCTGAGGGCAGCAAAGCGCCTCGGTTTCTGCTGACATGTTGCCCATGCATGGCACTGAGTGCAATTTCTTCTTTCTTCTGCTTTTTAATTGGTTACATTTAAATGTTTTTGAGCAAACAAACTTAAATGTCAGACAAAAATGTCCAGAATTAATACAAAACACAGTTTAAAGATGATGCTTTAGATAAAGAAAACCATCTAAAGTGATTGTGCCTAGGAATCAACAACTGGCATTAAGTTTTTGGACGAAATAATAATGAATCTTCTACACTGGAGGAATTTTGACCCATTTGTCTTTGCAGAATTGCTTCAATTAAGCAACACTGAAGTTTTTTTTAACGTTTAAGTAAGTAAGTAAAGTCTTTATTATCATTGTAAATTTCCATACAGTGTTCACAAGCACAATGAAATAGGGGCACAATTTTTTTTGCTACAAATATATCAAATAATCAATCAATAAATGACAGAACACAGGATGTACAAAACAACATGACACCTAACAGTGTTTATTTTTTGACTAACAAGATATCCACAAATTATGCAGTCGGGACACTGCAGCGACATATTGCAGATGGAAAAGAAAGGGGAAAATGTCTTAAAGGGAAGCAGGAACCAGAAGAAGAGGACAGAAACAGCATAGAGATGACCAGTGGACACACCAGAGGTCTGCTTCTACACCTGCAGAAAGAGAGAAAACAGCTGTACATCTTACCTTAACCAGTTCAGCAGTTACTTCTGCAAGAGACATATCTGCAGAAAGAGAGCATGGAACCACAGTACCCTCACAGAAGGCCAGGACGTGCGTGTTTGCTTCTGTCCGGGCAAAAATCTGCAGCAAACAGACATAAAAAATAAATTAAAAAAACAACCAATCTAACTCTGCCTCTCTTCAGTACATACAAACGAAATTCTTCCGTTTGATTTTGTGATGTCACTTTCCCCGGCTAATGACCTCTGAGGGGCCCTGTGGACCAACATGGCGTGCAAAGAATTTGCCAGAAATTCCCAGTATGCGCCCAGTCGGCAGACGCAGCGGTTCCTTCTGTTACAGTGTAAAGTCTCCCTCACTCTGCTCCAGGCTCACCATGGTTATGGCTGCAGCTGCAACCGCCGTGCTAATCGCCGTTCCCGGGACGATGCTGGTCAGCGACGTGCCCACGTCTACAGCCACGACAAAGCGCTTCCCGACGGGCTCCACGTTCTGAGGAATGGAACGACAGTGGCCATGTTCTCAGTAAGAAGCAGACGGCTGAGGAGGAACTCTGAGACCCAGAAAACTCACCAGAAAGCTTGTGTAAAAAGCCCAGTCCATGGCTTTGAGGATGCTACTGTCTGCTTCCCACTTTGTTTTTCCCTGGAAGCCTTGACCTCGTTTATAGTTTTCTGAAGCCAAAAGGATGCTGAAAGGGTGGATGTTGGCCTGGAGGGTTGAAAATGGAAACGTTTTCACGTGCAGCGCAGAAAAACGGTGACGCCATTGGAGGATGTTTATGGCGGTACCTTCTTTAGCGACGACTCGTTCTGAAGTCTCTCGCAGATGGTTTGGGTCTCCGCGCTCCGTGGCTCAAGAAGTTTGTTGGACGTCATCTTTCCCAGGAGTTTAAGAATGGAATGCAGACACATCTCCTTCAGCAGGGCACTCCACACCTTCAAAGAAAAAAAAAAATGAAGAAATAACGTTTATACAGACATTTTGAGATGTTTATGTTTTGAGGTACAACTTTCTCTTTACTTTACAAAGTACCATTTAAGCGGCAAAATTTAGGTTTATTTGATATCGTCACCTTCCTAAAAGAATGGTTCATGTAATTTTCTTATCAACAACCCTGACCAGCAACGAGTGAGATGGAAGCTAAGAAATTTTATCTTTCGTCTGGTCAGTGAACGCACCATATCCAAGCACTAACAGAATTGTCGGTGTGGAAGCCATTTCTGCAAGAACAACACTCCAAGATGGCCAATTTCAACATCAGGGTTAGCTTGGATCCTGGCCATTTCAGTACTTCATTGTTTGATTCTTTCACGGTTCTTGGGTTTTCATAAAGTATTTCTGCCAGTTAGGAACCCGATCCAGGAAACCCGGTGGTCTTCTGGAGTCAATGATAGACATCATTTGAATCTAGTTATTTAAATGTTGGATTGAACAGTATTGTACAGTGTTAGCTCTCAAATACATTCATAACAGTGATTTGTTAAGTGATAGTGAACGTCTACTGGGGGCTTAAAGCCATTTTTGGGGATGCGGATGACATTTTGAGATGTTTATGTTTTGAGGTACAACATACACAAATCCCCAGGATTACAGCTCCTGACCCAATATTGAGCTTCATGTGCTGAAGTTTTTGCTGTATCTCAAAAACTAAAGACAAGTAAAAAGGGAAATCCTCATCGCTGGATGCGGATTTTATTCAAACTCTATTCCAGCTTACTAAGTCCGTTGCACCGTATCGGCTATAAAACTGCTTCATTGTTATAAAACGTGTAGGTTGATAAATCTCTGTTACATCTCCCCTTTCTATCTAATTTGTGGAAACTGCAGACGTGGCCTCACCTGATGAAAGTGTCAAAGAAAAGCAGCATACTGTACCTGTTTTGACCTTAGGTGGTCTGTAAGCAGCTGCTCCCTCTCCAGCTTGTGCTCCTCTATTAAACCGCTGACCTCCACTTCGTCACAGCTGTGCTTGACCTTTTCCAACACTTCCAGATAGGAGAGCACTTTGACCACTTCCTCCGATTTCTCCTTGTCCGCGTAAGCCGCCTGGACCTCCTTCCACCCTTTTGTTACATATTTGCTGATCAAGGCAACAGCTGGAAACACAAAGAGTTGGTTGTCACTATTTAACAGTCAAAACGTGGAACGCTGCTGATGTCTGACGTTTCTCGCTCACCACAAGCGTTTAACGAAAAAAAAGCAGCTCATTGTTTTCAAGCTCTTAATACTATAATGTATTTCTAAGCAAACAATCGGCTATGTGAAACAGCTGATGCAAAAATGGTTCACATATGCTTCTTTTGTCAAATTTAGCTTATTGTTTGTGCTTTTTAGCCTTTATAGTTAAAGAAAAATGATTGAGCCTCTTGCTACAAAAGGAAACTTGTGTTAATTATTGACAGGGCCGATCAACTTTACATTATCTCTATTGATATATTGCATTTCTATTTCTAAATGATCCATTTTGAGAGACGTGCAATATTGCCCTTAGAGACACTATGCAGTGAAGGAGCACAAGCTTTTTTGCAAAAACAAAACGACATTCTGAATTTTTGTTTTTTACCAGTAGCTGCGTTTACATTACAGATGTGTGCAAATCTTTGTCAATATTCTGATAACGTAAAATAATTAAACAAATAAAATAATCATAGTACCTTTGTAATTGCGTTTTTATATGAAGAAGTTAAATTAAAGTCACACATGAAGCGATTAATAATAAAGGCACAGACGGAAGAAAGCAGTTACATGAACATGCTTGTAGTTTTTGCCAGCAGTAGCGTCTGGATGTTGATTATGTGATTTGATGTGAAAAAAGGTGTTTCTCATTGCAAGTTTTGTGAAACATGCATATCTTCATATAGCTGAAAAAAACCCCTCATCCTAGTGCAAAAAGCTTTTCATTGAAAAACTTTATAAGACTGAAAACAGGCCAATGTCTTGTTTTTGAAATTGTTCTTGTTTTGGAACTTATTTTTGTCAATTCAATTTGCGCAATTTTCTGGTTAATGGAGATGCAGCTGGTGTTTTGCTACAACAGGCAGCAGTTCCAAACTCCACACAGGGTGCCTTTTTTTGTATTTTATTTTTTTAATTTGAGCGCCTTTGTTCCCAAAATGTCTGCCCCTCACTCACCCTCTGTGGCCGGTTTGGTGTGCGAGAGCCTCAGCAGGTCTTGGTGCGACCAGCCCTCTCTCTGTTTACACTTGGTCACCGCCGCAGCCAGACTCAGGGCGTCCTGCTCGTTGTACCAGTCGGACACGGCCTTCCTCAGGGCGCGCCCCCACATCCCGCACTTCATGCCCTCTTTCAGCTCCTTCTTGTACTGGACGAAGGAGAACAAGTGGGCCGGGTCCCGGCAGACCTCCCTCAGGGCTTTGAAAGCCGCCTGCCTCGTCTTCAGCTCCGAATGCTGCGAGCACAAGGCCAGGGCGAAGAGGGCCGGCCCCGGCCTGACGGCGCGGCCGCCTTGGGCGAACCGCTTTGCCTCCTCCACCGCCTCTGCGCCTCTCCCGTCCTGCAGCAGCGACAGCAGGGCTCCGGCGGTCTCCGTGGAGACGCGGCCCTGCTCTCTGGCGGTGTAGATGTCTCCGTCTGAACCGTAGCAGAGGAAGCGGCACAGTCTGGTCTTGTCGCTGATCTCCCATGAGCCCTCTGCGCCTGTCGAGTTCAGGGCATGATTACTGGTAGCGTTTTCTGATGGCTCCATTGCTGTGTTGGAGAAGGCCTGGGTCAGAGGAGGGCACAATAAAAATGATTTACACGATGTCAGGTGAAATAACTGGTCAGCGTCTCTGATTTGGTTTGTGGTCGTCGCATACTTTTACGTTCGGATATGTTGCTTATTTTTAAAGTTCTACTTTTTAATAAGTACAACATACCAGAGCCGACCAAAGAAGAAATTATGTGAGTTAAGCAGCTGCTTAGGACACACATACCACCAGGGGGCCCCCAAGAGCACAATAAATGCTTTGGTAATTTTTTTAAAGGAAATAACTGAATCCAAAAGAAAATGAAGGGATTAAAATATTGCAACAATACAAACTAAATCCTATTACACACTGAATAAATATTTCTAGATTGTTTTTATAGTTGTTAGACAAATAATAGGTTAATCTTAATGCTGCTTGCTGCGGCCACTTTTAGGAAAATGAAACAAATCAAACTTGCTGACTTGTTTACTATAAATTTTGTGTTCATCAGTTGATGTTACTTTCAAGTGATTAAAATAATGTGACGTATTTAAATACCGCTCTGCATCTCAATATACTTTTTTCTTTTAGTTTGCTAGTCTTGCACGGTTAAAATCAGCAACCAAAATAACACCAGTACGATGCAAATGGTATTAAGTAAGTCACGCACATAGAGTAGCTTAGGAATTTTAAAACACAGGTGGTGTTGACATGTTGATAAGAAGGGCCCCCCCAACTGAAAATCTACATAGACCCCCAAAAAGGCTAGGGTCGGCTCTGGCACTTACATTGGATGTGCCGTTCAGTGCAGAATTTACATTTGTTGTTTTTTTTTTTTTGCCAATACCAGTTTCTGATTTTTTTTTTTACTAAGGTCTACCATAAGACCCATAAGAGAAAAACAAATATGCTTTGGTGACATTTTTTAAAGAAGAAATAACTCTGAATTCAACAAAAAATAAAGGGATTAAAATATTGCAATAAGATAAAAAAATTTGTCTGCAACCTTTATGTTATTTTTATGAAAACTTTTAAGAAGAAATCGTCCATGCTGTTGGTTGATGAGTAGAACCAAAATAATTGCAGATTTTCTTAATGAATTGATGAGGAGCAGGATGTGCCATTTCACTCAGGTGCATCTCCACCAAGCACATGTTGAGATATTAATTTACTTTCTCGTTGAAAATGTGTGTGTGTGTGTGTGTGTGTGTGTGTGTGTGTGTGTGTGTGTGTGTGTGTGTGTGTGTGTGTGTGTGTGTTTGTGGCAGGGGGAGAAACAAGAGTGTATTCATCCTGCTAAATAGCCGGAGCTGCCACATTCCGGGAGGTTGTCGCTGACTTTTACACACTAGCATCGTTTCCTCGCTGCCTCCGAGCCCTGACGGAAATAGATTAAAGCCGATTAGATGACTTGATGATAGACGAAACACAGCGAGGAGGAGCCACACTGGAGATGGATGAAGGCTTCGCCGTTCCGAAGTTGTCAACTTCAGAGAGCCCACCCTGCTAACTAGCGTCCGAATCTATGCTAAGCTAACATTCCCAGTCCCAGCTCTGGTAACTAACCCAGTTAACCAGGCAGCGGAGAACCGAAGCTTTGCTCTGATGGTTTGGTTGGTTCAAATGTTGAAAATGAAAATAATAATAACAATAATAAGCTCGTACGAAACTGCTTTTTACGGTAGTTCTGTCGCGACACATATGCCCCCTACTCATAACAACAGAACAAAACAGCCGAGCGCTTTTAGCCGCGGTCTCCTTTATCCCAAACTATGAGATCAATCTCAGCACTTTCCATCCACCTTGACTCCGAGAGCGGAGCTAGCAGGAGGCTGGTCGCCCTCCAACAACACCGCCCGGTTCACGGCCCACATATGATGCTGGTCTTAAAAAAAAAAATAATTAGCGATAAATTCTGAACAAATACTTACCAAGAGGTATTTGCACAGTGGGAAAGTTTTGATGCAGCCTGATGGAGCGAGGCCTCCCCTCCGGTTGGCAGTGACGTAATCGGGGGGGGGAGAAAGAGGGTGGGGCGCAGTGGATGCTGGGATACTGTCACATACTACACTACACACCATCTTATCTCTCGCTCTGCCGCTGCCTCTCACTTTCTTTCTCTCTCTTTCTCCCTCCCACTCTCATAACTTCATGCTTCTGTCTGTATTAGGACTTTGTATTGACTTTCACTCATTTTAGTCATCACATTTATACCTGACCCAAACAGTAACCCTAACTATTGCAAGTCAATTCATAACCATACCTTTATAAAAACATAAATAACACCATATCTCTACACATAACCTCAAATGCTAAAAACAAAAACAAAAAAGCCTGGCCAAAGCCTTCCTACAGAATTCTGCTTGATTCTCATCTCTCTACAATGCTTCTTCTGAACGTTCTCCCATTGAGCTTGATTTCTCCGGTTGAATTACAACCAATCAGCAAACAGTGAGAGGAGTTCTGAACAATGACATTGATTTATGAGCTGTTTTTGCAACTACTAAAACTACTGCGTATGGCCTGTGGCAATAGTTTTAGCAATGGCAGCGGAAATGAAGCCCTTTAGTTTGTGTTGGCCTCGCCTCCAAATATTGAATTAACATTAACAGCCTTGTTCAGCTCGGAACCTTTCTCTTCTCGGGGGAGGATGGTTGTTCACATTTCAGGGAATTTCTGGAAAGCTTTACAAAATGGCACATTACATACAGAGTCCATGTTTCCATTAAGCAGCAGTTTCTCAAGAGCCCAGAAACCAAACCTTCTTTATGGAACCAAGCATAGAACACGTGGTCAGTTTTTACCAGGCTACCTATTAAACCTAAGTATAACCTACAAATGGGTGCAAAAGTGTCTGTAAACAACATTTTCTCCAATCTTGCGACACATTCTCAATTGGATTCAGATGTGGACTTTGACCAGGACAACACATGAATATACTTTGATCTAATCATTGTGTTCCAGCTCCGGCAGCATGTTTAAGGTCAACGTCCTGCTGGAAGGTCGACCTCTGCTCCAATTTGAGCTCTTTTTCAGCTTCTTACAGGCAAAATAGATAATAAAACAAAATCATCTGTAAAAAAGTATGTTTTATGTCTCATTTACAATAATTCATGATGTCGATTTCTAAAAAGATCAATTAAAGTTGATTTGTCTGGGTACCTCAGATTTGGCCTGGTAGGACTGAAAAAGTCATTCTGTATTTAGACTTTTAGTTTTAAAGACAATTTAATCTCTGGTAGATTATTTCTCTCATCAAACTTTGATTTGTGAAGTCATTGTTTTAATATCAACATGAGTAATAAAACAAGTTATGGAATCAGGTTGTACATTAAGAAAATGAAAAATAAAGGCAACAAGAAAAAAAAACACTGAAACTGAAAGAAAGAAATGCCAACAATGTGAGTTTTTTTTATATACAGAAGTTGCCAGAAAAATTCACTCTAAGTATGGTTAACCTCCACTGAGCTACTGCGCTCCGGCCACTGGGTGGCAGTAGCGCACCAGATGCAGCATGAAGGCTGCACTTTTGTTACCTCCACGCAGCTGGTGGCGTAAAAAAATCACGTGATTTATCATGAAATAATCCATGTGCTACATGATGCATACAAGACAGGACGATTTCACATTTTCACAAATACTGTTATAGTGCAAGCTTAAAAAAATACATTTCATTACAAGTCATTTGTGCAGACCAATAATAATAACAATAATAATAAAAAACATATTTACATTCTGTCCCTGACAGAAGCTACATATTAAAAGCAAGAGCCTTATCTCTGCTGCTGACTCGTTTCGGTGTCATTTTTCACAGCTCTCTCTCTCTCTTGTCTAACAGAAATCTACTGTGAAGATTTGAGGGATGAGGAAGTGCCTGTGCAGCACTTTGACCCGCAGCCCTTTGTCAGTCTGTCTGGGCAACACTTCAGACTCTCGGCAGCACACACTGAGTCAGTCCTTGCTCACCAGGAGCAGAGGGTTCACTTTGAAATCCTCCACAGGGCTCTTTATTCTCACAGCCTCGCGCTTTTTCTTAAGACCTCTGTGTTTCGGAATGGAGTTAATAAAGAGTTTGTACGGCTCTGTTTCGGTAAAGCGTGGGAAGGAGCAGTTCTCCATCAGGATGAAGACCTTCCTCTCTGCCGCGGCGAAGCAGGACGACCCCGGCTCTTCCAGACTCTGTCTGATTGTTTCTCTCGTGTAGGAATCCAGATTCACCTACAGACACAGCACATTGGTTACATAGAGCTACAGAAACTGCAAAAGTTGTCTCACTTCACTTTGTGCTGACAATTCAACAGTAACCATGCTCCCTTGACCTTTTACCAAACAATTTTTTATGAGTATTTAATGTGACAGACCAACACAAAGTTTCCAACACAATTTCGTTTGATTCTCATCTCCCTTCAGTGGGAGTTTCTCCCACCGAGTTTAATTTCCTTGGTAGAATTTCAACCAATCAGCTAACAGAAGAATTTCCAATAAGCTTCATAGTGACGGTTGGATTATTTTAGGCCCAATCTACATGGTATGAGTACACTTTAAGAGTGACATTTAATTAGGGGCTTCTTTATTTAAATATTTTACCCTGTCAATGAGTAACTATCCCTTTACTTTAATCCGTCAAAATACAATCCAGTGCAATCAATGTCTTAATAGATAACTAATTAGCATAGTTTAACCTCCCAATGTTCTATGAGGGTCTCAGAGGTCTGTTAGAGAACATCAGTGACGACATAATGGCCCATTACGTTGCCCTTATCAATGGGAAAGTTTAAAGCAGGGTCATGTTCTCAAAACAGTATGCCAAGCTTGGTTCAATCCACTAACTCAAAATGGAATGAGGATGGCGCAACATCAAACCTACTAAGAAATGGCCGTCCAACGAAATGGTAAAGCCGGTTAAGAAAACGATAAATCAGAGAAGCAGCAAATCTGATGGTGCTGCAGAGATCCACAGGCTCAGCTTAGAAGAAGGTTGAAAGAAAACAAGATTGGATAGGAAACCTGTTAAAAGCTGAAAAGTCTCAAAATGTCGGTTGATATTCAAAGTTACTTAATAGCTGCCAATAAGACTAACAATTTTAATTCCAGCTAAAGGTGATCCTGCAAAGTACCAACCCACACATCGACATGCCACAGTTCTGAAAATGTTATTTGAAAAAGGAAGAAATTGAAAATTATGAATCATTTTAGCCATGATTGACTATCAAATATAACTCCACTGAACAATGTTGATCTTTGTTGTGCCTTTACCTAACTAAACCTTCAAAGTTTATGTGTATATATACATTTGTATGACACTGTACATTTGGTTGCATGAGTCCACATCAGATGAACCATCCTCACCTGTTTGGGGGATCCCTCCCTGACGAACTCTTCATAAATACTCGCCGCTATCTGTGTCCGCTCCTCCAGACTGTCAAACGACCGGTACTCCTTGCAGGCGAGCCAGAATTCCAGGTTTTCCTCACAGAACTCCAACTTTAGAAAATCCCGAAAAGCACTTCGCCCGCCTTTTTACAGAAAAGAACAGAGCTGCATTATGAAGACGGCAGTAGCCAACCATGACATTGGTTCTGAACTGCCTGAAAGAAGAAGGAAATTACTTTTCTGGGAAAGGACCGTCTCAAGGGAGTCTCCCAACGTGTTTGTTTCATATGTTTCCTGTCTGCAAAGAAGGAGAGAGCGGGGGGGTTATTTTGTGTCCATTTTAAAGATGGGCACAAAATAAACCCCCCGCAGAAGAGCAGCATTACACAACATTAGTAAAAAAATGGCAAAAAGACAGCAGATCTGCATCAATGGTAATCGATTCATGGAAATCTCAATGTGATATCTCCAAATCAGAGTTGTCCAAGGTGCCTAATACAAATTACAAAACGTTTACCAAATAATTGAAATCTTGAAATAGAACATTTTAGGTACAACATAATGTATTTTAACATAATAGTAAAAATCAGTACAAACATTCAGTGACCTTTTTACTCAAAAGCTGACTTGGACACATCTCTCTTGCACACTTAGTGTTTTTGAATAAAGAGTGACTCATAACCAGATCTTAATGCTTGTCGTAAGATTTTGAACCCCGAAGTGTTTATTTGCCATATTTGTTGTAAGAAAAAGAACATGTGTTTCCCACATGCCATGAAATTTAGTAAATAGTTTCTATTTACTAAATTTCAAATAGTAAATATTTCCTACAAGTCTAAATTGCCTCTTTTTCAAACCCTTAGTTTAACATTTGCAGCTGTAAACAAGTTTTACTTTAGCTGGACTGGGGACAAAAATGAAAATGTGGATTGTCGAGGTTACAGAGCCTTGACTTAAACCAAGAGTACGAACGCACAATAACCAGCCTTAAAGCTCTCCAGATACAATGCACTTACATTTTCTTTGCGTCCTTCACGGCTTGGGGCTTCTTCTTAAAGAATCTATACATGGTTGAACTGAATCACCTCAGGAGTGAATGATTCTCAGGGTGTGCCTGATGCGGCTCAGTCCTCTGAAGAATCACTCCAACATCCAGTCAGGTCTCGGATGTCTATCGTTCTCCAACGGTTTTCAGTCCGCTGACTGGGTAACTAGACCCAGAGCATCGTGCAAATGCATGTCTTGTTAGATTATTGGTTACAGAATGATATCCCTTTGTTATCTGCCTCCAAGGAGCCACATGAATGCATGGATCTAAGGATCTGCTCTTTCTTGTATGTTAATTTTAGAACACACCTTGCCACACACCCACTACATTCCTCATTCTTAGAAGCGTAAACTGATTGATAGTCGTCTGTGTCAATTGACTTACCTTTCAGGTCTGTGCTATTTTTAGTGTCAGGTTACTATTTTTTTCTCAAAATTCCAGCTGTCTCTTTCATTTTTTTGTTTGTTTGTATTTGTTTTTCTTATGTCAAACAATTTCAGAGAATTGAGTTTTAGTTACTGCAGACCTCTGCTCGCCATCACGCCTTCACGTTTTGTGCTGGTGGCGGATCATAGCCAGGTTTTAGGTAGACATTTAAAACGTTCGAGGCCGTTAGCTTGTGCAGAAATGGGACTCTGGTGTGATTTCAAACCACCACAGCCGAGACAAAGAGGCAGGATTCTGAGTGCCATTTTGATGCTTATGAGGCAGGATAGTTGAAGTCATTTTCATTTTGCTCCTTATCAATATCTAGAAAGTCTTCAAAGGGCCAGTTGTGCCTGAACGCATTAATAAATCTGCCTGCCAAAATGATAAAATGTTACAGCTGTCTCTGTGTTGGACGAGTACTTCTTATGTAATACTTAACGTTTTTACAAATTAATTTAATTTGGCACTATACATAAAAAAATAAAAAGCAGTTTTATTTGATTTATTTGAAGTTATGCAATTTCCAGCCATGTAGTGCCATTTCATAGCATAATCAAGTAACTATTTTACCTTTGGTTTTTATAAAAGTGAACCAAAGACATTTGACATAAAAAGACTGGAGTTTCCTGCTAGAAGTGAAAACAAACAAAACAAAAAGAAATTGGCCAAACTGTTGTTTTATTCACATTAGATGACTAAATTCAATGTAGAAATTTTGTCAGAATCATATTGAAAATAATTTTTCGTCCATTCACATGTTTTGTTTTAGAACTTTGAGGGATTAAGGTTCATATTTTCTGAAAACTATCCACCATTTTGGGTTATTTGAAATGCAATCAATTAAAAATTGAATGATGGAACTTGAGTGGTGGCCAGTTATGTTTACCTTAGCAATATCTGAAAAAAATAAAATAAAAAAAAACTTTTAAAAGTAATTTGCTACATCACGCCTTGACTACTCAGAAATATCACCATCCTTTCTTAATTTGGGCCTCTGTCTGCCTCCGCCTGGTCAGAGAACTTAACAGTCAAAGTCGGCAGATCATTTCGTGTCATCAACACACTGGAAACTCTAGATGCGTCGCGCTAACGCTGTAAGACAGCAGTGTTCATTGATCGTCCACTTCTTTTTCCTTGCAGACTGCAGTTTGTTGTGAAATTTCTCACCTTTGGTTTATTTTCTTTCCACATGGTCTCAGGAGACCATGTCAAACTCATTCATCTGGTCCAGCCACCTGCTGGAGCAATTCTAGAGAAACAAAGCTGAAATCCCGGCTCACCTGGAGCCATCACTCACTTTATTTAGCAGGACATTTTGTGACAGCGCCACCACCAGGTACACTGTGTTGGTTAAGAACCCACAAGACAAAACAAGAAAGTTTGTAAATGCCTTGACCAAAGTCAGTCTGAATTTAAGTCCTCTACTTGTATGGTTTCCTTTATTGTCCATATTGGATTTTGGTAACATTTTATTTGACGGAGTGTGCAAAAGACTGACATGACTCTGTCATAAACATCACATAAAACCTGTCATGAACATGAAGGAGTCTTCATGAATGTCTGACTGTTCTCATGAAGTGTCATTCGGTAAATAATGACACTTTTGCATTAAATTGTCATCATTTACAAAATAATGTAAAGTTGGCACTTTTAATGGACTTTCAAAGCAACAAACAACCATGCACACACACACACACACACACACACACACACACACACACACACCCCACACACACACACACACACACACCACACGCACACACACACACACACACACACACACACACACACACACACACACACACACACACACACACACACACACACACACACACACACTCAGGGAGAATTT
Organism: Poeciliopsis prolifica; assembly: GCF_027474105.1. NCBI lineage: Eukaryota > Metazoa > Chordata > Actinopteri > Cyprinodontiformes > Poeciliidae > Poeciliopsis > Poeciliopsis prolifica. The sequence goes on from NW_026562383.1 coordinate 2,750,886, forward strand.
AGAGAGACCAATTAACCTGACAGTCGTGTTTGGACTATGGGTGGAAGCCGGAGAACCCGGAGAGAACCCACGCATGCACAGGGAGAACATGCAAACTCTGTGCAGAAAGACCCCGGGCCGGGAATTTAACCCCAGGGCACGCTGCAGCACGATGGCGCAGCCACAGCTGTGTGTGTTCATTGTTTTGTATTTTTTGATATCTGTAGTTCTGATTTGGAATTGTTGGTGTGTTTCTGCCAGTCTTGGCGAAAAGAAACTTCCATACTTCAGTCCCAGGGATTTAAGTTTGGAAGTAGCAGCACTGCGCAGAAAACTGAACGGTCCTCAGTCACCAAACCAGGAGATCCAGCAGGCTGCTGATGAAAACGTGCACTGACACGGAGCCAAAGCGGAAAGCTGAGCAGGCATGACCTTTAACAACTGTCTGAGAGGCCATTTGGTTTGCCAACCCAACTGTGACTTTAATTGGGTTATGCAAAATAATAATAATTAAAAAAAGATCCCAAACACAGCAGCGGCTCTACGTCAGGAAAGGCTGACAGACGTTAAGAATCAAGATGCTGCAGTGGACCAGTCAAAGTTCAGGCCTAAAACCCGACTGGAATCCTGCACAGAAACAAACCAGCCTGCAGAACCGAGCGAACAGGAGCGGTGCTGGGCGGAGCAGTGAGCCAAAATTCTTTCTGCAATGACGTGACGACCAGGGAAAAGTCACAAGGAAACAACTACTTCAAAGTTTCACCGATTCCTTGTTGGCTGGAATTTGCGTTTTCTTTTCTTGTTTTGATCACAGTGTTTTCACTTTAGCCTCGTCTTTCTTGAATTGTTCATAACTCCGTGGAATTTGTTGGGCGTGTTTTGCATTTCCCTTTATTATAGTTCAAAAGCAACGCTTTTAACATATGTTTTACAATAATTATTGAAAAACATAAGATTTATAGAAAAAACAAACAATTTCAATTTATAATTTAAAAATTTATTGGATTCCATTAAAAAAATTTTTTTTTTTATTATCTTTCTCAAACCTTCTGGCGCCTCAAATGTCGCAGCACCCAGACCCAACATTAAAAAACACAGTTTTAATGCACAAGTGAACGAAAATTATATACTTTTGAAAACAAAACAAACAAAAAAAACCCTTCAACCTGATCATTAGTGTATGGAGTGTTATTTTTAATTTAGTTTGTTTTATATATTTGAAATAGTCGATGATGATGTTACGCCTGATTCTCTTCACAGTGGGAAAGATATTTATGTTCTATTTTATAACACTACAATCTGCATTGTGAAATCTCTGCTGAGCCAAGTGCAAGGGTTGAGAACGAAAACTGTAAAGAATGAACTCCTGCCTTAACTGCCTTTTAATATTTACGTGATCCATCTATTTGACGGAAGCAGCAGGACGGAAAAACATCTGCAGCTTTTACTTCACTTTTGCTCACAGCCCTCATGCAGCTCAGCTTATCTAAGGCCTGTCATTTGAACCTGATCTCTTCGGTTGTTCGGCAGTTTGCAGGTCTGGCTGCAGTTTTTCATTCAGCCGTTTCGCTGCAACTTGAACTCACACAAACACCTGCAAAAAGTACTTTTGCCAGGCATCATGTCTGAAATAGCGCTCTCTGTTTCCTCGTTTTGTCTCCATTAGAGTTTCCCCCGTGTCTCGTCTGCAGCCCCATGTGCCAGCCAGTGATCTGAACTAGGCTGTTTACTTGGTTTCAGGCGAAAAACAAACCAACAGGCACTGAACGTCCAACGTGACGTTATGACTTCACAACTGAGACTCTTGATTTGGTTAAAATTAGCAACCTGCTGTCTATTTTCTGTCTGCTCTTTCCGGCCTGGCGGCTGCAGCCTGACAGCGTTGGAACCATTGTTGACATTCTTCTCTTGAGTGACAAACTCAGAATGCATTTACTTCCACCTTAATCAACCTTGAACCTAAGAAAACACAGATAAGAGTCTCAAAATAAAAAGATTCTTGTGAATTTTTTTCCACCTCTAAAAGTTGAACCAGTTAAACCAGTTTTATGAACCACTGATGTAATATTTGTCCGACAGTTTCTCAACCTGTGTGAACAGAAAAATCAAGAGGTGAGTGACAGCAGGGTCTGTTTGCACTGCAAGGTTAGTAGAAAAAAATAAAACAAAACAAAAAAACGTAACACAGCAGGTTCAATTTCATGTTTTTCTTATTCTCTTGCATTTTGTAGAACTTGATCAGCAACACGGTCGAACATGAAGAAGATCAAGATCTGTAGCATCGGCCGAATCAGAAACTTTTTGTTTATTTTTAGCAGTTGCACAAGACCAACAGTGACATCAATCAGTGAAGGCATCTCCTGATTAAACTACCAGATAACCAGGCTGCAGGTTTTAGGCTACAGATTGTTACAATGTATTTATGTTGAACTGATCAACTACTAAAACTCTAGTCTTGTCTTTATTCTTGGATTTACCAGAAAGCTTCTGCATAAAGCATCCTTCATTATAATGGGCCCTTTGCAACAAAGAAGAGAATAAATGATATCGATTCTGAATACGTAAGCATTCATTTTCTAATTCAGTTCAATTAAAATCAGCCTGTGGCAAAAAGTCATACACATGTACTCTCAAGACATTTCACAAGACAGAGACCCGAACCAATCAAGCAGAACACTATCATACAAATTTAAAACCAGTTGCACTAGACATGACTTTTTTTTTTTAATCCATGCTGTTTTCTGTCTTCATTCATTCGTTCCCCTTAAACACCTGATTCGTCCATTTAACCGCTCTGACCTTACTTAACCCTGGCAGGAAGGCACGACGTTGACCGACTGCTAATAAATGCAGGGATTTATTTGCTCGTGACGCACACGGAGAAAAAAAAAGAAGACTATCAGGCTACGTAAAAACCTACTTCTACATCCTGTTTTGTAATTAGCGGCGTTGTGCATGCAGAATGGAGAGGGTCTCCTCCATTCTCCATTTTTCTTCAATTGTTGTGTGAATTTTGAGCAACTTTTAAATAGTCGCAAAATAGGCAAAAACCCCCAACACCAAACAAAAAACTATTAAAAATGCAAAGTAGAAATGAATCACCCAGGTTGCACAAACTGTAATTTCATCAGATGCTGATGCTGCGCATGGCTGCAATGGTACAGGAAGTAGAGGCTGCAAGCTCGCATGGGGCCCGGATCTCAGAGAACTGGAAAGTTCTCCCATTTGAGCTGCAGGTTCGGACTTAGAAAGGTTTTCTTTTTCTAATGTCAGAACTTATTTGACCAATGTGATTCCATTTCCTTTAGCGTATTGACTCAATCAATGCTGTTCAGTGAGCGAACGGCAGAGAAACTACTTCCAGGCAAACCGTTTATCTGTGGCTGCGCTAACTAGCGTTAGCATTCTTGTCAGATTATGTTGTGGTGAACCAGCTGTAGCATGGCAGAAAGCAAGGGGGAGGCGGTGAGAACGGGAGTGATTGGCAGCACTAAGTCCCTCCCCCTGACTCTGATTGGTTGCTTCTGACTTGGTGGTGTTTTTCTAGTTAGTACTGGGAGCACTGGGAGAAGGCAGAGGAAGTAGATTTTTTCACAGACTATCTTGTACTGTCACGACACGACATGGTGATAATTTTAACAAATATGTGTGGCACTATGAAAGTGAGCCACAAAACTAGTAGCCCAGTAGCCCCCAATTTTGTTTTTGTGACGATCAGTCTCAGCCAGAAACTAGCATTAGAATTTATTAGATGTAACAATGTTTGTATTCCACCATCGGAGGGCGCTGTGTGCGGCAGCGGGTGATGCTCTGGCGGGCGGAAGAAGTTCGTCAGTGCTTAGAGGACAGCTTGTTGCAGCAGATGTTCGGAGCAGATTTGTAACCGCTGTACTTTCTTGTTGCAGGTAAGCTGAGCATTAAAATGCATAGCTCATAAAACCAGTAGCCTCTGATGGGTACGAAATGAAAGAACAAAGGTGCTTCAGTATAGCTGCGTTACCGAACTAGATGTAGAGCCGCAGTTAGCACCAGGCTAAAGGAGATAGGCTAAGGAGCGAGGCTAACGGCTCGCGCTTGGCTTGCTTATGTAGGCTCAGTGGGTCGGCTTAATGTGTTCTAAAATGTGTTCGAAACTTATATATTATTTGAGTTCAGTGAGTTAATGAAAGTATGTTTGTGTAGTTGTACGGTGATGTCAGTAGGGAGTATGTGAATTTGTTGGGGCGCTGTGTGCGGCAGCGGGTGATGTTCTGGCGGGCGGAAGAAGTTCGTCAGTGCTTAGAGGACAGCTTGTTGCAGCAGATGTTCGGAGCAGATTTGTAACCGCTGTACTTTCTTGTTGCAGTTTAAACTAAATAAATGTGCTACCAGAGGAGTGACCCGGCCCACCATTCTCTTCAGTGTAACATATGTAAAAAAAATCTGTCTTTTTTTATAAAAGTCACCTATTGCTATCGGCCTTTTCTAATGTGATACTTCAAAATTCACATAAAAAACATCGATGGGAACATGCTCAGTCACCGCTTTTCTATGAGAAGTCGCTAACGGTGAACTAAATATGTGCAAAATAACCACATCAAACACTAGAATTCTAATTGGATGAGATTTCATTTTAAAGTAGCTCTTATTATTATTATTATTATTGCTAAAGTCATAAATTGAACTGTGGGTCTATGGCTGTACAAGAAGCTATAAATGCAAGGGTATTTTAAATATATCTTTTTGATGGATTTTCACTTTTCATCAACATAAATTCAAATTGAGGCTCTTGATGACGACCTTCATGACCAAGGCTGACAGACAAACAGCAAACACGCCACACTGACCTCTTTTAATTTTAATCGCCATCGTGATCGTTGGTCATGGCTTATTAATGTTATCGTTTCTAAGAAGATCCAGTCATGTTTTTACATGATTGGTTGCTGAAAGGTTTTATGTCTCTCAAGGTTTTTGGAAGATAAGTGGATTTTATAACTTCTAACTGAGCTCAGGCTAAAGGTACAAGCACATTTTCGCAGAAATGTCAAAATTAGCAAAGAAATATAGAAGCCTATTTTATGAGCATGAAAAAGAACGAAAGTTGATTTACGGTTTAGTTGCACATTAAGCACACTAATTATCTATGTCTGATATGAAAATCCAAGAGTGAAAGACAAGTAAAACTAGAAGATGTTTTTATTTTATGTACATATCCGCATTAAAGCTTTACAAATAATCTAAAAACATGAAAGTTTGCTGCTTCACTTGTGAGCCAACAAAGGCTCAGAATAACTGAAACCTGCAGCGTCTCTGGCCTGTATGGAAAATTTGCCAGCACATAAAAGCTCCATGGCTCTAAAATAAGACACTTTATTGTTCCTGTCACAGAAATAAATATAGAAGCCATATTTGCATGACAATTAAGGTCACAGTAATATACCTCTGGTTACGGAGAGAGAAGGAAAAGTTTTACAAGTTTTCATTTGCAATTCACATCAGAGCCTGGCGTTTTATGGCAGGGTTTCCACGGTGACATTAATGTGCAATTTTTCTGCCAGTCAGCTGGACAGAAGTCTGGGGAGTTTGTATGTTTTCCGTGGGATGCAGGCCGCAGTAGATCCAGATGTCGTTCTTTTTTTCTTGATGAAGGAAGAATCAAATGTTGAAATATCATCACCTCTGTAAAGTCAGCAGTCAAACGTGGGTAAGCAAAAAAACAAAAACAAAACAAAAACAACAACAAAAAAAAGTCACTTCTGAAGTTAAAATACAATAGTTTCTTGATTGTGCTATAAAACTGCACTTATTTGGCTGGAGGACACATAGTATAGATCTGGTTGGTAAAAACATTTGAAATAATGAGAATCTTCTCCTAATCCCATCATGTGGATTAATTTAGTTTGAATTATTTCTTCTGCTTTTTTATAATTGTGTTGCCTTTACAGTATTTTGTATTTACTGTTTGTATTGATTGTATTTACTGACAAAATTTGCATAGTTAAGTCGTTTTAACCTTGTTTCTATAACCTTTGTTTTTTTTTAGCCAGTCAAGTTACTCATTGTCCTGACGAGTTTGTCTGTCCTGACGAGATCGCCTTTTAGTACTGCTGCAGAACTTACCCATACCATGTTGCTGACACCACCATGTTTCACTGTAGGGATGGTACCGGCCCGTAGATGATCTGTGTCTGGTTTCCTCCAAACACGTCAAAGAGTTGAATCTTTGTCTCATCAGACCTGAGAGTCTTGTTTCCTCTGGTCCAAGAATCCTTTATGTGGCTGAAGGCAAACTCCAGACAAGCTATCCTGTGACTTTTATTAAGCTTTTGGCTTTGGTCTGGCCACTCTACCACAAGGGCTGGACTGGTAGAACAGTGCAGAGATGTTCGTCCTTCTGGAAGGTTCTCTTCTCTCCACAGAGGAACTCTGGAGCTCTGACAGAGACACCAGTGGGTTCTTGGTCTCCTTCCTTCCCCAGTCACCTCGCTTAGACTGCCAATTGTAGGGAGACTCCTGCTGGTTCCGAACTTGGATGACACTTTGAATACCCTCTGGATGCGCTCCATGTCTAATTGTCTGTGCCAATTTCAAGTCTTTAGTTCTACCTGATTGTTTTGCAGTATTGCTCTGCATGCACTTCAGCTTCATCCATAACTTCATGCAACTCCGACCGTCTTCTCAAACCCCTGCTGAAGAAAATCATTCATCGTAAAATCTTCAATTATGTGATATTTTGCACCAGTTCATGGTTAAATGAGTAAATATACCATGTGACCAATTGACACACAAGACAAAGTGTTGCTAAGGTTGGGAAAAGTGTTCAACAGTTATTCAAAACATTGCGTAAAGGTCAGAAGATGCAAACAATGCTTTGTAAATGTGCCTGGCAGCAGAAGCAGATATACAGAGGCTTGTGATTGTAACACGACCGAATGCAGATGTTGCAGGTGTTGGAATACCTTTGCAAGGTACTCAAGACTTCGGTCTTTGCATTTCTTCTCTGCATGCAGAAAACGTCGAGTTTATGTTGAAGTGTGAACTCTGACTGCTTCACAGATTTTGGAATTGTTTTTAAAAGCTGCTGCAGGATGGTATTTTGAAAAAAAATGAAAGCAAATAACGCTAACATTTCACATTCTGACAGAGGGATGTCTGCCTGTGCAGTCTGGACTGATTTCAGCTGGAACAGAAAGTGAAAATATGAAAAAGAGGCACTTCTGTTTCTTGTTTGTGGTGTTTGTGCTGGTTGGCTCATTAAACAGCCGGAAAAATCTAGCTAAAATTAAACTGCATTTTAAAAAAAAATTCCAAAAACCCTGATCATTTGGTTAGCAATGCAGCTCATATTTTACTTTAACTCTTTCTTTTGAAGGACTTGTTGCACACTGTGACATCGCCTTTAGTTTAATCGCTCCAACTCATTTCCTTACTGTTGATTCTTTCCATCTGTCTACGCTACATCTAAGTCACGTTTCACCTGCCACCCCTGAAAATACACATTTCTAATTCCGACTGATGGAAGCCGATCTTTATCGGCACCAAGTTTCCACCTGGCAGCTCTCACCTGCCTGTGAAACACAGCTGGAACAAAAGCTGCTTTGTCTAACTGGTCCGACAGCATCCCAGCCGCGTCGTACCTACAGGTAATTTGATCCCGGTAAATACGTTGTCTCGACGCACGTGACGACCAAAAACGCTTCAAATTTCTCCAACACTTTCTATCTCATGTGCAGGAGGTTTTTTATTTTGACCTGGAGGAATATTTGGACGTCTCTGAAACCTTGCTTGGCAAAAACATGAACGAAAACATGAATGGCTTTCAGTGCTACATTTTTTTTGCTCATTTTAGTAAGAAAGAATAAAAGTATTTCTGGAATATATACACATATGCTTTTTGAAAACTTGCGTATGTGACTCGGCCATCGTCTGCGCTCGCTGAAAAGAACATGAACAAGATCAAAAGAGGATGTGGTGAAACAGTCAGGGCCCAAACACTTCCTCTTTACGTTTTTTTGTAACCTTTTACAGACTGATACCTGCTGTGTTCTCACAGATGAACTTCCTTTCTGGTGTCCCCCCCCACTCCTGCTCATACAGATGCAGTTTCAGTTTTAATCCTTTCTGCTGTACGAAGACAAAAATTTGTGAAGATGAGGCATGTTTCCTGTTCTGATAAATAGGAGATTGAATGGTAAACCAAGCAGTTCTGTTGAGTAGTGAGAAGAAAGCCCATTCAGAAACACAAAAAGCCCCCAAAAAGCCAAAGTAAAAAGAAAGAAACATTACAGAAAAACTGACGTGATAACAGATCCGGTGTAGGCTTAAGAAAGACAAAACAGTTTATTAGGCAAATACAAAGCACTTTATTGTTTCTTTGTTTTTTTTTTATATCAAAACAGTAGATTTTGTGGTGCCAATTTAGTTTGTAAGGAAATTTTAGGATTAATGTCTGATGTTAAATTTGACGTTTTATTCGCTTTATCAATTAGGGATTATAAGTTGACATTCAGGGAGACTGAGCCGCTTGAGCTCCATGTTTTTGACTAATTTTGAGAACATTTGCAGAAAATGTGGAGCTCTGTCGATTTTGTGAGAATTTTGCAGATTTGGCTCCCGGGCCTTGAGTTTGACACATGTACCCTGAGCCATTAGCTGTGCTTCCACTACAAATGTGGGCAAAACTTTGTCAGTATGCTGTTAATGTCCAAAAAACATGCCGTGTCATCATCCTGCCACCTCCTGTTGTCTTCCTCGTCTTTTTTGCATACATGACTTGTGTGATGAGAAACGTTTTTGTGCCGTAGTTTTGCAAAATATATTTTGATACGCTTCAAAAACAACCTCATCGTGGTGCAAAAATGCTTCATCAAAAATGGCGAGTTTTTTTTTTTTTAAAGAAATTGCTGTGTTTCTGCTCTGCGAATTCATGTTCGCAATTTTATGGTCAATGGAAATGCAGCTAATGAGAACCAAAGTCTTTTTCTTTGTAGTTAAGTAGGCTTTTTTAAAATTTGTATTATTATTGACAGTCATTATTTTTTTGGAAACTTCACAATTTAGCCAGTTTCCATTTATTTTGGTTGCGATTCCTCTTCATCACAGATAACCTTCATATGACAGTGTTTGACCCCGAAATTACTCTCCCACTGCTAGAAAGGATTAAATTATTTAACCATATTTCCTCATAACAAACTGTGGAGATCATAAACATGCTTGAAATCACCAGTTGCCAAATCAGGTGTAAAATGTTCCCCTGGTGGGTATAAAATGGTGGTTCGATGAAATGATATTTGTGTCAAACAGCTCGATGTCATAACCCCACAAGGTCAGGTCAACCAGGAGTGAAAAAATAGAAAACGATAAAAGTCACCTGGCACAGCCACAAACATATAGTTTTTCTTGAACTTCTTTAACTACAGCTTCGTACTAGCCCGGCGCCGCCGCAGGATTTGTTTAAACCCTGGCACACAGAGCGTCCTTATCAGCTGGCCTGGCTGATAGGACTGATATCTTCTTACTTTAGAAAAGGCAACAACAAAGCAGCAGTGCTGAGACTCACATGTGAAAACTGAGTCAACACAAACTGAAATTATCACTGAAATCAGTGTTTTTTGGGTTTTTTTTTTTGCACTGGCTCCTTTCGTTGTTCTAGATGCATCAGTTACGTCACTGCTGCACATTCTGCTGCTTTGAACATTTCTAAACTGCTGGGTAGTAACAATCTCTGGGTATGAGTAAGCAGATGAATGAATGAACGAGGAGAAAGAACTGAATGAATTAGCGACTGGGTTGCTTCCTGTGTTGTCAGGCGATGCGATTCTTACGCCTGACCTCGTTTTGCGGCCGCCTGTCAGGCGAATACAGGTTTGAATCAGAGTGCACTTCAAAACACCTGCCTTTGAGTCCAAGTATGGTTTTTTTAATTTTTTATTAAACACCAAAAATCATTTTCATTCACACCCCCACATCCTCCAAGTACATATAGGACAAATAGCTTATATCATTTGATTACAGTTGTAACATATCAGCTCAGTGAGTCTGATGTCAGAATGGAAACATTTTGAATGCGTAAAACTGTGCATAAAGATAAAAAAAAAAAAAAAAAAAAACAACCCACGCCTCTGATAGCATCTACTTAGCTATTGCTTTAGTGCGATAACAATAAACCTGAATGGAAGTGCAAATTCTAGATGACGACTCCACTGTGCTCTTTCATTTTGGGTGGAAGTGGGGACTGTCTAGTTTCGGCTGTCACTCGCAGAAAGTCCCCAGCGTTTTCATTGCACAGTCATCGTCTCTTCGGGAAGTCTCTTGCTTTCCAGCTCCATCCGGATCAGCTGCGCTTTCAGACACCACAGAGACCACATTAGCTCAGGAGACTGTTCAGATCTGCATGCGTAACTGTTTTTACAAGCAAAAATGCCCCAAGCAGAGTTACACGCGGTAAAGAGAATCCCTAAGTAGCTCTCAGACTATGGAGGAAAGTCCAGGCGTTTTGGCGAACGCATTAGATCGAGTCCGCCGCCGCTTCTTCTCAGTCCGTCCAAGGGTTTGACAATTCTTTACAGGACAGCAAAGCCTCTGGCCTGTGTTTTCTTTACATTCTCATTGGCGCCGATGTAGAGTCCAGCAAAGTCCTGTAAATGTCCGACTTTAGGAAGCGTGGGTATGAGTCCTTCTCCATTAAACCGTAGACAATCTTCTGGGCCTCTTCGAAACACACTGTGGACGCAACCTTCATGTTGGTCCTGATTACCTCCCTGGTCTTGTGATCGATGTTGATCTGGAATTTAAAGAAACATAACATAAGCTGCTGAAGCAGAGCTGACTTTTAAGAAAAGTACTGAAAAGAAAACATCTTTCAGATAAAAGAAAAAAAAAAGACCCATGCATACCTCTCTGGGAGCTTCGGCTTGGATGTAGAGTTTGAAGATCTTTTTGGCCCTTGAGGACATTCTGAAAGAAGACTTGATCTTTTTGTAGTCCTCACACACCACCCAGAACTCCAGGTTTTCATCACTGAACTCCGACTTCAGGAAGGCCTGGAATATTTTCATCCCGTCTGCACAGGTTGGGAAAGCAAGCAGCAATTAGTCGACGTTCAAGAGGGGATGCTAACTGAAGGATTTGCGTACCAGATGACTAATTTGGCTAACTTACATTTGGAGGACAGAAGTCTCTCCAGCGACTGTGACCACTGGGACATCTCTTCAAAACAGAGCCTGCAAAAGGAGAGCGTGTTGTTACTGACACGTGAAAGGAGCAGCAGTGGATATGTTGAGTTTCATGGTGAGAGATTTCTTAACTTACTCCTCTGTGTTGGCTGGTTGAGATGATTTACACTGAAGCCGAGACTTTAGGTTTCCTCCCTTGCTAAATGACGGGAAACACAAGACAGCACGAGTTACTTCACTGAAAAATCAAAGGCGGTCAGCAGAAATGGAAAGAGAAAGCCTTATTTGGAAGAAAATGGTCACCTGTATCCCACAGCTTTCTTGTCGATGTCCATGTTCAGGTGTTGCGGCGGTGTCAACGTGGCTAGACTTGGCATGGCAACAGCGCTTTGTATATGTGCGGCTTCTTTTGGTGGGCTGCTCTCAGAGTTCTCCAACTGCATATGTTTCACCGAGCGCGCGCAGCAACTCTAAATATGTGCAGAAGTCAACGTCAGAGCTGCAACTCTGAATAAACCACACGCAAAGAGGAAGTTGCGGATGACGCAAACATCCGCGCAAAATAGAGTTTCAGCTGTCTGAATGTACTGTACTCCAGCCTGCATTGTTTGGCTTAAGGTCTGGAGATGCAAATTCGCATGTGGATCATTCAGCAGCATAGGCAAATGCTTCAGTATGTCTGCTGCTTTGCCTTCGGAGGCAGTGTCACTATTACAGGAGTTAGACAACAAGATGCTGCAGTCGTGCCGGCACCAAAATCTACTGTCAAATTTAAATGAGAGATATCTAAACCCCTTCAAACTTGAGCACTAATGTTTCTCTCTCAGGGTTTTTTATTTTATGAAGTGGAAATAACTTATCTCTTCTTGCAAACGATAGTGTATCAACAAGACTTTAAACCTCACTTTGCCCGAAAATATTCAGTCATTTTGCAGGTCATGTCTTGAACTTCAGCTTCTGGTTGCTAACTGTCAGCTAACCTGCAGCAGAAGGTAACCATTTTTTGGGTGTGCTTTAGTCAAGGTGTTGGATAATTTTGTGAAAATGCAGTGCCAGCTTTATGAGCATGTCTTTTCTCAGCAGTCCTAGTTAAACTTGGTGGCACGTTTTCTAGAAAGTCTGGATTTCTAGGTCAAACGCTTAGAGAAAACACTAAACTTCCTGTAACCCAAAGTAAACCCAGCCTGTGAGACTGCAGCTGTGCACAGCCTGCCTGTGTCTGAGCCTCAAGTGCCAAAAGAAAGCCGTACGGGACCCAACCAGTTGTGTTCTACTTCAAAGCATAAGCTTTTCTGCTTGGCAGTTCATTTTCTGTCCACTAGCACAGAGCTCCTGTTATTTGGAGGAGACCCTGAGTGAGTATGAATCTGCTGTAATGCAAGGCCACTGAGCACCTGCGAACAAAACTTTGTCAAATTTGAAGAAGTTGCCATGTGAACAGAAGCAGAAATTGGTTTTAAGTTTAAAACAGTTTTCCCTTCAGCCATCAGACTCCTGAACTCAAGTTACACCTAATGCAGCTTCATTTCATAAATGATTCACTCACACAAATACCTACGTGTCACATATATTCCTTCATTATTTATTGTTTTGTATGCTAGATTTCTTAATCTGGGAGCCGAGTCCAAATTTTGTACAACAAACAAGCAAAATGGCTCGACAATAATAATAATAATAATAATAATGATAATAATAATAATAATAATAAAATAATTATTGAATCCAAATATTTATGTTGTACAACATATTCGTGTATGTTAGGCATTATAACCGAGCACTACGTGAGATTCTATTTTAATAATATCAAATATGCCTTATTATGGAGGACTCAGCGTCTGGGGTTACAGCCAATCAGCTCCAAAGAAAATGAATGTGGGCCCTGAATTAGTTGCTTTGCTAAAAGCATTACATCCAGGTGTTTTGAATTTCCCAAAATGGAATTATTTTCTACATGTGCTATGAAAATCTGCCAACAGGGAAATTTTTGGCCAATAATTGGAAGGTGTTTTACTAAGTAAATGTGAACTTAAACTTGCAGAAATACATAAAAAGAACAATCCGACCTGCTAATTTCTGATGCTAACTACTATTAGCAATAGCAGCTAAAAACAACATGTTTCTCTGCATTTTGAGTTCATTATCTCAGTATAATGGAGTTGCTTTAGTCTTGCTAAGCTTGTGCAAAACATTTTCTTTCAAATAAATGTTTTAAAGACCGCGTCATTTTTAGGTTTATTTTTGAAAAAGCAACACTTTTCCTTGGACAACTGATTTCATTCAGGAAATAATCGCTGCAGAATTATAAACATTGCACCAAAAAACATTCAACCGGAGACATCTAAAATATTGATTGTAATTCCAAACAACACATGGAGGAGATTTTAATGTCCAGTTTCATATAAATCCGTTCATTCTTTCATGCTGTGAGTTATTTGTTGAACCGAAAAGGGAATCCGGCGTAAATGGACACTGATACCGATACTGAATGAAATGTTGTGTATTGTGTTACCGGGTGAGGACGGTGTTCAGTACGCACTCAACTGAACTGGCTAACTCGGATGATGTCATTCGTTATTTGCATGATACTTACCTCCAGCATGATCTCACGCTCACTCAGTGAGCATGTCAAAAACAAACAAACAAACAAACAAAAAGACAAAGAACAGCACGAAACTGCTCTTCGGTTCCCACCGTTCATGTTAAAGAACCAAACGGTTGGTCAACTAAAAGCATGTTTCTGTGTTGTTCTGTATGAGGGATGCTTGTTTTGGCAGTTCTGAGAAGAAAAATGGTCAACATTAGAACGCTTGCATTATAGGATGAGAACAAATGGGTCCGATTGATTGTTATGTCAACTAATTGCATTGTATTTTGTTGTAAAAAGTTTGTTCTTGGTGTTTCCTGTGAGGTATTCTTACTGATTTAGCCGCTGCGTCAAAGGTTCAGGTTCTGCGTGATTTGCTGTTGAGTTTTTAGATTTTTCGTCCTAATACATATAAAGGTAAGTGTATTATTTACTTCCACAGATCCCCCAGCTTCTCCTCCCCGTGACTTCGAGCTTTGCAAATGCAAATGTTTAACCCTCATCTGTTGGGGTTATGTCTTGTCAAGTCTTGAAGGTTGATACCGGAACACTTGCGTTGCGTTCCCCCCCTCATTCATTACTGCATCCCACCCTGTGTGGGCCCATTCTTTCTGTGACTGCTCTTGGTTTCCATTCTAATTCTTTTTTGGAGGCTTAAATCTGTGCCAGCGGAGGCAGACAGGAAACATGGGGGTGAACCAGCAGTGGGGAAGACAACTAACAAAGGTCAATCGTCGGAACTAAATCGGGGCAGTGTGGTTCTGTGGTCGGACTCTTAGACCACCAACAAATGTCAATGTTTCCATATTTGACAAGGCTGAAGATTGTTGTTGCTAAAGCCGAGTTGCTCTCTGTAAGCACAAGCACCTTGTTCGCCAGTAGTAGCATCCGGTTGTTGATCACATTTCTATGCAGCTGAAAAATAACCTCATCGCGGTGGAATAGCTTTAATTGAATGTGGTGGTTTTTTTTTGTTGTTGTTTTGTTTGTTTTTTTTCAAAATTGACCCGTTCAGCAGATTTATTGTCGTAATTCCAATGTACGGTCGATGGAAACGCAGCCAGTGGCAGATGCACACCTCAATGCACTTTGGACTTTGAATTGCTTTGAACGATGGTTCTGCGATGCAACGCCACAGACAATCTAAATACATATCTAGAAAACACTTGTGAGATTCTTGTTTGTTAGTAAAGTGAATAATTTTTTTTTCCCTTTCACTTAACCGATTAAGTACAGCCTTTCATGTGAAATGAAATCCAAATGAAACATAGTGGGGTGAAATTAGAGGAAAAGTTCATGAAGAATAAAAGAAGCAGCGACCTGATCAGTTTCTCAACTCGGTTGTGTAAAACACGGTTCAGTTCTTCAATTTGTCACGGAGGCTGCTTCTGACACTGCAATGTCTCAGCTGTGGTGAGGTGGAGATTGGATCTACTTTTCACTTCCTGCTTCTTTCTCTACTGAACCTGAGCTCCTCTCTCCACTGGTCATTCCTCTGGGTTTCCAGCATGATTCTACATTTCCAGAGGAACAATCACCCGCTGTGCACAAAACCTGTCAGCTGAAGTTCCTTTGTTGTTCCAAAGCTCGGGTCCGGTGCTGGAGGCAAAATGACAATGAGTTCAACTTTCCAATTTCATTTCATGAATTTGTTCACAGAAGTTCTGTTTATTATTATTTTTTCTTCAGTAATATTTAGCTTTAAAATTCTGTTAGGATTTATTGGAATTTCCCCTCACATACATTTTTTTATGTCTAAAGAAGAAGAACTGAACTGCCAACAACCGGACACTTCAGTGTGTCTTCATGTGTCATGTTACATTTCATGTTGACTTATGATTAGCTTTTTTTTTTCTTTCTTTTTTTTATGAACCCTTGTTAGCTTTTGATTTGCTATTCATCACATACACCAACTGCTGGGTTGTAGTTTTTTTTTATTTTTTAAAGTGTTTTCTTTATCCAAATATGGAGTTTGTGCTGCTGAGAAAGTGGCTGGGCGGTTTACTTCAGTTCACAGGTCAACAGGACAGGTCACCAGTCAGTGGCAGGCTAACTAGCTAGCTTGGGCTAATGCTAGCTGTTTGACATTTTCACTTTGCTCAAATATACATTACACTGTCAAACATTTCAGTTATTTGTCAATTAAGATCTTTCTAGACTTTCTAATGTTGTGATGTGTATTTTAAAATTATTTTTTCAATTCAGAAAAATGTTTACTTGCATTGCAATCCTGGTTTAACTTATTTTGAACACTTTGCTGGGTTTGAAAACCTTGCACAATGTGTTGAACAGAGTCATTTCTGAGTGAAGATCACATTTTTGAGAACATCAACCTGAACATGCTGGTTTTCACATGTCAGTGGTAAATCATCTTCACATTGTGGGGTAGACATGGAGAACCACAGGGTCCAGTACTCGGGCCATTTTTCTTTGCTCTGAATTATATTCTCCTGGCCTCGGATAACGGCCTTGCGTCTGTTCTGGTTTTTCACACAGTTGACCACAATATTCTCTTACAACAGCCTGAACATGTAGGTATCACAGGATTGGAACGATGCTGGTTTAAACTGTTCAGTTTGTCCATGTGAAGGATGAATCTTCATACACCAGGATTACTTGTGGTATTCTTTTTAGTAAGAATGTACATGAGCCTCCAATTTGCAACCTCATCAGACAGCACAGAATAAGAGCTCACTGTTAAGCTGATGATACTCAACTGTATTCATCCATACATCCGAAAATGCATCTGATCAGTTTGGCAGAATACAGGAATGTTTTGAGGACATAAAAAACTGGATGACAGTAAAATTTCAGCTTTTAATTTCTGACGGTGATGGCATTAAATTGGGCCCTGAGGATAGCATAAAGAACCTCGCCGTTTCTTTTAACCAGTACATGTCATGTAAATCTCCAACTTTTCTCCCCTAATAAACACTGCCAACTTTAGAAACATGCTGTGCAGGAGTAGTGCTGAAAAACTACTCCATGCATTTGTTACTTCAAGCAGAGGAAGCTGCTAAATGAGCTGCTAAAGGAGCCACTGCTGCCATTAACTTCTCAAACAAAGAAAGCACTTCTCCATCGGTTCTTCTGTTTTCTCAATCCCCAGGTTTCTTTCCTCTTATAGGGGAACTTTTGCTCTCCGCTGTCGCTACATGCATATTCAGAATGAGGAATTGCTGCAATGCAACCACATGGTGCAGGTCATTATCTACCGCCGCTGCACACTCACCCTGGAGGGCAAATGCTGCAATTCAGTGACTTGATGCAATCTGCTGAGTTTCCTAAGATAGAAAACATTTGAATAATGAACTTAAATCGATGCTCTGTTTGATAACTAGATTCAAGTGGAATGTATGTATGATTGGATTGAATTATCTTTATTGGTAAAATGCCTTGAGACAATAGGTTGTAAATTGCTGCATGGCAAATTTGTTTTATTTTTAAGGCCTAAGAATCTACTTTAAATGTTTCTGTGGTTTGTGGAGCCATCGGATCATCTGGAAGTCAATTCCATAAAGGAGAAGCTGCTGAGAGGAGAAGGCCTGGTGCTCCATGGGCCTTCTCCTGGGGCACCAGGACAGGAGTTCTTCCTGTCCCCCAGGACAATCAGAGACACCAAACTCTTCTAAGATATTATATCCAGCAGCAGGAGGGTTGGTCTGATAAACAAACTCAATCAGAGGTGATCATGTCTCATTTGTAGTCAGGATGAATAACAGAATGACACACTGTAACATAAAAAAACCCACAAGTAACACTGTCACTTCAACCATCCTTCAATCTTCATGAGACGAGACACGTGGAACCCCGGTAGTTTCTTAGTACATCACAGAGGAAGACACAGACAAACCTGGACACACACATGCACACCCCTGCACACACACTTACACATACAAGTAAAGGTTCTCCCATACTTCTTCCAAAACATCAAGATTGGCTCTCACTGAGAGTCGTATGATGAAAATTGCGCTGTCCTCCCGTTCTCTACACCAGTCCCGGGTCAAACTACATGGCATGGAGCTCGGTGGTGTGTTGTGATTGGTCACAAGTGTGTGAACTACACAGTTTTTTTTTTCTACTGGCGACATAGATACTTTTTAAGGAGTGCTTATCAAACTTGACGAATTATGTATGTTTGTATGATTTTTCACGGTACCTACAAAGATTGTCAAATGGTCAAAAACTGCTTGATTGGAAATTGCAAAGTCATTTCTCCATGGTGGAAGCCATCTAACGTGTGGTGCTCTGTCCATGAACATTTACTAAACTAAGTGTTACCTAAACATTGCTGGGTGTGATCGAAACAACATGATCGCACCTGTACAGCTCCAGGTGAAGTAGAAAACAACCTTTAATGAAATGTAAAAGCGCTTTTCAGGAACCTTCAGAGATGCTTGACCTGGGACAGTGTAACATGAGTCAGGCTGGTATATCTTAGTAACGGTCCTTTTGGTCACCAAGACCAGGCAAGGTGGTGGCATGTCGCTTCCAATAACACAAAAACGGAGGTGGATGGAGCGGGAATCGAACCGGTAACCCGCTAATTGTAGGGCAAACTCCTACCACAGTCACCAGGATTGCTGAAAGTTTTTTTTGTTAAAGTCAATGTGGCCAAAAACATGGATTTTGAGATGAGATGGCTTTGGACCCGGAAACCTCTGGATGCAAGGCAGCAGCAGTGACTGGATGCCAAAAATGTTGAAATAATTTAACATTTTTGTTAAATTATTGAAATAATTTGACTGTCACAGGTGTTAACATCAGTACTTGGACAGAGAGACTATTTCTATAAACATCTCTTTAAACAGCTCTCAGGAGATAAACTGCAGCATGGTACAGTGACATGATGTGACTTGTGCAATAAGGCAAGTCATGAAATTTCTTCACAGTTCATTATTCTACAGTCAGCGGTCTGCTGCATCACAGCAAAACAGAAAGAGTTGGGAGCAACCTGACCAAAAAGCGGTAGGCCAGGTACAGTCACAGAGTGGGCCCAGTGCATACTGCAACAGCTTTCTTCAGAAACCTTCAAACTTTCACGTGGCCTTCAGATTGGGTTTCCACCGACAAGCCTTACCTCACCATGGGCAATGCAAAGCCTTGGATGCAATGATGTATGGCATGTCTAGACTCCAGACCAATGGGGAAGTGTTACTAAGTGTGACAAATCGCATCTCTGTCTGACATTCAAACAAGCCAGCTTAAGATCAGGTACAAAGAATTTAAAAGATTTTTTGACTCTATTGTGTCAAGTGCAACGACTAGTGCAGAAGTTATTATTGTGTCAGGTTATTGTCCTTAGTTCTAGTGAAAAGGAACTATTGATAATTCAGAATGCTGAGACATTTGGGGCAATGTTATGCTGTCAAAGTTGTAAAGTCCATAAGGACATGGATGAGTGAACTTCATGTCAAAGAGTCTTGACCTGCAAACGATAGTGCACCTTCGTGATGAAGGAGCGGAGACTGCAAACATCCAGAAATGCCTTTCCATTACTGATCATGGCAGCTTCCAGGTGTACCAGTGCATGTGTGAAGGCACTTCCTGACACTTACTTTGTTGCCTCCTTGAAAGATGTGGGCAACCAGAGCCAGAGATCCTAAATTTTTAGTCTGTGGAATCTCCTTTTACCAAAAGCATAAAACCCATAAAACCATAATGCAAGGTACATGCATTGGGATTCAGGGATGAATGGAAGGCAGGGTTGGATGAAATGGTCCGGCCTGCATGCAACAAAAATACCAAAGAAGAAGAGTAACTGGAAATGCCTTCTGATTTGACTGAACCTTGCAGGTGTGTCACTTCTCTGATGTGGTCAAACAGTATTTATTGGTAATAAACAGAAGTGAAATGGAAATTAGGCTATGTTTGTATAGCTGGGAAAAAAAACCCCTAACTTACCGCAAAAAAGGGTCACTCAATTCATGTGTCTTCATATCTATTTTAGGGAAACTTTCCCAGCAGTGGCAAAGAGGTGGGGTACAGCCTGATCCAGTCACAGGACAAACAAACTTAGAAGCAGACCTGCACACCTGGCCGACATGCACAGACTAACGCCGAGCTACGTCTAAAATCACCACATAGCCTAAAATATAGAATTAGAATTAAAAGCACTGTTTTTCTTCATCCTTGTACAAGATTGATTTTGTCATAAATCAGGTTTAGTAACACTTTATCGCTAAACTCATGCTTGTTATTAGAGTTGGGGAAGTAATCAGAAGAATTTTCATTCAACAAAAAGCAGCAGTGTCAACATTCAAAGTTGACACCGCTGCTTTCCTATTCCCATTCGGCTGAGGAAGAAGCTAAATCTTCAAACTTGTGAGTTTTAGACGCTGCAGAATCACCTTAAACACGCCGTTACCAGTGGGAAACACAGTGGCAGCACCACAGTGCTGTGTGGGATGCAGTCCTGGAAGAAAACCTCAAGACTTGGGGTCCAAAGCTGGCCTGCCTTAGATAAAACTGTGTTTAAATGTTATTTCATCAACTCAGATCGGTTTTATCTGTTTACTGCCAAAGTGCATAAATCAGTCCCTCAACTTTCCTGGGAATTATCGTGGAAATCAACAAATCCCTATTATGTACTATTGCATAATAGGGATTTTATTAAAGATTTTTCACAAAAATGGTGAAATATTTTGGATCTGACAGTTTACTCTCACCTGTAGGTGGCAGTATGTCCTACTTCTACTGAACAGCTGTTCCAGCCTTACAAGATGTTGAATCATGATCCATAATCATCTGGCTGCCGGCGAGTAATAAAAAGAAGCAAATCCATGCATTTGTTACATACATAAGCTCAAATATTTCTAAATAACTACCACAAACACTTTTTAATCACAAAAAAAATCCCCAAAACAATTGTGGAGTCCTGAAGGGACTGGAAAGATGTTCAATATTATTTAATTATAAGAACTGATTTACTTTTAAGCAGTTTAACAGGTTTTATTAATACATTCTGGGTTTTATTAATACACTCTTGAACAACTGGCCCTTTAAGAAGCTGCTTGAGGCCCTAAAGGAAAATGAGTTTGACACTCCCTGTGTTAAAGGATGCTAAAGTCTTTTTTTTTCATTCATAGATTTTCTATGTTTTGCAGTTTAGGTTTTCTTATAATCTAAGTGGTCATAAAATCCACATATATGTATGTATTTTTTTATTTTCAGCAATTTTCAAGTAATCATTTTCAGACGAATGTTTTTGTTTGCTAAGCCTCTTAACTCTGACATTTACATCATCCAGGAATACAAAGTCTTCTGAACTCCAGGGATTAACCTCTGCCGTTTCTACAAAGGAGAACTTAGCAGAGAATCCGTTTTAAATGGCATATTGGGGCTTTTTGTTACTAACAGCTTGTCACAATGACACAATTTGTTCCCATCTCCTCTGCTGCATCCAAAATGAATGCCACAGATAAAACAGAAAGCGTAATGCCTCCGTCTGGTCCAGTTTCTGATTTTTGCTGGATTTTATGCTTTTTTTTTCAAAGTCATAACTTTTAAATCATGTTCATTTGAGAAAGATCTTTTTTTTGTTATAAGACTGGCCCTTTTTTTCCCCCTCAATTTGATTTTTTTTTTCTGCAGTCTGGGCATCCAAGAAGCCAAATATGAATAATTAAAGAGGCGTTTCAAGCTTTTCCATCTTAGTGTGTGCGTGTTGCTCTGTCTGGATTTTTAGTCATTTTTGATAAACTAGTATATGTGCACCAATGAGGTTTGGTTGTCAGATAAAAAAGTCACTTTTAAATAGAACAACCTTCAACCAGATCCTACACCTTTCATTAATCTCACATTTATGGATTAAAAATGTTTAATGTAATATTCTAATCTTAAATGTCACGATTTTATTAACTGTATTTACATAATTGAGAAGTGGAAGGAAAGTAATGCATGTTTTATTTCTTAAAGGGACAGTTTCATGTAAAACTGCCTATCATATTATGTTATTCCCTCATTAATGATATTCTTGGAGTGCTGCTTTGCCTCTTTCACACATGTTTGACAATTTCTTTAATTTCCCATTAGGTATACAAAATGCCTGGGTGGGTCTAGCTCTGCCTTCAAGGACCAGGCTCCTCCTTGGAGCTGCATTTCTCAAGCTTCTGCCTCACTGAACTCCCTTCTTCACTGAGCTCCTTCAGACTAGCCAGAGGCAATTAGCAAACACCTAATGGAATTGAACATCAGCTCATTATAGGAGCTACTCCTCAGAGAAAACACCGGCAAAAACATTGCTAAAGGATTAAAGGAAGGGCCATGTTGGTTTGACTTCCTGAAGTTAAATTTCTTTTCAGTCATATTTGATTCTTAGATAATTTTATAACAACTGAAATTAACACAGTTCTTTGATTTTGCCACTTATTGACATTATGTGGCTGGAAAACACATAATACTATAAAGATAAAAATCTAAAAAGTGTGACTGCATTTCTATTAATCTCCACTGAGTTAATATTTCATGTTAACTCTTATTTAACTTTTGCTGTACAAAAGATGTCTCCCAGCTTTGCACACCAAGAGATCAAAGTTTCCACCCATCCTTCTTTGCAAGCTAGTTTTCGTCATATTGGACGGAGAGATCTGCTGCTGTCTTAGACCGTATTGGTGTATTGAATAAAATCCCAAAGAAACATTGAAGCTTGAAGGCTGTACTCAGACAACACACACAAACAAACACACCCCCACACACACACACACACACACACACACACACACACACACACACACACACACACACACACACACACACACACAAAACAAAACTCAAGGGGTCAGACACTGTTTAACAAAGCAGGCTACGAATATTTTTATCAGTGGAACTTCTGACGCTGTGAAGCGTCGAAAGAGTCCAGAGACTCAACGCGAAGACGTACATAATCTCAAAATATGTAGCCTACAGCATGTTTGATTTCAGGATATCAAACATGCTGTTACTGATGTAAGCAGCTCTTTATCTCCCCGTCGCCATTCGCATGTTTCTAACAGGAAATGCTTTGTACATGTTGATGACTTGCAGCGGTGACATTAAGTGTTATCAAGTTTTTTTTCTCTCGTCTTTATCGGTTGCAACACCTCACCAGTTCCTCCGTCGGTTGTTGTCATTAGCGGTTGGTGACGTTTCCAGGGGTTTTGCGTGAGGCGGTTTGACGGCGAGTTAGAGAAACGACGTCTAATGGACACTATTTCTGTCCCGTTCTTTTGACAAACAAGAGGCCCGAGCAACAACGATCCGTCCTCCGCCAGATCACTCCGGCTGAGGCGGCAGCCGCAGTCATCTCTGGCAGAGGAAGTTGTGGCGGGGTGTCACGACGCTCTGCCGAACACGTGGAGCACCTCTTTAAATAAAACTCCCCGTACATTCAGTACCACCAACACAAACTGAACAACGTGTTCACGAAGCGCACAGCAGTCACAAGGTGAAACCAGGCAGGGAACTACTTCTACTTTCCAAACAGCAACAACAAAACAAACAAACAAACACGTGACAATAAGGATAAGATGCACATTACTTTATTCTTTGAAACTTTTATGCAGTGCAACCTCAGGTTAAGATGGAGACTTTCAGAGAGAGTTTCAGCCTCTTTGTTGTGTTGGTGCTTGAACGTGACGGGGAGAAGGCTGCGCTCTTTTTGCATTTACATCCGTTTGCATAAACTATTCCATCAGCTTGTAAAATCCATCATGTCCCAATGAGAAGTGGTAAGCAGAAACAAAAACATATGCTGGCTACAGTCGTCCCTTCTCTCTACCTTTGATTCGCTTAAAAACTAAATTTTGGGGTTTTCGATCTTTGGCGTGAGCCGTCAGATCAGATCAGCCCAGATCAGCTCAGACTGTCCTCAGATGCGTTTTCGCAATGAGTGCGCACTTCTCCCCCCGGCTCGCCCACCGTCTGGTGTCTGGCTGCAGCTACAAGATTGACATGAGGTGATTCATGCACTTCTCTAATAAATGGAGCTTCTAGGGTCTTCTAGAGTCAGTGAAATGTACGGGAGGCCAGTAGTGCTAAACTACCCCTAAAAAAAAATTCAAAATTGTAAAAAACAAACAAACAAAAAAAAAAAATAAATAAAAAGATTTAATGTGATAACTTAAGTGAAATTGAAATCAGTACATATGATAAAAAGAAATCATAAATATGTAAATGAGTTAATAAATTACCAAATGAGGAAATATCAGTATTGTTAATTTAAGAGAAAATTTATTGTGATTTAAAAGTATTTACAGTTATTTCCCTGATTCGTTGGTTCCATATTTCTTGAAATAATCAAAATTATTATGATTATTGAATTGAATTAGTTAACTTCCACAAAAACAAAAATGCATCTACAGTAATGTTTGCCCCTCCCACTGACTCTGAGTTTTGTGTCTCACAAATTAAATAACAAAGTAATAAAATAAACAATCAAGTAATGCATTAAAATCTTACAGAATTATTCACGCATTCATTCAGGAATTTAATTAAATATTAGAACATTAAATAATTGTTGATTCATGAATTTAGTCAATTAATGTGTGTTTTTTAAAGGTTTTCCAATTTACACATGTCAAAAATATTTATTCAACTCATCTCACTAAAATTGTGACACTTTTGGACTTCCGTAGGGGGAAACGAGAAGGCATTTGTAACTTCAAGACCTTTGCTGCCACCTGGTGTTCGAGTGACCTTTTTGCACCCTGCAAATCTTTTGCACTGGACTCAGAAGGACCACACCCAAGCCGGACAGATTTAGTTTGTAAGTAAGATAGAACTATGTTTTTGCATATTAAAATGGGGAGAAAAACCTGCAGAACAAATCAGCATTTCTTTCCGCATAATCAATCAAAGTTCTGATAATACTTTACAATAAAAGAACTGATTCTATGAAGTCATAGACTAGAAGAAATAG
Source organism: Poeciliopsis prolifica (assembly GCF_027474105.1). NCBI lineage: Eukaryota > Metazoa > Chordata > Actinopteri > Cyprinodontiformes > Poeciliidae > Poeciliopsis > Poeciliopsis prolifica. The sequence goes on from NW_026562383.1 coordinate 2,775,499, forward strand.
ATGCAGTACAGGATTAGCTTCGTCTTAACATAAATACACAGTAAATTCTCTAGAGCTGCAACTCACTACAGAACCACACAGGCTGAGAAGAAGTAAAGATAAATTCCCTGTGCTCCAGGATGAGGACGGTGCGGGATAAACCAGTTATCCACGCAGCATCGCAGCCCAGCAGGAGGTTTTCAAGGGACCTTTTCCGTCGGAACAGTCACCTGGAGTCGGCTTTCCTCACGAGTCCCTGATAGATGTCAGATTTTAGGAAGCGCGGGTAGCAATCCCTGGCCATCAGGCTGTAGACCAGCTTCTGCGCCGTGTCGAAAGACGTCAGAGTTGGCTGGGAGATGTTCTTTGTGATGTTTTCTCTGGTGGTGCAGTCGATGTTGATCTGGAATCGAACAATCGACCCAGAGTGTCGTCAGAGCGGCGAGGTTCTGAATTGAAGTAACTCATGTTTTTGTGTTTTTTTTTTTTCTTTTACCTGTCTGGGTGCTTCTGAGTGGACAAACTCAGAGTAGATCCTGTTGGCGGACGAGATCATCTCAGGGACCGTCTTGATTTTCTTGTAGTCCTCGCAGGCGAGCCAAAACAGGATGTTCTCCTCGCTGTACTCCGACTTCAGGAACTCCCGGAACGCGATCTGTCCGGCTGGAGATCACGGGTCAGGAGATTTGTGTCAGTTCAATTCAATTCAATTCAATTCAATTCAATTCAATTCACATTCGTTTAATCAGGGACAGAACATTAGACCATTTTACATGTTAAAAACAAAGTTATTGTTGTTCTCTGGCCACAGGCTAATTTGCAGACCCAGTCCTTGGTCGACCCTTCATTAAAAGACAGAGAAATTAGAATGAAAGATTCCTGTCACACACACACACCGAGACACATACGTAAAATTTTTGGAACTTAACAAGAAAAACATGGAAATACACATTAGAGAAAGCTAACTCTCCACAACAACGTAGCTTGGTATCGATCAGTGTTCGCAAATGTGGTTTTGTTTAAGCCATTGTCTCAACTGGGAATGAAAAACTCTAAGATCTGTTCCCATCTTTATTACTGATGATGAATTATTCCAGAAGTACAAACCGCCAGAAAAGATGTTTCCTACCAACAGCCGTCATCATAACTCTTTGAACAATTTGAATTAAGATGAGTTGAAGCAACATCTCATGTCCCTTTGGGATCCAAAGGGACATGAGATGTATAGTATAGTATTTTTGAACTGAATTGAATGAGGACCTCTGAATGAGAGGATATCTTGACCACATGATGTTTTGTTACTTTGAACCCTAACCCCTAACCCTCTGGTGATTCAAGGAGAAAAATTTGAAGATCCTCACCTTTGCAACCGAGGACTTTATCCACGGATTCGCTCCAAGTCTCAACATCGTCCAGCGGATCCTTGGGAAAGCAACAAAATCTACCCTTGAAAAGAGCAACAAGAGCCATGACTAGCCAAGTTATCTGCAACCACTATGTGTAAACATCTACAACATCCTGATAAATCCTGCGAAACCATTTCCACCATGTGAGGATAACTAATGCCCCAAAGTAAAAAAAAAAAAAAAGAGACTTACAGTGAGTGAAAAACTTCTTGGTGTTTTCCACATGGCTGCTGTGTGAAGTTCCCTGCTGAAATGTGCTAAAGGCCCAATAATGATACATGCAGAAACTCACTTTATCGCCATCTCCTTCGTCTTCTGCTACGGGCGACGGAGACGAGGTCCTGCCAGGTTGAGGTTGGGGCTGTGACCGTTCGCAAATGATTGGAGTCGAGTGACTGAGCAAATCTAAATCTCCCCCACTCCGTCGACGCACCCCACCCAGTGTGGATGGAATATATGGAAATGGGCATGCAAAGTGTTGTTGTTGGGAGAACCAGGGCATCCTACCACAACTTGAGGAAGAGAGAGCTCAGCCGTGATTTAGGCTGACCTCACTTGTTGGGCCACAGCGGTGGTTATCGCTAATAGGCACATGTGGTTGTGTCAATGAGGAATAACTGCGTGACTCGACTAGATAATTCCAGCATGTAGGGTCAGGTTGGGGTCAAGCAAAGTTATTGAAGGCTTTGACGACAAACATTCAGCCAGATTTCAGCCTTGAGGTGTTGGTACTCCTGAGGTATAGCTCAAGACATTTGAGCTTAACTGCCAAACCTACTTAAAACAATAAGCAAGCGATCAGGAAGCGCAGAGTAAAAAGATCATGACCCTACGCAAATGGCCGTAAACAAATCGGCCGGCGAGGGACGGCGCTTGTCATGCCTGAAGTTTTTGCATCCGGGCAGCGTTACTTAGGAGACAAAAGTGGCAAGCACTCCGATTTATCATCCGGCTTCACGCACCGCCATGACAGAAGTTTGGAGCATTAAAGAAATCGCCGAGCCTCCAGGGGCCCCTCCGCGCCGACTGCAGGGCGGGGGAGAGTAAAAAAGGCAAACACTTGTGTGAGATCGCGTGGAGTTTGAAAAGAGCAAGACTGACTGCAAAGAGTCACATTTACTGCAGGAGAGCATTCTCACATTTTGCGTGAATAATTCTGTTTAAGGCGCTTCTGCTTTGCTGCACTTGCACTTGCTTAATAAATTATATTTCCAGATTGAAGATAAAGAATTTTAGATCAACCTCACATATTATCCGCTTCGTCATTTGAACCGATGAATTAATGCGCCTCTAGTCATTTCAGTTCAGACCCCAGAGTTCAGGGATCAAACCATTCAGCAGGATTCAAACTGTGATGGCAGCTGATTTTAGGTTCAGGAAATCTGGAGGCAAGATTTCTGAGCATTGTGCAGAATCGTGGTCGTTTCTGCTTTTGCATTGTGTTGTGACGATACAATGAAGAACAACTGTGAACATTTCCTATGTTTCATTCGATTGCGAGGGCAAACGCTTCCAGTTTGCGCAAGAGCTTCATACTTACACTGTTGATGTTTCTTGTTCATAACTCCTGCAGGCCAAACTTTGAAACATCGTCCTCAATTATCTATTGTTTGGGCCTCGACGGGTCTCAAGTAAACAGTTTCAGAAGTTGACCAGCTGGCCAGTTGTATCCAATTAAAAAGCAGGTTTGGTGTGAATGGGATCGTGGTCCCGTTGGAACACCTTGTTGTTCCCAAGTTTCAACAATTTAACTGTTTCTTTGAGGTGAGCTAAGTTTATAGAGGTTGCAGCCAAACTGCTCGAACTTTCTTAAGGCTTTGCTCAGACGGAGTTTCATTCGGCCGTGTGAGGAGTTGCACAGTGTCTCAGTTGCAGCAATTGTTGGCGTGGCATTTAAAAAAAAAAACACAACAGCAAACCTTCAAATAATTTTATACTTTCTGTCAGGACTCTGGCTTTGGGTTTGATCTTATTTATCATTATGTTTTAGTTCACTTTAATTTAGCCCTTCATGGTCATTTCAGTTTTATTAGTTGAGGTTATTTCGTGTGATTAGAATCGCCTGGTTGTTTTCCTTATCTGCAGCCCTTCATAGTGTTTCTAGTCAGGTTTATTCTTTAGTTCGGTTCTGTTTTTCTTGTATGTCAGAGTCTATGTTGAGCTTCTTTAGTGATAGTTTTCCCTGTAGTGTTTCTAGTTATTTTGTCACTTTAGATTTATTTACTCTTTCTTTAGTAGTTCTAGTGCGGTTATCCTTTTGTTCAGATCTTCTAGTTTCTATAGCTCTATGTTCCCCAGTTCTTATTACTGATAGATGAGTCTTCTTTCTGTTTAGGTTTGTTTATGTTTTTCCCTCATGTCCTGCTGTCTTCTACTTTATCACGTTTTCTTTAGTATGAATATTTTCAGCTCCCTGGTGTTTCCTCTCTGTTTTTATCCCTGTATATCTCCTCAGCTTCCCTGTGCCATCTTCACCCCACCTCTCAGAAAACTCCTGTGCCAACTGCTCACACCTGCAGCCAGTTATCTCATCTCATCAGGTCCGATGTTCCGGTTACTACCTCCCAGCATTTAAGCTCCTCTATCCCAGTCGCCACTCGCCAGACCGTCTCGTCACCCTGATCATCACTACAACATGTTGTTCCCTTGTGTTTCCAGTTTTGTTTTTGGACTTTCTCGTACCCTTGGGTTTTGAATTTATTTATTTATTTATTTTTTGTTGGTTTGTTTTCGTCATTAAAACGCCCACTTACTTCTACGTCTGCTGCCTGCTGCGTTTGGGTCCGCCGCCACGCCACCACACTTTCAAACAACTGGTTGTGAACTTAGCAGGTGTGAGGAAATGCTGTCGTAAGACTTTCGCCGAGTAGCTTTATTACTGTCCACAAGCTTCTTAACTGTTATGAGTTGAAGTGACTCTCTTGAGTACCAAAGACAAAAATACAAACTGCAGTCAATGATGATTTATTGCATAAAGTCAAGAATCTTTGGCCTTGGCTTTTAAAGAAATAACTGTCAGGATGATCTCTTTAAAGATTCAGGTGAAAGTCTGTATAATTTTGACCTTTTGTTGATTAGGGAACATTGATTGAATCTGTCTGCTGCATGTAGAAATGGCTCTAAATTAAGAGTACCTTCATAATTATTGGAAAAAGGATGCAAACGTCTCACTGCAACTTTTATATTTTGGGTTGTTCTAAATTTTTGTAGAAACCTTTCCAGTTTAGCTTCAACTTTGATTCATTAAAAGCAAAATGCATGGTGGAATTTGGTGTGAGATTCCAGGATTATGGAACGAAAAGGATTCAAACTCAGCAGCAACACACATGAAATGTGCTCAGGGGAATTTCCTCCGTTCACCAATGTTTTTTTTTTTTTTTTTTTCTTCAGTCACCAGGAGCTCTGCAGGTGTCCTGCTGCTGTCCGAATACATAAAGCTCTTGTGCATCATCCTCATTATGTCAGCAATCATGTGGCATTCATGTTCAGTAAGAAAACTCAACGGTGATGATGAACCCTCACAGGCGTTTGAAACTTTCTTCACTGCAGTCAGACGTCTCAGCGTAAAGTTGTTGATCAGTGGGAAAGCCGTTCTTTCTTTCAGCTTCAGGAAAAGCATCGCTGAAGTACGAAGGCCATGACAACAACTACGCCTGCCCTTGTTTTATGGTCGGCTAATAAGGCTGACGAGTTCACCTGAGTCGATTCTATGACATGAAGTTATCCCACTGATTTTTGTTGAGATGTCTCAAGGAAGTCAGGCTGTGAATAGTAAGAGAGCTGAGTAAATTTGTAGATGTGATTCATTCCAACATGTTAGGTTGACCGTAAAGGAAAAGAGAGAAAATGGGAAAATGTTAAAGTTTCAGTCTGTAAATGGTTGGTTTGGGTGTTTTTTCTGTTGAGGTTCTGCAAAGCTATTCCTGGTAATTGGTGGCTTAGCGTTAGCAGAAGCTAACCGCCTGTGTTTTAGTCGTTTGTAGTAGTGGGACATGACACTATATTACTGGATATTAAATCCCTTCACTTTTGATATTTGGGGAGTTTGGCACAATGTCAAAAGACTGTCATTGAAGACCTTTTGTTGAAGTTTGATTTTAGCAGTGCTAAATCGTTTACCCAACGAATCTCGTTATACAACGTCCAACAAACTCAGTCGATCCAGATTTTGAACGCTTGGTTTAGAATTTTTGAATTGAGGTTCTGTCAAGCTATTCCTGGTAAAAGTCCCTCACCTTCAGCAGAAAGGTAACCGCTTACCAGACATACCCAATGTTTTAGTCAACATTTGTATAACTCTAACCAAAACTGTTTATCTCAGTAGGATGACATTATGCTATTGGATATTAAATGTCTCTACTTTTGCAAGAGACATTTAGGAAGTTTGGTAGCGTCTACATAGGAAAATGTAACTGTATGTCGAACTGTGAATTTAGCAGTGCAGCTTTTTTTCCAGGAAGAATCTCCCGCAGTTCTTCCTGTTTCTTACATGGCAGGGAAAGAAAGTGGCAAACTGAGAAACTTTTGGGACAGACATTAGCGTCTTTATTCAGCGTGAGTTGTGACATTTACCTTCAAAGGTAAGGCCACGGTGACTGCAGTGCTTTTGTGAGTGCATATGTGCGTGTGTGTGTGTGTGTGTGTGTGTGTGGGGGGGGTGTGTGTGTGCGTGTGTGTGTGTGTGTGTGTGTGTGTGTGTGTGTGTGTGTGTGTGTAAGGGCACACATGGTTCAAGCTGTTGAGGACATTCTGTTTCTGGTGGAGCCTGGCCTCTCTCTGCTTTAAGCCGGACTCTAATGCATTATATCATTTTTTTTTGCTCCAAATGCAACAATATCAGAGGAAAGGTCACGACCTTCTGTTTCTGAGACGTATGGGGGGAGTCTGATGCAGGCAGGAAGTGAGACGTGAGGCTTTGCAGGTGCAGGCAAGACAAACAAGGGAATGATTCACAGCTTAATGAATTTTGCCACTTCCAACTTCACTCGTTGACATTTGAGGAGTTAAATATAGCCAATGTTAGGTTTTGTCTTCTACGTAGCGGATGTTTGAACAGAGTCGGAGCCAAAAAGGAACGACAGCATTGCGGAAGTTTAAAGATTTGCTCTTGATTTCAACTCTATTGGCTTCTGACAACTGAAGCATGAAATTATGGAAACTGCAGTTTGTATAGTATGACTGAGTATCAGGACAGTGTTAATTAAAAAAATATAATGAGGATAAAGTCAAAATGATCAGAGTGAAGTCGTGCGACAATAAAGTCATGATATTACAACTATTCTCATATCATTCTGGCTCTATTCTCGTGTTATGACTATTTTTGTAATAATGTGGCTTTATTCTCGAAATATTATTTTCTTCTTGTATTATGACTGTTTTCATAGCAGTATGACTGTTATCATATGACCATTGTTTTTTAATACTATGACTTTGTTGTTCTCATATTATTACCAAATCAATCAATTTTCATTTTAGCAATAAGACATTTCAAAGCGTTTCACAACATAAACACACAAAGACGTGAAGTCATAGAGCACAAAATGTTTTCAGCCAACAACTGAAACATTTTCCCACATTACAACTTTATTCTCTCAATACGACCGTTTTCATAATGCAATGACTTTGTTTGTGAAATATTATGACTCCTCATGATTTCCACTTATGACCTCGTAATACGTAATATCATAGCTATTCCCATACAAGTTTATTCTCGTAACATGACTATTAGTTCTCAGTCTGGCCCTGATACTCCATTGTGACAAATGTGAAGAGAACAGCAGCTGTCACTGGTTCGATTCCCGGCCTGATTACCTTTGTCTTCGCCTCTCTCTCTCGTCAGCCACCTTCCTATGTGACCAATCACATAAATGCAACTTGTGCCGGTAAAAACGCTTAAAAAAAGATGTGCTCACACAACAGGTTCCACATTCTCAGAGTCTGAATAATCAAAATGCTAAAATACGCTGCCGCATACAGATCAACAGGTAAACCAATCCATACTTGAAGCATACACAGTTGAATGGTGTGTGAGCTGAACTTTGTAGTAGTTCTTGATTAGTTTGAGCCGTTACAACGCAGTCCAAATCACCAAATAAGTTTCCCCAAAACCATAAAACCCTTAAAAGAAGAAGACAAACAAACCATCTGCTGCACCTGTCTCAAACTCCACTCTTGTTGGACTTAAAGTGGACAGATGAGTCACAGCTGGTTAGGTCTTTAAGAATATCTGCCAATTAGGAACATTCCCCGTGTGTGTTTTAAGCCGCTAAAACTCAGAAACATCTTCACTTTTCTGCAAACTCACAGTGTCCAGACACCTGTCCACCACAGGTGAATTATCTAATCATTAGGCATTCAAAGTTTCTGAAATCTCACTTCTGGAGGTCCAAAGTGTTTCTCAAAGTTTTAAATGAACGCCAAGCATCCGACAGCAGCCCAGACGAGAAACCCAACAACCATAAGCTTGACAGAAACACGGTTAATTGGCTTATTGGCTTTCTGTGCAGAGCAACCGAAGCATTTTAAACGAAGACTGAAATGAAACAATTAACTGTATTTTCCGGCCCACATGTTCATAGTTTGATTCAGCATTCCTCAGGGGCGGGTAACGCAGCAGAATCCATATCGCCTCGATATGACGCTTTTCACTGTCAGTTCCATTAGCCTCAGCTTCAGCATGTGTAAGCCGCACAACTCAGTGCATTTCCACTGTTTCCAAAATGCTTTCAAGAACATCTGAGCCTCTCTCTCTCTCTTTTCTCTCTGGGAGCCGCAGACAGTTGCAGTGTCGTTTGCTGCAGCACACATTAGCATAACAGATCATTGCCTATATATGAGTGTTCACTTCTCCTCTGGGTTTGCTGGTTGTACACACACACACACACACAGACACACACATACTGCACATACAAATGGTGCTTCTTTTTTTCTCTCTCTCTTCCTCCATCTCTCTTCCCCCCTCCTTCGCTGACCTTATTGACCATTGGTTGAAAATGTGACAGAACCAAAACAAGGAGAGAATGTAAATCTCAGCAGATGATGGAAAACACCCAGGCTAACCCCTATTTGCATGTGAGGAGATGCAGCAAGTCGAGGATTTTGTTTTTCAAAAAAGGGCCACCGGGTGCGCGCGGCCGCTGCATTGCTGCTGTGAAGTTCCCGTCCAGATTAAAGCCCTTTTTTGCTTCTTCTCCTTCTTCTTTTGGTCATTTCATAGCGTACTGTTCCGCTCCCACCGCCATTAGAGGTTACAGACAGCGGAGTGCTTCCCGACTATCTGAAAAAGACACATTTTGTTAAAGAGCACCTAATTTGTTTTCATAGTTTCATTAGAAAGGGTTTCAGTACCTTCATCTTGCACACGGAGGCACTGTAGTCCTCCGCAGCTCTTCTCTCTCTCTCCGCTTCTCTGAACTCCATTATGTTGTGTAATTACAGCAGCCCTGGATTCGTCAGACTCTCCCTTTGTTGTTGGTCTTGCTGGGTTTATTCATTTGAACCTGAACAGGTTTTTGATTCCTCCACTGAGGCTCCAGGCAGCAGGTGGAAAAAGAAAAAGAAGAAAAAGAAAAGAAGCAGGCGCGACGTGACGCAAGGGAAGAGACCCATATATGGATGGCTTCCTTTCTGCCCTGGCTGTCAGAGGTTCGAGTCCCGGCCCATTGTGCTTGTTCACTATCTCCCCCCTCTCTCATAACCCACTTCATGTCTGACCACGGTTGAATAAAACCTAGAGAACCGAAAAAGACCTTGAAGCACACACACACATTTAGAAAGCCTTAAAAGTAATTCAGTAACTAAGTAATCTTTCTCTACTGTTTTGCACAGCTTCTGTTCACTTTGATGGGATGAGCAGATGAGGAAGATGGCGGTGAAAAAAAAACCCTTTTAATAATGATTCATATCTGGCACAGCTCTATAGATCTAACGCTGCTGGCAGCCTCTCAGAACCCTGATATTTAGTGTGTAGCTGGCCGATAGAGAAACCTGCCACCTGTTCTCCACACCATTCACACACTTTGGGAAGCGGAGGGGACTTGGCGCCGGGTAGGCTTTTTTAACGGCATCATCTGAACACGTTTGTGCTGCTTCATCGCGTTGGAAGGGGAGGAGGCACTCGCCTTGAGTCTTTCAAAGCTTAATGTGGCCTTGTGTCTGCAGTTGCGCTGAGATTTATCCAGGTCCGTCGATACGGTTGCGGGCGTCGAGTGAAAACGGATTTTCAAGGGGGTGGATTTCGCAGCTCCATATCTGAGTCTGGCAGTCAAATAATCTCCACATTTGTCTCACATGGGGTCAGATAAAAGAGCTTCTGAGATGTGATCAACTTGCGTAAACCTTGTGGAGTATTTAGCCTGGGGACACAACACTCCTGATTATCTTGGTGGAATTGGAATCTTTTAGTTTGTTTATTTGAGAAATTATGAGCTAAGCTTGCTATTTGGACATTTTAAAGGGTCGGTACATATTTTCCTGGCACATAGTGGCATTTTATAGCAAGTAACTATGTTAACTTCAGTTGTCATATATCATATGACTTTGAAGACTTTGATTTTGTAATTTATGCCTGTTCTTGGGCCTGTTTCTTGAAGAAGCTCCTGCTCTTCCTGAAACTCCACCTTCAGGAAGTCATCACAATGTGTCTCCATTAACCTTTAACAATGTTTTTTACCAGTGTTATACTGAGAAGTAGCTAGCACAATAACGTCAGCTGATCCACCAGGTACTGCTAATTGCTGCTGGCTAGTCTGAAGGAACTGAGTGGGGGAGTCGTGCTCTGTGAGGCCGAAGCTCAGAAACTTGAAACCGAAGGTGGCTGTAAGTCTAACCAGGCATTTCCCACAGCTAAATGGTTGCCACGGGAGATTCGAGGATTTCTCAAACATACATGGAGAGAATCACTGCAACGCTCCAGGCAAGTTTCTGATGAGGGAATAACATTATAACATCATGTAAAGCTCGAAAAAGCCAATTTTAAAACAAGCTACTTTGCTTATTGGTCGCCTCATATTAGCATTTATCGACATTTTTATGTTTATTTCTTCAGCCAAACTGATTACTGCTTTGAAATTCCTTTAGAAATTTGGAAGTCAGGTTCTATTAAAAGGTTATAAGCAAAAACGTCACCTGAAATATATAATGGATTTAATACTAATCCAGAGTGGTCGGCCATGGAGGCTTAAGCGGGAGGCTAATCCGAGAGGAGCCAAGACCAAAGCGGACTTCATCATCTTAGAGCGAGTCCAATCACAACAGCATCAAAGTGGTTTGTGGGAAAGTTGTTTTTAATTCATTTTTAAATCCATGTCAGGTTTGAACTGGTATTCTAAAACAAGCCGATGACAACTTGAAACTGAGGTTGGCCCTGTGCGCCACCACTGATCTTCCTGAGTGAAACAGCTACTTGGATTAATAAATGTCAAGCATGCCCCTCAGGGTAATAACAACTTGACATAAAAACTCCTACTGAGCATTAAACCTAATAATGACATTGAGGCTAACTCACACACTTCACTCCCATGAGTCAGTGTTAAGACTCTAAAGTCTTGACTTTAGAGTCAAACTGCCTGGTCGCTGTGGGGTCTACAATTAGACAACTAGAAATTCAGAAATGCCACAAAGGTGCTTGAGTATCATGCAAAAAACAGCAGAATGGTATTCTGTAGTGGCGCAGGGGCAAAGCATGGCCCATGTATGGAGAAACGTGGTCCTCTTTGTGGCGGTAGTCGCAGGTTCAATTCCCGGCCTGGTGACATTTGTCACATGTCTTGCGCTTCTCTCATTCCTGTCAGACTACTTTCAAATAAAGACAGAATGTGCCTTTGTCCCTTTCAGAAGCTCCTGCTTATTCTGACACTCCGCCTTCAGGATGTCATCACATCAACATTCCTCTATTAAGCCTTTCGAAATGTTGGTTTGAGCGCTGAACTCAGAAACAGTTCATATAATAAGCGCCACAGATGGAACAGTTCTACCAGATGTTTGCTAATTGCTGCTGGCTAGTCTGAAGGAGCTGACTGTGAGAGTCGTAGGGGAGGGCCGCCCTGTGAGACGGCTGCTCTGCTTGGAAGCTGCAGCTCTGAGGAGGAGCTTCGTCCTCGAAGGCGGGGCTAGGTCCAACGAGACGTTATCCACAGCTGAATGGAGATTAAAGTATTTCTCAAATGTGCATGAAATAATTTTTGATAAGAGAACTTAATATGTAAGGATCAAAAGTCAATTTTTGCTGTTTGCACCATTAAAGCAGGCGGTTTTAATCTCGGGGATGTTGGCTATTTGCGGTAAAATTTGTATTTGTCAAAAAGAAAACAAAGAAAATTTCATAGTAGTAATAATTTCAGACTGGGACAGATGAAAAGCTCTAAACCTATATATATTATTTAAGGAACGTGTGTGTGTGTGTGGGGGTTTAGTTCCTTTTAAAAAATAAAAAGGTGTTGGCTCCAGAGTTTCAGCCCAGATCTTTCTGTTCTTATTTTAATGGTTCTCTCTCTCTCAGAAATGAAACAAGTTTACATTTTTACCTTTAAAACAAATATATATATATACATATATATATATATATATATATATAAAGACCCAATTTTACCCTACACTTTTCTGCATCATTTAGACACAAAAAAGCCATTATGATCACTGTGGTAAAGTAGCGTAAAATTTTTAAAGGTCTCATTAATTTAAGTTATGGTGATTTTATAGACTTCCTTCCAGGCTGCCTTACTTATTAGTAGCTCAGAGGAAATGTTTTCAATGTTCTAATTTAAAGATGGCAGAAGTCTGCTTTGCTTTGCCGTTGGATCGTCTCACAGCAGCCAGAAGCTTCATCTGGATTTCAATGACACTCAGACGCCGTTGGGGAGATCTCTACCACCGGTGCTACCCCTTTAAGAGGAGTTGTTCGGCGGTGGTGACTTGCTTGACAGGGAAACTTTCGGATCCATGTTTGCTCTTGCTGGTGGGCAATTAAGAGGAAATCATGACCGCTGTGCCACCCACACCTTCACCCTGCCAAAGCCCAGCGCGTGTGCCGCCGCCTTCCAGGGGGGGATGAATAAATAAGGTGAATTGTGAGATATTCAGGACAGATTTCGGGGAGATTGACACCAACATGCTCCGCGAAGGACTTCCACCTTGCGAAGGCGACTGGAAACCTGAGCGCAAATGAGGCGAACCCAGATGCTGTCCGTACATACAGTAATCTCGGCGTGTTGGAAATATGCAGATGTTCTGCAGAGGCACGTCTGGGCTGATACTCGCCCAGCTCGCCCCATCCATACAGCAACATAAATAATTCCACTCTAGAGTGGTTAGAGCTGATATGGGTCATTAATTTTTCAGTGATTTTGTATAGCCGAGGCACATGCAACCGGTGTTTCCCACTGGCTTAATATTTGCACATTACAGCTCTATTTGTCCTGTTCACTCAAAGCAATTAATGTCATGTATGGGCTCATTAACATAGAAATTTACAGCAAAGTTTTTTTCCATTATTTTTATTTGATGTTCTCCACATACAGTATGTACATTTTGCAGCAGTTGAATACCAAAGGAGATCAAGTAATACATAAATTATATTAGATGGCAACTGAAAAACAGCAATCGTAATGTGACATAATATTAGTATTCAGAGAAGAAGGGAATCTGATCACGACAAGCAGACATGTATGATCTAATCCGATGTTCAGAAGACAGCGAGGTGCTTTGCAGTCAATATGACCTGCTTGTCTTTCACATGGGAGTGTCGACAGTGCAAGAGACGCAAGTCATCAGTTTTGATGAAAACTGAAGCGCAACAGCTTGAATCTGAAGCGGCGGCCGCGCAGAGGGGGGACAAAGCGTTGAATGTGCCTCAACAAGCACTTTAACCGCATCCCTTCCTCGAACGTTTCCACTCTCCTTCAACTTTGGGAAGGTTTAAGAAAGTCTTAAGAGAAAATCCTCACTGAAGGCTGCTGTGATTCAGTGCACCACAATGGCAGCCGCATCCACAAAGCGCCCAGCGGAGCAGTCCCCTTTCTGGGCTCGGCATATTTTAGCCGATGGAGCAGAAAATGTTACTGCTGCTAAATAACCTCCCAGGATGGATTTGGGCTGTGGGTGCTAAGTGAATAATCGGAATGCATACATCCCCATTTCTGGTAATGATGCCCTTTCGTTTTCAAGGCGAGCGTGAAAACGACAGCATTGTCAACATGCTCGCGTCTGCGTGACGTTAGCCCTAGCTTAGCGAAAAACACAGTGGGGAAACAAAACAAAATAACGAAAATACAGTTGCTAGGAAACAAATGGGTAGCAAGCGTCCAAAAGCATGGCAGGTTTCAAAAAAGTTCATTACTGCGATGAATCATTTGACAGAAATTGTATAAGTTATAATTTCCAACTTTAATATTAGAAAAAAATGACTTCCTTCGCAGAGTTGGAATTTCATCTTGAAAGGTCAGACATTTCTCACACAATCTGGCCTGAAAATCCAATATGGCAGCCATGCTATGCTCACGCTTGTTTCATAAAGTTAATAAATTAATTCTAATGATAACATTGTCCATACTCTGGTTGGTTAAAAATGGTGCTACAGTGTTTGGATGGATAAACCTCTGAGGAATACCGTCATCATTAGCTTGGGAGGCTAATTGCTATTAGCATGGTCATGAAGAAACAAACCATAGTGGTTTTTATAAATCGTACCTGGAACCCAGGAAGGTTCAGAAATGATTACTAATATAGATCCAGGCTCCAACTTCCGAGACAGATATTAAAAATGAAACAAAAACCGTCATGAAAATAAAGATAAGTAAATTAAAATAGTAATAGTTTCTGTCCTTCTCTGTTAGCAGTTTCTAAGGTAAAACCACAGGATAAAATTTATCAAGCTGAAGCGAGGATAGAAACTAATGGAAGAAAATATTTCCCAAATTGTACATTTGAATGACTATTAATGTCAATTCACTGTGGTGCTGTCTGAGAAGCTATCCATTGTGAAATCTGTGGTTACACAAAAATATTGCACTCTACATATCAGAACCTGTGGGGCCTAAATTAAGACACCACGTCGTGTCTCAACAGTCGTGTTGCAAATCAGTGTCGGTCCGCCGGGATGATGGCGAATCCATTCCAGACAGCTGTGCAACGTTTGCTATTACCAAGCCGAGGGCTCGGTTTTGGCTTCCCCGCGCTCGTTAAACACGCAGGAGCGCGACCTTCTGCGGAACATGGTGGATCCGGGGCCCTTCCTCCGAGTGATGCGCATGTAAATGTCAGAGTGCAGGAACCTCGGGTAGGAGTCCTTTTTCATCAGGCTGAAGACTTTCGTCTGGGCTGCGTCAAAGCAGCCCCGCGTTGGGTGCTCCATGTTTTTCTTGATGGCCATCTTTGTGTTGTAGTCGATGTTGACCTGAGTTAAAACAAGGTCAAATATCAAGTATAACCAGTTAGAACAGGAGACACGGCTCACAGGTGGCGCATTAAAATCAAATATCCAACAGAGAGATGCGCACGATTTTAGTTTTGTTGGTCAAGATTTGGACAGCCCTCAAACTTATCAGGTTCTGTCACATTATAACCTCAAACTTCCTATTTTATGGGCTAGGCCAACAAAAAGTAGTGCATATTTGGGAAGTTTCACAATAAAATTTGTAAAAGCGTGCTTATATCTATAATCCAACCAATCAGATTTGACTGTAATTATGGCTGCAGGTCTTTTGGACTCACTACCAGCCTGGAGGCTGACATTTTTTCACATTGTTTTGCTAAATGCATTTTTTCACATTGTTTTGCTAAATGCTAACTCAGTGAGTCTCCCACACAGCTAGGTGCAAACTGCAAACTTCTTATGGCTTCCTTGCTCCCACCACACCATAGAGACCATATTATATTTGTAAAAACAAAGAAAAAATGTGTCATTTTACTGCCACTTACCAATTTTGCAGTACTTTGAGTTGGCCAGTCACACAAAGTCCTAACAATGAATGCCTGCTTTGAATCAGGGTTGAAACATTTAATGGGATTAATTGTGACTGTAATAATTGTCAACTAATTTACTAATCGCCAACTAGATTATAGACTCTAAAACATGCAATTTGAGGAAATGGCAACATACTCAGCAATCACTAAGCCAAATCTGTATACAAATATATCCATTTTTCATTTTTGATTAAATAACCCTTCTTTGTATGCATAAAATAAGCTTAAGTGGCTAAATGAAAAATCTGCAGTGTACCCATGATTATTTATCGGCAGAATAGTGAATTACTGAAAGGATTGTTCGCTGCAGCCCTACTTCTACTTATTATTGAGCAGTAGCAAAAGCATCAGGAAGTTATTTATGTGATTCACGATGTGGAATATGTCAACAGATAAAGGACTGAGAAAGGTTCCCCAAAGAAAGACAGGGGGAAGTCCCACATTTGCTCGAGGAAGCGCGTTAGTACATTTTTATGATTTTAGAAATGCCGTTTGTGAAACGAGTTCGTCATATCTTGCGTTATTATCCTACGCGCTGGTGGTAGGAGTTTATCTCTTCTGCAAACGAACCGTCCACAACAGGAACTACGACGCTCACGTTAGTCAAGCTGCTGTGCTAAAAAAGAAGAAGAGGAGAAAAAAAAAAGCCTTTCACCCCTAAATGTGTGTTCACTCTAGACTGAAAGCGTGTGGGAGATGCTCTGTTTAGCTCTGCAAAGACAGCTCAAAACCTCAAACCAGACGAGCAGACTCCTCAGAGGCCTGAGCTGCTGCAGGCTTCGAACGGCGGCGCCTCAGATGGTGGTCGCATCATCAAGCGCAAATTGTCTGGAAACCGCAGCCGTCTCACGCTCAGAAATAACTCAGCCTGCTTGTTTGCAGCATGCATGCACATGACCTCAGCAAGCTGCTGCACCTAATGATTGTTCACAAAGGTCAGCTCGCCACAGGCTCATGGCGATGGACTGCGTTAGTTCTCGCCCACGGTTATTTTTATAACGCCGACATAAATATTTCAAATCAACCAGTCCTCAGTGGCAGATGAGCTAAGAAGACGCTAAATGCTCACAGCTCAGCACAATTCAATCTGCGCAGTTCTGGAGAACATAAAGATGCCACCGCCGTACCTCTTTAGGAGCCTCCGATTCAATAAAAATAGTATAAATATATTTGGCTTTGGACAGCAGCTTGGCTTCTGAATCGATGGTCCTGTATTCTTCGCAGGCCAACCAGAACTCGATGTTTTCCTCGCTGAATTCCGTCCTGAGGAACTGAGAGAAGGTTTCCACCCCATCTGGAAAAAAACAGAATCACAAAGTGTGAGAGCAACATGTTCCACTACTGGACATACAGAGACTGTCGATCAACTTTTCTGCAGTATTCTGTCAAATACTGTTTTGGTCATTTTATCATATTAGCCTGTTAGCATTGCAGAAAGTCCAAACTTCCCAACTTGACTAAAAGAGATCAGTGTCACTTCCCGTTTAGAAGTGACCTCTTTGGCCAACAATGAACTCTTCTGTGTTCACAGCTATCTGTAAGAGAACATGGCCTGTTCTGTGAACAATAGAAATGACACCACTTGGACCCGGATAGCCACTTTCTTGTAATCCTGAGCAGATTCTGATGTGGATTCTTTCATTTGTTCTCTCCGAATTTTGATCCTTAACGTGTTTTGCCCCATTCTTACTCAACCTATTTAAAATAAATTTGAATAAGACCAATTAAACAACCAATAAAATAACCTTCCCCCTTTACGTCTGAGAATCAAACGTTCTATGTGTCTTTAAAGTCCTTAAATCTGGTGTATGTGACACTTTTAATGCAACGTTGTGCTAAACGTTGCATTAAAAGTGTATTAAGTGTCAACTTTGGATTGAAATTGTCATTATTTACAGAATGACACGTCAGGAAACAGTCATAGACAATCATGAACACTCCATGTGCATAAAATGCGTCATGTTTTCCATGTTTTCATCCTTTGTCGCGTATTTGTGAAACTGTCACCTTGTCCTGACGCCACATGACGAGACAGATAATCCGTGAAAAGCTCGCTCTCCTCCACCTCCTACCTTAGCTACTGCAGAAACATCCAATCAGATCCAGTAGGAGGGGCCTTAGTGCTGTCAATCAAGCTCGTGCTCGTGCCACTTCATGTGCTGATGGCAGCAACACAACTCACCGTTCCAGGAAAACTATTTATCATCGGCAAGCTACGCTAATTTAGTATTAGCATTCATATAAGGGAACGACTGGGAGAAGGCTGACATTTCTCAGATTATCTGTCTCACTAAACCGTCAGGACACAGTGACAGTCTCACGATGTAAAACAGATGTTTCCTATAAAGTTATACACGTCAACTTTAGTTATAGAAAATAGCACCGACTTTCACGTCAACGATGAGTGACTGGTGGAAAGTAGGTCTTCTGAGATTGACATTCATCAGGAGTTTATGTCCATCTAATTTCATTAGCTTTTAGTTGGTCTGTGGTCAATGGGCTCTAACTGGTAACTGGTTTTCCTTCAACAATCTCTAGAAAACATTTTCCATGTTGATATTTATGTTCTGCACCTTAATGCCTTTTTAAAAGGTATGACAGAAACCCACCAATTTCAAACTGGAACATTGGTATTTAATGCAACTTAAGTAAAAAAACAAAAAGAACATTCAAAATATTCACAGCAGGTCTGCAAATAACTTTAAAGGCGCCTTTAAAAACGTTCCCAAAACAGCGCGCGGGGTTTTCAGTGGGGGCCGTAAAAGTGTCACTTCTGTGATTAAGAGGAAGTTGCGCAGTTTCTGTATTCGCTGCCTGTCCTGACAAAACGTTAAAAGACGTAGTGAAACTCGTCTCCGTTCTCTGTTTATCGCTGCGAGCCGCGCGGCTCCCAGTTTCGAGCCCGGACATAAAGCAAAGGCGATTTTAAACGAGCCTCTCCGAGGCGCGCACTGACCCGCGTGTTTCAGCAGCTCTTCAAACGAGTCGCTCCACTGCAGGGCTGCCTCTGGAGAGATGCTGCAGAAAAGAGAGAGAGAGTGAGAGAGAAAGACAGTCAGACAAAAAACGGTCAGATCCTCCCTAATGATGACAATGTTTCTTCTCGGAGAGCGGCTTCATGCGCGCCGCCTAATGAGTCGGCTGCAGGGGCCCCGCCGGAAACTCGGGGAGGTTACAAGTGAATCACGGTCGCCTGGCATCAGATGCCGGCTGTACGTGGGGAAAAAAAAAGAATATAATGAATTGTGCCTCACTTGCTCGTCGTCGTGTCTGTCTTTTTATGGGGACTGACGTTTTCATGGGAGCCCGACTTGGTGAGAAAAAGGCTTAGTCGGCTCTTCCTCTCTTTGTCTCTCTGTCTGCAACACAAGGCAAGAAAAATGCATCAATACTCCAAAAACAAAACAAAAAAAAAAACAACAACAAGCAAATCGGCAACTTATTTGCGGACTTTTCCCTCTGACGCACGATTAATTACG
The DNA here is from genome assembly GCF_027474105.1 of Poeciliopsis prolifica. Lineage (NCBI taxonomy): Eukaryota > Metazoa > Chordata > Actinopteri > Cyprinodontiformes > Poeciliidae > Poeciliopsis > Poeciliopsis prolifica. Next base: position 2,794,322 of record NW_026562383.1, read on the forward strand.
CGCAATTAAAGAATCAGCTTCCACTTTACTGGCCCCCACCCTTTGTGGTAAAGAAAGATAAGTCTTAATGAAAAGCAGAGAGACTTAAGGCTGCAAAAGTGCTGAGAGTTGATCGAAATCAATCTGCCGCCTCGCAGTTCCACTTCTACACGCATATTAATAAACATCTTCAGTGAATCTGCCGCAAACGAGTCTTTTAGATGACCGCGAAGGAGTGGAGACCAGACACCAACCTGCTGCTGTCGTCCTTCATCGCTCGTGACTGCGAGTCCTCCACAGCAAACATGCTGCAGTATGCTTCCTCCTTTGGGGCCCATGTAGTTAAATTGAGGAAATAGAAACAGCGGCGTCTCCATGCTCGTCTGTCAGCGCGAGTGCGCCGCGCAGAGCCGCAGGCCGCAAACAGGGCCGTGAAAAACAAAACAACAAAAAAAAAAAAAAAAAAAAAAAAAAAAAACAGATCCATAAAAAAACTGTTTAACCCATCGCCTTGATGAGCCGCCTCATATTTTGCAGACCCCGCTCCGCGTTTCGTTTCCCACACCTGCTCCACTTCCTGTGGACGGGGTCAGCAGCTCCAGCAGTGGCGACTGATTGCTTAAAGTTTTTTTTTTTTTTGATAAAGAAACATGGTTTCACTAATTAACAGGAATTTTTTTTTTACTCCCTTCTCTTTCGGAGGGAAGGCAAAGTCTTGGGCATTTTTTGGTTTTTCAAGTGAAAAAAAATTGCTGAGGCGATTTGAGGGAAATGTTCTTTTTTTTTTAAATATGTGATCGGTGAGAATGATCAGTGATGTATAAGTATTTATATCTCTTGAATAGCTTTGTGTTTTTTGGGTGCAAGAATGGTAAGTTATCTAGTTGATAGATTTTCTGAGCTGTTGACTCTGGAGGAGCTGTAGCAGCTCCTCCAGAGTCACCATGTGGCCTGCTGTACTGTCACTCAAGGCCGGAGGTGGGCAAATCCAGGCCTTGGGGGCCCGGACCCCTGCAATTTTTAGTCTGTACAGGCACGTGCAGAGAGGGGGAGGGGCAAAGGGGGTTTGAGCCCCTGCCGCTTTGGTCCTTGATGCCCCCAGTGCCCTTTTATTGTTATTTTTTTTTCAAAAAAAAGTTTTCTTTTTAAGTTTTTATTTTTAAAATCTGTGTGTCAGGAGGCCTGCTTGTGCCGCTCAGCAATAATGTTTGGCTAAATGTAATAATTTAGCTAAATAAACTAGTCTGGCTGCTCTCAGTCTAATAATCACTCAGTTTCTGCCTCCATGTTGTTCAGTCATCGGGTCCATGGTGAGGAGGTGAGGTGTGTGTGTGTGTGGGGGGGGGGAATCTGTGCCCTCTACCTATCAAATTATGGGCAAGAATATTTTTTTCATACACTGCTTTGTTTGTCACTCGGTTACCAGAGTCACTCAGTCATCAATCAGATGACTGAGTGACTCGTGACAAGGAAGTGGCCGCCACTACTTCCAAATGAACACGACATTAGTGTTCATTTTGGCACAAGTACTGTGCCATAAAAAAAATCTACCAGGTACCACAAGGTGACTTTTGTCATTCATGTAATGGAACACGGTACATACATGATCCAGGGACGTTGTTTGCCAGAGGAAGCTGGTTGAAGGAAGGCCTTTGACTGGACCTGCTTGTACTTCCCGATTCACCAACGCTGTTCTGCTAACACAACATGGACTAGACTTTAGTCCCCAGGTTAATTTAATTCCCTTTACACTGTTAGCACAATCAAAAAAAGAACTAAATATTGCATCAATTTAAAAAAAATGTCCTAAAATTTACCTCATGAGTATATGCATCAAACTTAACAATCTCTTCATGATCCATTGAAAATCTACAAGTAGTAGATTTATCGTAAACTAAGAATTGATTAGAGAAAGTCAATAGGAGCTTTTCTTTAGTTCCAACCAATATTGGTTTCTTTTAAACAACCCACAGAGGAACTGACACAAAGCTCATAAAACCCTAAAAGAGATTAAAGGGCATCAATCAGTTTCCATTTATTAGTTTCCACCGTTTGAAATGTTTATATGGAAAGATTCACAAGCATTTATATACGTGGAGCATAAAGCTAAAGTGATGTATGGGAAATGTGGCTCTTGTTGATGTGGCCTTTTCCAGAGTGATTTAGCTTGGGTCTGCTTTGTGCGACGTAGCGAGCATTTATACACATATATAAAACACTTAAGATGTATAAAACATTAAAAGAAAAAAGATGACATTTTGAGATTTATTCACAAAGCCTCTTAATCCTTAGGGAAGATAACATCTTCAAGTGATGGGAACGTAAAGGTTTTTCTTTTTTTTTTTTTTACTAAGTGATTTACTAAGTGATTTAATTACACATATTCTGGTTAGCTACTTCTTCAACAAATAAAGAAAAATATGTTTTCAAAATTAGAAACGTCCAACAACTCAAATAACAGCTGCAAGAAACTTCTGGTCAGTGATGGATTTAGTGGTATGTTTGTTATGTTGGAAGCTTCAGTTCAGCTTCAGGTTTTTTTATTTCTACAGTCTCATGTTTTTATAAAGCCCCTTCAGGTACCTAATAATTTTTATGGCACAGTATTAGTGCCAAAATGCGCACTAACAGAAGCTAGCTACTGATCTGATTGATGACTGACTGACACTGATAGCTCACAATACTCACAAATGGGAATTACACTACTCACTTGCTTTAGCTTTGTTGGCTAGCATTAGCATTAGATAGGCTAGCAACTGTCATGGCTAGGCTGGCCATCTGCAACTCTATCTTTTAAGAACAAATCTAAGCTGTGTACCACATGGACTTCCTTCTCCCTATGCTGTACATGAGCACGAATAGGCTAGCATTAGCATTGGATGGGCTAGCAACCAGCATGCCTAGCCTAGAGAGGCTGACGGCGAACATGTCTAGGTTGATCGCCCATTAAACTGCCTATTTTCTCTGCTGTACATAAGCATGTATAGGCAAGCATTAGCATGCCTCAATTACAGTGGCTAATAGCTAGCATATCTAGGCTGGTCAATCACTTTATTACCATCTTCCCCTCCTTTTCATTAGCATGGATAAGCTGGCAATAACTTTGGACACAGTAGCAGCTAGCATGCCTAGAAACATGCTAGCTGCTACTATCTTCCTAAGCATATTCTGCGTAACAGAGTGCTTACTTCAAGTACTGGATTGATTTCTTCCTCCATCTTCCCTTAACAAGGATAGGCTAGCATTAGCATTGGATAGGCTAGCAACCATCAGGCCTAGGCTCATCTGTGACTTCATCTTTAAAGTTTTCTTGAAAGAAAACTTGATGGAGAAAAATGTGTGACATGCAATATCTAGAAGCAACATGCATTAGAGGCGTTGATGTGTTCTTCCCACAAAAAGAAGAGCTGCCTCTGGTTTCTACTACCAGCATGTCCTCTACCTGGATGTTTTAACAATTAAATGTTAAAACATCTGTTGCCCTGAAATCATTATTTCGCAAATCAGTATCGTCTTTTCAGGCTGAGATCAGGTGCAAAAACAATACATCTGACTGTGGTTTTCAAATTCTAGCTGCGCACAAAGTAAATACAGAAAATGTACATAAAATGAAATATGTGCATATATTGCCTGCCTCTGTTATACATACAAATAAGGAGAATTGCTACAGTCCAAATATGCTCATGTCTTCACCATCGACCGGTGTTTGCAGCAGCTCTCTGTACTGCTGAGCTGGAGGTAAGAGTTGAAACAATTTGTCTCAAGAATGTTTGGGATGTGCAGAGATGCTGGCTGCCCTCGTCCTGGCCTTTGTCTAGGCTCTTTTGGGGAAACATCAGTGTTCTTCATATCTTTATTTCAGAACACAGAGTTCGTTCTTCCGCACCTACCGTGAAAATTAGGCTTGTAAATTCTCTTTGCACTTCCCCATTAACAGCAGTTAATGCCTCGCCAGGCGTGATGAAACGTTCCGACCATCGACACAAAATGTGATGCATCTTCATGTAATTTTAACCATTTCAAATTGGTGTTTTCACAATTATTCGTCACAAGAAAATGCATTTTTTATGTCCTTCAGAAAACTTATAAAAAATATTTTTTCACTTCTTGATGATCATTAAAAAAAACCCCAAAGCTCTCAATATTGTTGAAATGGGCATTAAATATTTATGTGTCCAAATAAATGTTTATAAATTAAATAAATAAAAATGATGTCCTCTTTTTCTCATGTGACTGTTCATGAGCTGACGTTTGCCGCTCCCGCATGAAATGCGGCATTTGCATAAAAACGAATTGTGTCATTTGTGACGGCAGCAACGAGTTAGCTTTTCTTTGACTTATTTGTTTTGTTTTATTTTAAACTTTGTGGCTCCAGTGCCCTTTAATCACAGACATTCAGACAGGAAATGGGCAGAGAGAGATGGAGGAAGGCGCTGAGGTCCTCACGAACGTGGTGAAAGCCAGAAGCGTCTGCATGCAGAGCCCCCGTTTTACCTCAACACCACATGCTGCTCTAACTTTCTCTGCTGTAACATCCCAAAAGCAATGACGGGTGTTTTCTGGGTGAGCTAGTGCAACATTTTCACGTGTAGCATTATATATATATATATAAAATGTAAAAGATCAGGCACCCAGATCTGTTATGTCTGATTTTGACCATTTGGTTTTAACCCAAACATCATAAAGGTTTCTGTTGGTCCACATCATGCAGGGATCTTTATATTGCGTTGTAAACATTAAAAAGCCTCCTGTGCAAAGCTCCAGTCTTTCTAACACGGTGCTGGATGACTGACCGGGTTCTGGTGCTGCAGTTGGGTCCCGTATCATGCAGCTGTGACATCTGTCCACCGCACCTGCTGAGGAAACGCACGATGCAACCGTCTGGCCTTGTGCAGACCCGAAACACAACCGGATTCGATCTTAGGCCGCTGCCGGTATGTACGGGGCAACGGACTGATCTGCCCGGTGACAACATGGCTCTTCTCATCCCTAAAACCCGCTGAACACTGTGGTGCACCTGCAGGTTCTGTGCAAATCGGATTAAATCATGACCAGATCATTCCGGTTGCTCAACCATTTCTTGCCAACCGATATCACCTCTTTGTTTACGAGGGTTGGATATGTCTCTTCTGATCAAGTTGGCCAAACCATTCTGTTTGGTCAGATGTTAGATGGTGAAATGCCAGCTCTTCATGGTGACAGCATGAGAAATCACTTCAGAACTTTCTCTACCTTCAAAGCAACATACTAACCCTTTCCATCTACTCTAAAGAGTCTGGATCGCTGTAAAAAAAGTGAATCCTTTTGCCAAAGACAGTTTGAAGAGACGTGAGACAGGATCAGAACAAACTGCATGAAGGTAAAAATAGAAAAACAGCAGCGATGTTACCAAACTTAAACATTCAAAAGAGACAGTAATTGGTCAGGGAGGCCGCCGGTGGGACACTGAAGAAGCTTCAGGAGGTTCTGGTAAGTGCTGTCATGTTCTGCATAGCGGTCTCCTGGATTCTCCACTGGAAAACCTCCAGGGCTTGGATTAGATTAATTTATGGTCCGAGGAAACCAAATCTGCTGACTGCTTCTTGTTCTGGGATGATTTTAATACATATGGAGCTGACCGTTTTATCAAGCTGGACAGGGAAAAATAGAAAAAGAAGTGAAATACTGATCCAATTCTGACCCTAAACCTTCAGCTGTTTTGTCTTTTAGTTTCACAAACCTACATCCAATGAACAAAAGAGAGGCCTCAGCAGAAAAACATAGTAATTTTACACTCTAAAACCAACGTGTTACCCAAACAAAGAGATCGAGACGAGATGCTCACAGAATCTGAAGGATCCAGAGAACTTTTAGAGTGCGAAAAAAAAAAAAACACAGACGCACAAGCAGGTTTCTGTAAATAATTTTGTATTTTCTACTCAAAGTTATCGCAGTACATGTCATGATAAAGCTGCTGCGCACATTTTTTAAAAATCCGTTCAATGTTTCTTACGGTATTCCCAGAGGGTGAATGAACACGGCTCAAACTGAAGTGGGAAATTAAAATTTAGTTGGGATCCAAAATGTGTTTATGAGCAAACGTACATCAGTTGTCAAGAGATGCGACCGCACTGTCAAATATGCCGAGTAAGCCATAATGACTCACTCACTTTCCTATGCAACACTGAAATGACATCATTACTTTAAATCTAATAGAAATACATACAAATACTATGAAAATATTTTTATTCATTTTTTTTTTTTTTACGTTCGGATTTTTTTGTGGAATAAGTAAATTTTGTTTTATTCAAACTCCTGTATCACAAAAGTACTGAACCCATTTTAAGAAGCAGATTGCACAGAAGCCAGTAGTTTCTGAGCTCTAAAAATGAAACCCTGCTTAATTATTTGAACACCGTTTTAAAATATTCATTAGTAATTACTCAAAACTTTCACCAGCTTTGTGTGGGTTCTCCCCCCCTCCATGCTACCAAATCACATTGTTGGCACAGAGTGGAATAAATAGATTCATTTACATATGTCTAAAAAAGAAAAAGAAAAAAAAACACACACACAAAAAAACAGGCTTGTGTTAAAGTAATTTTCCTTACAGGATAAGCTGCTTGTCAGAAGTATCACTCAACTATGGAGGCTTTTACTATCAGCGCGCAGCAGTTCTACTTATTTAAAAATCACATGATTGATGCATATTGGTTCACTTTACATGTCGCTCCAGCAATGCGGGAAATACCCCCGTTTTATTCCTGTGCGGCAGCGTCAGTAAACAGAAGTGTGCATCTGTGAGCAGCGATAATATGCAAATAAACACTTATGAGGGTGATTGAGATGTTGCTTGGCAAAAAAATAAATAAATAAATTTAAAAAAAAAAATCAGGGGGGGAAGTGATGAAGTTGAAACGGCAAAGTGCTGACATGGTTGAAAGGGAAGGAGGGCAGTAGCTGCTTCCTTTTTGTAAACATCTGTCGAGGCAGGCTGGTTCCGCCCGCTCGGGCTGAAATCCGGACAGAGAAATGAAGCGAAGCGTCACGTCTGGGTGTCAGGGCCTCCCCTGCAGACGTGCGCGGGGTTTGCAGAGAGGCGACGTCAAAACGCACGCAGACACAGAAGCGGAGATAAGGCTGGGAAGCTTCAATCAAATGCAGAGAATTTTCTACCGTATCGTTGTGTTCTCATGTGAGGGACAGTGGGGCTCTGCGGGTTCACTTTTATCTAAAAGTAAGACGCATTTGTGATAAAGGAAATTAGATGAGCACTCGGCAGAGAAGCAGGGCACTGGGAAGACCTTGATCCTTCTCCACAGGGCACCGTCCGTCAGATCAGCCACACGGCTGAGGAAGCGCTTCGTTTTCATCATTTGCAGCGTTAGACATCCCATTTAATGACACCAGATTAAAAGCAATATATGTCTCTGATGTTAAGACTACGTTCGCCGCTCGGTCAATACATCTATATCAAACCCCCAAGACATTACAAGTCAGTGCCTAAGGCTGTTTTCATGCCTGAGAGTCCAGTAGACTCATTGCCATGTTGCTTCCCATGGAATCATTTGTCACATTTTAAGGGCCAAAAGTTACTACAACTCTGACATGTTAAGACTAACAGCAACACGTCGTCCTTATGGGCAAAAACCCCCCAAAAAACTTCTCACCAATGACGACTACCATTGATTTTAGCTGACAAGTTGTCGACAGCTCATATGTATGCGTGATATGAAAAAGACATAAGAAGGAGCTTTGCGATCAATCGCCGACACCATGATGACTAGAACATTTAGTCGTGATTTCACAGGTCAGGGAAAAGTTTTAATGGCTGGGGTGAAGGTCAGTGATGCTAGCTTGACTTTGACTACCTTAACATGTAGATGTGCTGTGGAATTCGCCATGTTTCGATTCAGCTAAAACAAAGTTTAAATTAGCCATTCAACCAATGCTGTGCTCAGATGATCACTTCTGAATAGTTGCAATGTAAACACCAACCCTGAGGAACGATTGGACTGTAACAGATTGCATGTTCTGTTCTTAGTGCGCTAAATGTTTTGCGTGTGCTTGGGTTGAATTCTGCATATTTCATCTCTTTCCTTTTAACGTCTCCAGCGGTTTGCTCTCCGGCGGATGCGGATTCTTGGATTGGGCCGTTCGGGCCGGCCTCCACTCCCCATAAGAATCGGTGAGCCTTCATTTCTCATGGTTTGTTTACCAAAGTTTCTTCCTCGGTACACTTGCGATTAGACATGTTGCGCTGCAGGATTTCTCGCAACTGATCCAAACACAAACATTTATCGTTTGTGACGCGGTATTGTAAACAGATATATAATCATCAGTCTTAAGCCACAACATGATCCTTTCATGACTATATTAATATTATCTTTCAGATCTGCTAAGTCTGTTTATTAATACATAGTTACAGCTAAACTTGTTTAGCTGTAACTGTGTATACATGACAGATTGGGAGAAGTTCTACCAGAGCGGCTCAATAAAATAGTTTTCCATGTCAATCAAAAACAACATTTTAAACAACTTTTATTAGCAATTAGCATCATTAGCACTATTTGCGTCACTTAGAGCAACAGCAGCTTGTCCATGAAACAGCTAATATCCCTGCCTTCTGTCAAATTCCTCCAACAGTCTGCCAATGATAACAAATCCCCTTTGCCCCATGGCAGATAAATAATAAAATTATGTAACTTTCCAAATTCCAGTTAACTGAGTTCACGCCTCAGTTATTATTACTGTAACATCTTGAAATTATTGCATGCAACTCAAGCTTTTCTCCTTTTCGACAATAACACATCTCCAAAAGCTACAGCAGAGCAGCAGAGCTGAGCCTGGAGCAGCAGTCTGCCCACTGACAGGCTGCAGCCTCGCATCGCAACTATCTGCCAAATCTATAATAACAGATAACAATAATAATCTATCGACATACTTTGTTTATATGCAACTCAAGAGAATTACATTTTATTTAACGGCGCAACAATTTTTCGTCATCTTGTATAAAATCTGTTAAAATGTGACCTCCAGGGAGACAAGACGATGCTGTATGGATAAATGACTTTATGCCCATATCTCATCCAAGAGTGATGTCAACATCGAGTTGCACACCAATAATCTTTGCTTTTCATAGGTACTGACCAGTGTGTACTGCGGCGGGATGGAGTTTGGACGTACTCTGACCCATCCAGCCACTAGAGATGGGTGGATCGACAAGTCGGTATCGGTATCAGGCCGATCGATGAAAAAAGATTGATACTTTAGTTTCTGATTTTCTTTTGAAAATACATTTGAATTTTGGTGTTTTAGTTTTTCAAATCTACGTCAAACAAGGCTTTGCTTCAGTTTGTTCTCATTTTTGGCACTTTTGTTTTTCTGCTCTGGTCATCGTGTGACAGGGTTTCCCTGGTAAGCCTGGTGCTAATGGCGCTCAGACAGTCAGTTTCTGAGCTAAAAAATGTGTAAAGTTGACAGGAAATTTGAACTTATGACTAGGCAATTATAAATTAGTTATTGGAAGACATTAGCAAAACCCAAACAGCACCTATGATCTTAGAAAAGGCAAACATTAAAAAGAAACTAAAATAGACTAACGATGCTCAGCCTGGTGGGCAAAGCAAGGAAAGCCTGGGGGCCCACCAGGCTAATAATACTTCGGGTTAAACCCTGTAATATGATTTGAAAGTATTTTGCAGACACATACAAACTTTCTCCAAATTCCAAAGTCAAATTGTTTAACAAAATCTTTAACTGGAAAATCTACAAACATGGGCCAGAAGTTTGAAGATATCAAAGTGGCATAAAAAGTCCTGCCAACATCAGAAAAGGTGAAACTGATGCTGTGCTCACTTGGAATCGTATTGATACCATAAAAATGCAGAGTTCTACAAGCCACTATAGTTGGATTGCTGTCAAACCCGCTCAAATCTGAGTATTTTCTGACTTTCTCTGCATCGAACACATCAGTTTGTTAAGGACAAAAAGGTTCACTCGTTGCCTCGTGTACACCCCCCCCCCCCCCCACACACACACTGAAGTAATAATTGCTATTCCCTTCACCTGTCAGTGGTTATAATGTTGTGTATGTGAAGATAGGAACAAAACGAAACTTCACTATATGCAGCTACAAATGATCTTAGCCAGAAGGGTGGTGAGCGAACCGAACCGTCTGAGAGCATTTAGGAACGAGATAAGAAGAAGAAGAAAAAAAGAAGGGTCGATATTAGAATAAAAATGACCAGCGTGAGAGGAAGTCTGGGAATGATGTTGCTTTTGGGCGATTATGCGCCTCGCGATTTATATGCTGTGCCAGCGTTCAGCAGCAGAGCAGAGAGCAGTGAGCAGTGTGCCGTTTGGAGCAGATGGGCATGAATCACATGTGACTTTAATACCGGAGATCAGAGATCATAACAATTCATTGCATGTCAGCAGACTGATGTTTCTGACAGTGCGCATTGAGTGGTATATCTATTGCGTCGTAGAGATTCGCTCTGCGTAAAGTTTTTCCCGAGCGCCCGTGTAACGTGCATGTAGGTCGTCGATATGTTATTTTAAAAGCACAAAACGTGCATATGGAAAATAGGGTGAAAGTCTAAAGTAAGTTATAGATGTGATAAAAGCACACTTTATTGTAGAGCAGTTTTGCTTGACTGGATTTAAAGGTACAAATGTACATTAAATGTGTAATAAAATTCTTGCTTATGTGGGCCGGTGATGAGAATAAGCAGTTGTGACTCTAGCAAGGGGAAGGAAAAAAAAAAAAAAAAAAAACGGATCAGGGAAGACATTTTTCCTGATTACCATGTGGGTTAAACAAGACTCGGCATGCTCTTAAGTATAAAATGTAAATCGACGTTAATTTGCAATTCCCTACCACTCCCATCCAAGATGGTATTTAATATTAATAACCTGGACAAGTGCTCAGCTTACTTATGGGCCCATGCTTGAGTAATGCAGAGAAAAATGCCCACCACTGCAGGAAGCCGGGGGTCCGTGCCCAGCTGTGGGGGCTTCGGCTTGCAGTTGTGCAGATTGCGGCGCAGGTTTAATGACTCCTACTGGGTGGTTGCTGCATAGAGAATACTAACCGGGAAAAAAAACAAAAAACCCCTCACGCATTTTATATATATATATATATAACCTGATGGGCGAAGTGGAGCCCTGTCTTGTCTCTTGAGTTTAATTATTTTTACATAAAAGCAGCCCGTCTGGGGGACCGCGCTCGATTCTCACGAGTTCCGTTTGGCAACCAGACGGTCAAGGCCAACGCAGAGCCACTGTGCTGGCAGAGACAATCGCAGCCATGCTGGTTTCAGTCGGCGGATACCACGGGCCGCCTTCACAGACCTTCTGCGAAGGACCAACAAAAATATCTGAGCTTAGTCACACAAACTTCGAAGTAAGATGAAAAGAAGGAAAGGGTTTTGGTGTGGTGACCAAGCGGTGCTGTTATTTTTAGTCAGTTAACAGGAATAAAACTAATACTAAAGTCCAGCAACGCCATCGAGTCAGATTAGGAATACTAAAAAAAAAAAAAATCGAAAAGTGAGCAGTGAGTTGAAAGCAGAGCAGTGAAGAAGTTCAATTAATGTATTTTGATAAAATGACTCTTGACCCTCAGCTCTTGGCCCGGCTCGGTCTTTCCGCCACCAGCTTCTCCTTCCTGTCCTCGTTCCATCCTGGACAAATCCCACAGTCTGGTCCAAACGTCAAGTCCCGGGAACAGGCGTTAAGGCCAAATCTGAAACACCTGTTCCGCCACAGCTTCGCTATTTGCCAATTTCCATTGTGAACTGGCTCTGAGCGTCGCCGCGACTCCGCTCTGTTGCTCATCATTGGCCAACCAGTCCGTCACCGAATAACGGAGCCACTCTAGAACTGTTCCGGTTCGTCCATCAAGGTGGACGGGAAACACCTGGTCAGTCTGTCCTGGCCGTTTCTACAATAATGACCTATCTTTTTTTTTTTGCCAAATGTTTATTTAGACTAATAATTTAAAAATAATAATAATAATAATTAGAAATAAATAAATCACTTTTGGCAAAAAATGATTTAGCCCATAATTTTTATTCAGTTAGTCAAGTTTATTTATCTTCCGCATTTCAACAAAAAGCGAGTTTAGAGTATTTCATATGATAGAAATATAAAAATAAATTCCAAAAACATCAAGAATTATTAGGAAGGTGACAATATGGCAAGTGGCCTACCTTCAATAAACACACATGCATACAAACAGGAAATCCAAAACATGCGACACAACAAACTTACGGATCAAGATAAAACCAAAACATTCATGGAAAGGACACCTTCTCACATTTGACTTTGACTGGACCAAAACGCTTTCTATCCACACCTGGAACACTAAGAAATATTACGGACACTAAGAAATATTACGGACACGGAACATCAACCGTTTTTCCTCACTGGCTTGTGGTGACTGATGAACAGTCCTGTGGGTTCTTGTTTGTTTTTGTGTCTTTGTTGTTTCTGAGGCAACTCGCGGCTGCTTGATCTAAGGTGAACTGTCAATGAACGTGAATTTCTGCCTCTCTAAGGCATGAAATTCATGGCTTTCGGTTTGCAGAAAAGTTTGAGATTCACTTTTGTCAAATGTTGGCATTTTTACCAGACATTGTGGATAGAATGACTCAGTTGTGCGATGCACATGCAGGATGCATATGCAAGATGTAAACAGAGCAAAGCTGAGCCTGTGCACATTTTGTTGTGGCTACGACCATTACGCCAAACCGCTTGACAGAGAATGCAATAACCACCACCCTGCAAATACTCACTCATGTGAACCATAAACACACTTATGTAAGGACCCTGTTTGCAGGCTAAAATTTGTCATTTAATGTCATAGTTACCCTTAAACTAATAGAGAAACGTCCTCTGCATGGTGCTGCTGCTTGGCCATGGGCGCTGAACTTCTTCTGAGAGACTAAAGTCAGTCATCAATGGTTGAAACATCACCATTGTTCATCATGCTGTGCAAGGTTGGTCTTCAGTCACACAGCTAGTACACAATTATGCACCTGTGGTAACTAAATACGACTTATGAATGAATGCACGAAGACGAGGGCTGATGCAGAGATACTAACAACCTGGTGGTAAATTGGACGAAACAAAGCAGCAGAACATGGTGAGCTTCAGGAGGACACTTCCTGTCCGTCAGCAGGAAGTGTCTCGACAGCAGGAGAGAGAGTGAATACGGATTTCTGAGCTGGCTGGACTGCATGGATGTAAAATAAATAACTCAATTCTGAGTTTTGAAACTAGCAACTAACATTCCATTTTGCTAAATGACAGCATCAAAACAGTCAAGAATAATCTTCATCAGGGCTGGACAACATGGCCGACTGATGTATCCCGATGTAAACGTTTCATGTCAGTCAATAATAATTGATTAGATTTTTGTTTTAAATATCAAAGAGACTTTATCCACAGTTTTCAAACTGTTGCAAAAATTAAAACCTTAAACTGCTGCTGTGCAGGTTGCTCAGCGGGTTGTTGCTAGGTAACTAAAAGTTACTCAACAGGTTGTTGCTAGGCAGCCAAAGAGTGTTGGAGACAAACCTGGTAACAATGTACCTCCCTCAGGCTTTAGCCTACAATCCCCAGAATGCTGTGTGGCTCTGTGCTGCTCAGTGAAATCACTGAAAATTGCATCAAATGTGTTACCTATTGATTTGCGTGTCTATCGCAGTGTATATTGATATTGATTTACTGTCCAGTGATAATATTAAGAAATGCACGTCCAGCCTTAGGCAGCGAGAGTTAAGTGGCTCCGGACCACCAGGGGGCCCCCGGGAGCACCAAGCTAGCATCAAATAATGTTGAAAAATACAAATTAAATGCTATTGCACACAGATTTCTGTATTATTCCCTGTTCCTGTTCCTAGCCAATAAAGCTTGTAACTACTTAAATCCACCGTGAGTAAATGTATATTGTATATTTTTGACCCTAGAAGAAAATAATTGCAACACCATCTAATCTCATGACCATCGATGGAAAAACAAAAAAAGAAAAAAGGATTGTCTCTACCTCTAGCCCAGTCACTGCGTGCTCCGAGTTTCTCTTCCTCCTGTCTTTACACGGTTTACTAAAAACGTTATTGACGGCCTTCTCAGGAAATGACTGGATCAGGCTTCAGTTTAAAAGTTCCTCCGTCTCGTCTTTAATTTGGACTCGGGAGTTGGATTCACGATTTATTTCACTCATTAGCGCTGGTGCGCGGCACGAGACAATTATTTGAAAGCATCCCTGTCAGAAAGGCAGAATGAAGAGTCTGACGATGTGACAAGGAGAAAATGGATGACTCGGTTATCAGCTGCGAGATGTACTGATACTGGGTTATTCTGCAGTGTAAGATTGTTAAAGAAAATGAATAAAAAATGTCCCTTTGACATTTTCATTCTGGTGAGTGTAAAATTAATTTAGCACTCGCTGCGTGGAAACAAATCCAAGCTGACAGCCGGCGTAGTGATACAGGCGCTCACAGCCTGTACCAAGTGGGTGAAACTATCAGGAAAAGCGCGTGGAGGTAAAATGTCTGGGGCCTGTCCAATTTCTTCACATTTTGCTTCTCAGCAAAATGATGTTATTTTGCGTCTGATGTGGTGCTTGTTTGCTTTGGGTTTATGTATTATACTTGATTCTCCAGCTGTTAATAAACTCCTTAGACAGTCCAGAAAGCGTTGGCCGTCTGCTCCTTCGTTTTGCCCTGTAAGACAGTAAAAGACTTTATGACAGATAGTTTGAGGTGTCCAGACTTTTTGTGACGTGAGCCAAAATCATCATGTTAAAAGGACTCATGCGCCATTTAAAGAAAGAAAGGAAGGAAGAAATCACATTAGAAAAAAGAAAGGGGAAAAGGAATCACAATATACTGCGAGTCTGCAACAATAAACTAAGCTGCACTACTTTAATTAAACGAGTCAAGTCATCTTTTTTGTTGTCGCTGGAAGGAGATGCGTAAATTATTGTCCAGCCAAAATGTAAAAAAAAATTATGTCATTAAATTGATGTCATTTCTAAAGGTCCGGTGGTGGGATTGTTTGCATTAAGCACTATTGACAACCAGAACTTCCAGTTGTAAGAAGGTTTGGGTTGCCATGCAGTGGGGGTGGGTGAGACGCCACCCTGGGTGGTTGCCCATGTCACCCACATCAGATCTGCTCAGCATTAAAAACAAGATTTAAGTCACTTTTACTGAAAAAATATACAGCCATGTTTCATAAATTCATTAATAGCCAATCTGGGTGCCTCAAAGCCTGGGAGTTGAAAACTTTGATTTGTAGCCAAAATGTTTTTTTGTTTTTCTTAAAACTTTGCCCTGATGACAAATCTCTGCCTGCATCAACCACCAGTGTATTGTTCTCAAAACAAATTCGTGGGCCACATATTGTCAATCCAGCAGGTCACCAAACATCCCCCAGGCCTCACTTTGAACATCCCTTCATCCTGTAACCCAAAAATATGCATGTCTGGTTATTGTTCTGATGAGAAACTGTGTGAATTTCAGGAGAAGTGCCACGTTTGACAGATATTTCCTGAGAGAAACATTTGCATATGCCGTATATTTTCGCCGTCGTTCATCTGAGAATGTTGTGAAATACAAACGAATTCTGCTTTGGTTTATAAAAAAAAAAAACCTCCCAGGCGGCTTTTGGGCATGCTGTCGTTTGAGAAGGTTTTCGTGCCTCTCTGCTGGTTCGCAGCTCGTCGTCGGGCCTGGGCTCTCCCTGCCGCGGCCTTACAGGAAGGCCCGACGCTTCCTGGAAGCGACTTCCACGTTTAGCCGGTGTCTCTGAGAAGCAGAGGGCTCAGACCCGCGAACGGCAACAACACCTGTGACATCACTTCCCTTTCTGGTTGTCACCCGGGTGCTGTCTCCACACATGAAACGAGCGCTTGCACTCTGGTGAAAATCGCTGGCTCACAGCACCTGGCTGAGTGGGGAATGTACAGAAAAAAAAAACAACAACAAAACAAATCGTCTCGGTTTGGTTTAATGTGTGGTTTTATGGCTGTGATATGAGTAACTTCTCATAAGTAACATATTCAGGATGGGTTGACTTGCCTGAACTGATGCAGCAGCGACAGATTTGAGAATGATTGCCACACTGTTACTGTAAACGCTTCGCACATACAAAGAAGGCTGTTTACAATAAAGCATGGGGGCATTGCAAGCAAAACAGAAACTGCCTGGATATGAAACAGTTTTCTTTTTTACAATAACTCTTTTTTGTTGTTGTCGTTATTCTCAAAAACGTTTACAAATATTCACATATTTCAAAGTTGAATAACCACTGTTATTAAAAAATAAATTCACTTACTGTAACTATAGAGATTTCTAATGAACACTGTGCAACAAGTTTTACCTGCTGAACATATGACAGTCATATTACAACTTGAGTTTTTTTTTTTTTTTGGCACGTCTTTCAGAATTTGGACAATTAATATAAATGTCACGTTTTAAGATATTCACTACGGTTATCCCTACGTAAAAGGAGTGAAATCACATGAAGGCATACATCAGGTTGCCATGGCGACGCCATTACTCGCCAACGAAACTTTGTTTCATTAAAGCCTCAGATACTGTCACCTTCCTACAATGATGGCTGAAGTCATGTTTTTTGACAAAAGTCATTTTTTGGGCACAAAAAAAAAATTCCCACCAATAAAAACCAAAATTCCTTTTGGCAAAAAAATGACTTCATTATTTTAGGAAAGGGTTGGTTCTCCAGAGAGAACATAGATGTACAGATGAGTCTAATATTGAACTGACTGGACACCCAAACAAAAGTCATACTGTAGAAATTATAGCTGAAGTTGAAGTGGATCCATGACGATGAACCACCCTGGCCTTCCTTCGAAATTCAGCTTGATTCTCATGTCTCTTCACTTTTCTGTCTGGTATTTCCCCCATTAACCTGGATTTCTCCAGTAGAATTTCAGCCAATCAGAGAACAGAAGGAGACATTTTGGACAATGACGTTGATTATTCTACTTTAGGATTGTAGTCTCCCCTTCAGATCAACCTTATAAGTGGAGACACGTTGTTGACCTTATATTATAAATTAATATTAAGTATTGGCGAAGCTCAATGTATTTTTCACAGGTGGCGGAGCGTTGCTGTTAGCAGCTGCTGAAAGTAACTAAAAAAGTTCATTGTAATGTGACTTAGTTACTTTACAAATCAAGTAATCGGTAATCTAACTAAGTTACTTTTTCAAGCAGTAGCCCAAAACATACCAGTAAATCCACCAAAGACTGACTAAAAGTTAAGAAATGGAAGGCCCAGATCTTGATCCTATCGAGGTCCAATGGGGTGACTTGAAACTGTCTGTACATACAATAAACCTTTCAAGCCTCTCCCATCTTAAAGTAGGAGTAGCTCAAACTTTCCTCAGACTGACGTCAGAGACCGCTGGATGTAAACAAGAAGTATCTGAACCAAATCAGGCAACACTTGCTCTAAGAACGAAGGGTGTTAAAACATTTCTCCTGGGACGCACTTTCCTTCGACACACCAACGCCTCTCTCTCTTGTGAAAGAAGTGAGCTTTCCCGGCTACAATGTCGCCACCCAATGATTCATTTTGGCAACAGCAACAAAAAACAAACAGTGCAACCAGATGCTGGACGTCATCAGCACAAGAAGTTGGACAGTTGGACAGGCTAATTAGAAATCTCGCTGCAGCTTTCAGTACCAGCTGTGGAAAATAAAAACAGGAGATTTTTCAATTTAAATGCTGGACGCACGCTACGAACAGATTGACACAATTATGTTAGCTGTTATCATAAAATGTTGTCATCTGGAACACTGAATCTCATGTCTTTAGTTTGCTGCTTGCTCAGTCGGGCAGCTTTTGTCCTCGTTGTTGCAGGATATCAGTTCCATCATTGCTATCGCGCTCGCTGCCGGACTGCCGGGTTCTGACATTTGTTTTTGTTCTGGCACGTTTGTTTCACATCAGGACGGACTGTCCCGCCGATCCCATGAATAAACTTGTCGACGCCGGTGACAATGGATCGACCAGTTAATCAGTCAGTTAATTAGGCTCATCTCTGTCAGTTTTTTCTCATTATTGGGCCACCTGAGCTTATTCACCCAATAGGCTGATCTGTGCTGATCAGGATGTATGGATATAACCAGTGGTGCGCCACTAACTGTGCTGTGGTACTCATAGCTATCTTTCAGTCAGTTCCTACCAGCAACTGGTGTTGGAGCAAATAGTTCTGGGAAATCTCAGTACTTTTCCAGACTAAGTAGTTGTCGTCCATGGAAGTTATTCACTCCGGCTTTGTCTTTTCTACACATTTTTATGTCAAAACCGCTACCTTGAGCATGCATCATAACTGGAAAAAGACTGATGGGTTTCAGAACGTTGAACAGAAAAACACATCGAAAAAGGGCGAAGAGATTTTGCGCTTTGCCTCCTTTTACTCTGATGCCCCGAAATGAAATGTATTGTACACAGCCTTCAAAAGTCAACTAATTAGAAGGGAAGAAAAACAAAATCCACATGCAGTTTGTTTAACCTGACTATGAATCCAGAAACCCCTGAGGCCTCGTCTTCCGAATTTGGAACAAACTCCCAGTAAAATACAAAGCAGCTGAAACACTGAGCTCCTTCAAACGAACACTAGAAACCCGCCTGTTTGGGTTTACTCTTGATTTGTGGCAGGTTTATCACTGATCTACATGTTTGTTGTGTATTGATGATTCTGATGATGGCATTGGCAAAATGTCATGTTTATTGCTTGTTTCACAATTGCTTGAAGACTGCGTGATGTTTTCACAAAGCAAAGCACTTTGAACTGCCTCGTTTCTGAAATGCATCATACGAATAAACTCGATTTCACTGCAGGAGAGCAGCATTGCATTTTGTTCCGCAGGTATTTGTTTTCAGTTTAACAATACAGGTCGTCTGTCACATTAAAAGTGGACAAGGTTCTGAACTGATGGGTCCAATTTTTTTTTACGTCATGAAAACAAGGGTGTATAGATTATTTTTTTATTTATGTTTAGATTTTTTTTTTTTTATGTTTAGATTTTTTGTGCCTTAGCTGAAGCAGCAAAAGCAAAACCTATTCAAATGTGTGCATTATAGCCATTTGTGTTTTGGCTGTTTTGGCTCTTTGGCTTAATCTCTCAGCTAATTACATAAAATGATCCCTGCGATTTACAACAACGTCTCTTGCATGCCTATAATCCCGGCAGCTGCAGCCAAAATGCCTGTCTGCTTCAGATTTTTTATTTTCATTTTTCTCCCTATGAGATGCTTACCGTCAGAGAAACGTGCCAAAGCGCTAAAATATATGCACACATAGTGACGAAAATACTGAAGCATCACCTGGTTTACGCGTTTATTGATGCAAAAGTTGGATCTGATGATGACAACAGGGCCTGCACTTTCAGTCACTCCTCAAGAGTAAATGTTTATTGATCAAGGGAGACTCGGGCATGTAAATTCTGATTTGTATGTGCGCGTTGTCTGTAGGGCGGCTGCAGAGAGGAATCCATCATTATTGGCATGTGGAGCTGATTACTGGAGAGACTCTGAAAGTCTCATAGAGCTATGATAAAGAACTCTGTCCGGGCCTCTTTAGAACCACATCACTCAGGGTGTCTGTACAAAGGCTCAGAGCGCGGGCCAATCAGTACGCCATATGGTTTGCCGTGTCCACAGAATACTTGTGGGAAAACAGAGCAGCACGACATGAATTAAAGCAACATGAAAATGCAGGATTTCACTGTTGTCAGACATGCAGTTGTTAGCTAGCTGAATAGCTAGTTAGGCAGGTAGCTAGGTAGCGATCTGCTGCCTCCTGCTGCTTACATGTGTGAACACTTGTATAGTTTTTGATGCTGTTGTTCTGACCTTCTTGTTGAGGTGCCTTTGTACAGCTATGTGGGATTTTCATACTTCCTCTTGATTCTTCATTTGACAAAAAACAAGAACAGAGACAGAAAGATAAGCCAGTAGCTACCATGGGAGATAACTAGAAAGGTAGATAGATAGATAAATAGATAGATAGATAGATAGATAGATAGATAGATAGATAGATAGATAGATAGATAGATAGATAGATAGATAGATAGATAGATAGATAGATAGATAGATAGATAGATAGATAGATAGACAGACAGACAGACAGACAGACAGACAGACAGACAGACAGACAGATAGATAGATAGATCAGTTCAATTGAACAAACGTCATCGTTAATTCACATTCTCTTACAATACTTACTATGGACGACTGAAAACATTGTTCATTTTAACTGACATTAGCAAAGGATAGTGTTTGTCTGTAGGTTATTGATGCCTGCCCAAAGCATTGTGGGAAGGAATGAGAAACGGCTGCCATGATGTGGACTAATGACCGGGTGACATCAAGGTTGAGCAAACAGTTATGATCATTTTAATTCTCTGTTTAGAGAAACACGCCAAGGCAAACCGGAAAACCTTTTGATGACAGTCAACACTGACATCCAATCTGAAGACCTCGCAAGCAATATTAACCTCAAACACAAATGACAACCTCAAACACACGACCCAAACCCTCAATTTCAGAATCAGTGGCGACTGTGAAAGCGGCGGAGCAGCAAGTGCTCTGTGGCTTCCAGCCTCCATTCGTTCTTTTAGTGATTCTGTTTCAGTGTGACGTCTCCGTGGGCATACACACACCTGGCATTCATAACAATGAATCTGACGAACCTGTGGTACAATTCACTAGCCCAGCGGGCTCAAGATTCAGCTTGCCAAAAGATTACAAAGAATCTAAAAGATCTCTTGAGATGTTTTTCAGATGCATATTGAATTAACTTGCACTATGTGCTGCTCAGTGATATAATTGGTGACTACCACAGCAATGCAGAGGAGAGACGTGCATTGTCTTGCAAAAATGAGCATTTTATCTATTTTTTCATACATCAGCCTCATTAAGCATAATGAGTGGAGAAAGATCAAGGAATACCAAACGCTTCTGATTCGCCACATGCTACCAATAGAATTTAAACTAACCTTAACACTTTAGCTGTTAGCTTAGTGGATGTTAGTGAACATGCTATTGACAGCACTTTAGCTTTACCATAACATTTTAGACCATTTTTACTAACACACTGACGTCTGCATACTAAGTGGACTGAGTCAGTGTTAGTGAACATGCTGGAGCTGCTGTTCTACTGATAGCACTAGCATTAGCATTTTAGCTAATTTTTCACTTAAAGGAAACAAATTCCACTGCAGTCGAGGCTGAAAAGAGTCTGCACTGCTCGTGTTTTACGTAGGCCAACAGTCTCCTAAATAATATCTAGATTTCTAGAACAATGGATTTATTGTTAAATGACAGAATTGTTTTCTGCTCAACTAAATCTGTCAGACAAGAGATGTCCAGGCAATATTATTAAGTCAACATGGGAGGCTGATGAGCTCCAGGTTGAAAGCTGAAAGTTAATTAAAAGACAGTTTAGCAAATTAGCTTAAAGGTATTTAAAGAGTTAAACCAACATTTCTTTTTGTGTGATTTAGGATGATCACATTTCTTGACGTGAGATTCAAGAAGAAGGTGGATTTGCAGCAAGACTTTGTGGAATTAAAAGTGGCCCGTCTCTTCAGCCAGGAAGCATTTATGTCACAAATCCAGGTTGAAAACGAGAAAAGAAACGTCCTCTGAGAAGACCTGGACAAACTCCAGATTTCCTACAGGGAGCTTCAGTGTAGGAAGCTTATGTGGCTCTGAAGAGGCAGGAAGCAAAGGCTTTGTGACGCAAGGGTCAGTAAGGAACAACAGCTCTGTGATATGTTAAAAAAAAAAAAAAACATTTCTGCAAAACGGTGAGAGAAGTTTGCAGGAGGAATTGGACCATGTCAAATTTCATGCAAAGAACTCCACTGTGAGAAAGACGTTTTCAGAATGAAACAAGAAGTGGAAATGTTTCAACAGGAGGTCAGACGTGAGGATGTCGCTAATTTACGAATAACAAACGAGAGTATGCGGCTGAGAGCTGAGACATTTCAGAAAATGTCACAGGAGATCACACTTCTGAAAGAGGTAGAGAAACAGAACCTTAGCGAACTCGACCAGATGAAAAATTCATACCAAGAAAAGACATCCATGTATGGAAAAGACATGGCTGATCTTAAAGACCGAGTGGAAACATATCAGAGAGAGCAAAGAACGGATCTCCAGAAAATCAACAAACTGAGAGCTGAGAAGGAACATCTCCATGCAGAAATGTCATGCAGACGCTGCAAGAAAAAAAAAATCAATATAATGAAACATTTAAACTGTAGCCATTCTGCACAGGAGCAACAGGTGAAAGAACTTCAGCTGTAGACGATTCAAGAGAAAGAAGCTCGTCTGGAGGACACGGGGTTTCTCAACCACATGGGAGCCGTGAATGCCAGGAAAACAACCAAAGAGATCCAAGGAAAGGGTTGCGCAAATTGAGTTGGAGAAGATTAAACTGTATTATACTATGAGCTACGTTTTAGGCATGAAACCGATGTTGCTGCACTCAAAGAGCAAGCAGAAAAATATCAGCAGTGGATAAGTTGTGAGAAAAATGTCAATTTGGAAAGAGAGAATGAGGATCTACAGCCTTAGAGCTGAAATGGAAGATCTCCAACAAAAAAAAAAAACATCACAAGACAAGGAGAAAGATACAGAGGGCCAAGTTAAAGTTTTATGTCAAGAGGTTTCTTTTGAGCGATCCTCCTCGTTGTGCTGATCCAAGGTTTTGGAATCCATGAAAGAGACGGAGCTCGCTGTAGAAACCGTCCAAGACAATTCAGACAACCCTGATACTAATCCACTCAGGTTGTTAAAAGGAAAAATAACTTAACAAAAAAAACAAAACAAAAAAAAACATGCAATTTAACAAAAAACTGACTAGAAAAGGTAAAAAAAAGAAAAGAAAAAAAAAACTATTCATGAAAGTACTAAAACAGAGAACTCAATCACAAATCATTACTATTACAGGAAGAAAATCATTTCTTAAATGAATACATTTCTATAAATATAAAGCTTATGTATCAAAGTCTTAGATTTGGATGATTCACCAAATAGAAACAAGTTTTAACACAATTCAAAAGACTTTCAGTGACATTTTAACCAAAACACATTGTTTTTTTTTTCCTCTTAAGGGAAAATTTGAATAAGGCATTTAAATAAATTTCACCTGGGTGTGGCGCGTGACACAGAGGCCACAGCCTGCGCAACATCAGCAGCAGCTGCAGAGCCTAGTTCAGTTCCTAGTCTGGTGCCATCTGCTGCATGTTTCCTTTCTCTTTCCTCCTAATTTCCTGTTCAACCACTGCAGAATAAAGCCTAAAAAAATAAGAACAAAAATAAATTTTGCCTCACAAGTGGAAGCACTTGGAAACGGACTAAAAAAAGTCAGAATGTGCTCACCACCACATTGTACTCGAGCAGACTCCCGCTGACCTCTGACCCCCCACTGATCAGGATGCAGCAGAAAAATACAAGAAATGTCTGAATATGAGCGACAGACTGAGGTTTAAATGTGAAGAACCTTTCTGCTGGGCCAATTGATTTGCAATCCAATTGTGATTTTTTTAAAATTTTATTTATTTTTCTATTGCAATCACTGTTTCTATAATAATATGCCTTATCTATCAGGTGAATTTGTTGCAGCCAGAAATTGACTTCAAGATTATTATTACTTCTCTGTATTTCTTCTGTCATCATTACTTTTTGTATGAATACTAATGCGATGCGGTTTAGCCTCGCCAGATTGAAAAATGTTGACTGTATTCAAATGAACGGCTGCTTTTTGACCGAACGCTCCAGCTTCCCTGAATCATTAATGCGCCGGTGAATCGCCAGCCAGGGCATTTAGGACACCCGGTCTCACCCCACTGAGGGTCAAAGGTTAAAATCAGCTGATTCAACAGTTGGGGGTCACAGTTTGAACCAGGAGGTTAATAATAATAATAATAATCAAAAAATTCATTTTTATCCCCCAAATTACTGATTGAATGTATTGAATATTGAACAATTTTTGGCTCGACTTGCTTTTTAAACTGTTTGTGTCCGAATTGACACTTTGGACTTTTGTGCTCATTTCATCATCACATGTATTTTGTAGCCATTGTTAAAGTGACATTTGCATGATCCTAAAAAGCATTTCTTGCTTTTAGCGATTCAGAAAAATAGCAGAGAAGTAATTACATCAAATACGATGCATTTGGTATTAAAGGGCGACATTCAATGATGTAACAAAAAAGGTATTCATCAGGTATATTTAAAACCTGATGAAGTCATAGGAATAGACTGATTCCGAGTGTATTTAAGTCACCTCTGTGTAAGGTACCAGTCAGCCGGACTCCAGCAAGTTGACCCGCATGCAGCTACTGACCTTTAATAAGATTGGCTTTACATATAAGTATCGGCCAATCACCAGTCTCCTAAAAATGAAGGCAATACAGCCATAAATGGGCTGGATGATAATACTCGGTGTTGTCTTCTTCGTTGTTTCCGTCAGTAGTAACATATGGCTGTTGGTCATGTGACTTGTGGGATGTGAATCGCTTCAGTTGCAGTTCTGCGAACTTTTAAAAAACGACCTCATTCTGTTTTCTTTTTTTTTTCATTAACGTATTTCCACCAAGCAAATTTATCCATGATTTCAATCTGTCAATTTGGAAAAATCTGTGGTTAATTGCAACACGTCTTCTCTGTTAAGAAAATAAAAGTGGTGGTGTCTCCTTCGTGTCTTCTTGTCACTGCCATATTGGAGGCGTTTTCTCCGTCCCCGCTGAGCGAGACGCTTACGTCCTTCAAACCTGACGGTGTTCCTGCCTGTTTATTTCAGAGTGTTTTCCACCGTGCTGGATCATTAGCCATTCCTCTGATTAAAAACAACTCTAAGTTTAGGAAGCTTTCCCAGCCTCGCTTAATCAGCAGTGCAACCATTCATTAAAACACACAGAAAAACCCAGACTGTTCAGTTCTGGAGGTGCTCCGTCCCTTATCCAAACAATCTTTTCTGTCTAAAGTCCAAGAGGAAATAGTCCTCGTTCCAGTTGAAAGACTTTTTGAAGGAAACTGACGTCTCTGAAAAGTTTCCATCTGGGATGAAGCGACACATCAGTGTGGAAACCAACAAACTTCTTTCATTTGCTGATTCAAGAAAATATACCTCTAGGATTATAATTATATTTTCTTTAGACTTGAGCTCTGCTTTGGGCAATGTGGATATTTAACATCCTCATCTCACCTCCAGCATCACTGAAAGAAGCTGCTTTACAGCAATTCAAATCCTATTTGGGGAAACGGTTTTACTTTTCATTTAAGGCAAACCAGTATTCCTCGGTTGTAGTGCCCTGGACAGGTGGCGTTCCGCTTTAGTTTTTATCTGTCTCTTTCTCTCTTTCTCTCTTTTTCTCTTGGCACCATTGAATTGATCCTCTGCTGTCCTATCTTCTCACCTGAATCTTGCTGCCTGCATTAGGGGCCCTGCATCACACCTGACCGTCCTTGTGTTCATATTTAGTGTCTTCTGAACACAGTGACCTGGTTCTTCTGTGCGATAAGCTCTGATGACCATTAGGAAAACTTCCTTTGAAAGAAAACTCCTCAGATTCAGCATCTGCAATCCGTTCAGAGTTACTTGCTCATCAATGTGGACTGAGCTGCCCGCGGAAATTAAACAGGCGTTACTGAAGTATTATTGGATGTTGTGTGTCTTCATTCTTATTTTCAAAAAATGATTTGAACTGTGAAGTACTCTGCTCCTGCGCTGGTTGTTTTCGAGCGCTTTCTATATAATTCTGGACTGGACATAATACAGAAAACGTGAATCATTACCAGGTCCAGTGAAGCGTGCGCACGATCTCTCGCTTCGCCCCAAGAGACTCTTCAGCATCTCTTCAACACCCGATCTGTCTTTTACCTCTAGTGATCACACGTCGAATAAGAGTCTGAACTAGAGATGTTTTTCCTTAAATTTGACGAGTGCAGGCCGGTGGTATTTGTCACCCAGCAACACACACTGAGTGGGTCTGCAAATAGGAGGAAGACCGACGCTCGCCAAATGGATGGCTTAGTGGGAGCTGCAAAAATCTTGAGTGATGCTAAAGAAGACTTTGCGATGTTTTTATTCTCAGACAGCGGCACACGTCGGGTATTCCTTCAACGACAAACCAAAGCTACTAGAGCAATCCCATTTCAACACGTTACTGTACGACTGCAGGCCGGATTCACTTCCAAACAAGTATGTCTTTTAGTAGACGGCGTCTCTCTACAGCAGTTACAGCATTTCCCGTCGACTGTGTTTGTTCTGACTTGATGGCAAAGATTTTCAAAAGGAAAAAACAAAACAAAAACAACAACAAAAAAAAACTTACTACTGCGGAAAAGTTGTTGTGAAACAAACCCAGCGTCTCTGAACACGAGGAGTCCGACACGCGCCGTGTGAAGTAACGCAGCCACAGAGGAGGCTACAAAAACATATTAACGCGCGCTTGAATAATATACAGAGATGAACAAATTATGTTTTCAGCTTTCCATAAAATGTGATTAAAAATGTCAATTTCTGGCAAGGGATAAATTAGGACACCCTGACGTTTAATCCCACTCGCAGTGTCATCTAAAATCACACACAGGTGCATCGCATTACACGATGGGAACGTTATTACTCAGCGATGACTCGGCCTTCTCGAGGTCTGCCATGTTTAAAGAAGGTCTTCCATTTCAAAAGCAAAATAAGGTCTTTTGGGTATTTTAAATTTTAGCAGAGTTATGTTATTTTTCCAGTGATTATAAATGTGATCAGACATCAAAATGTAAAATGTTCCTTTAAATGCAATGAATATTTGGGTCCTCACGTCCTGGTCTGCACTGGGTTTTGCCGAAGCGTGCAGCTTCTCTGTAACTGGAAGCTTTCCCAGCTGAAATATAAGCTAGAAACATTCCCTAAACAGGCCTTTCAGAACCGACGCTCACATTCCTGATGTTCTCGGAGATACGCAGATCAGGACCACGCTTTCTTCCCCAGCAGCAGGGGGTCAGAATAACATCAGAAGCGTAACAAGCGTCTCCTTGTGAATGCAGAAATCCCACACTGAGTCACGGCGTGACACTCGGCGGACACTCTTTGTGCAGAGATCTTCCTTGGTATTGTGTAAAAGAAAAAAGGAGAGGGAGATATGAACCAAACGCTGAAAAATATGTGCTATGTCGGTGAGTCCTTTTTTTTTTTTTTTTAACATTGTGTGGTTATTTATTTCATTCTTTCTTTGAGGCACATGGCGGTTCGAGCAGTGGTTTTGTTCATCGAGGACAATTTTTGTACTCTCAAAACCAACTCCTTTCTTACACTATGCATTGGATGTAATTCAGGACAGAAGCTCCTTTTTATCCTTTAAGAAATGAAGGATAAAATGACCCAATCTGAGGCCTTTTGCCAACACAGTGGAGAGCCTGATTCAGCTCTGGGTGGAAGTAAAACAAATAGGCTGGACTTGGGCGATCCTCCAGCAAACTGAATTAGGCTTTCAAGCCAAAAACAAAAAACAAAAGGATAAAGGAGACTTAATGTATAAATTAAAAACCAAAGTATTAAAAGAAAAAGCACATAGTAAACATCTGGGTCACTTAAAGCAGGGGTTCATGAAGACGACTGGAAGGTTTTAATTGTGAGCAACAAGGAAGGTGAGTTTCAGGGTGAAGACGTCGGCTCCGGTTAATGATCCCATCCGTCTTCTTAACCCACTTTAACCTGTCAGCGCTGGGCCGGCAGGGGGCTATGTTTAGCAGCCAGTGGGCAATAGGTCAGTTATACTCTGGACAGCCCATCAGTCCATCAAGACAGACAAACACAGAAGCGTACACACAATCAGCTAAGGTCACCTAACCCGTGTCTTATCGGACTGTGGGAGGAAACTGAAGAAATGCCAAAACGGCAACTTTAAGGCTCCAAGCCAGGATCTTCTGGAAAGCCACCGCAGGCCTGACGCCATGAACAATAAATCAAATGAATCGCAGTGAATTAAAATAAGCGCGATAGTAAAATGAGAGCGATTAAAAATTGCTTGCTTGTTTTCGTCGTGGCTCTCGGTTTCTACTAAAGAGGCTGGTAGAAATGACAATTAAATCAATTTAATTTCACTCCGACACATTGAGTTACTCGTCCTCTCTGGTTTCCTTGGTACATGCATCACTTTTCCGCCACTCGAAGTGAACTCAACACACGGGACACGACGGCAACGACAGCGACAAACTGAAGTTTCCAACTTTCTTGTGTAGCGTCGTTAGCCTGCGACGTTGTCTGATTATTATCTTAGCAGATATTATTTTAGATTATTATATAATCTCAGCATCTGTTGAGCTTAGATTACAAACTACTCAGTAAAATGCTCCTGAGAATGGTTATTAACCGGATAGTGATGACGTATTATTGTGATGACTTCCTGCAGACTGAGTCTCAGAAAGACTCTGAGCTTCTTAAAGAGACAGAGGGGAATTTAAAGGGACAGTATTATGTGTTTTCCAAGTAAAAAATAAAATCCTGCTCTTTCTGAAACTCCGCCTTCAGGAAGTCGTCACAGCAGCTGCTCTGTGAGGTGGAAGCTCAGAGGCGGGGCTAGGGCCAACCAGGTGTTTTTCACACCTGACCGGTTGCAACTGGAGATTCAAGAATTTCTCAAACATGCCTGAATAAATCAAGGCAACAACTCCAGGTAGGTTTTTGATGGAAGAAGAACATTGTTACATAATGTAAAGCTAAAAAAATAAAAATAAAAAATCCTCTGAAGATTTAAAACTGGAACCACGTTACTGGAGAACGCCCCCAACACTCATCTGGTTGCTCCACACATCAGACATGTTCGTGACCACCGCTCTGATGACCGTTGAGATTTCACTCATGATGTCCCCAAGTAGATCTCTGGACGTTGGAGCTGTGATCATTCCCCTCGCTGGTCTGGATGTGTTACGACGTCTTCCAGTCATTCCTTCTGGAGGCTTAACTGGGATCCTCTCTCTGCGTCGTCGGCCGGCAGCTCCACACGCCGCGTGCCCAGTGCTGCAAATACGATAAGGGGGAAAAAATATATATATATATAAAAATATCTGCGCCACGTTAGTCGGAAACCAATTGACCTGGTCTGCTGAGCCCGACGTCCTGATCCGTCCCCCACCTCGTGTGATGTAGTGACTCAGGCCCGTCCCGCTGCGAGCGCCTTTATCTGTGATTAAGTCGCCGCCATTCATTCACTGAAAGTGATGGTGCTGAATTATTTAATGCTAATTAGTGCCACCTGCTTTCTCCTCTTTCTCTACACCGTTTGTAAGGATTGCCACCATTTTTTTTGTTTTGCCTCACATCTCGGCTCAAGTTAGCTCCCTCCTCGCCGCCCCGCTTTCCTTCTGTAGAAGGAAAGCATAATTACAGTGAATTATTTGGCTGATGGCGTGTGAAACACATTGCAGCAATTATCAGTGTACTATAAACAGATCTGTTATCTGTGAAATCCCCCTGCCTGGGAGCGGCTGAGGATTGAAGCCTAATTAATATGCAAGGAAAGCGGGTCACAGATAAAACGATCCGCTGGTCAATCTGGAGGCTCCTTCTGGGGGCCACTGAGCGGCGCGTTCCCTCCTGACGCGCTGGGCTCCTCAGCTGGAACTGGTGATCTACTTCTCATGGAATGCATTTAAGACTGAGCTTAATGTCAGTATTGTTACCGCTGGAAATTCAAACTGGTGTCGTGAAAGAGGACGAAAAAAATGTGCCGTAAAAACGAGGTCATCTTGAAGAAGCCCCGCCCCCCCCACCTTCTTCAAAACACACAAAATGGGTGTCAATCAACTGGACTCCATTTGTGCTGGTTTGACACCCATTTTCTTTGATTCAATAAAAGTGGGGGGCTGGGTGACCTTTTGACCTTTGACATTGCATTAATACATTCAAGGCCAAAGCAGCACAAATGAAAATGTTTACTGCACGAGCGTGGCGCAATCGTTCAACTCCAATTTTGTGTGATTTGAAGAAGGAGGGGGGGAAACTTCAGCCAGGCAGCCTCAGGTTTGATTCTGTCAGAGAACCGAAAACAGCCGGGGTTGTTGTGAACGGCGACTGTAGTTCCTGTGCAATGTATTAACTGACTGAAAGAAAAAAATGTGCGTAAAAAAACATCAATTCAGTTCATTTTTTTAAATAAAACATTTTATTGCTTAAGATTCAAACATTACTTTTAGTTTCATGTTTGAAAAAATAAAAAAAAACATGACTCTTCTTCGTCTGCAGGTAAATGTGACTTCAGCCAAAAATGATGACGGATTAAAGTCTGAGTCCTTCGTAAGGAGGACAGAAACGCCACCTGTTGGCGGCTTGATGCATGTCGTGGATGTTTCCTGCTGAACTGTTGGAGGACGCAGCTTGGAGGAAACTCACCGAGCTGCAGACGCTTCAGTTCAAAGCAACTTCCCACTTTTGACACGTTTTGTTTCTTTGTCGTTCATCAACTCATTGGCCGCAGGGAGAGCGTAGCGCAACTCAAATAATCATCTAGTCTGCACAATTAATTAGTAATTCGTAATTTAAGCCTCAAGGCATGTAGTTTGCCTCAGGAAATTTGTGAAAAATGGAGCCGTTCAGATTAGTCTGAAAAACAGTGTGAATGACTCAGCAGCCAGTGCTGCTTCCACAGCTCTGACACATGGAATGTGTTGACAGTAAACGACATATTTTTGTCTCTTTCCACAAACCCAAATAAATAAAGCGTAATACTTACTGGAGGAAACTCTAAAAACCCCGTGGCTGTGGAGGATTTGTTGGTTTTAATGAAGATTAAAACCTGTTTAAGGTCTGCAGTTTACAACATGCGGCTGTCGTTCCAAGACAAATTTGACGTGTATTTCAATAGAATAGAATAGAAAAACTTTATTAATCCCACAGGGAAATTGAGGTTGTCTGTTGCTTACACATTATTTCACATCCACACAGCATTAAGATCATACAACTGGAGACATCCTTAAAAGGTACAAGAAATATAATAAATACATTTTCACTAAAACAGGTCTGGTAAAGTGCTTAAATATGTTCAAATACTAGTTACCCCGTCAACGTCCCTTTCCCCTTCCAGAGATAGCTGCAATATAAAACCTAATGGCTCGTGGGACAAAAGAGTTTTTAATCCTCTCAATAGAACAACCTAGTGAGAGGAACCTATCAGAACCTATCAGAACCTATCAGAAATAAGAACTCAGTCCTCCTGCAATCATACGTCCGACAGCGAATCAGATGAGTGGATTTTCACCACACAAAATGGAACTTTCTGAGTTTGAAAAGTTGAAAAAACATTTGCTTGAAAAAACTCCAATTTTGAGATTAAAATCAAAACTTTTCAAGAAAAATCTGAAAAATTTCTAAGTTTCAACAGGGGAATTGTTTTTGTTTTGTTTTTTCTCCTGCCTGGCTGTATTGTGATGTTTTTTTTCTCTGCAGTTTGGTGGCTCTACATGAATTAATCTTTTTTTTTTTTTTTTTTTACTTTTCCCAAAAAAATTACACATGTTTGACTTTTGAAACTGAAGTATGTTCTTTTTTTTCTAGACAATCTTTGAGATTTATCTCAAAATTTCAGATTATTTTTTTGGCAGAAATTTACTCTTCCTTCTTGTTCTCTCCACAATCGTCCTTAGTTTTGCCAAGTAGAATAATATTTTTCCCAAATGACAATAAAACTTTTCTCCAAAAGACATGTAGCATATTTATATGGAAGCCCTAATACTAAAATTACCAAACTAAAATTCTCTGATTCTGGACTTACTTCCTGTTTCCTGTTCACTCAATATTTCAGGTATTTGGGCCAGAATCAGTAAAAGTAAGGATCAGTCATGTGTTATATAAACATGGTAGTGGTAGTGCAGCAGTGTGGAGAATATTTTCTTGTCACGCTTTGAACCCCTAAAGCCCCGGCGTCGTGTATGATTCAAAAATCGTACACAACTCGAACATGTGTGTGTGTGTGTGTGTGTGTGTGTGTGTGTGTATGTGTGATGTTTCTGTAACTCCTGTCACACTGTGTGATGGATGATGCCAGACTGCACGGCTTGTTGCTGTGGCGCGAGCGGCTCTGACAGACCCGACTAACATAACAGTCCATTAGTAAAAGGACAGAAAGTTGAGCTGCTGAGTTTATAGGCAGATCAAAATGCAGGCAGAATGAAACATCAATGAATTAAGATTAGATGCAGACAGAGGAGCAGTCGCTTAAGATGACGGAAAACAGTTGTTTGATTGACGTTATTCAAACAGAACCGAGCACATTAATAAACAAAGGATGGTGAGTTAATGCTTCAAATTTTGTGAAGGTATTTGTTAATCTGTGGACCTCCTGGAAAAATAAAAGCTTCCAAAGACTTGGAAAGGGTTTGGTAAACCTCTGCAGAGTGATGGAGCCGTTTATGTAAACGTTGTTTCTTCTGTTACATTAAAGCCCAACGTGTTGCTTTTTGATGTTGTCAGACGGGCTTTATTTACGTGATTTATTGAGTCTCCGGGTCCGGCAGTAATCGGGTCTGGATGCGGCGAGTGAAAATGAAGCAAATCAATGTGATTGATGACACTTTCACAATTTAAGAAATGTGTGATTACTTTTTCACATTCAACAAGGTTGGTTTGGGTAGTTTTTTCCTCTCTCAATAAATGGAAGTTGTCATTAGCGTATGACGGTTGTTCAAGTTTTCTGAGAAAACTTGCTTCATGGCCGAATTGTCACACACACAAAAAAAGAAATAGAAAAACATTATTTGGAAAAGGTCAAACCTTTTCATTGGAGTAGAGTAAACACCTGACAGCAGCCTTCAGTTTGCTTTGCAGACAGTAATCCAAGAATATCAGTTCAAGGGGTCACTTTCATGAGATCTGAAGCCATTGCATGATCTCATGGTGCAGGCAACAGGTCCCAGAGTGTTTCCATATTTGGATATGCGCTCCCAGCAGGCGACACGCGGAGACGAATGCTCCGGTGCCTCGGCGTCCATGTCAATCACGGCGAAAAATCCTCCCAGGGTTTGATCTGAAATGATTCCTTTTTGGGCTTTTTGCCACACGACCGCCTCGAAACACTTTGGGGAAAGTGCTTCACAGCAGCAACTTTGTCTATTTGGAAAAACCTGCATGAAACCGTCAAAGTTTCTGTGGCTCTAAAGGGCGAGCTGGATGTCCACTCCGCTTCACATTTCACCTTTGAATCTTTAACGATTGTGTTAAGTTCAAAACGTCGGGGCGTCATCAAATATGAACGAGGAGCGCTGTTTAATTTGTGTTAAGCGTAATTCAAGTAAAAACTCTTTTACTTTTTACAGTTTTCATTTTGCTATTCCAAACAGACCCTTTCCACCTTTGGGTTTCAGGTGTTAAGAATGTCATCCGCGCCGGTATTGACGGAGTATCAGATCTTATACTCTCTCTGAAAAGAGGGCCTACAAAGGGCAACGGCGGCCCATACTGTTGAAAAGCAGCGTGCAATCATCGATCGAAGGAAAAGCGAAGTTGTGATCTGACTTTTGGTGTCGAGCTTTTTCCCAGCAGCCTCACAGCGGAGCTCCTGTTTTCCTTTCTGACCTCAAACACAAAACTGAAAAGGTTCCTTTGTTCCAACGTCCGACTGGTTGGTGGAGCCTTCCTCTGTGTCGTGTTACAAACACAGAGAAGTCTAATGTTGTTGCAGGTGAGGGGTATTAAAAAAAAATCCGTGGCATTGCTTTGAGCTAAAGTAATATTTTATGCCGCAGATGATGATGGTGTTGTCGGTAAAGCGCGGCCAAATGCAAGGTTTACGACTACGAAGTTGTTGTCCTGTGCTGTCGCTGCCTTCGCTGGTCCCACCCTTGTCTACATGTTGCAGTTTTTTTTTAATGTAACTTCGCAGTGCGTCCTTTATGTTGCTTTTCATTTTCTGATCCAATGAAAGGGTGGCGCCTCCCACGACGGCTGCAGCCTCAGGCACCTGTCTTCCCCGACACGAAGTTCCTTTGTTCTTTCGTACAATAACAATGAAGACATTTGATTCTGATGCTGAGTTAGAAAACAAATGTGGTTTATAGGCTTCTGGGAGAAAAAAGAAAAAGTCAACGCAGTGTCGTCTATTCATGCTGTTTAACAGTAGCAGTAACATCCTGCAATACACGGATGTATTGAGAAGACCAGACCCAGAACCAGAGAAGAAGACTCTCAACGTTTGCTTACATTACGTCAATATTGTAGCACGCAACGGCGACGGTCTTTATCATAGACATACATCTTTAGGTTCACTTCTTTGGTTCCAAATGTTGCACTTTTACATTATTCAGAAAGTAGTTCCAGCTGTTAACATTTGAGTCTACCCAAGCTTTTGCCGGAGATGTGAGAAAATCTTCGTTGGCACAGAGAGAGTGTCTGCATAGTGCAGTGGTTCCCTAAGTGTCAGTCATCCTAACTGTGTCTCCTAGCTGGGGGCACAATGCTGTTGACTTTATTGTAACCCATAGAAAATCTTTGGGAACCACTTGCAGAGTGTACCATGATGTACAGCACAGATTAAATGAACATCTCCATGAATGATTTTGCTAACAGAATTGCTCCACGCCGCAGCGCGTCTCTGGATGGTGGGTAGAAGAATCGGCTTTTTGCCTCCAGCGACTGGCGCAAAATTTTGGGATGTAAACAATAACCATGCAACGTGTTTGGGTGATTGCTGTGTTATTTGAGTAGAACTTAACTACTTTTTTTTAAAATATTTTTTTAATCCACTACAATTCATTGTAGCAATGTCTCAAATAAGTAGCCTCTCAGTTGTGTTGTACTTTTCAGCATTAATACTATTAGGAGCCTGATTTAGCGGACGATCAGACAGTCAAAAATACAACGTTTAGTAATCCTGGAGCGTTTAGTTTCATCTTATGCTTTCATGACACACAGTGAAACTGCCAACTACTGCATGAAAAACAGCAACAAAACAGTCTGAATGTGTTTCTCTGGACAAACACGTCTGCGTTACCGAAAGAGGAGCATGGTAATGACCTCTTCTCACTGTTGCCATAGTGAGTAATTTGAATGTTTCCGCAAGATTGCTCGAAACGTCTTGTGCTGCCTTCGTTAGCAAGTGAATATTTCCAGCATGTTCGGTGCAAGGCGGCCTTGTAACAGAGCAGTTCTCCTTCTCAGGCCCACGGCTTCAGAGATTACAGGGATCCGAATCGCTTAAAAGCAACATGGCGCCCAAACAAACATAATCAGTGCATAATGAATACCTGCTTCAAGTCTGCAGGGGTCAACAAGGAAAAGAATTAGAGCTGAGTGTTCTGCCCGCTCAGGAACAGTCGGGGATAATGAATTTACAGACAGACGTCCAGAAACGGAGCGGAAAGCGGCTCTGCTTTAGTTCAGTCTGAGTTCTGCAGACCTGAATTCAGGCCTGGGGGGCCTCAGATGTTTGAGTTTGAATCTGGGAAAATTACAATTAGCCTGAGGCTAAATTTGCTCAAGCACGTTTCCCCGTGTCAGCGGCAGCCTTAAACCGTTATTTTTACAGAGCGAAAGAAATTTGCGTGAAGAAGATAAAGGATGGGAGGGGGCGATTTAAATTGCTGCCGATAGTGGTTCATTTAGCTTCATCAGACGGGATTTACTTCTGCGCATAAATTTGTTTCCCTGTTTTTCTTCTGCTCTTCCTCCAATGAAGCCATCTCGAGGTCAGAAAAGCGTGTGCATATTTTTGCGTGCGAATACGTTCTGTGTTCCAAGTGAAAGTGCCAGACAGCATCAGACGTCGCCGTCGATCCAGAGAAAAGCCTTCTGTGTCAGATTTCCCGAGACATGATTTCCCTGTTCCTGAGCAGCGGCGAGCTGTTTGATTGCAGCTTATCTGCGCCGCACAACATAGAGAAAATCAAATTGGACTGGGTGGCTTCTTATTGTTTACCCCTAGTCCACCTGCGACACAAACAAACTGCGGAATCATTTGGCACCGACGTACGATCCCTTTCCAAGCCGGCCGAGTAAACATCTGAGCTCTGGTGTGTGAGCGCATACTTTTCTTTTTCTTTTTCAATCCGTGATAAAAACTCCACTGTTGTCAAAGTGAAGTATTGCAATAAAAACAGTGCTGGCTCCGTACTGGGAGCCACTTAGAGTCATTTCAAATGCAGAGGCTGACGGAGCTCAGCAGGATTCATCTGGAGGAAACGCATTTAAACAGCAGACATAACCGTCGATCCCATTTCATATTACGGATCCCAGCTGCGCACTTTAAGCGATGCTTAAGCGACTGCGCGCCTCGTAAGCGTTTCAAGCGAGTCCCACGCGACTAAAACAGTAATAGTTTAATTGCTAAGTTTTGAAGTACCTTGGATTTGGAAGTAAACACGTTCTTAAGACAGTGTCACTTTTGTCTGCAATGAAAACAGAACGTTTATCCAAAAGTGCTTTCGTTAGGCAATAAAGAATTATGATACGCAGACAGTAAAGCATGCAACTTAAAATGTTTGAGTGATATTTGAGAGATTGCAGAGCAGGGCATATTTGTGGAGTGGAAAAGTTTTATTTATTTATTTATTTTTTTGACAATATTCTGAAAAGTTCAGCATTCATCCCTTTATCAACCTGAACAAACAGCATCATGATCGCCTAGAGAGGTCAGGGAGAGTGAATCAGCTTAGAAACAAGAAATTGCTCATGTAAGATTCACCAAACCCCCCCGGCCCCCCCAAAAAAAGGAAAAAAAATATCACATTTTAACAAAATTTATATCCCAGTAAGCACACAACGCTTCTGAGGCGGTGGCACCGTCATGCTGTGGGGATGCAGGTCCTACTTGTAAGGCTTAACAGGAAGATAAATGGAGCGAAAGACATGGCAGTTAAAATAAATAAAATAATAGATTTATTTAGAGTAGAGCAGACCAAAAACGACCTTGACCCGCAAAAGGGAAAAGTCAAGTGTGGCAGCAGCAACAGATATATGGGTTCACACAAAATGTTCTTCACAATTTTCAAAACTTACTTTAGATTTTATAAAGAAATATTTTATATTTTTTTTACAAAGAAAATATCTGATAAAGAAAATATAAGATATTTTATTTATAAAGAAAATATTTTATAAAGAAAAGAAAATATTTACTATTTTATTTATAAGAAGAAAAAAAAAGGCTTTCAATAGTGTGAATGCCTGTAGCATTCACCCCAATAATAACTCAGCCATGCTTAGCCTGGTGGGGCCACAACTAAAGCCTGGTGGTCTGCCAGGCTTATAATGCACTGGGGGGAAAAATGCTGCCAACATTAACATGTTAAAGCATGAGATTAGTCTGAAAACTTCAACGCGTTAATATTAATTAATGCAGATTCATCAAACTACCTATTGTAGTTTGATGAATGTATTATATGACGGTCCGGGTGTTAAAGACATTCTGAGGTTCTGTTCATGCTGACTCAGACATTTAGCAAAATTAACACTTAATTTCTATGGTAGCATTTGACCTCCAAATGCAATAGCTATAGAAGAAATTTAAGAAAAACTAATTACATTAAATTTTTTTTCCCAATGTGAAGGTCTTATGATGAATTAGTTGATGCTGCAGCCGACTCTGTGCATGTTAGTACAACTTTACATATTGAGAATGCACCTGAATGCACCTAATGGCCATTTCTAAGTTTTCTGAATTGGTCACGATTTGCCCAAGAGGCCATTAATCTCCAGATGGTTGCTAAAGAAGAAAAGACAAGGGGAAAAATATGAGCAACCATTTGAAATACATATATGAATATATATATGTATTATTACCAGAAAAAAAGAACAAATGCTTAAAATGTTTATTATTGCGCTACGCCACCATATTTGTGGAACCTACACTTTGTGTTTGCAAGGTAAGTTTTTTATGTTTGCTTTCAAACGCTGAAAAACACAAGTCAAGCTCAGAATTTCTCTCCATACGAGGAAAATGTGGAGGACTCTGAAGCTCCTCTGGCCAGCTTCATCTGACAGAAAGCAACTTCACCGCGGAGAAGTTAATGAGCTCCTCTTCAAAACTGCACTGGAAACGGCTTCGACTCGAGCAAAGCAGGGAAACAGAATTGCATCACGTATAGAAGGCTGCTTAGCAAGAGTCCAACTAGAACTCCAACGTCAGCAGCATCTGAAACATATTACTACTCTGCTAAAAACACAATCCTTTTTCTCTTTTTTCTTTTGTTTAACTGTTGAATTTCAGCAAACAAGGCTGAACTGACTGTGGTTTTACATTCTTAGAGGAAACCGTGGCAGGTGGTGAGTTTGTTGGAACCAAGATTGCTTTATTTTACGACTCGGCCGGAGCCATTGGAAGAAGCCAGGACAAGACATCGTAAAGACTGATTAATATTAATATTATTTAATATTAATATTAATAGATCTGAAAAAAGACAAAGGGAAACCAGTCCATGGGCAAAATGACACACCCAGAAACTTTCTAATGAAATCAAAGATCCAAACACGAGTGTGTCCAAACGCGACACTGAAAACTCTCATGATTTGATTGTTTGGCATGATGCTCATTTCCCATGTAATTGTTAGACGAGGAACAAGAGGACACTTTCTGAAAATGTAACATTTTGCCTCTTAGTCCTTCCAGGATATTTCCTATTAAATCTTAGGAATCATCAAAGGGATTTTTGGGAAATACATCTTTGTGTTCTTTTTTTTTTTTTGGTTCTGGCCTTGTGGACTTTCGATGAGTTATGTGCTCAGACAAAAAAAAAAAAAAAAAAACAGTGTGTGTGTCTTTTTTGTTGAGTTGTACATTAACATTGAGGCAGGTCGTTCTCCGCGGTCCTCTGGTCACTGCGTTGCACGCAGCAGCTTCGTCAAAGGCGGATCGTTGGCGACCATCTCTTGTTGAGTTGTGCAGCTCTTTGCCCTGATAAATGAAATCGTCCCTCGTAAACAGACTTTTTTTTTTTCTACCCTGGTTAGCGTGATAATTAATATCCAAACCACTGTCCCTCCATATCCGACAGGAAGCCACTCCAGGTTCTCTGACTCTTTTCACCCACTCACCAGGCATTACACATTTTCTGAAAAGCGGCACCCTCAAACCGATGAGATGTTTGTTCCGGCGAACTGGCCGGCAGCCACCACTGCTCACTGCAGCAGCGGAGTGGGGGAAAATAATGACATGTCATCTGATAATGGCTGCACTGCTGATGAACTAGCCCTTTTAATGGATTTATAATTAATGCCTGTGTGTTGGCCGGTGCCACTTGATGGCTGCAGAGAGGCAGGACGTTGTTGTAGAACTACAAAGTAATTTTGGATCCGTGTGGATCAAGCTGAGGACACGGGATCAGAAATAACGGCTTTTTTTTTTTTAGTCCACAAGAGGTGCTGGGTTGGCCGTTGGAGCCCCGGGAGCTTTTTGTCCATCTTGTACCCGGCTCAGACAGGGGGGGACATCGGAAGCCAATGCCGCGTCACGCCGCTCAATACTTATCACTTTAAGGGCCGCCTGCCATCATTACTCAGCTTCTAGAGGTCACCGCCTCATACCTGTATGAATAATGGACCCGGGTGATTCATCCCTCGGACAAAACATTACATTTAATAAACCCGACGCGTTACAAACCGTTTGGCAAGTGGCGCACCAACGCTCAAGGTTGTGCTTCTTTTTAAAGAGTTTCTTTTAATGAGCAGGGATAAAAGGCGGAGGCCATGAAAGAGAGATTCTTTTGTGGCCATCTGGTGTCCTGTGGTAGCGAATGTGGGGCTCAAAGAAAAAATTTGACAAGTCGATTGTTTGATATAGCAGAGACTTTTAACTTTTTTTTTTTTCTTTTGTGCATTTCTATTTCTCAGGAACATTCAAATTCGACTGCTTTGCACACAGAATGAAGATGTCAGAAAGTTGTTCCTGGATTCAGAAGAAAAGATTTAAAAGGACAAATAAAGACTTAACCCTGCCACTTGTAGAGTCTTCAAGGATTTTTGACTGTGAATAAATAATCTTGTGTGATGATGTGCATTGTATATCTGTCGTAAAGACTCATTAAATGGATAGCAGCACAAAGGAGGCAAGAAGGCTGGCGTTTGACCGAGCTCTTTGTGGGTTCTTTGAAAACACGCCATGTCCTTCCAGGTTTACTGAAGCTGCTGATTTTCAACAGGTCAGCCTGAAGAATCAGACCAACATAAGATTATTTATGCCCCGAGCTCAGGATCTGGTGGATCTGCAAGGTAGTAGAAACACAACATCATCTCTTCACAGATCAGGTAAATCAGGCGGTTACGTGACGACGCCTCAGCTATAAAAGTTACTGCTACGAGAGTTAGAAGCAGTCACACAGTTTCAGGTTAAAGTCGCACCTGAAGTTGTTCGGTCGCTCAGTTTCTTCTGTTTCTTCCGCTGCTGTGCTTGCCTGGGTTGCATTTACCCAGAATCCCCTGCGCTGAAGTGCATTTCCTGTCTTTGGAGTGCTCTTTGTCAGCTCCTTCATTGGCCTTTAAAATGGCGTAAATTGGGATTACAAAAATGAATTTGCTTCATGAAAACACACCAATTCTGAATTTTAAATTTTTTTCGTCTTGTTTTTTTGTTGTTGTTTTGTTTCATTTCGTTAAGTTTTTTTTTTTAGGCCACATTGAAATTAATGTTTTATGTGAAACTGCAATGGACACTATAGAGTCACATAATCCACGGCTGGGTGTCATGACGACCGGAAGCGGTAGGAGGATGACGGCGATTTTGAAAGGAAATCGTTTCTTTGGAGAGTGAAAAATTGAGTTTTGTGAAATGTTGAGTTTCGCGCATAATATTTTTACATTTCTTTAATCTACAATGGCACTAATATGACATCACACATATTTGTCAGAAACGAGAGATAAGGGAAATGCGAGCATTTTTGTGACTGCCTCCTTCTCATCCCTCATCGGATCAATATGGTTTTCAATATGACTCATCGGGCAGCAATGACTCCTCAGGGTGATTAGCATCTAGTATGCGCAGTTCTATGCAGTGAGTTGCAGCGTGGGCTGCATGGTGCACCTGGGTGCCATGGCCCCAGTGGGGCCTGCTGAGAGTCTTTGGCATCACCGATGCTCACATCGACTCTCAGTCCGGCCGAAACTACCTTTTTATATTTTGCATATTTTTCTGTAGATTTGAAAAATGGTATAAAATAAACAGACCACGGAAAACCTGCAGCTGTAGAAAGTATTGATTCACGGAGAGCAGAAGACAAATACAGATCTCTATGGAGTACATTAAACCTTTTATTGTAACAAATTGGAATGTTTCTTTTTTTTTTCAAAGACATTATAATCCAGCCCTTTACTCTCTTTTCCAAACACACACACTGTTTTTTTTTTTTTTTTTTGTCTGAGCACATAAATTTCCACCCCGAATCTCAAACATCTTTCCCAAACACTCTTACTTTTTGAAAACCCCGTCACAGGCCAGGCTCTCTAATACGTAACAGAGAGTTCAAACTTTTTAGTGACAGATGAGCAAATGTTTCCCCTCCCTGGTTTGCGTCGGGACGTGTCTGAGCGGACCGAGGGGCGCGTCCCCTCCCCCACCCCGGTGTCAGCAGCGGTCATTGAACCTCGGTGAATATTTAAAGCGTATTTATAGCTTTTCCCCCCATCCTCTCTCTCCTTCTTGTGCTGTCAGCAGAATCCCACCCCATCCTGTCCAACCCAAACATCTGAGAGAATACGGGTACTTCATATGCATGCCTCGCCACGTTTCAGAATACAAAATAGATGCTTGCATCACTTAACGTCCTCAAAAACAGCTCAAAGGCTTCATCAGCGTCGGAGAGGCGAGAAGACCAGATTTTCTTTTACTCCACACCAAGCAGTGGAGTAAAAGAAAAATCTTGGAGTAGAGATCAGTGTGTTGTTTATTACTGTAAATTCTTTTCGCCCACTTTCTTTTTTTTTTTTCTTTTTAAATTTGAGGGTTTGTAAGGAGACCCGTTGTGCATCGCTGCTGCATTTCTTACCTCACGTTATCTACGGCGCGTATTCTCTGCGGCGCTCAGTTTTCAAGGATGAGATGTTGGAGATGTTCCCATGGAGATCCTTTCCAGGGCGCGCACACGTCTCCTAACAGATCAAAAAAGATTACAGCAGCGATTTGGCCCTATGGAGCGCTTTGAAATGCTTTTACACAGCGTCCGCCTTCGTAATCAATGGACAAAAACCAAGCAGAGCATGTGTATGAACTAGGACCTTCAAGGACTTTTTGTGGAATAAGCAATCTTTATAAAGGTAGTTTTATTTTTTTCAAACTCCTATTCAAGTACTCTCTTGAACAAGAATGCTCCCTTTATGTAAAATAAAGATTACAATACCTCAAACTAAACCCTTTTCATTTTTTTATTTATTTATTTTTTGTTTAACACAAAGTCTAATTGAAAGTAATCGTAGCCATGGGGGGAAAAAAAGGAACATTCTCCTTCAGTGCTCAAGTTTTATGGATCAGAACAGAACAAGTTAGGATCAAAACGGAGACTCGAGCCTTGGAGCCTTCATCAGCGCAGAGCCGAGAAGACGCAGCACAAGCTCACGCACACACACACACACGCACGCACGCACGCACGCACGCACGCACACACACACACACACACACACACACACACACACACACACACACACACACACATCATAAAAACCTGCGTGGAGTTTTTGTGACCCTGTCAGTCAGAGTAAAAAAACTTGTGAGATTCAAATTTCATAACCACGATCATTCAGTATTCAAGGAGACGTTCAAGCTGTTTCCTTGGGCTTCCTTTATTGCAGCGTTCTTCTCATTATGACCAAAAACAAGTAGAGCATGTTTCTAAACTTGAACATGAACAGAATTTTTAATGGAACAAATCATTTTTATAATGTTAGAGTGAATTTCTCTTTGTACTCCTCAAGTTAAATTACCTCTTTCTCGTTTGTTGCACATGAATGTCTCCTCAATGTAAAAATGAATGTTGTGATGCGTCATACTAAACCGTGGATTTTTTTATATTTTGTTTTTTTCCATGTCCACTCTTTCAGTTAGAAAGAGGAAGAAAAGAAATAATGGAGAAAGTAAATACAGCCATGGGAAAATATCTAAATATTCTCCTTCAGTACGCAGGTTCCAGGAACCAACATAGAATCCCTCGAGTCTTTACTTTTATTAAAATCACTCTGAGTTTGCCTAAACCATTTGGGGTTTATCGCATTGAATAAATAACACTTCAGGATCTGTTGTGATTTCTTTTCACCGTCTGAGATTCATTTTAAATCTGACTAAAAACCAGATTCAAAACCAGTATTTTTTTTTTTTAAGTTTCAGTGTGCTGATTGGTCTCAGCTATTTGGCCCCAGTGTTGCTTTTACTTTTAATTTTTACACCTGCAGCAAGCCGTGCACTTTGGAGTTAAATAACCAGTTTGATGATCCTCTCTCCCTGAGTCTCTCATCTTCTCTCTGAAATATGTCAACCAGGGTTCTCTTACCTGTTTGATAATTGTGTTTTACCAACAACCACCGGTGAAGCATTCTGTAAATATCTAAGAATCGCTCAGCCACTGCTGACTCAGCCCCAGACGTAACAGACGCTGATTACAGACACACATAGAGATTAGCCCTGCTGATGAGAGCACATGTGTTTCAAGCCCATTAAATCTGGTAGTATCAACCGTTTATCATCTGTGGTATATGGAGAAATGGCTTAATAAATATAATTTGCCACAGTGTTTTTTTAAAAATTTTTTTACTCATATTTCCTGACTGATGCTTCATACATCGCACGATGTGTTGAATTGCGTTTCTCGTTGAAACGAGAACGGATCTCTGGTCCCCGAGTGCGTTGCATTCAAGCCCTGCTTCCCGGTGACACGTTTGACCGATTTGCTCTCGATGCTTGCTAAGTGTGTGTTTCATTTATTTATTTCAATCGTGATAGACGTAGAAACATCACACGTGTGAACAAGGAACGCAAAAGATCTTCAATCATATTGATATGAATTCAGAGGCTGTGATGCTGAAACTCGTGGATCGTTGTGTGGATATTAGAATGATGGGTGTTGAGGGGGGGAATAAAAAAAAGAACACATTGCGAACCAACTTTTAAAATACGCACAGACTATATCTGTCAAATCCTCTCCTGTATATCACACTCCACTCTTGGCTCCTAGTCATTTAAGGAGTTGTGCTTTCTTAGACATTTCACCTTTTACTTCTGCTGCCAGAACCAGCTGCATCCTGATCCAACTGCGGTTTGCAAACAGGGTGATGCATCTCATCCTCAGCCGAAACATTTCAAACTATAATGAGAATACAAGCTTGTAAACACAGTGTAGCAATATAAAGTATCACATTTGATATTCAAAATATGCAAAACTCACTCAAAGCACAAACCAGCAACACAATCACAGTAATGCAAACTGAAGAGACGTTTTGTCGCGGTGCATATTCAGTGGTGATTTATTTGAGGAAAAATAATGCAGCTGCTGCACGAAGCTAGCATGCTGCTTCTGTCCTGTCGTCTGTGTGGATAATGTTCCAGGGAGCCTTAACAGATCTCAAACGCTGTGCAGGAACACTGTCTGCAACTGTTTCTGCCGCGTCAGCATGGCGGACTCCCTTTTAGATTTAGAAACAGTTATTACAAGTCATTAGTTTAGCACAGCTAAACAG
Organism: Poeciliopsis prolifica; assembly: GCF_027474105.1. Classification (NCBI taxonomy): domain Eukaryota; kingdom Metazoa; phylum Chordata; class Actinopteri; order Cyprinodontiformes; family Poeciliidae; genus Poeciliopsis; species Poeciliopsis prolifica. The sequence goes on from NW_026562383.1 coordinate 2,838,965, forward strand.
TTTTCAGTCTTGCATCGATGTTTCAGAGCAGAATTGAGCATTGGTGTGTGGAGGCGAACATCACTTTGTGCACCATGCAGCAAAGTTTGGACTGGACTTGAGTGGATTTGAGTGATTCTGCTGGAAAGAGCTCAAAGTGAAACCTTCAACCTGACAAGTCAGAGAGCCTTTGGAAACATTATTGGCTCGGTCCAAAATGTGTCTTACATATCATTTGTCAAAAGGCCCGGCTGAAGATGGATATCTTCTACTGATTTAGCGGTAAAGCTGACGTATTGATCGCTCTCTCATCCTCTGTCAGTGAGTGATACGGCCTCATTTTGACAGTCACTCCGATTGATTTCCGTCCTCCTTCAGGAGAACAAACACCTGAATTACTTATTCATCACTCAAGTGTTTGACGGACACACGATTTGAGCTGCTGATTAATTCACTTTATCGTCCCAAAAGAAAAGGAAAGCGTTTATTGCAAACTGACATTTTCAGGATGAGTAGATTGTGTGAATCTTTTTAATTGTATAGAAGATGTGCGTTTGTCCTGCCTTTAATTGGCTACAACAGGAACCTGGCTAAGGAATTGTGTCCTCAGTCGCACCCAGGAGGAAGTTTCCTGACAGGACCTTGACAGGTTTAAACAAACCACTCCTCAAATGCACAGGTCCTCTTTCATGAATGAATTCTGATGAGCTCCTGTGTTTTGGAGCTCCGGCTCGGCACGGCCCGGCATTTCGTTCCGCTAACCTTCGCTTAAACGGCGAGTGCTGCATCCCGAAGACAAATGAGGCCGGCTGCTGGCACAGCACGAGAGATATCATTTAATCTTGGCCTCAGATTGCATCTAAGCCGGTTAATTAGGCCAAAAACAACTCGCCGGACCACAGGGAAGATGTTGTGTTGATACATCCCAAACAAAGACGCGGCTGAGAGGCACGGTTTATTAGAGAGAATTTGCAGAGATGCTTCAAGATTCTAAAAGGTTATTGAAAGATTTGGAGAGGGGCGGGGAAACCTTCACCAGTAGTCTCTTTTTTTTGTTTGTTTTTTTGTCAGAGTTGTCACACAGGAGGTAAAGTGGAATTTATTTGAAGAGCTGCTCATTTTATCTCCTCTTCCCCAGCGTCACGCCAAAGTGTCCGCATGCGCCGGACGCCGGTCACTAATTTGTTCCTAGGGTACAATCAGCTTTAGATAACAGCTCGGGCTAATTTAGGTGTGTTGCGCATGGTGGTTATTACTGTCATCTCTCATAACAAACCTCTGAAATTTGGATTTTTAGCTTCATATTTGGAGTTTGTATTGGTCTTTACCAGAAACACTTTATCAGAATTACTCATCCAAGAGGTCAGAAACAACCAGAAGATAACATCTAAGGCCCTGCACTGCAAAAACACTAAATCTCACCAAGTATTATTGTCTAGTTTATTGTCTAAATATCTCAGTACATCTGAAATGAGACAAAACTAACCTGACAGTAACTTTTAAGCAAGATATATGAGTTTATGTTAACTACATAATTCCTTAATATTTATGGAAAAAGTAGCAGTTCCTGGCTGATTATTTCACCTATAACAAGACATTCTTCCCATGTTGTAAGTGAAACAATCTGCAAGTAAAACAAGGACTTTCTTAACAATATTAAGAAATCATTGACTCAAAAAGGCCATCTGTATCTTTCTTGTGAGTTAGAACGCTTGAAAAACGAAGTTATTTGGACAATAAACTGGACGAAAGACATTTGGTGTTTTTGCAGTGTGCTGGTCTCACTTCCAGCTTTACATCTCAGTTCATGATGTAAAGCTGGAAAGTGAGAGAGGAAAAAACTGTCTCCATGGATTTTAAACTCAACTTTCATTAAAACTTGAGGAGCGACAGGCATAATGCTTTTCTTCTTTTAATTATTCGTATTACTGACGACAAACTCTTAAAAACCGACTCACTTCCTGAACGACTTGTGCTGTAAATATAGAGATTATATTCTATACCGAGGTGGAGTTTGTTATAAATGATGTAGTCACGTATAAAATATGAAACCAGTCATTTAGACCGTATATTTATTTTCTTGATAGTGCTGTAACAGCAGACCCAATGCTAACAGGAAGGGAAGTGATTAAAATATATGGCCTTTTTAAGTCAATAACAGCCACTGCATCATCAGCAACGCCGTGATCCATCTTCTGTTTAGCTCAAGGACAGAATGATTTCCAAATAGGATTTTCACCGTTATTTGTCAGAGCACAAAATGTTTTCCGTTCGGCTGTAGTCCACCCCAAAATGAGCTTAGGCACAGCGGGGATAACATTTTATGTGCGGCGCCGCTTTGTTTTGTGTTTCTTCGCCATTTTGACAGGGGCTCCTGAGCTCATCTATCGATTTCCAGTACGATTGTGTTTTAAATGCCACGCACCTCCAGGATAAGACAGTTACTGCTGTTCACTATTGGTTTTCAACCTTTTTGGGACGCGTGCAGTGCAGAGACATCTGTTGTTTATTTCTGTTTAAGGTGACAAAACACAAAATTAAGTTTTATATATATATATATATATATATATATATATATATATATATATATATATATATATATATATATATAAACACACACACACACACAAAAAAAATTCATAATATACATATGAGTTTTAAAAAGAACTATGTTGATGTAACGTCCGAATGTTGGCACAGATATGTTTATGGTTCGTTCTCAGTTTCAGGAGGCACCAAAATATTACAGAGAAATAATGAGTAAAATGTACTTTAAACAACAATTTCATTTTTTTCACCCAGATATTTAAGGTTTTGTAATGGAGTGTGTGGCGTACTGTTTATTAGCGTTAAAGTTATGAATTCAATCCAATTCAAACATACTTTATTGATCCCAAGGTTGAATAAAATTTAATCAATAGAGAAGAAAGTATTAATAATTCACCTACATTATTAAAACATGACAGTAGTGTTGTGCAGGCAGTACACACACACACACACACCCCCACACACACACACACACACACACACACACACACACACACACACATATATATATATATATATATATATATATATATATATATATATATATATATAATATATATATATATATATATATATAAACTGCTCAAAAAAATAAAGGGAACACTCAAACAACACAATATAACTCCAAGTAAATCAAACTGTCCACTTAGAAAGCAACACTGATTGACAATCAATATCAGCTGCTGTTGTGCAAATGGAATAGACAACAGGTGGAAATTATTTTTATATTTATTTCATTCATTCAGATCTAGGATGTTCTTTGAGTGTTCCCTTTATTTTTTTGACCAGTGTATATAAAAAAGATAAAAAGATAAAGCACTGTTGCGACATATGTCTATCATTCTTGAGTATGAGCTGCTCAATGTGCTGATGGGAGAGAAACAAAGCACCATTCCAGGAAAACTGGAAAAAAAATCGCTTGTCTGCCATCATTGGTGGTCACGCTAACTAGCATTAGCATTCATTCTGCTTTGACTGACAGCGCTAAGACCCGCCTCCTGCCCCTGATTGGTTGTTTCCAGGTAACTTTTTTATTTTTTAAATAAAAGTTACATACTGCGTTTTTGGGTAGGGAAAAAGAATGTGGTCACCAAAGGTGTAAGCAGATGAATTGCTCTGCATTTGTGAAACATAGTGCCTAAGGATTAAGAACCATTTGTTTTACGAGGGGCCCATTATTAAGTCTAAACCAGGTGCACTCCAGCGATGCCTCATTCATTATTCAACGCTCAGTCATTAGTTACTGTTCTTGCGATCCCTGGAGTACATTCACACATAACGCTTGCTGGGTTTCATGTGGTGCCTCATTTCTTCATGACCACTAAGTTGCTTCCTTTCTCCACAGGCCAGCTGACAAAACTTGAAGCTATTTGTAATAAACAGTTATTCCACCTATAGGGACGGGAGAAGATAATAACGGACTAAATACGAGTTGTGCATGTGGGAGTTGAAAAGGTTGTTGAAAATGCTAATGCATGTGACTCGTTATTAATGGATCATTGTAAAAACATTTCAAACCCAGGAGTTTTAAAGGGTTAGGCTTTTAAATCCTTCCTCTTCACACTCAAGTCATTGACTTGGTTTATATGAAGTAGCATTGTGATGAGTTGGTCTGAGTCTCTTGTTGTCGTCATTTACCTCTGTTTAAGATCAATCAGTTTTGCTGCAGTTGTTTTTTAGTGTGAATGAGACATTCCAGGCCCCGCCCCTTTCCACTCCACCCCAGGGGGCTTTTGTTTGTCCACGGGTGAGATTGCACGTTCACACCTCCCCAAATAAACCAAACTTTTTCTGGAAAAATAGAGATCTACTAAAGCGGACTAAACAAGGCTGGTGTGAATGTACCCTTATTTGTGTCTACTATTGTAATTGGAGTGACAATGAGGTCCCACGGGGGATGCTTTGTCCCTGGCTCCATCGTGTGGGGACTTGCGTTTTCGTTAGCTGACCAACAGTCTATTTGGGTGCAAAATGTTTGGAGAAATCAGAACAAGCTTTGCTATAATGGCATCCTTGAACGAGGGGAAGACGTTTCATCGTAAACTAACTCTGGGCTCGAATGCCGTTCCACCTCTGCAGCGCCTTAATGAAGTCGGGTTTGCCGAGCCGTGCCGCAGTCTTCAGAAGGCTTTCATTACAGTACGTCCTCTTAAAGGACAGCGGGGTTAACGAATACAAGCACTCGTAGCCACTAGTCTTTTCTTCTTGAGTTCAGAGAGCACGATGAAACACTACATCTTAATCAAAGAACAGAGACAATTAGCTTGAAGGACTCAGTTTAAGGCTTTTCACACTGGTACAGCGGCGTGGCCTTCTGGTTCATTGTGCAAAAGAAAAGCCCTGTGAAATTACTGTAATTGAATTCGGCGATTTGTACCTTGGTCGGCTGTGTTGTTTGTCAGGATAAAAGATGACTCTTGGCATTTTAAGATTTATAAAGTGGCATGTGAGCTAGCAGTCGCAGGATGTGCTGCTTAAGGGGACTTTCCTTTGAACAATGGTCTCATTTGTTCATGTCTACCATGCTCCACACTAGAGGGCCTCCCAGTTATGGCACCGCCATATATAAGTCTCGTTCCTGAGCCTGAGAGCAACTGTCGCTCTTATTAGAATAAATACAATTACCGAATCCCTGCAGCTTGGACTCTGCTTCAGCAGGCAGATGTGAGGAAATCCTGATGTTGGGCATCCATTTAATTCACGCTAAAGGGACCACAATCCCCAGCATTCAATGCACTGGAGACTTGTATTGCTGCATTTCTATTAAAAATGTGTGAAAGTCTTTGTTTACATTCTTCTAATGTTGAATAAACAGTTTTGCCATTGCAGTGTTAACATTAAATAAGAAATGAAATTAAAACCTCACATTAATAAACTCGTTCACGGGATAAGGATAAGTTCTTTATGAGTGGCTATGGATGCTGTGTTTTGTGGAAATTTTTACAGAAGAGCTTCAAATGACACACAACTTTTATGAACTGTTGAACAGCAACATTATACCTGTTGGGGAAAATATATTACATTTGCTTTGCATTTCCCCACATGATGCCGAATTAAATTTTGGATTAATATGAGTTGTTGCTATGTTGCTGTACAGAGTTCTGAGATCTTGTTCAATGTGCTCTTTTTTTAGCTTTGAGCCCCCGCCCCTGCAGTCTTCTGTGATTGGGACTTTTTTGACCCAGGTTACAATTGATCCGATGTTTTTTTTTTTTTTTACTTTTCTCATTTTGATTCAAAATAATGTTTTCTATAATGCTTTATACTGTTTTATTTCACATAAGAATTATTTAATGTTTGAAATACTTCTAATTTTTCACTCTTTTCAGCGTTTTTAGAACAACTTGTGGAACATTTGAGACAATTTGTAGGACATTTCTAAAACAAAATGGCTACATCCACAGTCACAGTTGGAAAGAAACACAGATTCCCATTAAATTCCATAGGAAATGAATGCGGGTCATTTTTCACCCACTGGCAGAAGAATGGGGTAGCAATATAAAACATGCTATTTCTTAAAATGTATAAAAGGAAAATTAAAAATTTGACTTGCGTAATCTAAGTAACATATTTTTTGAGGAATGAAGCCTAGGCGTAAATTCAAGCTGGGAGACAGAACACAGCTGATCCCCATCACTCACGTCACGCCGCAGCCAACCAGGATCGGCGCCTCGCGCCGCACCACCCAATCATCGTTAAGCCGGTCCCTTTAAGGAGCCCAGCCACCGGGCGTCTGCCTGCTCGTCAGCCGTGCTTCATCCCGCCTCCTCCCCATCTCCACCTTCAGCCCGATGAACATCCTCCAGGCCCACTCTTCGTTCCTCCTCCAAGGCTCCGCTCCATCACCAGGATTCGGACCGCGGGCAAAGACTAATGCGCTTCGCCGGACTCATCATCTACCCTCGGCGATCCTCAGCTCACTAGTCTTCTGCCGGGTCCGAGCGCCAAAGAATTTGTTCATTAAAATCTTCTAACTGCTTCTTTTCTCTGTGTGAGTCGATACAGATTGAAATAAAGTGATGAAAACGTTTCATTACAAAGATATTGCAAAAAGATGAGCTGACCGGGCCAAAAAGGACCCACTCAAGCACCAGAGGGTTGAACAATTTTATTTTTGCAATCTCAATTTGCATTATTCTATGGTTAACGGAAGCCTGGGTACTGACAAGAATCTGACCCGCATTATAAAACCTGGAGAGATAAGAATTATCCTTTGGGTCTGTACCTTTGACATACACACACAGGTGCACACAAAACTTATTCCTTTCCTCCACAGTTGGATTGGAGAAAGAACTTTTAAAACATTCAAAGTGTAACTTGCAGAACTAAGACTTGTTCCAAGTGAACAGAAAATTTTCTGTCTTAATGGCAGCATCTCACATGTTTCAACTTCCTGCGCAGTGAATGTGGGATCAAACCTCCATCAGCTGTCAAACAGTGGAGCAAAGACTCCAAGGCCAAGACCACCATCCCATCCCATCCCATCCCATCCCATCCCGTTCGTCACTCATCTCTGCCTGTGATAAGGACATGTGAAGGACTGACATTTCTGACACGTGTACAATGGAGTTACTGAACCTTTGAATTCAAATTTGACAGTATTCCTATTGTTTCGCGACAAGAAACTGGACAACATACAAAATAAGAAATGAGCAGCAGCGCATACAATACAATCAGGCTCGTTTACATCAATTTAACCAATTTTTATTTTTATTTTTTTTTTTGCATGGCTTTTGTAGCCACACTTGGTTATCTGCCAGCGTCAGCTTACACTGGTGGTACTAATGAAGTTCTAAATCATCACAGGTCACTTCTGGAGCACATTGAGTCACTTCTTTATTCATTAAAAATCCTTTAATGAGTCCCAAATGAATTGTGTTAAGTAGAGCACAATCTAATCAGAATAACTAATAAGTTTGTATGTTGTGTTGTGGGGTGGCAGAGCCGAGAAGTGAGGAAAAATCACAATGGATTCCACAGCATAATGAGGTGAGTTGCTGTGGGGTCACTCTGTGTGGCAGACGGTTAAAGTCAGAAGCTCAATAGAAAAATAAAGACCACCAGCAAGGAGCTGTAACTGTACCCGCGTTTAAAACTAATAGGAAATGCTTTTCACTGTTCCATTTGATCTCAGTTATTAGTATGGATCCGTTTCGGGCGGTTCACAGTCGCCGTGCAGAACTCTTCCTGCTCCATTTCTAACAGTATCATCATTTCAGACCTGATTACATCTTCAGCGAGACTAATAAATACATAAATGATCCGCATGAGACCTTTCGGTTCTCATAAAAGTGATGCGGACAGGAAAAGGGGTTTTTGATTGCAGCGTCGAACTGCAATGGGCGTCATTATCACCCAAAATTGTACAAATCCACACTCAGACTTGGTTGATTTCCTGGGTAACACTGGTCCTCTGAAGCCTTGCTGATTTATTTTGATGTAAGGAGTGCGTCGTGTTGCGGCCAATCAGCTCATTTTTGCAGTGAGGACATGTTAATGTTGTTCCTTCACCAGCAGCTGAGATAATTACCGGTGGCTATCGTTAGCACGGGTCTGCTGATGGCGGCAACACCATCAGCCTTTCATGTCCGTGTTAAAAGGGAAGATATCAGCGGCGCACGCTTCCAAAATCATTCCAAACTTCTTAAACTTCTCATATTTTCTCAACTTACAACCATGACTTTGCTTTTGGTTGTTTCCAATAAGTCACAGCAATCAATGGGAAGTGGAAAGACAAAAACAAACAAACATTATTCTAAAGGTTTAGAAAGTGAAAATCTAAAAAATAAAAAAAATGAGGCAGTTACTTACATCAAGTTTAAGTTTTATTTTATTTTTTGAAATTGGGTAATATGTTACTAAACATTTACATGTATATACATTACAGGCAAATTTAAATCTCTAGTTTCATTGGCAGTTTGATGTAAAAAAAAAAAAACATTATAAAACCAGGGATGGAAACCAAAAAATAGATGTAATAAAATGCACCATAAAATCCACACAAACTCACATGTAATTAATGTTGATGACAATTTCCAAGAGCTGATTTGTTTTTGTTGTTTTTTTATTCTTTTTTAAAAAGATGTTTTCCAGATGAGATGAGAAGTTAAATCTCCCTGATGTTTAAAAAGTAACTTTGGTTCTTGGCAGTTTTCCTGAGCGATGTTGAACAGTCACCCCGACGGCCTGCCCTGCTTGGCTCCACATTATTCTTCTGAATAAACTGTTGTGATGGAGCCGGAGCAAAGCCCTGAAATATTTTGTAAACCAAGATGGAATCCTCATATATTGCAATTTTGTCCCAATTTAGTCATTCGTGTTGTTTTGGAAGCAATGATACGCTTTGGGTTTTTAAAAAAATCCTACATCTTTCAAAAGTGACTATTTTTCTAACAAAATTCGTTTGATTAAATTACTTTCTAATCACAACTTGTTTAATTTAATTGCAAATCAAACATGACCCCTAAATATCTGAACTGTTGCACAAATGTTAGTTTTTTGTCTTTAACAAAAATATTTGAATCACTGTCAGTGTTTGCCTTTTCCTGAGAAATACAAACCCTAAGGTTACACTGATGAATAAGCTGAACAGCAAAGGTCCCACACACCAACCCTGTGGTACGCCAAACATATTTGTCAACCATGTCCAGTTGCATATTCTGTACCTTAACACACTGCATCCTACATGGAATATGCAGATGACTTATTTATGCCCTGAGAGGAGTTAAAGTGGAAGAGTTTAGCTGATGGTGTCATGTTTCTACTATAAAGCATATCACTGTTTCAGTAGAATAATGTTTTCTAAAAGCAAACAGCACTCTGTGTAGAATACATGGACTCTTTCTCAAAAGTTTAGTAATTTGCTTTTAGAAAGCCCGAGTTAATTTTGCAGAACCACTTTTCACTTCATTTACAGATCCAAGTCTTTTGGGGTTTGTCTCCGCTGGCTTTGCACATGTACAGGCGCCGTCTTTCCAAAATAGCTCAAGCTCCTCGGTGACAAATGTTTTCATGTCTTAAGATTCTCCGTTGGCTTTTGGTCCTAGTTTCACATGCTTGCTGTGTCCCACGCATGGCCTGTGGTAAACCTTAAAGGGGCAGTATCGTGTGAAGTTCACTTTTTTGAGCTTTACATAATGTCATATTATTAAAGATAGATTGTGAACAAACATAAAGAGACAATAAAGAAGCAATTTCTCAACAGCAATGGAAAAACAAATGGTAATGACCAAGAGACCAAGCTAACTAGCTATTTGGTAAAAGCTTAATTCACCTGAAAAAAAAAAAACGTGTTAAAATAAAAAAATGTCCTTTTGCTTGTCTTCTTCTTCTTTCTCTACTTCGTCTATTTGGTCAAGTCCCATTAATTTCCCCATTTAAATTAGAGTTTCTAAGCCAACATGTCACTACAACCCAATATCAACCCTCAATGGGAAGTAACCAAGGAGATTTTGCTACTGATTTATTCATTTGTTGTTTTTTTTGGCCTTTTTTAGCTTTACTGAAAAAAAAAGATGTTGCCATTTGAACTTGGGGTAGTTCAATAATACTATTAGATGATGACAATGCCAAAAAAAACCCCAACAACAACAAAAATAAACAACAACAAAAAAAAACAGTTTAATTATAAATTAAAACCAGCACCAAGTTCGGATGCTAGGAGTGAGATATTCCCTTTCACACTCAACTGCATTTTAATCAAAACCAAAATACCTCTGAGACGTCAGTCTTTCTATTTCAGACTCGGTTGACATTCAATGCACAAACCTGAAATAAAGAATTCAAACTATTGAGACTCATCACATGTATTTTTAAAAAGACTTTGCTGTAGCTGAGTTCCCCATCACTGAAAACATGACAGTGGCCAATTAAAACTGTTCAGTGGGTGATTCAAATCTGAATCTTAAGGCTGACACAACAATAAGGACGAGGTATTTTTACCAGTTTAAAATGACTTATTATGCAAAATTTCATTTTGCATAATAAGTCTCATTTTGTACTTTTATTCATGTTTCTACAGCTAATAAAAAAGGCCAAACGCTTCTTTAAAAAACAAACTAAAAAACCCACCCACTTGTTTCCGGGCAATAAGTTAAATGTTTCTTGGTGACTGGAAATGGAGCCATTTCAAAAACCTCTGGGATGCCCCTCACCTCGCAACCCCACTGAAGCCCAGCATCTTAATTAACAAGCCAAGTGGAGTAAGCCCAACTACAAGAGTTGCAGACAAAACACTTGTAAAGAAAAATTTTCCCACTTACCGCATTCTTGCTGGTTGTGCAGGAGGCTCCACTTCTGCTTTTCGATGATGTGTGGTTGCACAGTTGTGCAACTGTTTGCACTCATTTCACATGTGAGTGTAAATGTTGAGTTATGTTAGTCCCAGAGAGATCTGGAAAAAACCCGACTCAGTTCCCCTGGTCCTGTCAGTGAGAATGGGTCAGAACTCCAGCAAACTATTGTGAGCTGATGAAAGGAAACCTATAAATGTTTGACACAAGTCGTGAACTTCAAAAGCGATGCCAGCAAACACTGAAGAATCAAAATAAACGTCTGATATTGAAGACAAAGATGGAAAATCTCTCTCATTGTTGTGACCTTTCGCAGATTGAACTAATTTTAGTAACTCCAGCTGACCTAAAATAAGAAGTTGCTCTTCAGACAGTGACAAAAAATAGTTGCATGTTTCTTTTGGACCTTCATCTGTTCATAAACAGCACCGTAAACCGATAAAACGTCACTTTCCTAAGATAACTGCCCAACTCTTATTTTGCCAAAAGTATATATTTTTTTGCCTAAATATATATTTTGGCTGTTACCTAACTGCATTGAAAAGGAGACATAAAAACTCAATTGCAATTTCAGACCACTTCTGTTTTTAATTTCCAACAAAAAGCAGCAGCAGCCTCCGGTTTCTGTGAGCTCCTTACGACACAGACATGTATTGAGAGTTCCCAACATTTCGCCTTCGCTCATAAATCTCCACTAACTGCCTGTCAGGCCCCGCATCATTTATTACATTTCTCTTGTCACCTACAAATCCCTCCTGCTCCAGGCCCTTGGCACCCGCCTGACCCGCTGCACCCGGACAACCGGACACGCAGCGTCACGTTCAGCATCTTCTTTCTGTCCCTCAAACCAGCCATTATGTTGATTTTTTTTTTCTCCTCTTATCTCACTCCAGCCTCGTTCCTTTTATTTCTGAAGCGCAGCCGTCCCATTTAATCTCGCAACAATTGCAGTGGTTTCGCATCTCTCCAACGCCATTAAGTTTAAATTCTCCCCCGTTTACGAGCCGTTATAAATACCCCGCTCTTTGAAGAGGGTGTTCATCTTTATTGTTCTCAATCAAGAAAAGTACATTTTCCCGCTCGCCGAGAGGCCGACGAAAACATCTGCTGCGTGGAGCTCATTAAAGAATTCTAATCAAAGGTCTTGTGAAAGAAAGTTTTTCTCGAAAATTATTTCTCAGTTTTTCTCATGCTGCTGAAGAAAAAAAAATCCATCAGTTTATTTAGATTTACAATAAAGCATTGAATTGAATTTTATTCTATTTCCCTCAATACATTGAATGTGAGGTGAAGTGTGGCGGTGTTTCGTGTATTTTTAATGTTTGTTTGTCAATGACAAATCAATTAATCAATCAATCAATCAATCAATCAGTTTACTCATTCTTTATACAAGCTAATTGTCAGTGAAATGCTGGTAAAAATGTTAACGGATTAACAGAGGAGTGATGTGGCGATGACTTCCTGCAGGTGGAGTGTTGGACAGAGCAATAGCTTCTTGAAGGCGACCCATCATGCTTCATTGAACAGGTCAGCATAGATCTATGGGTGATACAGAACAGGCTTTGACTCTCGTCACTTTAAACCCATATGAGCTCCTGCTGGCCACGTCCCCCCAACTCAGCATTTTCACTCGCACGCTAAACTGCCTGCAAACAGAAGTGCAGTTAAACGGCCGTGCGTCTTTGAAAAGACGAAGTGGAGGCTCCTGCACAACCAGCAAAGAATGCAACAAGTGCTTTCTGGACAGCAAGTCAACAAGCTGAACAGCTGTAAAGCCAGCTGACCAAACGGTCAGTGCCAGCTGATTTGTGACGTTCTGGAGGCTTTTGAAACGGCTCATTTTCCAGACACCAAAAACCGGCTGGGAGTTTGTTAATTTTTTGTGCTGGGGGTGTTTGTGGAAGCAGTAAAAACTCAAACTGAAGTACAAAAAACATCCAAAATACAAATTTTCTATGTCATCTTTATAGAGGTGGGGCCCCAATTTCAAGGTGTTAAATTCCTTTCTGGTCATATTTGATATATGCAGTATTTTTATAACAACTTAAGGTAACGTAGTTACTTCACTGTGCTAAGAAATGACTCCATGTGGCTGGAAAACATGACACTGTCCCTTTAACTCGGAGCAGAGCTGTTTCTGGTCAGATTTGTGAAGTTGAGCTGTTGCTCTCTCTCCTTTCTCCAACTGAAGCCGTTTTCATCAGCCGTCTGAGTATTTCCATGCTTTGAGGTTATTTATTCCCGTTCGAGATAACGATGCATTCACATCTATTTCCCAGCTTTTCGGTCCACTCAAGATGCATTAAGTGAGTCATACTTTAAATGGGTTTCAGTCGTTTTCACCAGCTCTCGTGCCGCTGACGGCTTTTCTCTACATAGAGAGAGTGCATCAACTCGTCTCGCGCCCCGGTTTGTATTTTTCTCACACATCTTGCAATTGTGCGACTTCTGGTGACTGGCTGGCAGCAAGGTAAAGAAAAAAAAAAAAAGTTTTCACCGTACAGAAATAAAGCTCCACGGACTCTATATTTGTGACGACTGAGGACCGCGGCAGACAGGAGTAGGGGCTGTTTTTAAAGTGTTGAATCACCCACTGTCGGCTTGTACGCCAGATGACGGCAGACGACGGGGCCCGGCCGCCTGACCCCGTCGTTCTGTCGGGTCCTTCACAAGACGGTGATGGAGGGAGGGCTTCGGTCTGCAGCGACAGACTGCCAGA